>NC_064753.1:47527821-48229321 GCF_011397635.1 Epinephelus fuscoguttatus | reverse complement strand
AAAAACCATGAGTATCATGATATGGATTTTTCATATATTAAAAAATATACTGATATTATGGTGAATGAGATGATATGGCACACCCGTACCTGCAGCACACTATACAATAGTGGGTGTGACTATAAGTGACCAATCATAAGAGAGCCAGTGCTTCCAGTTTCTCCTCCAAAACTGTTAAAAATCAGGTCAGTTTGAACATGCAGAACTCTACTTCCAGAGCACAGTTAACCTCTTGTGAACATCTAAGCCCTCCAGCGCTTGCCAAGCAGACACGTGCGGCCACTTCTTATTTCTTATTTCTTGCAGCTACCTGTACAACTCTGCTGTTGAATTGGTCTTGTATCGTGTGAGTTTAATATATGCACGTGTGAAATAACAGAATTTGCCCTTGAGTATATTTTATTGCGCTTGTAAAACGTGTGACATATATCTGACATCACACATTTGCATTGTCATTTATAGGCCTGGTTGATTAATATTGTTTGCCTATCACTCCAGGACATATCCCACAACTTTACCCAGTGACTCACTGCTGCTTTGCAATTATCCTTGATCAATATTTGAGCTCCTTCCTGTTGCCTTAGTCACGGAGCTTACTCCTCTAAGTGCATTTCATCTCTCTCAAAACAGATCTGTGACATTTGAAGTCAGGCCAACTGATTTTGGTGTGGATGGTGCCATTGGCGTTTATAGAGTAGTTCATGTTTGCACTTAAACTCTGATGGGCAGGAACTTGTCTTTGAATCATGCGGCAACCTTGGAGGCTGAAAATGAAGCCAAAGTGCCAAAAACTGCAATTCCATAAATGGCCACTTGGGGCTGGCTTAAAAAACTGACCCCCATATTTAAGTTCTAATTTTAACGTTCATGACAACTGTACACGGGGTGAATTTATATATAACTCACCCGTTTACATTTTATTAAGGCTTAAAGTTACGCATTTTTAAGGCCGTCTGAGTCAGATCCACCTTTTCCTCCTCCAAAGTATTTCTTAACACTCCAAAAGTCATTTTAACCATGTTCATTATTTAATTTTTGAGAGATGCTCCTATGACTCCACATTGTGTGAAAACGTGCAGTTTTGCACCACATTCAATTTTGCACAATAATGTCATTATGAGTGTACAACATAATGACATGGAAGACAGAAGCCTCAGCTTTCTGCTGCAGAAAGAATGAATGTTTTAGCTATTATGGTTTTTATTTTGCAAACAACAATCTGCAGCAGCTATGCTAAAATTTGTGGGGAACATTCCAGTGTACTTACGGCAAAATACCATGTTTACACGGCACGTAAGGTAACGTAAGGTCATGGTGCGATCATGGGAAAGACAGAAGCCTTAGCTGTCTGCTGCAAAAAGAATAAATGCTGTATCTAAGGGTTAAAGGGCGACACTAGAGGAGAATAAAGTTAAAACTTTTAGCGAACACATATTGCCATGAAACCTTCCAAGATAATTACTTACAGTAAGACCTTTTTTATATTATGGTTTTCTGGTTTTCATACATTTCCAGAACAGAGATCTTCATGTTGGATAAAGTCAGGTTTAAAATTCTTGTGTTACTTTGTCGACACGTTGGAGTCAAAGAATCTTACAGGGGACGTTTTTGTATATCTGTTTTTATCGCTCCATAAATCAGGAAATACTGATAATATATAATAAAAAAGGAATTTTCAATGTGTCTTTTTTAGGGATAAGATGTTCTATAAATCAGGCTGTGAGTGATGTATGAACAAACCCCTCTGTAAAAACCTACAGAATAAAGACAGGAATAAAACTGGAAGGTTTGGTGCATGTTAGTGCTTCTGAATATGAGATTTTTCGGTCAGAGTTTGAGCAAAAGAAAAACTCTTTGATAAAACAGTCTCTAAAGATATGTGTTGTAAAATTCCATACATTTCAGGTTATCTCAATTTTTATGTTTAAACATGCAAAGGAGGCATCACTGCCTTATATATGTGCTTATTGTAAACATTTCCAGAAGAGAAATCTGAACTTGAATAAACACCTAAATGTGTTGTGTCGTCTAAAGGAAGTTACGGAAGCAAATAGTTCAAAATCTCAAGATTGACCGATGCATGAAAAAACGATGTTCTGGCCTGGGGTGTCACCTTAACTGCTCATCGTTAGAAGGAATGTTTGCATGTACTACACGCCCTCAGGAGTTGATGCCTCCTCTCAAAATGGATGAGCTCCGACTCAATATTTAAAGAGCCGTAGGTATCAGCGGCAATTACGTTGCACTTTTATCAGACTCTTCTGTGAAAAGGGCTGATAGGACTGAACTACACTGGCTGTTTTCATCGGACTTATCAAGTATGTTGCTCAAGTGCAACACTCCGGCTGTTGTGTGTGGTTTTAATGGCTTTTGGGCAACAATGGCGTTTGTGGCAAAGAGGGATTAGCTCTATCAGACTGTGGCGCCACACACACACACACACACACAATACCTGCTCAAAAGGTTGATTGTTGGTTTGGTCTTTTCGTGAGAATTGTCGATAACAATAATAAAATGATAAGATAACTCCAGCCTTATCCTTTCAACAATGAAAACAGCTTAAGACTAAGTGTGTACTTATATGCATGCATAACAAGCATGTGCAGGAACGCATTAATGCATTTACACACAGTCATATCCTGTTGAGTTGTTTACAACAGCCTCACAATGTGTAACTTTGTCAGTGTGACTATTAACTTGGACACATAGCAGCGCTTGTGTGCATATGACAGGGTGTGTCACATACATCCAGCGAGTCGTCCTTGTTCCACACGACTGTTATTCCTAGCTTGGCTTCGACCATGACACTGTTTGAGTCCCCCATGACTGTCACCCCGAATGAGACGTGTGGCAGAGTCACCCTGAAACCAAGACAGAGAGTTAGTGAGAACGAAAGACAGAAAGCAGCAGGTGGCACATGAGCTCAGAGACATAGATACTTTATTAATCCTGAGAGAAATTAAGGTCATACTCTAATGAGAGACAAAGTAGTAACCGTGTGTTCTGTGAATGACATCACAGAAAGTCTCTTTTGTGAGGAACCCAAGCTCTATTTTTATGGGGTTTTTTTAACATACTGTGGCATTTTATTTACCTATAAAAACATTTGATTCAATTTTATTTTCCAGATTAATAATAAATTGTGGTTTTAAAAATACATGTATTAGTTGTTGTTAGTTTTGAGTAGAAACAGACTGTCAGTGTTCATGACCCCCTTTAAAATACCTGATGTCATTTTCATGTCTAAGTGCCTAACGAGACAGCACTTTCTGAAACTAGTCCAGTAATGAGGAGACCGCTGCAGCCGGCAGTGTCAACACTCGGAGCATTTTTGCACCATAAATGCACATCCATTTAAAGTGCTTGTTTTTGCCATTGACAGGCTCAGATTGTTATAACACGTGTTTGACAACAGTGAATGTAGTTTGCAGATGGAGATAGAGAAACCCACATAGAAATGAAATATATGTACATATATTTAATTTTAAGAATAACCTTTAAGAATAGACAATTCGATTTTTTTATATATCTACAAATACAAATTTCACTATGGGTATGTCATATATGTTATAAACTTATATCTTCATTTATCCAAAGGATGTGTATATGTGATAATATGCATTGCATGCATTACATTTCCATATGGGAAACTATCTCTGTGACAACTGACATATATCACATACATAAAAACATATGTATTTCTATAAGTGTCTAGTATATGTTCACAAGGTATAACATCATTAAAAATGTCCACCATATAGATATAATTCACATATATTCATATCACATACTCTATATGTTATGTGCATATATACCTCCCAAAGCCCGTCAATATATGTTGATGTTATATATGTAAGTATAAAAGACAGACATGCATGTTTGATTTTTTGTTTGTTTGTTTTTCTTGGTCAACCTGCAGCATTAAATGTAAATATCTGACTAGAGTCTCCGGCTGTAACATGAAACATATGAGGCGTGGTGTCTCTCAAACTTACGTCTGTCCGTTGACTTCCACTGATTTCTGCGACAGCTCCACCACAGAGCCGTCAAACATCATAATGATGTTGCTGATGGTGGGGACGTCGTCAACCACCTTGCGCCTCATCTGGATGTTGAAATTTTCGTAGCTTTCCCCACACTGGTAGGTGGTGACATGGTTACAGGTGGAGGGAAGCTGGAAGAAATTTCCATCAAAGGTCTTCCAGTGATAGCTTCCCCATGTGGTGCACACTCGGCCGATGTGATTTGCACTTGCTAGAACAAAATTAACAAGGTAAAACATCATTTTAACTGAAGACAACAATTAAAAGCATTAAGTGTTGAGCAAAAACTGATTTTGGGGCGTTTGCGCAGTTACCTGTCATCAGCTCCGGCCTCTGAAGAGACGGAATGATGTTTACTGTAGATAAAGAGAAGAAGAAAAATCATTTCAATATGGAAATGTTTCCCACAGTTTATATCATATATTCAAGACTCTAATCTTCAAAACACAACGCCATAGGTTGTTTCTACAGCAGCTTATTGTGGACACCATGTTTACTTTTAGTGTCGCAGCGACCTCTCGTGGCCATTCATGATTGGAGCAAAGGCGAGAGTCAGGTGACATGGTGTACCAGGGGAGTCCAAACTTTTTAATGTGAAAATAACTCAAAAACATTCACAAACAAACTGTTTAATCTTTCAGTTAAAATGTATTCAAGTTTTCCACTGCTCTTGAAAGCAGTGGCTCTTAACTGTCGACTTCCCTGCTACCTAGCAGGAAATGTTTTTTGTTTGGTAACCGTTTGTTTGCTTTTTACCATCTGATTATGAAAACACATCAGTTCCGCCTGCATGGTTCCTGCTTCACACATGTCTACAGATTTTATGATAGGCCTGCCGTTGTGAGGTGAAGGGAAAAATGCAAAGTGATCTTGCCTGATTAACCAATATTGTGTGGCAGGCCACATATAGTATATTTTGAAAGTCTAGCAAGGGGCGTTTAAAATTGGTCTGCGCACCATGCTTGGCTCTTGGGCCAGACTTTGGACATTCCTGTGGTATACAGCGCAATTAAGTCCATGTCAGGATCTTGTTGATGTGCATAGAGTGGTCAAAAAACACAGGACTTTGAGCCAGGAGACCACCGTTTGTATCCCAGGTGAAACCAAAAGTCAACAATGAGATATTACTTATCCTCCTGAGACACAAACTTTTGTTTGGTATACATTTTTAATTTCCCCTAGCCATTCGGGATCAGTAGGATCCAATAGGTATAAAAACTAAACATTGTCAATGATAATTAAGACCCAGTGTCTTCATAACGAGTGCTTCCAAATTAAAAGTGTCTTAGTTTTTTACTGTTGCTAAAATTGGTCAAATTTGTTGCCGTATCAAACTACAAACATTGTTAATCATAAATAAACAAGTTTCAACCATAACGTGATCAGGTTTTGGATCTTGTCCACGTTTGTGTCAGAATCGGCTGCAGACTGACTCGGCAGAGATGGCTGCCATCTTGTTTTCACATGGATTAGTGTATTGTGCTCTTACTGCCACTAGATGGCACAAAGAAGTGTCCACAAACAAGGACAACAGGTCTTAGTTAAGTAGAATGAAGTCTAAGGTCAAGTAAACCAGTATAGTAATCCAGTAAAGTTACGTGCATACATAACTTTACATTGCATACATAATTTAGTGCCATTAATTAACGTTTAGACATGTTACATAAAGTCTTGTTACGTAAAGTCATGTTAGATTAAGACTTGGCCATCTGAGGTGCCACTGCATTATCCTAAACTAAGATTGCCCAGTCAAGGGTGAGGCTGTCGTTGGAATCAGCTGTTTGACATTATTTTAATACTTTTCTTTGCACTTTATACCATAACTCTGTTTTTTGTTTTGTCCAGGATGATTGTAATTAATGCCAAAAACCATGGACACACCTGGGAGGTGTGTTCATGTGTTCCAGGCAGGTAGAAATTCTTTGTCATATAGGTGAAGATGTCTCATGAGTCACAGGACTCTGTTTACTGATTGGCTGCAGGTGTCCTCTGGGGGCAGTTCACTGCTATGAGTTATCCTCAACTTTACTTTGGCTGCAGAATCAAATGGCCGCCGCAGCTTTCTGTTGACTTTGCATCGCAACTTGCTGCAGGCTGCGCTTTGCCGCTGCTTGGTGTGTCTTCTGCGTGACAAACGAATCTTGGGCTGTGCAGCAAAAGGTACTGGAAGTGGCATTTAAAGTTTAAAGTCCCACTGATTGTCACACACCTGAGTGTGTGAAATTTGTTCTCTGCATTTGACCCATCCCCTGAGGGAGCGGTGAGCAGCAGCGGTGCCGTGCTCGGGAATCATGTGGTGATCTAACCCCCCAGTTCCAACCCCTGATGCTGAGTGCCAAGCAGGGAGGCAGTGGGTCCCATTTTTATAGTCTTTGGTATGCCCCGGCCAGGGATCGAACCCACGATCTCCCAGTCGCTGGGGCGCAGTTTGTATGAGAGATTTGTATTGGACATTTAAAGTTTGTCAACACAATATTTTGCCTTATTTTAATGTTGCATTAACACCGTTACATTTGCGTGGTGCCATGCTGTTGTACAGGTCTATTAAACATTTAAATTAAAGTTTTATCCACAGGAATATACGAACTGTGAAATACAGTAATGTTGAGTATCAGAGACAGAAATAGTAGATGCATGCTACGTGTTTGCACATATGCACATCATCATCTTCATCTCTTAAATCACGTTTAAAAAATTCACTCTACTTACACTTTATGACATTTTGATTCACCTTACCGTTTTTACCATGTGCGACATTTGTTTCATTCTCTATGATTTTAAATATGAACTGTTTTTATTGTAAAGCACTTTGTAACAGCATTTTGAAATGTGCTATATAAATAAAGCTTATTAGTATTGTTATTATCTTGACACCTCTGCTTAAGTCAGGGCCCAACTAGGCTCCTTCAAATAATACATATAACTCAAAACTTATACATATTTAGTATCTTTGGAGATGTTTTTGGTAGGTTAGGGTTAGGGTTAGTCTGTACGGACTGCAACAGTAACAGATGACTGACGACTTTTAATCAGCTGCTTTAGGCTTTGAATTCAAATGTAATAGTCTAAGTAGGTGAGTTACATCATCCGGCATCTTTGGAGTTTCTCATGATATTTTACAGATGAATTTTAGAAGTTATGAAAACAAGATATGAACTATCTTAATTCACCTTACACAAAAATGAACTTCTGTTAACAACAGCCAGTCATCCTCTCTGTAACCTGCTCCACTGTCTTACACTGTGTGTAGTGAAGCTGAAGCTGTAACACACTCACCAGTCTGAGAAAGTGAGCCGCCGACCAGCAGCGTCAGGTAGATGAGCCCTAATGTAGTTTTGAGTCCGTCTGTCCCCATGTTTGGTCCCGAGGACTGACCCGCTATGAGAGCAATTACCTGTGAGACAAACTGCTTTATAACCAGGGAAGGCGGAGCTAAGACAGAGCGTAAGGCAGCTCCACCACATATGAATTTACATATTCAATAAATACCTGACAGTGCACACAAGGTTACTATGTGTTTACTCAGCAAATAGATTACCACCTCCATCACTACACTCACGAACTTGTTCCATCTACAAACCTCAGATGCAATACAGAGCCAACAGGAGGATGTGGTCTTTTGTAATCAGTACACAAAACTTTTTTGCAGCTGTCAGTATCCTGGAACAAGATGGAATACTCCAGAACATAATTTATCATGGCACGATGGGTTAAACGGCGTGTTTAGATGGAGCCTTCCTGCAGTTACATATTTAAAAGTCTAAGTTTAAAGAGTTTTAAACATTTAACCAAAAAACAAAATTTGAAAAACTCTTCATCAGTGTCTCTTTACAGAAATCATGACCCGGCTACTGAAGTTAATCCACAGACCTTATTGTGAGCAGTGTTATGTAGGAAGCATGGCTGCGTTCCAAATCACATACTTTTTCTTTTTACTTTTCGTAGGTAGTGCAGCTGACCTTTATAACGACCGTACTGTTGCATGCAATATGCACATAATCAGAATGTAAGTAAGTAAGTAAGTAAATTTATTTATATAGCACTTCTCACAGAGAGGACTCACAAAGTGCTTCACAAGATAAAATACAAAAAATACAACAACAGAAACAATGCAAAATACACAACAACAAATAAAAAGTAAAGTGCAGCAAAATGCAGAGATGATACAATGGACAATTAATGGAAATCACGCCTAAACAGATGTGTTTTTAACTGCTTTTTAAAAGTGTCCACAGAAGAGGCCGCTCTCAGCTCATGAGGTAGTGCATTCCACCATTTCGGTGCAACAGCCTTAAAGGCTCTATCACCTTTTGTCTTTAATCTTGTGTGAGGGACAGTAAGTAGGTGGCCTTCAGTGGACCGCAGTGACCTGACAGGACAGTGAAAGGACACCAGATCCGTCACGTATGTAGGTGCTTGACCATGGAGGGCTCTGTAAGTGATGGTTAGAATCTTGTACTGGATCCTGAAATTAACAAGGAGCCAGTGCAGGGATGCCAGGACTGGAGTGATGTGAGTCAACTTATGAGATCTGGACAGAAGCCTGGCGGCCGCGTTCTGGACCAGCTGGAGGCGGTCTAATGAAGTTTTATTTCGACAGGTGAAAAGAGAATTACAGTAATCCAGACGTGAGGAAACAAAAGCATGGAGGATCATTTCTAGCTCGGAATAAGTTAACATGGATCTGAGTTTGGAAATGTTTTTGAGGTGGAAAAAGCAGGAGCGAGTGACAGTTTTGATGTGGTCATCGAAGAGCATGGCCTGATCAAATGTGACCCCAAGGTTTCTCAAACTGGGGCGCACATTTGCACTGAGGGACCCTAAGCAGCTGGCCACTTTAGATGCTGAGGCATCAGGTGCAATAATTAAAATTTCAGTTTTAGCTGCGTTCAACTGAAGGGAGTTAGAAGACATCCAGTCCTTAATTACATTCATACAATCGTACAGTTAGTCAATTCCATCGGTCCTATCAGGATTAAAACTACTTGCGCGCTGACAACCTGGTCTTACTCTGAAGTCGTCGAAATCCGGCGCCTGGTCAGTGACTTTCACCGTCAAACACCAAAGAAAGAAGCCGTCCTTTGCATGATCTGCATGATCCACGGCCGGACACCGTTATTATTTAGCAATGCCTGGCAGTGTCAGGGGGAAACGCAGCGTTGCAACAACAAAAATTAAGGTGGTGGAAGTCTGAGTGGGGCAGGCGGGAGGGGAGGATGGGTCTAGCAGTGGCCGACTCTCACCCAGGAGGCTGGTGTTCGCTTCCTGTAAGATTATAAACCCTGTTCTTTTTTCCTAAACCCAACCATGTGTGTTTGTTGTTGAAGTAAAAAACATCACTTTGCAGTGTTGCATTGATGTACATTTATTTTGAAAGAGACTGTATGCAAACTGTACATTTCCTGTGAAAACAGAGGTGTATTTTGAAAACAGACAATGCATGTAACAGGCTGAAGTTGACACGGCGTCCCAGCAACAATGTGGATATGTGGATGTGGAAAGTCCGTGACTAAATGTCGATATGTGATGAGGTCGGACTGAGAATGTGTTGGCCCTGAACTTTGACCCTCTCGCTCATGTATTCGTTACTTTTGAGATCGAACAAACCACCATTTATTGTGCTCACCGGAGACCGAGGTCAACATGGAGAGCTCTGCGGTTGTTACTTTGCAATGCACAAGTTTTTTTTTTTTTTTAAGATTATTTTTTTGGGCTTTTGCCTTTAATGTACATAACAGAGTGAAATGGGGTGAGAGAGAGAGAGCATGGGGTGACATGCAGCAAATGGTTGCAAGCCGGAGTCGAACCTGCAACCGCTGCAGCGAGGCATCACCTCTGTGCATGGGGCGCCGGCACTATCCACTACGCTACCGATGCCCCAGTGCACGAAGTTCTTACTAGTGGTCGACAAAGTATACTACTCTATTACTTGAGTCAAAGTACAGATACCTCTGGTCAGATATTACGCCAATAAAGGGGTGAGTTGCCGAGTCAAGTTATTACTTCAGTTAAAGTACTGGAGTAATTGCTTTTAAAAAACGCAAAAAGTTTTCAAAGTACTTTTTATTATGTCAACACATTGTTGTATATCATCACAGAACATTTACAGACTCTAAAACAACCCACTAAATGCTCTGACTTGTTGTAGAAGCAAGTAAAGAGGTCATAATTTGTAGGCTAGGTTAATTCAACTTCTAAACATCATTTCCAGAACTATTTAATAGCTTTTCCTCTCCTCTCTACCTGTGAGCTGTCCCAGTCTGAGTAGGGCATGCGTGAGGTAGAAGTACGGGAACACCACTTCGACAAACAAACCACGCACAGCACTGCATGATCTGGGCTGACGATCTGGACTTTTGCATTTTAGAAAAGAGGAAAAAAAATCATCCACTGACTTCAAATATATATTATAAACATGTCTTTGCATTGAGTTGTGCAATAATTGGTGTTGGTGACACCTGCTGTCGTTGTTGTTCCTGATTGTTGTGGACACTCCTCTCAGAGAGGCTGTTGCTGGGCGGGTCATTCACTCACATATGGATCCCGTCATGCAGTAACGTGTTCTCTGACTCAACTGTGGTTTGAACCTCACCTGTTTGAACCCCACCATATAATTTGCCATTCCTGCTTGTTAAGTAACACTGATGATGGCTCTGTGCCTGAAACGTGTCACTCTCTGTTTTCTTTGTCCTCCTTAAATAAACAGACTTATGCTTTATTTATTCACAATTATCTCTCTATCCCAACTCTTCCTCTAATCAGCTGGTTACAGGCGTTCGCTCTCCTCTTAAACCAATCAAACTTTGCCACGATCAATTTTGAGCAAAATTGTCATGCCCTCCACCACCCCATCCAAAGCCCAGGACAAGCTCATCAAAAGCCCACTACTCTTCACATCCAGCTCCTCAGCTCCCTCTTCATCTCTCCAATCTACTGCATCTTTACCACCCTCTTTAAACATATGACATCACCATGGGGTCTGTACATGGATCTGTAGATGTGAATAAATATTAATTTCCCTCAAAACGAGTCTCTCCTGATTGAAGTAAATTTATCTGTATGTGCCAGTGTTCTGTTTGGTTTTGGAGCCTCACCACAAAAGTGCACCCGAAGTATTATTCAAGATTTGGGAGTTTTTCACTGTAAGGCCAGGAAAAGATCGTGTTTATGGTTCAAAGAAACCACCATTTATTGTTGGTAAGAGATTGGATGTTAGTTATCAGGTCAGGACAGGACAGTGGACAGTCATTATTTGCAGGGGGTCTGGGTGCACTATTTGTCAAGCCATTTGAGATAATAGAATTCCTAAATATCTGTAGATCATTTGGGACAAACATGATAGTTGCAAAGGAAAAAAAAAATCCTCCTGTCGAGTCGACCTCCTTTTTAGTTGCTAACTGTTCTCCAGCTGTTTTCATTATTCTGAAACCATGAAATAATTGGGGGTAACTAATTTTCACACCACTTATTGGGTTGTCACACTGCTTAGCCTTCCTGGTAAAATTTACTCCCGAGTGCTGGGCAGGAGGCTCAGAACGATCATCAAACAGTGGACCAGTTCTTTACCCTTGGGGGGCTGCTGGAGGGCTCGTGGGAGTTTGCCCATCCAGTCTAGATGTGTTCTGTGGACTTGGAGATTTGGAGAAAGCTTGCAACTGCTCCCATGGGGAGTCTTGTGGGGGTACTGCAGGAAGACGGTGTTTCCAGTAGTGGTGGCCTCCATCAGGGTTGTCCTTCGTCACCGTTTCAACATGGAAAGGATCTCAAGGCACAGCCAGAGGGAAGAAGGGTTCTGGTTTTTGCAGATGATGTGGTTCTGTTGGCTTCATCACATTGTGACATCCAGCACGCACTGGGGAGGTTTACAGTCGAGTGTGAAGCAGCCCTTTGAGAGTTGGCACCTCCAACTGTGAGGCCATGGTCCTCTGCTGGAAATTGGTGGATTGCCCCCTCTGGGTTGGGAGAGAGTTACTGCCTCAAGCAAAGGAGTTCACGTATCTTTTTGTGTGTGTGTGTGTTCCTGAATTTGTAAAGCGTCTTTGAATGCCTTGAAAAGCGCTATATAAGTATAATTTATCATTATTATTATTATTATCTCAGTAGTCTTGTTCACAAGCGAGGTTAAAATGGACAGGAGGTTTGGTGCAGCAGACCGCTGTGGTAAAGAGGGACGTTAAGCTCTTGATTTACTGGCTTATTTATGTCCCAACCCTCACCTATGCTCATGAGCTGTGGGTACATGTCAGTGAAAATTCTGAGCTTTGGGTAGTGTCCGAAAGAATGAGATCGGAGATACAAGTTTCCAAAATGAGTTTCCCCCGAAGGGATGCTGGGCTCAGCCTTAGAGATAGGGTGAGGAGCTGAGATATCTGGAGGGAGCTCGGAGTAGAGCTGCTGCTCCCTCGCATCGAAAAGGGTCAGTTGAGGTGGTTTAGGCATCTGATTAGGATCTTCCTCCCATTAGAGGAGATTCATGTTCGTCAAACTGGTAGGAGGCCCCGGGGCAGACCCAGAACATGGTGGAGGGATTACATATCTCATCTGGCCTTGGAACGCCTCGGGAAGAGCTGGAAAGCGCTGATGAGAAGACGGACATCTGGAGGACTTTTCTCAGCCTGCTGTCCCCATGAGCCAGCCTTGGATAAACTGATGAAAATTGATGGAGAAAAAAAGGGAAATTTAGGGGTTTAAGCACACTCTTACTGTGTGTAAATTTAAATATAGCTCAAATCAGGTGTGGACGTATTGTATTAGTATTAAGATCAGTGACTTAACTATAAATCATGTCCTGTTGTTCTCTGTGCTTCCATGCATTTTTATAACATCTGCGTAATAGAAGATCAAAACGTAACTGGTTAGTCATCTTTCTTATTCATCCAAGCCACGTGCAGGACTTTCTTCCTGAACTGGAGCTGAACATTTCCACTCAGTGTCAATCCCTATGCAAATACACTGCTTGTGAACACATTTCATAACTGCTCTGTCACAAACTGTCATCAGTGGGATGGACGGACCTGAGTCACAACCTGCAGTACTTTCTCAGCTGTTAGTCTAATTATTAAAAAAGCACATTATTTAATGCAAATAAGCACAAAACAGTTGTAATTTGCTTCACAACTGTTTCTTACTCTGAAGAACAACAATTCAACCTGCCGAGTCAATTGCAAACAATAACCATATCTGCATTGTATGACCAACTAATCAATTACATCACAGGCTTGATCAGTCCTTTATGTAGAGATAAACAAAGCTAACATGGATGATAAGAGCATTACGTGAAACCAGAGACCGCTGATAAACCAAGACACCTCACTTTAGATTCATTTAGATGGGTTTTGCCGCTGCCCCGCCCCTTCAGGAGAGCAGCTGCAGTCCTGACTGTGTTGTCTTAAGGGAAAAGTGAAGGTGACTACAGATTATGACCGATCATTTTGCCTCAGAGTCGCTGAAGCAAATATTAGACCCAGTTTTCACAAGCCGTCTGAACATTCACTTAAATGGCATTTTTTAGAAAGACACATCAGGAGAAAATGAACTTTGTTTGAGACCTGTCTCTGTCTCTGTGACCCACTCTCACCAGATCCGGCAACACAGAATCTCTTTTCTCTGTTGGTGCTCAACCGTCGGTCCAGTTTCAGACTTACATAGACTTACGTAAGAACTCATGAGTCAAAAGTGAAAACTGAAATAAAACTTGTTTCTTTGCTTAATAACAATATTGCTGTTTTAATTTAACTGTTTTTGGAAGGGGGAAAAGAGAATATCATTAGACTGACATGAGCTTGTAGTGGGTTGATATCAGATATTAAAGCCCCTACAAGGAACTTTCATTCTGAGTTGATTTTGGTGACCCTGTGGACAAAAGCGGTAGTGTTTTGCCGGATTGAAGCCTACATTTCCCATGAGTTCTAGTGCGTATTGTCGTAAAGACGCTTACCTGGCTCACACATGTGTTTGTTTTGGGGATGAATGAAACAACAAGCTGGGAAAACTTTGCCCCCGCTCCTATCGGGGATCCCAGCTCACCTCTGCAGCGCCCCAGCTCCACCTCTCCGGCGTAAGCGCCACCGCCGCCGGGGTAAACGCAGCGGTCGGCTGGTAAGGCTGAAGGCCTGTTTGGCGAGCACTTCCACAGCTTCTTGGACTGAGTATGGAGCGGTGCCTCGCCTCTTTATTTCTCACCACTCGCTGGACCCTGTCGACGCCTGGCTGGTACCTGTCGTCGGCCCGGATGAGGTGTTCCAGCCCCGCGGCCCCTGCTCTCCTCGTCCCCGCTGGCACGGGGTGAATCTGCGCAACCTGCGGCCTCTGTGTGTGTCTCCCCAGACAGCTAATGCCGTGGACCTGCCGGCTGCTGCCAGGATTGGGCTGGTAAATGCTAGATCGCTAGCGAACAAAACGTTTATCCTGAAGGATTTCCTGACTTCCCGAGGATTGGATTTTCTCTGTGTGACTGAGACGTGGCTGACTGTTGGTGAGTCCAGTGCTTTCACAGAACTTTTACCCGCTGATTGCTACATAGTCACTATAAATGTAAGCAGCTAGGTAAGATGACGTGTGCAGTCTGAGTGCCGTAAACCACTTTGTCCTTCGACCCAGAGACAGTTTCCTAAAGGTATGGATATACACTATATAGAAATAGCTTATCTTCACACCAATGGTCTCATTTGCTGTTGTAGGTCACACACATACATCACCAGAAACCAGAGACTTTTGCATATCCAGTTAAAAGTTCCTTGTAGCAGCTTTAAGCTAGCAGGGCGAAGGGGCAAACGTGTAATTTGTACTGTATGTAGTGTTTTTGAATCTGATTGGCTTTACAATCTTGCGGGAAATAAACACCGGCCTCCCGGGTGGAATTCGGTGGTCTTTGGACCCATCCACCACCCCTCCCGCCCCAGTCGGACTGCCGCCGCCTTAACTTTTGAGGGTGTACCGCCATTTTTTCGCATGATCCCCCTTGCTGCCATTAAACAATAATTGCAACCATCTGTGAATCATGCTGACGTGATCTTGCTGACTCCGGAGTGTGACCGCGTTGGATAAGCTGGAGAGGAGAACAGGAGGATCCACCAGACCCTTGACAGAGGTGCAGGTGACCTGTGCTGGGCTTATATGGCAGGCCCCTGGCCACCTGTCATTTTGCAAAAGTGGCCCCCAGGTGAAGCAAGTTGAGTATCCCCAGGCTACGGAGATAACAGCGAAGACCAGTAAACAGCACTTAGGAAGTTCAGACAGCAGCCCAGTCTCCATACCAGTTCTTTGTTTGTGATGTTATTAATTAAAAAGATTGATCCTCTTAAGTTGCTGCTGTCTAAACAGGTGGCTGATAACCTAGCATTGGCTCAGCTTATTTGTTGACAAATTGTCTTCTATAGATGCGTTTCATACTCTGTTTACTGATAAGGAGGCTACTCTGTTTACAATTTGTCACTGTGCTTTACCAGGGAATTTAAGTGGATGTTGTGTCATGTTGTGAAGAGAGGGAAAGGCCTCCAAACATGTAGCCCCAGGGGTGCGATCTTTGTAATTTTTTTTTGTTTGTTTGTTTTTGGTTTTTTCACTGTACCAAAGAAGTTTTTGTGTTAGGCGCAGGGTGAGAGTTCTTAAATGATGTCACTGTTTTCTGCCTTATGTTGAATTTTTTTAACAAATTCTCATCTCAACTCGTCAAATATCGTCACTTGGTCAGTGGACTTTTACATCTACATATGACGTGCAAGGTATCGCCCTTTGTGTGTTGTTGGTGTTGTGGGACACCGTGTCGAATTATGCCTGTTAAATGTGTCTTTTCAAAATACACTCTAGTTTTAACAGGAAATGTACAGTCTCTGCTCCTTAGATGAAAACAGTCACACTTTCCAACTCCTTTTTATTGCGTTGTTACCAGCGTTTGAAACTGACACGTTCAGCAGCGTTATAAACTGATGCACTTTTCACAGAGATATGTTACCGCCGTGAAAGGTGCCCTTTTGTGTCGGTGTCTGATGCTGAAATCACTGACAAAGCAGCCGTACTGTGGCCACAATGTTTCTGTGACAACACTGTCCCAATATCAGTTATAAACACTGTATTAGCGCAGTGATAAGCTAGCCAGTGGGACACACTCCCTGGGACTCATGAAAAAAATTCATGGACCACAGCCAGACCGTCGCCCACAACACACAACAGAGAAGCTCAGATTACAACACACACAGAGGGAGTGTGACTTCACTCTCTGTGCAGGATCCCGTTGCTCCACTACATCCTCATCACAGATAGTGGTTCGCTGCTATATTAATCAGTCCCTCCAGAAAATATGTCATATGCCTACAAAGTTGCGTGGTGATGGGTGAAACCCTTGAGATGTTCTACACCTTTATGTGATGAGCCACGCCCTCCGCAATATTCATTGCCTTATAGAAGCTCAGTTTTAGTAAGTTTTCCAACTTTTGCCAAGAGGGAACTTTAGATATTGCTCCCTAGATTATGTTCACCCAGTTTCATGCAGATCGCTCAAACTTCCTAGGAAGAGATCCATTTGAAGTGTTTTTCAAAAAATCCAAAATGGTGGAAAATCTATATAAGCGGAAGTTATGGGTTCTTGAGGCAAATGTGTTCCTCATGAGGAGAGGCATCTCTGTGCAAAGTTTCATGTCTCTACGACAGGGGTCTCAAACTCAAGTTACCTGAGGGCCGCTGAGCATCCAGTCTTGTCCCAAGGGGGCCACTTTGCTGCATCAAACTCCTTTCTTGCTCTCTGGAAGAAGTTTTGTTGTGTTGACAGTCCTTTCTTTAGCTGTGCAGCTCATTGTGTCCGTTCGTCTCCCTGGTACTTAGCATACTGCTCTGCATGTTTACTTGAATAATGCCACTTTAGATTGTACTCCTTAAACACTGCAATTTTCTCATTGCAGATGAGACAGGTGGTATTCCCCTTAAAGTCGACGAAGAAATAATCAGTCTCCCACTTGTCCTGAAACACTCTGTACTCAGCGTCAACCTTTCTTTTGGCCATAGTGTTAGCAGCGTGCCAAATGTTTGTTTTTTTTCTACTTGGTTTCAGGTGTGGTGATGTGTTCAAGGGTCCTAGGATGATGCGCTGAAGGGTCAAAAACAGAATTGGGCATTTTTCCTCAGTTGTGACAAGGCTGCATTCAAGGTCCGCTGCGTTCACGGCCGCAGCGGGCCGGATTTCACTATGAATTGATATCAAATAGCGGGCCGTATATAATGGTCTGGAGGGCCGTGTCTGGACCCCGGGCCGTGAGTTTGAGACCCCTGCTCTGTGACATATGGGGCATGAGATATGCCCATTCAAAGTTTGACATTTCAATCGGTTGATATAGCGCCCCCCTTTGGCCAATTGATGTAATATTGCTTCATTCTCATCCTCCCATGACCCTCTACCACTGTGCCAAATTTCACATGGATTGACCAAGTCAGTGAGGAGAAAAATGTGGGATAGACATACAGACAGACAGAGTTTTCGTCATTATATAGTAAGATAAATATTCTGACTTCCACCCCAGTGTTCACCATACACACCTCGATTAACAAAAAATAAATAATCATTTTAAAGTTTATGGACAAAATCACTGAAGCTGTAAGATAAGGATGGATTATTAAATACATGGCACAGGGTGAGCCAGAGCTTCTGTGATTTAACTTTATTTTCTGTTGGTGACTCAAAGGATGCGAAACTTCTTCTTAAAACATACTCAGTTTGATAATGTACAGAAAATAATTCTTTACAACACTTGAATGAGTTGTGTCAACAGATGAGCTGGTTTGGGCAGAAGGCTGCTGTGTGACCAGCTGTATACTTTATGTTTCAACAACGCTGTCGTTAAAGTATGGTAAAGTTTAGACAGAAAAATCACTTGGTTACAGTTAGGAAAGAGATCATGTGTTGGCTTAAAATGCTCGGTTTGGGGGGCATAATCCTGCCTGAAGAAGCAGTGATGTATTGGTAAAGAACAACTGCTTGTCCTACCACTATCCCAGCAGGAAACGCATCAGTTTCTCTGTAAAAAAGAATCACTTTTCGTGCCACGTTCCTGGGAGGGATCGTAGCAATGTCTCAATGCAAAACAATCATTTTTCATGCCACTATTCCGGCAGTAAAAGCATTGATTTCTCTGTAAAAAAAAATATCCACTTTTAGTGCCACCACTATCAGGGCAGGAAACACATTTATGTCGGTGCAAAAAACAAACACTTTTCGTTCAGGTTCGCTACAAAACACTCATGTTTGGTGCTTAAAAAGCAGCTGGAATCACAATAGTGACTCTAAATCACAACTGGTTTTGTTGTTGTTGGTGTCAAACACTGATCTGTAGCTTGACTGGAACCTTACCGAGGTGTCACACCATCCACCATCCCCTCCACCTACTGATGACAAATTATATATCATGTCACTTTAGAAACACTGAACTGTATGAAATGTGCAAATGTAACATATTAGTGGTTTGCAGAAACATACAATGCCAACATTGTCCTGTGGCGACTGCGCTGCCATCCCCTGAGTCTGAAAGACAATCTGTGCTTTTATGTGACCAGGCAAGCAGGGACTATAATGAGACAATATTTACTCCAAACCATAAAGTACACTCTGCTGTGCCTTAAACTGCTACTGGAAATCAACATCTACAAAAAAGAGACTTACAGCCACGGGCAGATTTTGAGATAATGGGCCCCGGGGCACAGACATGCAAAAGGCCCCAGCACCTCTCCTACACAGAAGCAAGACACAGACTTTGTGGTGGTCTTGTGTCTCTTTGCAGGCCTGCTGTAACTGCTTGAGGTTGCTTTGCCTGTTTCTTAGTTATTTTGTGTCTCTTTGCAGTCTCTTTGTATCTGTTTCATTTTCTGTGTCTCTTTGTATCATTATGAGTCTCTTCCTGGTTGGAATGTGTTAATTTGATTGACATTTAGCAAGTAAAGGCCAGGGGGGCCCTGACACTTGGTGCCTCTAGGCCTGTGGGCCCCTCAATAATCCATCCATGCCTACAGCCACCAAGCAGTCTGATCAGAAACATGTCAGACTCTGAATATCTATTAACTGCACATGATAATGGCTCCTTCAGTGCGTAAGCTGTCTCAATACGCAGCAGTCCACACCCATCACTTAGTCGTCCGTGGATATTGAACACAATATGGCACATTGTTCGGGTGTAAACATGACGTGTGTTGCTCTAAGGAGGTTCGAAGGATTGTGTGGCTTGTGTTGATGTCCCAGACCTGAGTAAATAATCCACAGTGACTCAGCTCACTCAGTCCAGGATATGCATCCTGTGGTGCATCTTTGATTAAAAAAAACTTGGCTCTGCTTTGCTAAGTAGAGTGTTTGTGTTGAGTCAATAAGGGTTAATGAGCCATTGATTTAACACTGATGGTGCAGAAAGTGTCATGCCATGCAGTCTGTAACAAAACAATTCCGGTTCTGACTTTGAAGCTGAATTCTTGCACAAGTATGATGTGAAATGACTCCCGCTCAGAAGGTGTCTGCACTCTGAACTGACATGGAGCATTTTTTAAATGATCAGTCTGACATTAAGTGGTTTTATGTTTTACATGTACTTATTTAATTTCAGGATGAATGAATGTTTGTTTTTCATCCATCCGTTCCTGTTCTTGTGATAAAATGAAACCAGTGCTGAGTGGTTTGACAGATCAGTTTCTATGAAACCAAACTTTTGCTTACCGTGACGGAGAGCACACAGATTTATTGGGAGGCACATTCATGTAAAAGGCTTTTAATTCTGAAATTAAAGACTGTTTCAAAAATACATTACCAACAAGTTTACCCATTTAGATACTGAGAAATATTCTTTCAACCTCAACTTGATCAACAGCCTAAACTTATTTCTTTAAATTACCTCACCTGCCATAAAATCAATCTACAGTCAACCTCAGCACATTTGACTACAGTTCATATTTTTCTTGCAAACATCTTGAGACTATGAGTGGGTGTGATAGTGTCATCTGAGGGTTTCTGAGTGGGAGCCTTTGGGTTAAAATTGGATAAAGAGAAGAGTAAGATAGAGCAGAGACTCATGTTTGGACTGAACTCTCCCCCACCTGACCAGGCTGTACACTCTGTCTCCCCTACTCCCTCATTTTTATGAGTGAAGAGAGAAGAAACTTAAAGGACAAATAAAAATGCATTCAAACAGAACTGAAAACAAATACATTTAATCTAGTACCCAGATGAAGCTCAAAGCAAACAATTTAGAAATCCAACAAAGCCTGCGTATTTTGTGCCCTCAAATTCATTGAGGGCTCTAGTTTCCTGGTGCGGCGCAGGATGGCGAAACCCGCGCAGAGCTAGTTTCGAGCATCGCAACCCAAGGCGCGCTCAGTTTGGTAGTTTGGCAGACCGAGGTGCGCTGAGATGGGTGTGGCGGCGCAGCAGGGGGAGGTGTCGACAGATCCAGCTTGGTGCAGTGACAGTTTCGTGCCAAAAGGCTTCACCGAAGGTGCGCTAAAAGCTCGCCAGCTGAAACCAGGTCTACTGTCAGCGCAGGGGGAGCGCAGCCGGTGTAAGCCGAAGTTTGGCTGACCGGCGGACAGTGCGTACACATCACCAAAACCTCACAGGCAGGTTTCCAGAATATCAGGCACATTAACGATGCAATAAATACCCACAAAACCACTATTCAATGCAACTATCTGCAATCAGCACATAAATGTATCTCTATACCGACTGTCCCGTCACATCTGATGTCAGATCAAAGGGGACTGGCACTGATTGGCACGTTTGGCACGCGTAATGGAAACCCAACCTGATTTGATTAACACAGCTGCAAACTAATGAGTTCACATCCCTCTCAGCCAACCACAAACAGCCACAGCATCAGATAGGGAGTATATATTCAGCATCTGTCATCTTAGAAAAGTCAAAAGAAAAGAAACAGAGTGAGACTGCGCGAGAGAAAGAGAGAGCGCGCGCATGCACAAGAGAAACGCAACATTGATTTACAATTGTGGTGACCTCCTCCCAGGCTACCTTTGCATCATCAGCCCGTGGAGGTCCAGGCTCGCAGTTCCGTATATTCGGACACTGCGAGCTTGGACCTCCCGGACCAAAACATCAGTTTCCTCCTGGGAGAAGTTTGGCCGTCTGACGCTGCTGCTCTCTTCTGCCATGGCAAACTGAGTAAACTCTCATTATGCCTTTGCACAGCGCATTTAAGGGCGAGGAGAGGGGCTCATTTGATTGGTGTGATGTGTGTAAAACCCACTCCACGCCTTCTCTCCTCCCTCTTTCCATTTTGTGCAGGTAGAAGGGACGGAGGTGGGATAGAGGAGTAGCTGCGCCAGTGCGCAGTGTGCCAAACTTGCAAAATCTGCCTGGCCACACCCAGTTGGCGAAGCGCAGGTGCGCTGCACCGCCGCGTCGTGCGGCCTGCGAAACTAGAGGCCATAGTTTTTAATGTAGATGCACGGCAGGGGCGCTCAAACACCAGAGTGATAACGTCGCGGCACGTATGAGTTCAGTGCCTATTTTTCAGCACGACAGCTGCACCCTGAAATAAACAGTTCAGCTTTGCAGCAGCGCACACTGCATGTCTTGTGATGAGGAACAACCAATCACAGCCAACAGATATCGCTCCCTTCATCGTTAAATATCAGTCTGCTAAAGATTTAAAGGTTTTAAGTTTGATGCTATGAGACAATGACAATGAGACAGTCATGCAGACATTAGCTGACACAATATAACATGTGAGCGGTTGCGAGCAGGTCGTCCAGTAGTCAGAAGGGCGGCTGTTTGACCCTCGGCTACTTCAGTCTGCATATCAAAGTGTTCCGGGGCAAGACACTGAACCCAAAGTTGCCCCCGCTGGTTGTGTCTGAGTCCCTGTGAATGCCTAGCTGAGCAGGTGCTACCTATGATCGCCTCAGCCTGCAGTGTATGGATGTCTATTTGCCTAGAAGTCTAATGTAAAAGTGCTTTGAGTGATTAATGACTAGACAAGCACGCTATAAGTACACGTCAATGTACCATTTGCATGTGTGCTCACTCTACAATAAAAATAAGATAGTATAGAGAGTAAATAAAGAGCATTAATAGGGAGTGGCCTCAGACAAAGCTTTCGTCTTGGAGTTTGACGTTGATAAGAAAATTAGAATGGCGCCGGCCTTATCACGACACCGCCGTACAGTCAGACCAGTCCAGTCTTTAAGTTCACTTTAGACACATGATTATTTTATAAGAATAAATGAGTGGGAATTTATTGTGTTTACAACTCTTCTGATTCACTAATATATCAGCAGCAGTCTGTTAGGAGTTGTTAAACCCATCACCTTTTACAGTTTCTGCATTGATTAGACCTTGTAATATAAACATTATGTAAGTCTGATTGTTATAAAGCACAATATTTTGTCTGTGTGTCCAACTTGGTCTCACTTCGAAGACAAAAAATTCAAAAAAATTCACACTCACATTCATACCTACGGACAATTTAGAGTCACCAATTAACCTGCATGTCTTTGGACTGTGGGAGGAGGCGGGGGTGGTCGCTAAATTGCCCTCTTGGGAGCCAAAACACGCACTAAAGTTCCCTCTTGGCAGCCAAAATGCCCTCCTGGGAGCCAAAACGCACGCTAAAGTGCCCCCTTTGGAGCCAAAAAACACACTAAACTGCTCTCTTGGCTGGTTAAAACATGATAAACTGCCCTCCTGGGAGCCAAAACGCGCGCTAAAGTACCCTCTTGTGAGCCACAGTGCCCTCCTGGGAGCCAAAACGCGCACTAAAGTTCCCCCTTGTGAGCCACAATGCCCTCCTGGGAGCCAAAACACACACTAAAGTGCCCTCTTTGGAGCCAAAAAAACACACTAAACTGCTCTCTTGGCTGGTTAAAACATGATAAACTGCCCTCCTGGGAGCCAAAACGCGCGCTAAAGTACCCTCTTGTGAGCCACAGTGCCCTGCTGGGAGCCAAAACGTGCGCTAAAGTGCCCTCTTGGCAGCCAAAATGCCCTTCTGGGAGCCAAAATGCGCACTAAAGTTCCCTCTTGGCAGCCAAAATGCCCTCCTGGGAGCCAAAACGCACGCTAAAGTGCCCTCTTTGGAGCCAAAAAACACACTAAACTGCTCTCTTGGCTGGTTAAAACATGATAAACTGCCCTCCTGGGAGCCAAAACGCGCGCTAAAGTGCCCTCTTGGCAGCCACAGTGCCCTCCTGGGAGCCAAAACGCGCACTAAAGTTCCCTCTTGTGAGCCACAATGCCCTCCTGGGAGCCAAAACGCATGCTAAAGTGCCCTCTTTGGAGCCAAAAAAACACACTAAACTGCTCTCTTGGCTGGTTAAAACATGATAAACTGCCCTCCTGGGAGCCAAAACGTGCGCTAAAGTGCCCTCTTGGCAGCCAAAATGCCCTCCTGGGAGCCAAAACGCCGCCTGAACTGCCCTCCTGGGTGGTAAAAACATTACTGTTGCGATGACTTTAATACAGGAAATGGCATCTACTTAACTGAAAATTTTCTGGGGGAGGAACCAGTGAAGGGAAGCAGGGAAACTTTGCTCATATTCAACCAGCTGTGTGTCATCACAGTGTGCACAGATGAATGTTGTTTGACTTCCCCTGGAGATCTGGAGGTCGTAGCTAAACACGGTTCATCTGCACACACTGCGATGCCACACAGCTGGTTCAGTATCAGCAAAGTTTCCCTTTATGTTCATTGTCTTGTGTGGCGATCAGCAGTGATGTGGTGGTTCACTTTTACACTGTGATCTGTAGCCTATACAGTGGTGGAAAAAAGTTTTCGGACACCCCATGCATTTGTGAAATATTGCATTAAGAATCACTCTTAGGTCTTCAAGTACAATTTCTTTTAGTACAGTCACAACCAAAATACTAAATAAATCCTAAAAAAGCCATTAAAAACTTAAAATTGATTGGTTCCATAAAAATACATAAGAAATTTTGAGTATTGGGTCATTTTGGTACCAGTGATGAAGGTCGTTCTTTTTATTAAAAGACACAATTTTTGTTGCCAAGCTTCGTGCCTACATAAAGCCAGCACATTTGAAAGTTCTTCAGACACAAAAATGGCTAAAACAAGGAACCTAACGCAGGAAACACGCCTGAAGATAAAGATTCTCAGCCAGGAAGGGTACAGCTGCCGCCAGATAGCCAGGAAGTGCAGATGCAGTCCTTCAGCAGTTGGATACACTCTGCAGAAATACAGACGAACCAACAGCTTGGAAGACAAACCGAGATCTGGGCGTCCAAGGGTTTCTTCAGCAAGAAATGACCGCATCCTGATCCGCATGTGCAGGCAAAACCGCCGAATGACATCACAGGAGCTTCAGCAGCAGTGGTCAAACCAAACTGGTGTCCAGTGTTCCACCCGCACTGTACGTGGCCGACTTTTAGATCATGGCTTAAGGCCCTACAAGGCTATCAAGAAGCCCCTGATCAATGAGAGACAGAGGTTAGCCCGGCGTCGTTGGGCCCAGGCACACAAGAACTGGACAGCCAGGAATTAGAAGAAGATTTTGTGGTCAGATGAGTCCAGTTTCCAGCTTTATCTTCCTCCTACTAATGTGAGGGTACGCAGAAGGCCAGGCGAAGCATTATCTCCAGCATGTACAGTACCTACTGTCAAGCATGGTGGAGGCAGTATCATGGTTTGGGGATGCATGAGTGCTGCTGGTGTTGGTCATCTCACTGTCTGTGATGGCACATTGAACTCTACCAAGTATTGTACCATTCTCCAAACCCACATGCTCCCTTCTGCGCGTGCACTGTTCCGTCGAGGTAAAAACTGGATGTTTCAACAAGATAATGCCCCTTGCCACACATCCAAGGCCAGTAGAACTTGGCTGCAGGAGCACAGTATCCAGGTCTTAGAGTGGCCAGCTCAATCCCCGGACATGAGCCCCATTGAAAATCTGTGGTGGATTATCAAAAGGTCTGTTTCAAAGCATAAACCAAAGAATTTAGAAGAATTAAAAGCAGTAATTCAAGAAGAATGGGACAAGATTACCCCTCAACAGTGTGAAAGGCTCGTGGGGAACATGCCAGCCAGGATTAGAGCTCTACTACGTGCCAATGGCAGGACTACTAAATATTAATTTGATGATGTGATGGTTTATTTATTTTTTGTTCAGTTTTGAACACATTATCTGTTATTTGTTGACTTTGATACCGACAATGTTGAGAACTGACATATTGAAACTGTCAAGAATTTAGTTTTGTTAGTTTTTCTTGTAAACAATAAACAAAAAAATATAATTTGTATTTGTTTGTATCTGTCTAATGCAGCCACACCTTTTGAAACACAAAAAAGATTTTTCCACAAATATTTCATGATAATATTTGAGATTGTGTAAAATTTTAAGGGTGTCCGAAAACTTTTTTCCACCACTGTAGTTCGGCTTTAGCTTCTAACTATCTTTGTCTTTTTAACCTGTTGTTGCTGCTGAGTCAGTTTGACATCCTGGATATATCCTTCAAACACAGACTGTAGACCCCTCTGTCTGCTGCTCTCTGGAATCACTCTTTCATTTGTCCAAAAATATAATCATATTTCTTCAGGGAGTGCAGTTAGTCATAGCGTGGGCTCCATGCTTACTCTAACAGCTTGTTGGACCATCACAAGGGAGCGGGGCTTATTGAAAGGTCAGTCGAGTCCCACTGTGGTGCTCATTGGTTGTTTTTTATTTTGACCAAAAAAAACCTTAAAAAACTGCTGTTTCATGTTGCTGTGCCAGACGAATCAATCAACTCGAACTAAGCAGAGTGGGCGGCTTCAAAGAGCTGGACCAGGACAAACATGCCCCCAGTGCGTAGTCTGAGCCCAGTCCTTCAGTGTCTGAGAAACAAAGCTGCTCTTGTTGCACAATTAATGTTGTCTTAGTGAGCAGGGTGAAGGAGTGTGCAAACCAGCAGCTCTGTTCACATTACATTCATTTGGCATTTGCTTTTGTCCAAAACGACTTGCAATAAATTCAGTGCATTTCTGACAAATGTAACTCTTGGAAATGGAAGCTAAATGAAATTATTCAGTAAAATTAAATGTCTGTTTCACAGTTGTGGTTAGCTGAGAGGTCTGTTTTGCTGACCCCTCCACAGCAGTACATTGCTGAGCTTCCATGTCGGTATTCCTGCTTCTCTTAACCCGGGACACACTGACTGAAATCACCGCTGAGTAACACAGTGACTCTGGATGAGGACCTCATATGACCCCACTTCAAAAATCCGAACCATCTCTTGAAGGTGACAAAAATTTGCATGCTTTGAAAATGTAATAGTTTATGATTCATCAGGGTAGTTCCTCATTAACAACCGCAAGCCTGGATGTGTCACCATGAGAGCTCATCATCTTTTGGCCGCACACATATCAATAACAACCACATTTTATTTTTAATATTTAATTTATTTAATGATAAAAAATGTCAGCATCGTTATATATTGCTCTCAATAGCTTGGATTGATAATGCCTGCAGTGAAAAGTTGATTATCTGACTCCCTTTCAGTTGATGTAGGATTATTTTTTAATGTAACACGTTGATATGTTCCCTGACTAAGTGTCTCACAGGTACACACTGTTAGCTGTGCGCTCAAGTTACTTGTTTCTTTAAATCATAGTGCTGCAGAGATGTAAGTCACGATAATTTTCTTTCATTAGTCAGTCTAGTTAGATCAATGTTGCATTAAGTAAACATCCTTGTTTACCAAGTCTTCTATGAGTACCTGTTCTCTCAACCCATTAGCCTGAGAAAGATTTGACTTGAGGATGTGTGCTGTGTGGTACCGCCTTGCCCAAAGGCACTGTGTCACACTGGGAATGTTTGTCTGACTCTGTGTGTCGATCTCTGCTTCTAGCTGCCGTGTTTGGCCGCTCTGTCATCACAACACTGCTATGATCTTTCTGTGAGACCTTTATCTCGCATGTCCTGGTTAAATACTCAGGGTTGGGAAGCAAACTGGGAGCAGGATGTGGCTACAGCCTGCATATATGAAGGCGATAGGCTTCTCACACAGCTGCTTGATTGATGGGATACAGCTGAATGGGTGGTGCTGACACAGGTCAAGGTGGAGACAGGATTTGCATACATACCCTTAGTTTGATAAATTAATACCAAACACAGCAGAACTAAAAGACAGTAATCCTAACAAACATGGTACTGCAAAATGTCAAGTTACGTTGAAGGTCTTTATGTGTCCAGGGTTGAGCCCGGTGCATAATGATCCCAGGATTTATCACAGCTGCAACCAGAAGTCTTCTGAGCTAAAACACAGCTGTAAAAACAATCAGTGTATTGCTGAAGTTCTGTTAAAGTAAGGTTATATTTTACTTGTAGTTATTATATCATTGTGATGTAACATTTCCTAAAAAAGAATTAACATACAACTGTTAATTCTTTCAAAAAGGTCCTGTAAAATATATTTGGTTCACATCTTCATTGTTCATTCTGAACATATTGATTTAAGTGACATCCTACCATAATCTAGGCCCAGAGGCCCAAAGTGTCAGGGGCCCCTGGGCCTTCACTTGCAAAATGTCACTCAAATGAATGTGTACGGACCACAGAGAGATTCAAAACAACCTCAAAGAGACACAAAATGACAAAAAAAAGACATTAAATAACCTCAGAAAGACACAAAATGACTGGAAAATAAACAAAATGTTGTCAAAGAGACACAAAACAACTACTGTAACAACCTCAAAGACACACAAAATGACCTTAAAAAGGCACAAAATGTCCAAAAAAGACATACACTACGACAAAGAGACACAAAATGACCAAAACAACTACTGTAAAAAACTCAGAGACAATAAATAACTGAAAAACCCCACAAAACAGCCACACAAAATAACAAAAAAACCAAACAATTAAAGAAAACAACCACACAGAGCAACCAAATAACCAAAAAAGACACAAAATTCCCTCAGAGTAAAAAAGAAAATGGCCGAAAACCCTGCAAAACAATCACAGAGACACAAAATGACCAAAAAAGACGTAAAATTATCTCAAAGAGACACAAAACAACCAAAAAACCCACAAACAGCAACAAAGAGATGCAAAATAAATCAGTGGGGGTTAGGGTCCTTTTAATGTACCAGTTTATGGTGGACATGTCTGTATTTATTGTAAAGGAAAATATAAATTTCAGGCGCCAGGTGACAACTCAAAATACAATGGAGTAAAATGCAGTAAAGCTCTCAGACATTTGTGACTGCTTTCAAGTATTTATTCTCCTGTAGATCTGCTTTTCTTAATTTCACACATCATATGATTTACTCCTCAGCCCTCTTTTGTTTGGGGAGGTAACCTTTGTAAATGTGCATGCAGCACATGTTCAATGGGAGATACATAATTTTAATTAATTAACTTATAAACCCCTGCACATTCAAATCTTTATGAGTTGTTCACAGAGAGAGAACGAAAGAAACGGTGTTAAGAATTTGTTTAAGTTTCTAAATTGGTGGACGTTTTTGTGGCATTGTAGAATTGGTAGGCTGGGGGGGAGAGGGTGAGAAAGAGAGAGGAGGACATGCAGCAAAGGGCCACAGGCTGGAATCGAGCCTGTGGGAAGGACATTGCCTTCGTATATGGGACGTCTGATCGACCCACTAAGCCACCAGGCACCCTATTATTTGGAATATTTTTTAACATTTTATGGTAAAAAAAAGTGATGTGTACAGAATCGGCCATTTGGGGACATCTTAAAGGATAACTTTGGTATTTTTCAACCTGGGCCCTATTTCCCCATGTGTATGTGTGCGTATGATTCATAGGTACAACTCGTTTTAAAATTGGTTCAGTATTGAGGGAGGCGGATGCAGCCGGAAGAAAACAGAGGAGCCATGCTGAGCGCCGCTCAGAGTGGCGCTGGTTGTCCCGGAGTACAGTTGAGAGTTTTACTGCATCGATTGAAAACAATGGTTCGTGTTTGTGCTTATCCAGATTGCAAGAACAGGATGTCACGTAACACCCTGTACAGCTTTCACAGGCTGCCTTTGTTGGACGATGAGATGCTGAAGTTGTGGCTAGTTGTGCTACAAATGGATGCTAACACTCCTGTCCAGACACTGCGCCTTGCAGACCATCGGGTCTGCAGTGCTCACTTCTCCCAAGATGACTACTGCCAGCCGAAGAAGAGAAGACATCCAATCCCGAAACACCTCTTCCTCAAGAAAACGGCTGTCCCACGAGTAGAGAGCGCTACAGACACAGTGGAGCAAAGCTGTCACGAGATGACATCACACAACCCAGAGGTAAGGGAAACGCTACGTTAGTATGCTATCTACAGAGACAGCACTGGCGATCTGAACCGGTCAGTGAATGAATCATACGCACACATACACATGGGGAAATAGGGCCCAGGTTGGAAAATACCAAAGTTATCCTTTAAGTGCTGTATCGTTGGCAACTGGACTCACTTGAGTCTCGTGAAGACGTTTTACCTCTCATCCAAGAGACTTTTAGTTCTGACAAACTGGAGCAGAGTCGCAGGCTTTAAACTCCGTGTGGGTGTGAACCCTTACAGGGTCATTAAGGTCACATGTGAGTCGACCCACTCGGCCATCTTGTGTGTCGTGTGTATGCAGTGTAGTGTTTGCAGTTCAGTGCAGCCAGGAGCGCACAGATTTGTACACTGGTGAAACCAAACAACCACTCCACAAGTGCATGGTCGAGACTCAGCTGTCCATTTACATCTGAAGGAGAAGGGACATTCTTTCAAGGACAGCCATGTCCTCGTCTTGGCCAGAGAAGACAGAGGGTTTGAAAGAGACGTGAAAGAAGCCATCTCCGTCAAACTGGAACTACCTTCGTTAAACAAAGGAGGTGGCCTACGACACCACTTGTAACCTGAGTGTCTCGTGTCAGTGCAGTCTTTGGATCCCTCCTCAGACGACTTGACACCCATTCACACCTGGAGCCTAAGGACACATAAGATGGCCTCACGTGTGACCTTGATGACTCCATAAAGGTTCACACCCACGCAGACTATAAAGCCTGCGACTCTGCACCAGTCTGTCTCGTGGAGAGGTGAGAGGTGAAACTCGTGCAAATCCAGTTGCCTACGGTATAGCACTTAAGATGACCATGACCCGGATGACTGAGAATCTTCACTGACATTTAGGGACATGTTCCCAGTGTTCCCAGTGTAAATAACACCTGTGCAGAGAAGAACGTGACATCACACAGCCTGGGAGAACGCTCCCTCAGGAGCTGACATGACAGCCAAGAATGTATTTTAAACATATTGAAACTGTTTGTGATGTAGATGTTTGTTTTTTATTTTTCATTGTATTTTATTTCAAATAAAAGACACACACTCACACATACGCACTAACACACACTGTGGATGCAGTAAGAAAGCACAAACACAGACAGCTTGCAGCAGTATGATGTTTATTAATCAGATCTTTGAAGGTTCAAATCTTACCAAGCTTAATCTACGTGCTCTAATACATCAGACATAAATAGAGGAATTATGTATGCAGATGACACTGATTCATTTCTGACTGTTGAGTTATGGTCCTATAAATGCACGCTCATTACATTATTAAGTGTGTCCTGGTTCTCGCCTTATCTCCTGCTTCGACTGGAGTTGGGAGCGGCCGCGTTTTCGCTGCGGCCAGTCACATAGCAGTCTGTCTTGAGGCATGCGCAGGAGTCGATGTGGGTGTAGGTGTAGGTGATCTCTGAGCTGTCAGGGCAGGTGAGCTGGACCTGCCGCTCCGATGTGGCCACCTCCTGGCAGCAGGAGCAGGTGTGCTGCAACGACTTGGCTTTGGCTGAGAAGCTGACAGAGGAGAGAGTGAAGGAAGGGAGGAGAGGAAGAAATTTAGTTCAAGAAGAAATTTAAGACTACAGAACAACCAAGTTTAGAAAGCTAGATATAAGATATAAGCGTCACTTTTTCAGCCCAGTCACCAGAGGAAAACCAACTTTGTCATCTAAGACGCAGGCCAAGCTGCAGACCACTGTTCAAGACCAACAAACAACAAAACCAGTTGTTTTTTAGCGAGGCATCACTGTGTTTCCAGCAGCTTTTAAGCCCCCAAGTTCGGAGGTTTTCAAACACCAAGTGGCTCTTTCTCCACTGGCTCTGTAGCCACCAAACGTGGGTCTTTCATTAGTGACTTGTGGCTCTTTTCCACCAGCTTTCAAAATCCCAAACATTGGTCCTTTTTAGCGACCCACTGCTCTTTTCCACTGGCTTTTTAGCCCCAAACATGGGTGTTTCGTAAGCAACCCCTGGGTTTTTTCCAGCAGCTTTTTAGCCCACAAATATAGATTTTTTTTTCTCGACCTGTGGCCGTTTTTCCACCGGCTTTTAAGCCCCAAACGTGGATTTTCTTTTAGGGACCCATTGTTCTTTTCCCAGCAGCTTTTCAGCCCCTAAATGTGGGTGTTCTTTAGCAACCTGTGGCTCTTTTCCCAGCAGCTTCCAAACCCCTAAACACTGATCTTTTTTAGTGACACATATCTATTTTCCAGCAGCTTTTTAGCTCCCAAACATGGATCTTTTTTAGCCATCCATATCTCTCTTCAGCGGCTTTTCAGCCTCAAAATGTAGGTGTTTTTTAGTGACACATGACTCATTTTCCGGTGGCTTTTTACCCCCCAAACATGGATGTTTCTTAGCAACCCATAGTATTTTTTTTCCAGCAGGGATAGTGCCACGGAAAGCAGATGTTTCTTACAGAGACATTGCTGCTTTTCCAGCGGGCACTGTGCCCTTAAAGGTGTTTTAAGCTTATATATGATCTTTTCCTGACTAGTTGTTTTTGTACTTGAACCCAACCACACTTGAACCACGGTTTCAACATATCCACTGCATAAAAACATGTAAATGCAACGTGTCCATGATTGGCAAACAGTGCCAACAGTTTTTCAAGCAATGGGTTGAACTTTTTTCAATCTATTATTTCAGTTTTAATAATTTCTGATTATTTAAAGGGCATTTCAACCGTTTTACACTTAATGATCAGTTCAGTACTCATGGTTAGTGCAACTGAGCCTGTGAAAACTCTTTATGATTATGAGCATTCTTTTTATGTCTCTTATCTTGTCTCTCCTACGCTCAACAGAAATGTTCCATAATGTGATAAAAATCACAAGAGGAGATAGTAAGATTTTTCCATGAGTGATTATAGGAAAAAACAACAAGAGGGGGACTCACAAGGTGAAGGTGCCACATGCTCCATTACAGCTTGTGACATTGATCAGGTCCTTAGACAGGCAGCCCTGGTTCTCCAGTTGAACAGTCGTAGTGGACACACTGCACGGCTGACCCTTCGGAATACCTGAGGCAGACGGGAGAAACATGTTGAGAGGGAATAACGTCTCATCTGACCTGTTTATAACAAAGCATCTGTGGATGAAAAAAATAACAGTGGTGCAGTTTTTTGGATGCAAATCATGATGTAGAAATTTACCTTTGTGCAATTTTGTGTTTGTTTTGAGAAGTGAAATAAATGTAACTGCAATTTAGGAGAAAGCATGCCGAACGCCAGAATAATTTTTTGTAAAGATGGGTTTTATATCTGTCCTTCTGTATGAAACCTTGAGACATTTGACTGCTCAAATCACTGAGGATGCCATTAATGTGTCTCGTGCTGTCACGAGCAAGAGCCTCTCAACCATGAGTAGATGCACTCTTCCTTCTGTGTGGTGATACGGTTGGCGTGTGTAGTTTGATAGAAAGACAGTAGTTCCTCCATGAATTATCTCGAGTAACTGTGTCATGATTTCTGGAAAGAGACGTTGTTGTTGAGTTTTTCAGATGTAATTTTTTGGCGATTTAAACAAGTATCATCTAGTTCCATTATATTGGAGAGAAGGCAGACATCTCACACAGTTCACACCAAAGCTATCTAGACTGATAGACAGTACTGCAGGTAAGAGGAGAAATATGTGCTTTAAATTTTGGAGCGAGCCCTTCCTTTAAGTGCTCTGGATCAATACCAATAAAAACAATAAACCGATGATGCATTGAGTGTAGTCTCATCCAGTTCACCATAAGATATGTGGTAGTAATCTCTATAAGGCCTATAAATGAAATGTATTCCAGATACCTTCATTGTTCTGTCTTTTGTGAATATAAAAAATCGTCATTATGATTACATGACTTGATAAAGATCCATTCATTGTGGGTGAAAGGTCAGACGCTCCCATACACATCATGAGGCTTTGTGTAACCAGAGTGAGAGGAGAGTTACGACATGCAGGTGTGATACGTACAGACATGACAGCATCCGTCTGGAGCTACGGTCTCTGTTCCCTGCAGGAGACAAACACACATTCACATCAGTGCACTGTTGGGTCATGTTTCATTTTGGAGAGTCACAGTGGACAGTAGTTGGCACTGCGTCCTAGCACATGTTAACCTTCATACAATTTGCATTTGTAATGATTTAGATGTTTACCTATTATTTGTATTTTTCTTGGTGTTCTTTATTTTTTGCACTGTTTTTACTTTTAATCACCTGGACTATAAGTTACTGGCTATGTTTGCCTCATTCACAATCTGCAGTTGTATTTGTTTTGTTCATATATTTATCCTCAATTTGTGTTTTATATCAGGGTTTCTACAGCTCAAGGCAAATTGGATTTTTTAATCCCACTACAGTGACCAGTGTTACAACTAGGGCTGCACCCTAATAGTTGACCAAATGAAAGTCGACCAGTAAGGTCATTGGTCGGCAAGATTTCATTGGTCACTTAGTTGCAGAAAAAAAACCAACCATGAAACTCTATCAGGAGCTGCGCCTTGTCACATTAAATCCAAACCTATATGACTGGAGCATGTGTGACTTTAATGTGAAAGGACAGACACAGGAAGTGTCCACGCTCAGCAGTCAGACAGGAGTCAGGTTAATCTCCAGGGCTGGTACCTGCGGTTATTCCACAGGCTAGTTAATAACATGTCGGGCAGGAAATCCAAAGTGTGGGATCATTTTGAGAAGGTGAAGGACGAACCCAAGGTGATATGTAAACTCATCTTCATTGGTCGACTACAAACATGACGTATCATGTGAAACATGGAAGTAGCTACATGCCCATTAGCCCACAGCGTCATTAACAGGCGGCTCGCTCAGTGTGTGACGTGCACTTGGAGATAAAATATAGGCCTATATTAATGAAGGTTCATTAGTATGGTTTGTATTTCTCTGTAATGTAGCACAGTGTTAACAATGTTACTGATACTATTCTTTCTCACACCTTCAACTCAAACCACCAAAATATATCAGTTAATCGTTACATTCATATCAGAAACATGCAGGAGACTAGTCCACTGATGGACCTAAATGACTAATGGTCGACCAACCGTACGTTGCCTTGTAGCCTACTGGTTTCAGCTGTGCTGTAAAGTCTCGATTTAATAGTCAATTTTCATTGAATTTTCACCTCTCCATGTTGTCCAGAGTTCAGTGACAACTAACTAGCAGACAGTAGATCCGGGCTGGAAACAAAATCTGAGTGCTGTTGGTTCTGTTATCCTGATTTGAGACATTTGGTAAATAATTTAAGAAAAAGAAAATGTTACCAATTATTTTGAGATTTTAAAGTGCAACATCAGAAAAAAAATCTGAAATAGTATTTTTTAAAACATTTTAAAGATTGATTTAAGACAGTTTTATACCAATTAAGACCGATTTTATTAATTGAATGCCTTGCAAGACATTTTATGGATTTGCAGGAACCCTGCATATTATCCATAGTAATCGTTATTCCTGCACTGTTCTTACATTTTTTACATTTTAAATGGTTTTATTCTTATGTGTGTGTGTGTGTGTGTGTGTGTGTGTGTGTGTGTGTGTGCAATCACCGGTATGCATTCTTTAGGATCGAAGGGAGGACAGATGGTCTTGGACTCAACAGTGATGAACTGATTACCCATCTTCACACACTCGTACCTCAGACAGGGCATTCCAGGAGGAGTCCAGACGGTGCCAGGCTGAAGAACAACACAACAGAGGTTTGGAACAAAGTCTCTCAGGCGGGACTGCATGAGAGTCACTGTCGTCCCCATAATATGTGTGTGAACTGTTCTCGTGTGGGCTTTTATAGCCTTTGAGCCATTTTGCCTCCCTGCTGCCTCGTCTGATATGTTTTTCTATTTGTTAGTGCATCAAGTGAGAATACACTCTTGTTGAGTCCAGTGAAACTTGAGGAAACTTAAAGGGACATCACATCACAAACAGTTTCTTGCTGAACATTTTCCAAAACAAAGTGTAGCTGACATTTGTGAATTACATTTGTCTCTATGTCTGGCAGCTTCTGGTCGATAATCATTTCACTACAGAATTAAAATCAACATGTCGAGACCTTAAACTTGATTATGAAGAAAGTTTATCCATCACATCACCCTCAGACTGATTTGAAAACTCTGCACTGCCTCATCATCTTCATTTAAAACAATAAAAGCAGAAACTATTCTCCGTTCTAATGAAGCAGTAACACTGCCTGATCTAATTCTGTCATTGCTGCCACACCTCCTGGTGGATGAACACCAAAAGGATTTTGTTCCAACTGCAAAATGTCCTCAACTGCACATCCAGTGGCTTGTTTTATTTTGAGCTGTTATCATCGTGTGTCATATGCAGCAAAGTTGCCAGAAGAAAATGTTGGCATTGTATGTCTCATACCACGCACACATTGCATTTGAACGTCTCATACGTATCAACGTTTCTAAAGTGATGTAGTTTATGAGCTGACTTTGTCATCCTTAGGTGGAGGGGACCAATGATTAAGCGTGTCACTGCTGTGTTTCCAGCTGCGTTTTAGACCCCAAATATAGGTGTTCTGGTGCAATCTACAGCTGTTATTTCAGTGGCTTTTTAGGCATGAAAAGTGTTTGTTTTTTACCAATACATTGCTGTTTTTCCTGCCGGGTGTCAGCATGAGAAGCAGTTGTTTTTTACTGACAGGTCACTGCTTTTCCTGCTGGGATTGTGGCCCAAAACATGTTGAAGTTTTATCACATCGGCTATATAATAACGGGCAAATGTAACGTATGTATGGTTTGCAGAAATGTACAATGTCAAGGTTTTTTCTGGTGATTGGGTTTAATAATAATAATGCATCAGATTTATATAGCGCTTCCCAGGACACTCAAAAACACTTTACAGTGCTGAAAATGTCAATGATATGGGTTTATGCCATGTTAAGCTGAAACAGCAGAAAAATACAAACAAAAAATGAGCACAGTGACCTGTGGCATCATATAAAATACAGCAGATATGTTGGAGACCTTGGTGACTTTATAGATGTATCAAATCTAATCCCCTTCTCTTTTCGCTCACACACACAAACACAGACGTATACAAACCTTTATTGAGTGTGTGATGTTTGAGTTTGGCGGCTTGACAGTGCAGTTCTTCTGGACACACGTCCCACAGCACTGTCCAGGGATGATCTCGTACTTAAAACCCTGAACAGAGACACAAAGACAAACTCAGCACACAAACAAAACATAAAAACATAAAACTGGCATCTGATCTGATCAATCTTTTATTGTCGTTAAATGTACAGTATGTTAATGTCAGAATATGGATTCAGTATCCTGTCGGGTTTACAGTATGGCTTTTATTTTCGTTACCTCTGTTATTTATTTCCAGTGGCAGTATAGTCGCAAAACTAAAGATGAGGCAAATACAGAAAACGTCTAAGAATAATAACGTGTGTGGTCGAAAGACAAATTTGTATCCAAGCAGTTGTCCAATCTCCACAGCCCTGCGTCTGTGCGAGAGAAAGGTCCGGAGGCACACATCATTATTCTGCTGCAGGGAAAAAAGTGCTGTGGCTGGTTTGTATTTCTTTAAACCAATCACGATCATCTTGGGCAGTGCTAAGCCCAGTGATGGTGCCCTTGCAAAATAGTGTCTTGTTCTGGTGGAACATTGGCCTATAGGGAGGCGAGCACTGTCATTAAAATGGCTCCACAAAAGAAAACCCCACAAAAAACACTAACAGATGTACGTTCACTGTGTGAGTCAACGTTTAGTGATAAAAAAGACAAACGTGATTTGGTAATCGGAGCCTTAGAGGTGAAGTCTGACTGTGCTTTAGCTTTGGAGGAGCTCACTGGACCCGTCAAAACCACAGATGATCTGCTAGCTGGATGTGGCTGTCGCAGAAGATTATTAAGACAATATTACAGCAGCTCGTGTGAAGTGGAACGGATCGCTACATTGGTGAAGTCAGTGTCACTGCCAGACTTAAAAGATGTGGCAATTAAACTCTGACTGAAAACTTCTCCATCGATCACACTCTCAAAGTCTTGTTTGCACCAAGATTATTTTACCAAACTAAAAACTGAAAATTAAAACTGTAAAAAAAAAACATTTTCATAAACTGAAATAAAGCAAACTAACTAAAAATAAACTGAATTGAAAACAAAAATTAAATAAGAATAAAACCTAAAAGATAATAGACGACTATATTCACTCTGGTTTGCACTCGCTCTCGTATCTGAGTTTGTAAACTGATCCCTGTGCTCTTTTGTACCCGGTATGGGGCGGCTGTTGCTCATATGGTAGTGCAGGTCGTCCACTAAGAAGAGAAGCAGCTTGATCCCCGGCTCCTCCAGATACTGAACCCCAAATTGCTCCGGATGGCTGCTCCAACAGTGTGTGTGTGTGTGTGTGTGTGTTTAAAACTGAGTAGCAGGTGGCCCCTTGTATGGCAGCCTCGGCCAACAGCGTGTTAATGTGACTTATAGTGTAAAAAGTGCTTTGAGTGCACAGAAGACGAGACAGGTGCTTTACAAGTGCAGGTCCATAGTGTTATCCTCGGTGTGTTATGCTGTTATTTGCTCATTCAGTATCAAGTTAAGAAGGGGAAACATACAATTAAACAGACAATAAAAGCAGAATGGGAAAAGAGTGCGGCAAATCAGTTTTCGTGGTCATAAATGCCATCTAGAATGTTGAGAAAAATATCCATAAATGTGTAGGAGAGAGCGTGAATGAAGGTGCTCATCAGTAAAGTCACAAAGACCAAACTGTGCTGTACATTAGACTAAACTTAAAAGATGAAAGTATGTGATCTTACCACAGGGCAGAAGGTGTCACATGGTGAAGACTGACACACTATTATGTGCAGATGGGTGCTGGGGTCTTTGTCAGGGCCACAAACGCACTTTTTGCATGGGCTCATGGGTATCACGTCTCCAACCTGGGTGGACAGGGTGAGCGGGTGAGCACAGATACAGGCACTGATGGATGTAGACATTAGAATCCTCTCAGTGTAAAGCAGTCCAGCTCAGCATGTGGGCAGAAATATGCAGTGATGTAATGAAACAAAGTAAAAACACACATTGTTAAAATACTTAAGTATTTTTGGGAGTATCTGTACTTTATTTGAGCTTTTATATTTCTGTCAACTTTCACTTTTACTCCAATACTTTTTTTATTTACTGGAGAATAAGCTTCATTTGCACCACTTAATTCATGTATTTTGCGTCATTTGCTTTGCATCTAATCGCATCTTTACATTGACTTTACATGTAATTCAAATTGTTTTATTTGTGCCCAGTGTGAACACAACACAATTGAATCATACATGTCGAGAAATGTCATGATTATCCAGGCTGTTCTCACATTTTCCCACAAGAAGTGAACTGAGTCATTTTAAGGTATGTCCTCACGTTTATTTTCCTAAATCTAACCTCTGTAACTTAATGTTAATTTCATAACTGTACGTTACGATGTGACGTCATTTGTGGGGTGCAAATTTGTCAGATATCATACGAACCGTACTATGACAATACGTTGGATTATAACTAGGGGTGGGACAAAAAATCATTTTTGCAATATATTGCTGTGCTCTCTCTTGCAATAAATAATCGATACACTGAAGGCAAATATCAATATTTTATTACAACACACCCCGTTATCACCGTCAGTACTTAATGTCTTCTGCCCTGCTTGTGGGGGCGCTAATCCCATAAATGAGGGTAAAGGCCGTAAAGTGGGCGTAAGCAGCGGCCGGTGAAGAAGACGAGTTGAGCAGATGCAACTAGAGTGCGGCACGGGCCGCATATTTTTGTCCAAACCTGATGTTCATTCTGTTTTGTTATGTCTGAAACCGAACCGAGCCCGACATTATTTAATAAAGCACTAAAGCACTGAGTTTGTGTCACACAGTTGTCATGGTTACAGGCTATTTAACAGGCCGGGCGTGCGCCGTGTGCTCCGCGGAGAGGGAGACCTCCGTGTTTGAGACGGGAGCGGGCGGCGGGAGGTCTGAGGCTTCCAGCGAGGGGAGAGGGAGAAACAAACAGTGCATGTGTGTGTGTGTTATGTTCAGGTGTTGTCACGTAAATAACAGTGCCCAAGCAATAAACAGGACAGACAATAGGATTTTATTTATTTTTACACTTCATTTTCACTGAAAGTAGATCGAATCCGACCCGAGCCCGAATACAATTTATACATTTTTGACCAAACCCGGCCCAACCTGTCAGGTACCGTCGGGACCCATCAGGCTCGAATCGGTTACCCACACTCTAGATGCAACAACAGAAATGTGTGAAGTTTTGGAATAAATGCATAATTACAGACATTTTCCATTTTATGGGTATTTTTTTCTTTTCCAGTCACATATATTATGATATATCGTTGATGAAATTTCTTGCAATATATCGAATATCGCAGATATCAGATGTATCGTGATATTATCGTTACCGACGGCCAAATATCGCCACAATATCGAATCATGAGTTACTCGTATCGACCCACCCCTAATTATAACACCTTTCAAGTTTTTCTGATGATATAAGTTTTAGGTTGTAGTAAAAAGACACAATCCTACAGTTTATGTGTTAAACAAAACCCTCCTGTCTTCTGTCGTGTTGTCTTCTCGTACCTTCACAACAGTTCACAACAGCAGATGTGAGATCTCACCTGATATTCGATGTTGTTAAAAACACACACATCCTTAACCCCTGTGAAGGAAACAGACCGATTATAAATGCATGATAAATGTGCTGCATCACAGTGGCAAAAAAGAAACCTGGCTCTGCAGTTACAGTTACAGTTACAGTTACAGTGACACTCACGGCAGGAGGTGTTGAGACAGCAGACTCCCTGAGTGGTGATCAGCTCAAAACCAGGAGGACAGGACAGCACAACAGTAGGGCAGAGCTTCACATCACACTCTGTTCAGAGACATAGATGGAGACATAGACCACACTGAAGTTACAAACTTATTTAAAAGATTGGAAACAAACAAGGCGGCAGGCCCAGATGGTATTTCTTCTTTCCTTTTAAAAACATGTGCGGAGGAACTCACAACAGCTTGGGCCCCTGTCTACCAAAGGTCAGTGGACTCGCACACTGTTCCATCTCTATGGAGGAAGGCGACTATCATTCCTCTTCCCAAAAAAGCTGTCCCTCAAGAAAATAATGACTTCAGACCTGTAGCCTTGACTTCCATTGTAGTCAAGTGCTTAGAGAAGTTGATGGTGGGGAAGCTGAAGTCAAACTTACACGGACAGTTAGATCCATATCAGTTCGCCTATAGATACAACCGTGGCACTGATGACGCAATTCTTACTATAACACACTCAATTTTGCAACATCTTGAAAATGGTGGAATGCCTATGCCAGATTACTGTTTGTTGACTTCAGCTCCGCCTTTAACACAGTGCAGCCACACATCCTTCTTAGTAAACTTCAACAGATGTCTGTTAACCCTTATATCATCAGATGGTATCACTCTTTTTTAACCAATAGGACCCAACAGGTCAGAGTGAACCAGACAACATCCCAGTCAAAAACAATTAATACAGGAGTTCCTCAAGGGTGTGTGACTTCTCCCCCTTTATTTACGGTATACACAAATGACTGTATCAGCAGTCATCCTAGTGTTTCTTTCATTAAATTTTCAGATGACACTGCCATCCTGTGTCTACTGGATACAGAAATAAACACCTCTGTGTACAAGCAGGAGGTAAACAACTTTGTACAGTGGTGTGAGGACCACCACCTCACTGTTAACACAAAAAAAAACAGAAGAAATGGTCTTTGACCCTGGTCATGTGGGGGACCATACTCCATTACTCATTCATAATGTCAATATTGCTCAGGTTGATTCATACAAATATTTGGGTGTGCATATTGACAGCAGTTTGTCTTGGAATGTCCATGTGAACAGTGTGTGTACTAGGATCCAGCAGCGACTTCACTTTCTACGTAGGCTTAGGGTGCTTGGTGTCCAACAGAAGGTGATGTTGCTTTTCTATCGTGCTGTGATTGAGAGTATATTTCGCTATGCAATTTCTGTTTGGTTTGGAAATTTAACTGTGAAATTAAAGTCCCAAATCAACAGACTAGCTCTTAGTGCACTGAAAGTGATGGGGGTGAGGGAGCACCCCACAATCCAAGCAATATTTGAAGACACTGTACTCAGACAAGCCAGGAAAATAATTGAGGACCCCTCTCATGTGTTAAATTCAGAATACGAACTGTTACCCTCTGGCAGACGTTACAGAATCCCAGTAAAAAATAAAAAAAGGTTTTTGAACACGTATAAATTTTCATTCATTCCACCATCCATTACCCTGTTGAACACAGGCCGGTAATGTATGTATGTATGTATGTATGTATGTATGTATGCACTTAGGTAGGCACTTTATGATTGTATGTATGTATGGAGTATGTGGGTATGGACTTTAGGTATGCACTTTACGACCGCACTTTATGTCCTTATGTCTGCACTGTCAGCACTTGTGTTTCTTGTTTATGTTATGTGTTATGTCCTAGGTAGCAGCCTGTGTATGTCCAACACAAATTTCCTTCGGGACTAAATAAATGAATCTTGAATCTTGAATCTTGAATGAACGAGGGTGGAGGAACTCTTTCACTGGGACACAAGTTCAGAGCAAGGGGCGGAGAAAACAGAAAAGCAAAATATGACTTCAAAATACAGAGATGCCGATTCGTACGGGACTTATAGTATCTGTCTATCTATCTGCGTCTGGTAAAATATGACAGACAAATTATGACAAATTATGGACATGGCAGATTTGCACAGGATTAAGATCACAGACTACCTCCGCAATTATTAAAAATGATTAGAAATTACCAGGTGTTCCCAGGTAACACTAGTCCAGTGTGAGTGGGGCTTTAGTTAATAATGGAGTCAACAATTTTTGTGAAACTGGTCCAGTATGGAGTGAGACCACTGCAGCCACAGCGGTGAAAACAGGCTGCAATGAAATCCCAACGGGCAATTGTGCACCATCAATTGATGTCTATCACAAGTGCCTTTTTTTGCCACAGACAGGCTCAGATTGTTATTAGAAGTGTCTGACAACATTATGGAAAGGATTACACGGAGAAATTTAAGTAGCTTATTGTTATCCAAAAGATTTTCGGTGTCATGGTTGAATTTTGAGCTGATTTAAATAGTCCGTGAGATTTCAGAACAAGACTTCTCCTTGAGTGAGACTTGGTGACACACACCAACAAAGGTAAGAAAAAAGTTTTATGTCTCTTGAGGGTCTTTTCCATAATAATGTGTGACAATTATAATAACAAGCTGAGCCTGTCAGTGGTAAAAACAAGCACCTATAGTGGACTGAAATTAATGGTGCACACTTGCCCCTGAGGGATATGTTCAAGACTCTTGTAAAAAATGGATGGACTACACACTGTGTTAAATATATCATTGCAGTATACCGTACTGATTCCAGTATTAGGTCCTGCCACCTTCTCTGTGCTCTCTTACCGCACTTCTCCTTCTTACAGCACCCATCAGTTTGAGTGACCTTGACCTGACCCTCGTGGTCACAGCTGAGAGGCGGCAGTGCTGGACAGGACCTAGGACGGCAGATGGACTGCAGTGTGTCCTCATCACATATACACTCGTTACAGCCTTCTGTCCATGTTGAGTTGGCCTGAGGACACAGTTATTTATTTATGAATTATGGCAGGAGGCATAGAATAGTTAGTTCTGACTGGCTTGTCAAAAGGTTACAGAAAAAGACAGTGCAGACAAATCATTTACCTTTTTCCATTTTCCATTTGGCAGCCGACAAATTTCTGTAAGGAGAAAGATATAAAGCATAAAGTCATTTTCATTCATTTTCACTCACACACCCTTGAGGAATTCATCAAGACAGAAGTCTCTATGGCCGGTATCTCCAACACTTGGCAACTCACACCAAAACTATCTACACTGATAAGTAGCACTACAAGTAAGAGGAAAAATATGTATTTTGATTTTGGGATGAACTGTCCCTTTAAAGATAGAAATAGATTGTTGTCATTTTAAAAACATGAACATTAATTGTTGATGAGGTGCAGACCTGGGCTTATGGCGTTAAAGCTGAGCTTGTTTGCTTCCCGTGCCCTCTGCCCCCTCACTTTCCTCTTCACTACCGGACACTAACTGATCCATAAACTTGTGATTTTGATGATAGAATAACATAGATGATTTTGACTTGGTCACAAAAGTGCAGCACATTCTTGAATCCAACATATTTACACTGTCACAAGCAGTCCAATAGAAAAGTCATGCAGCAGTGCTCTTACCACAGGTGGGCACACATTCATTGGAGCTGGAAGAGAGGAGATGGGTGCCCGGCGGGCAGTAGCAACCCTCCAGTTTCATATTCAGCATGACACTGAACTGATTGACAGTATTGATGAACTTCTGGTTGTACCTGTAGAAACAACAGAACACTGTGTGAAGGCAACACTCTGATGTTGTGTGCAAGCCAAAGCATAAATGAACGAAAATGGTTTGACTGTGAGGAGCATCATCAACATGAGGGTGAGCTGCTGTACCAGGAATCACAGGTGTTCTCCACCAGAGGGCCACAGGCCTGATACACTTTGGGACTCACACAGGTATAATCTATAAAGAGAGAAGAAACATGGGGCTTTTTAGTTGAGGTTATGCTGTGATGTTGCTGGTAAATTAAAAGTAAATGTAATAGCGCTTGGTTTTAACATTATTTTGGATGCATACTGCAGAGTCCTTTGGTGGCATTCCTCCAGTCGATACACACTCCAGCTTCAGCACAGGAGTCAGCATACATTTGTAAGCTGGTGCAGCCGATGTGCTTGATGTGCATGTGACAAATGTCCGACTCACAGGCCTTGATGAATGGACTGTAGCCAATGAGCTTGTGGCACTCTTCAAACACGCTGAGGAAGAGTGGATTTATGCACATTATGAAGATGGTGTGTATATTTTAATGTCTGCCCCAAACATGACAAGGTGTTAAGTTTGAACTTCCTTTTCCTCCTACCTGCTTTTGATGATATCACAGATGGTTGTATCACAGGGAGTAGGTGTAGGTGATGGCGCCAGTGTTGGTTTTGGGTGAACTTCACAGCCACCATCGTGCCACTCGTGTGCCATACCGGGACATGAAGGATCAATTTTACCACTGGGCAACATGCAGTCGTCTGTCCGGTTGTTGTCACATGTGCCTAGAGAAACCCCCATCATCAGTAAAACGATGTCACAGATGTCACAACTCAAGACAGTCCTGCACTGCCTTGTTCCTGCTCAGTCACTATGCAGAGGCCACTTTAATGTGAGCTGTTTTCTTTCCAACAATTAATCATACTGATGTCAGAAAATGTCAGAAAAGAATCATAGGTTCTGTTTGTTGTAATTACTAGGTACACAGAATATTCCACCTCTTTAAACATGCATGTCATTTATCAACTGATAACTACATTCAATAAGATTAAGGATGTAACACTTCCCAAACCAAAACCGAACCTGTGATACAAATCTCCACAGCCTGTGTGTCACGGTTCTTTATTTTGTGTTACGGTTTTTCCCAACTCTATCCATCCAACTGCCACGGTGATGCCTGTTCAGAGTGACGAAGTGGAGCTTTCAAAATATTTGCTAATAACACTAAGATTGCAGTCGCCCCAAGCAAATTCAAATCAGCAGTGTGGGAAGACTTTGGTTATCCAGTGGAGTATGGGAATGGCAATTACGTCATCAGTAAAACAAACACACAGTGTTTTAAAAGTGTTTCACAAAACTTCCCCAGGCGGCAGGCAAAACTTCACAAATGCTAGCACATATCCAAAAACATCATTCCAACATTGATATCAGCGGAAACCCAAACAACAGCAGGTAACTCTTACCAATATCTTGAGACGCATGTTACAAGCTAACTTGCACCATGCTTAAGCAATTACCAATACAAATCAGGGTTTTCATGCCACTGGTACTCCTTTTCATGCATTTGCTTTGTGTGCTTGAGCGCCAGTGCAAAGTCCCAAGCCTACCGCATTTCAGTCAAACTTTATGACGAAGTAAAGACTGCACTGCAGCAGTATTTCAGCAATACATTATTCTTTGCTTTAACTACAGATAGGTCGACCTCTCGTGCAACAGAGAACTTCACCATCATCATGGCAGACTACATTACAGAAAACATAGCTATCTCATAGCTATCTCTAAGGCTGAGCCCAGCCACCCCACGGAGGAAACTTGTTTCAGCTGCTTGTATCTGCGACCTCATTCTTTCAGTCACTACCCAGAGCTCATGACCATAGGTGAGGGTTGGGACGTAGATGGACCAGTAAATCGAAAGTTTTGCCTACCAGCGCAGCTCCCTCTTCACCACGACGGTCCGGCACAGTGCACACATCACTGCAGATGCTGCACCAAACCGCCAATCCATCTCATTCATTCTACCCTCGCTCGTGAACAAGACCCTGAGAAACTTGAACCAGTTACAATGTATGATTTAATTTGTCTTTAATGCTTGTGGAACAAGTAATTCTACCTCGGTGTGTTTGTGTACTTAAAATTGATTAAATAAAACCCACATTTTATGAATTGTGGCTTAAAACGTTAAAACCTTAAATCGTTACACGCCTGAGTAAGATGCTATTCATTTCTAATGCAGGACTTACCACACTGTCCCCAGGTGTTGCCGTTAAATTTGCTGTAGGGCAAGTAGATGCTGAATATGAGGCCTGAGAAGGTGATCCTGGCTCCGATTTTAGGGATGACAAGCACTGTGTCAATACCGGTGGTGGCTATACGGAAGTCAGCATTCTGGTATGCAAGACTTACATGCTTGTCATTCACAGTAATCTAAAACAAAAAGGATGTACATGTTAGAAATAACCCTTAACAAACTTTGTAAGTTTTCAGTGCACCTACAGTCAGCCCTTCTTTGGACAGTTTTACAACTTGGGATCTTGTCAGGTATGCATTTGCACTGAGGGAAAAAAGGGGAGTCAATGCTCAGATAAGAGTTTGAATTAAAAATGGAGAAAATTAACAGTGCCATTTAATTACCTCATTTATGAAAGTGCTATTGATATGCCTCTGTGTGATAAAGATCCTGAAGTTTTGGTAAAAGACAGTGATGGCCTTAGGACAGGACAAGCCGTCAACTGCACCACAGTATTGGTTATAGATGGAAACACTGAAGTTGTATTTGGGGTAGATCTCTTTCACCAGCCAGTAGGAACAGTTGCCTTGAAAACCATAGTAGGTTCCATCGAAGGTGACATAATGAGGGTCCCCCCAGCCGTAGCAGATACCTTAAGATACATATATTGAAAATGACTTTTTAATTCATCTGGTATCAAAGCAAAATATAAAGGTAAAATGCATTTGCATGTTCAACCCTGCAAAATTTTACAGTGGGTCATACTTACATTGGCATTCATAGTGGTAGCAGCATCCATCATCATCGTACACTTTTACAGGAGCGAAGTTATTTGCACACACTACAGGCTTTGGAGTTGGACAAACGAGCGGTGAATGGGTAACACTGCCATTAACACATGTTCCTACACGACAGTCTTTCTCTTTCCAGCTTTCACCATCCTGTGAAGGCAATCATGGATTGGAATTAAAGAAAAAAGAAAAAGTGGTCACTGTCAAAGAATACCATATCAATTCGTCATGCAAAACCCATATTTCAAATGTACTGATAGAATTTAAGGGATTGAGCAGTGCTGCTTAACAAAGTTAAAAGTGTGTGTATAATGGAAATTAAAGATGCACCTGTCGCGGAGGTGTTAGATAAGAACACCCTATCTCAGAACATTTGTGGTGTCTAGGTTCAACGACGCAGTTGTGATTGCAGTATCCTGTGTAACAGTAGCCATCTTCGTCTGTCTCATTGTAGACGATAGAGTCTGAAAATGATGCACAGGAAGATTGATGAAAAAGAGTGTCACATATCACATATATGATATTACATCACACAGATACATGCACGATATATACACTGATCAGCCAAAACATTCAAACCACTGACAGGTGAAGTGAATAACTTTGATTATTGTGTTCCAATGCATTGTTCTACTGAGAAACCTTTGGTTCTGGCATTCACGTGGATGACATGTTCCGCCCACTCAACCACCGTTGCAGACCAAGTACCCCCCCTCATGGCAACAGTACTCCCCAATGGCAGTGGCCCCCCAGCAGAAAAAAGCACCATGCCGCACTACAAAAACTGTTTAGAAATGACCCGTGAATGATTCTTGTGATGTGCCGGTACCCCAGATGTACCCCTAATCCAAGGCGGGGCCTCCTTGGATCGGACTTGGCTCTGACCTGTCGAGGCATGGACACAGGATCTCTGGGAGTGTCCTGCGGTGTCTGGCACCAGTGCATTGGCGGCAGATCCCTTTAGTCCAGTGAGTTGTGTGGTGGGTTAATGGCATGTGCCACAGGTGCTCATTCAGATTGGGATCTGGGGAATTTGGAGGCCAGGTTGACACTTTGAGGCCTGCAACGGTGTTTGAGTGGGTGGAACATGTCAGGTGGTACCCACATGAATGCCAGAACTAAAGGTTTCCCAAAAGATCAATGCTTTGGAACAAAATAATGAAAGTTATTTACTTCACCTGTCAGTGGTTTTAAAGAAAAAAAAAAGAAAAGCTGTGCAAATGTTGTGTGCCAAAATGAATTCCCCTCTATTTTGAAAGGCTGCGATTACCAGTGTGCTGGTGGGAGTAAAGATGGAAGCGGTCGCCAGCGATTCAGTAAGGAGGCACTTTGACAGGGATGGGGTGGATGGGTAACAAAACCAAGGACTTTCCCTGAGACTTTTCCAGAAGGCTGGTCTTCAGAACCGTGTGAAATTTGAATCATTTTAAGGAATGATTCAAATTCGTATGTCATGTTTCTTTTGCATGAAACTAACCATACCAACTGTACTGGCCTAAACCTAACCTTTGTAACTAAATGTTAATTGAGTAACTTTACGTTAAGTACACAATGTCATTTGTGGAGCACTGATTTGTAGGATATCATACAAACTCTGTATACATTTTTGTAGGATATTTTACAAACCGTTGAATGAGTATACACTCACACAAAAGAGGATTTCCCCCATGACATACGAATATTGACACATTTTACTCAGATAACACTCGTACCTAAATTAAATACAGTAGCTGTACCAGACACTCATTTTATCTAAGTATTGAGCTTAACCCTAGCAATGCAGTAATGTAGTTAATGTGACCATTGTCTCATATAAAGTGGGTGTGCTTTTTTTTTTGCCAATGCTGAAGGCCAATATATTTGCAGGCTATGCTTACAAAATCATTAAAAAAAAACATGATTAAAGGAAAACTACAGTTGATTACAACCTTGGTTTCATTACCATAAAAAAACTAGTGGACACTGGACCATGAATTCCGTGGGTGATGGGAACACGTATAAAAAAAAAAAACGCTATTACCAAGGGTTGCAATTTCGTTGTGAAACAGTAGCAGTTTGGTTAGGGTTAGAAAAGAAAAAAACACTTGGTTAGCTTTAGAGAACAAAAAATACTTTGTTAAGTTGAGGAAGAGGTCAGTTAAAATAACTATGTACGGGTCGTAAGTGATGTAAACTAACTTGCTTTGCACCGTCATGGGAAGTACCTATGTGAAGTACTTTGTGTAGTTACATAAAGTGACATAACAACATTGACATTTGGTTTCACACAGGACATGAACAGCAGTCACCTGATTAAAAGTCTGTGTTTGTTTGACCCATCCACAACCCCTCCCAGCCACCCTATGTTAACCTTCTCATTCTTGATACTTAATTTGTGTGTAGACCGAAACAAAAGATCCTAATTCACTTTGCATCAGCATTGTTTTCGTGTTGGCAGCATATTATTTCAACACATTTCGTGTTCACCACTACATAATGCATTGTTGAGACTTTGTGTCACGCATTTTTATGAGAGTAGCCTGAATAATCCCTCACTACACAGGAAAACCCTGAGTGCATAAATCCACTAAGCAGGTAAGCACTGAACAAGGAAGTCAATTTGTAAACTGTGAAGGTTGTTAACTATGGACAAAATGTTTGCCCGTTAACCTTCCTTTACTCCTCTGATTGTTTGATGGCTAAAGTTTCCAACCCTGAATTGTTGTTCCAATGTCAACAGACTTTGTCAAAGCAATGAAAATAGAACCTGAAACTTAAGTTTTCGGTGAGATTAATTGTTCAATAGAAATATCTGTCTAGTTCAGAATGGTTTGGAGTACGCTAGACTTAGTGTATAAGTTGTGTTCTGAAATTCGGAGTGGTTTCTGAAATAGATGTGATCCCGGACTACCCTAACTCCCTGCCGGATCAGCAAACTTTCTGTTGCTGCCATTACATAGGTTAGATACAGTGCTGAAGGATCGTCTCTGGAGCTGCTCTCCTCCTGACGAACAGTCTGTCCAGTTAGTTAGAGCTACCACAGCAGCAGCAGCAGCAGCAGCTGTTAAGTGGTCCCAAAATACTCACACTGACCCTTAATTTGGCAGTCTCCTAGCACTGGGGGAGTTGGAGGGACTGGGGGGTGCGCTAGTCTGCTAAATCTCGTCTCATAATTAAACAGAGAAGAAAAGAAAATGGAGGCAAGGTGGGGCATGCAGCTCAACAACCAAACAAAAGATTTTACCCATTTTAAATAATTAAAATAAATAAATAAATAAATAGTACAGTCATGCTCAGCTGCACCCGCTTTCCAATGCCCCCCACCCCTGGCCGGAGTTTTGAATATTCTCTGTTGATTACTACGAAAGCTCTGGAGCCCAAAAAATTGTATTCAGGGTAGCCCCAGTCTTTACTAATCAGAACTTACCAGGAAGGAAGACTACACCATTATGAATACAATGGCAAAGTCTTCCAGTAGATGGTTGACTGGTTCCTCCTGTCACTACTGGTTCTTCAGTTGTGGTAGAAGTTGTCGTGATTGTAGTAGTAGTTGTAGGTGGTCGAGTTGTACTGGTTGTTTTAGTTGTGGTAGATGGTGTGGTGGTTGTTGGAGTTGGTACTGTCGTGGAAGGAGTTGGTGGACACCCACAGCATTTGAATTTAATCTCATACTCAAGACACTGTTGGTTCTGCCCTTGTTGTTTGTTGATGCATGTGAGACCAACATCTTTGTTGCAAGTCACATTTTGACCCAACTGTGACATGGGTAATTTTTTGTACATAACAGCTCTACACTGGACTTCTTCAGGAGCCGGGCATCCATGACCAGAGGAACTTATGCTCTGGATGGTTTTATCATATCCACCATCAGGGCCAGGTGTGGGCTTGCCAACATTGATCCAATCTGTCCAGCCACATGTCATATCATGTCCTCCAGGGCAAGGTGTAGTTGTAGGTGGCCGAGTTGTAGTTGTAGTTGTGGTAGAAGGCGTAGTCGTTGTAGTAGTTGTGGGTGGTTGAGTTGTTGTTTCAGTTGTGGTAGAGGGTGTGGTGGTTGTAGTAGTTGTTGTTTCAGTTGTGGTAGAAGGTGTGGTGGTTGTAGTAGTTGGACTTGGAGCTGTAGTGGAAGGAGTTGGACATCCACAGCATTTAAATTTAACCTCATAATCCAAACACTGTCGCTGAAGGCCTTGGTCTTTGTTGATGCAGATAAGACCGACATCTTTTTTGCAAGTCACAGCTTGTCCCACCAGTGACAGGGAAACATTTGGTTGAGAAACAGCTCTACACTTGACTTCTTCAGGAGCTGAGCACACATGATAACCAGCAGAGATTATCTTCTGGATGGATTCATCATCTCCTCCATCAGGGCCAGGTGTGGGCTTGCCAACATTGATCCAATCTGTCCAGCCACATGTCATATCATGTCCTCCAGGGCAAGGTGTAGTTGTAGGTGGCTGAGTTGTAGTTGTGGTAGATGGTGTAGTCGTTGTAGTAGTTGTGGGAGTTTGAGTTGTTGTTTCAGTTGTGGTAGAAGGTGTGGTGGTTGTAGTAGTTGTTGAGGTTGTTGGAGTTGGTGTGGTGGTTGCAGTAGTTGTTGTTTCAGTTGTGGTAGATGGTGTGGTGGTTGTAGTTGTTGAGGTTGTTGGAGTTGGTGTGGTGGTTGCAGTAGTTGTTGTTTCAGTTGTGGTAGATGGTGTGGTGGTTGCAGTAGTTGTTGTTTCAGTTGTGGTAGAAGGTGTGGTCGTTGTAGTTGTTGAGGTTGTTGGAGTTGGTGTGGTGGTTGCAGTAGTTGTTGTTTCAGTTGTGGTAGAAGGTGTGGTCGTTGTAGTTGTTGTAGGTGTTGAAGGTGGAATTGTAGTGGAAGGAGTTGGTGGACACCCACAGCATTTGAATTTAATCTCATACTCAAGACACAGTTGGTTCTGCCCTTGTTGTTTGTTGATGCATGTGAGACCAACATCTTTGTTGCAAGTCACATTTTGACCCAACTGTGACATGGGTAATTTTTTGTACATAACAGCTCTACACTGGACTTCTTCAGGAGCCGGGCATCCATGACCAGAGGAACTTATGCTCTGGATGGATTTATCATATCCGCCATCAGGGCCAGGTGTGGGCTTGCCAACATTGATCCAATCTGTCCAGCCACATGTCATATCATGTCCTCCAGGGCAAGGTGTAGTTGTAGGTGGCCGAGTTGTAGTTGTGGTAGAAGGTGTAGTCATTGTAGTTGTGGGAGGTTGAGTTGTTGTTTCAGTTGTGGTAGAAGGTGTGGTGGTTGCAGTGGTTGGACTTGGAGCTGTAGTGGAAGGAGTTGGACATCCACAGCATTTAAATTTAACCTCATAATCCAAACACTGTCGCTGAAGGCCTTGGTCTTTGTTGATGCAGATAAGACCAACATCTTTTTTGCAAGTCACAGCTTGTCCCACCAGTGACAGGGAAACATTTGGTTGAGAAACAGCTCTACACTTGACTTCTTCAGGAGCTGAGCACACATGATAACCAGCAGAGATTATCTTCTGGATGGATTCATCATCTCCTCCATCAGGGCCAGGTGTGGGCTTGCCAAGATTGATCCAGTCTGTCCAGCCACATGTCATATCATGTCCTCCAGGGCAAGGTGTAGTTGTAGGTGGCTGAGTTGTAGTTGTGGTAGAAGGTGTAGTCGTTGTAGTAGTTGTGGGAGTTTGAGTTGTTGTTTCAGTTGTGGTAGAAGGTGTGGTGGTTGTAGTTGTTGAGGTTGTTGGAGTTGGTGTGGTGGTTGCAGTAGTTGTTGTTTCAGTTGTGGTAGATGGTGTGGTTGTAGTTGTTGAGGTTGTTGAAGTTGGTGTGGTGGTTGTTGGAGTTGGTACTGTCGTGGAAGGAGTTGGTGGACACCCACAGCATTTGAATTTAATCTCATACTCAAGACACTGTTGGTTCTGTCCTTGTTGTTTGTTGATGCATGTGAGACCAACATCTTTGTTGCAAGTCACATTTTGACCCAACTGTGACATGGGTAATTTTTGTACATAACAGCTCTACACTGGACTTCTTCAGGAGCCGAGCATCCATGACCAGAGGAACTTATGCTCTGGATGGATTTATCATATCCACCATCAGGGCCACGTGGGCTTGCCAACATTGATCCAATCTGTCCAGCCACATGTCATATCATGTCCTCCAGGCAAGGTGTAGTTGTAGGCCGAGTTGTAGTTGTGGTAGAAGGCGAGTCGTTGTAGTTGTGGGAGGCTGAGTTGTTGTTTCAGTTGTAGAAGGTGTGGTCGTTGTAGTTGTTGAGGTTGTTGGAGTTGGTGTGGTGGTTGCAGTAGTTGTTGTTTCAGTTGTGGTAGAAGGTGTGGTCGTTGTAGTTGTTGAGGTTGTTGGAGTTGGTGTGGTGGTTGCAGTAGTTGTTGTTTCAGTTGTGGTAGATGGTGTGGTCGTTGTAGTAGTTGTAGGTGTTGAAGGTGGAACTGTAGTGGAAGGAGTTGGTGGACACCCACAGCATTTAAATTTAATCTCATATATCAAGACACAGTTGGTTCTGCCCTTGTTGTTTGTTGATGCATGTGAGACCAACATCTTTGTTGCAAGTCACATTTTGACCCAACTGTGACATGGGTAAACATTTTTGTACATAACAGCTCTACACTGGACTTCTTCAGGAGCCGGGCATCCATGACCAGAGGAACTTATGCTCTGGATGGATTTATCATATCCACCATCAGGGCCACGTGTGGGCTTGCCAACATTGATCCAATCTGTCCAGCCACATGTCATATCATGTCCTCCAGGGCAAGGTGTAGTTGTAGGTGGCCGAGTTGTAGCTGTGGTAGAAGGCGTAGTCGTTGTAGTTGTGGGAGGTTGAGTTGTTGTTTCAGTTGTGGTAGAAGGTGTGGTCGTTGTAGTTGTTGAGGTTGTTGGAGTTGGTGTGGTGGTTGCAGTAGTTGTTGTTTCAGTTGTGGTAGAAGGTGTGGTCGTTGTAGTTGTTGAGGTTGTTGGAGTTGGTGTGGTGGTTGCAGTAGTTGTTGTTTCAGTTGTGGTAGATGGTGTGGTGGTTGCAGTAGTTGTTGTTTCAGTTGTGGTAGAAGATGTGGTCGTTGTAGTTGTTGAGGTTGTTGGAGTTGGTGTGGTGGTTGCAGTAGTTGTTGTTTCAGTTGTGGTAGAAGGTGTGGTCGTTGTAGTAGTTGTAGGTGTTGAAGGTGGAACTGTAGTGGAAGGAATTGGTGGACACCCACAGCATTTGAATTTAATCTCATACTCAAGACACAGTTGGTTCTGCCCTTGTTGTTTGTTGATGCATTTGAGACCAACATCTTTGTTGCAAGTCACATTTTGACCCAACTGTGACATGGGTAATTTTTTGTACATAACAGCTCTACACTGGACTTCTTCAGGAGCCGGGCATCCATGACCAGAGGAACTTATGCTCTGGATGGATTTATCATATCCGCCATCAGGGCCAGGTGTGGCTTGCCAACACTGATCCAATCTGTCCAGCCACATGTCATATCATGTCCTCCAGGGCAAGGTGTAGTTGTAGGTGGCCGAGTTGTAGTTGTGGTAGAAGGTGTAGTCATTGTAGTTGTGGGAGGTTGAGTTGTTGTTTCAGTTGTGGTAGAAGGTGTGGTGGTTGCAGTGGTTGGACTTGGAGCTGTAGTGGAAGGAGTTGGACATCCACAGCATTTAAATTTAACCTCATAATCCAAACACTGTCGCTGAAGGCCTTGGTCTTTGTTGATGCAGATAAGACCAACATCTTTTTTGCAAGTCACAGCTTGTCCCACCAGTGACAGGGAAACATTTGGTTGAGAAACAGCTCTACACTTGACTTCTTCAGGAGCTGAGCACACATGATAACCAGCAGAGATTATCTTCTGGATGGATTCATCATCTCCTCCATCAGGGCCAGGTGTGGGCTTGCCAAGATTGATCCAGTCTGTCCAGCCACATGTCATATCATGTCCTCCAGGGCAAGGTGTAGTTGTAGGTGGCTGAGTTGTAGTTGTGGTAGAAGGTGTAGTCGTTGTAGTAGTTGTGGGAGTTTGAGTTGTTGTTTCAGTTGTGGTAGAAGGTGTGGTGGTTGTAGTTGTTGAGGTTGTTGGAGTTGGTGTGGTGGTTGCAGTAGTTGTTGTTTCAGTTGTGGTAGAAGGTGTGGTGGTTGTAGTTGTTGAGGTTGTTGAAGTTGGTGTGGTGGTTGTTGGAGTTGGTACTGTCGTGGAAGGAGTTGGTGGACACCCACAGCATTTGAATTTAATCTCATACTCAAGACACTGTTGGTTCTGTCCTTGTTGTTTGTTGATGCATGTGAGACCAACATCTTTGTTGCAAGTCACATTTTGACCCAACTGTGACATGGGTAATTTTTTGTACATAACAGCTCTACACTGGACTTCTTCAGGAGCCGCATCCATGACCAGAGGAACTTATGCGCTCTGGATGGATTTATCATATCCACCATCAGGCCAGGTGTGGGCTTGCCAACACTGATCCAATCTGTCCAGCCACATGTCATATCATGTCCTCCAGGGCAAGGTGTAGTTGTAGGTGGCCGAGTTGTAGTTGTGGTAGAAGGTGTAGTCGTTGTAGTTGTGGGAGGTTGAGTTGTTGTTTCAGTTGTGGTAGAAGGTGTGGTGGTTGCAGTGGTTGGACTTGGAGCTGTAGTGGAAGGAGTTGTACATCCACATCATATAAATTTAAACACATAATCAAATCACTGTCGATTAAGGCCTTGGTCTTTCTTGATGAAGAGAAGACCAACATCTTTTTGCAAGTCACAGCTTGACCCACCAGTGACATGGGAAACATTTGGTTGTACATAACAGCTCTACACTTGGACTTCTTCAGGAGCTGAGCATCACATGATAACCAGCAGAGATTATGCTCTGGATGGATTTATCATATCCACCATCAGGGCCACGTGTGGGCTTGCCAACATTGATCCAATCTGTCCAGCCACATGTCATATCATGTCCTCCAGGGCAAGGTGTAGTTGTAGGTGGCCGAGTTGTAGTTGTGGTAGAAGGCGTAGTCGTTGTAGTAGTTGTGGGAGGTTTGAGTTGTTGTTTCAGTTGTGGTAGAATGTGTGGTTGTAGTTGTTGATGTTGTTGGAGTTTGTTTGTTTGTTTCAGTAGTTGTTGTTTCTGTTGTTGTTGAAGGTTTGGTGGTTGTAGTTGTTGAGGTTGTTGTAGTTGGTGTGGTGGTTGTTGGAGTTGGTACTGTCGTGGAAGGAGTTGGTGGACACCCACAGCATTTGAATTTAATCTCATACTCAAGACACTGTTGGTTCTGTCCTTGTTGTTTGTTGATGCATGTGAGACCAACATCTTTGTTGCAAGTCACATTTTGACCCAACTGTGACATGGGTAATTTTTTGTACATAACAGCTCTACACTGGACTTCTTCAGGAGCCGGGCATCCATGACCAGAGGAACTTATGCTCTGGATGGATTTATCATATCCACCATCAGGGCCACGTGTGGGCTTGCCAACATTGATCCAATCTGTCCAGCCACATGTCATATCATGTCCTCCAGGGCAAGGTGTAGTTGTAGGTGGCCGAGTTGTAGTTGTGGTAGAAGTTGTTGAGTTGTGGAGTGTGTGGTGGTTGCAGAGTTGTTGTTTCAGTTGTGGTAGAAGTTGTGGTAGAAGGTGTGGTCGTTGTAGTTGTTGAGGTTGTTGGAGTTGGTGTGGTGGTTGCAGTAGTTGTTGTTTCAGTTGTGGTAGATGGTGTGGTCGTTGTAGTAGTTGTAGGTGTTGAAGGTGGAACTGTAGTGGAAGGAGTTGGTGGACACCCACAGCATTTAAATTTAATCTCATACTCAAGACACTGTTGGTTCTGTCCTTGTTGTTTGTTGATGCATTTGAGACCAACATCTTTGTTGCAAGTCACATTTTGACCCAACTGTGACATGGGTAATTTTTTGTACATAACAGCTCTACACTGGACTTCTTCAGGAGCCGGGCATCCATGACCAGAGGAACTTATGCTCTGGATGGATTTATCATATCCACCATCAGGGCCAGGTGTGGGCTTGCCAACATTGATCCAATCTGTCCAGCCACATGTCATATCATGTCCTCCAGGGCAAGGTGTAGTTGTAGGTGGCTGAGTTGTAGTTGTGGTAGAAGGCGTAGTCGTTGTAGTTGTGGGAGGTTGAGTTGTTGTTTCAGTTGTGGTAGAAGGTGTGGTCGTTGTAGTTGTTGAGGTTGTTGGAGTTGGTGTGGTGGTTGCAGTAGTTGTTGTTTCAGTTGTGGTAGATGGTGTGGTCGTTGTAGTTGTTGAGGTTGTTGGAGTTGGTGTGGTGGTTGCAGTAGTTGTTGTTTCAGTTGTGGTAGATGGTGTGGTGGTTGCAGTAGTTGTTGTTTCAGTTGTGGTAGAAGGTGTGGTCGTTGTAGTTGTTGAGGTTGTTGGAGTTGGTGTGGTGGTTGCAGTAGTTGTTGTTTCAGTTGTGGTAGATGGTGTGGTCGTTGTAGTAGTTGTAGGTGTTGAAGGTGGAACTGTAGTGGAAGGAATTGGTGGACACCCACAGCATTTGAATTTAATCTCATACTCAAGACACTGTTGGTTCTGTCCTTGTTGTTTGTTGATGCATGTGAGACCAACATCTTTGTTGCAAGTCACATTTTGACCCAACTGTGACATGGGTAATTTTTTGTACATAACAGCTCTACACTGGACTTCTTCAGGAGCCGGGCATCCATGACCAGAGGAACTTATGCTCTGGATGGATTTATCATATCCGCCATCAGGGCCAGGTGTGGGCTTGCCAACATTGATCCAATCTGTCCAGCCACATGTCATATCATGTCCTCCAGGGCAAGGTGTAGTTGTAGGTGGCTGAGTTGTAGTTGTGGTAGAAGGTGTAGTCGTTGTAGTAGTTGTGGGAGTTTGAGTTGTTGTTTCAGTTGTGGTAGAAGGTGTGGTCGTTGTAGTTGTTGAGGTTGTTGGAGTTGGTGTGGTGGTTGCAGTAGTTGTTGTTTCAGTTGTGGTAGAAGGTGTGGTCGTTGTAGTTGTTGAGGTTGTTGGAGTTGGTGTGGTGGTTGCAGTAGTTGTTGTTTCAGTTGTGGTAGAAGGTGTGGTCGTTGTAGTTGTTGAGGTTGTTGGAGTTGGTGTGGTGGTTGCAGTAGTTGTTGTTTCAGTTGTGGTAGAAGGTGTGGTCGTTGTAGTTGTTGAGGTTGTTGGAGTTGGTGTGGTGGTTGCAGTAGTTGTTGTTTCAGTTGTGGTAGATGGTGTGGTGGTTGCAGTAGTTGTTGTTTCAGTTGTGGTAGAAGGTGTGGTCGTTGTAGTAGTTGTGGGAGTTTGAGTTGTTGTTTCAGTTGTGGTAGAAGGTGTGGTGGTTGTAGTAGTTGTTGAGGTTGTTGGAGTTGGTGTGGTGGTTGTAGTAGTTGTTTCAGTTGTGGTAGAAGGTGTGGTGGTTGTAGTTGTTGAGGTTGTTGGAGTTGGTGTGGTGGTTGCAGTAGTTGTTGTTTCAGTTGTGGTAGATGGTGTGGTCGTTGTAGTTGTTGTAGGTGTTGCAGGTGGAATTGTAGTGGAAGGAATTGGTGGACACCCACAGCATTTGAATTTAATCTCATACTCAAGACACTGTTGGTTCTGTCCTTGTTGTTTGTTGATGCATGTGAGACCAACATCTTTGTTGCAAGTCACATTTTGACCCAACTGTGACATGGGTAATTTTTTGTACATAACAGCTCTACACTGGACTTCTTCAGGAGCCGGGCATCCATGACCAGAGGAACTTATGCTCTGGATGGATTTATCATATCCGCCATCAGGGCCAGGTGTGGGCTTGCCAACATTGATCCAATCTGTCCAGCCACATGTCATATCATGTCCTCCAGGGCAAGGTGTAGTTGTAGGTGGCCGAGTTGTAGTTGTGGTAGAAGGTGTAGTCATTGTAGTTGTGGGAGGTTGAGTTGTTGTTTCAGTTGTGGTAGAAGGTGTGGTGGTTGTAGTAGTTGTTGTTTCAGTTGTGGTAGATGGTGTGGTTGTTGTAGTTGTTGAGGTTGTTGGAGTTGGTGTGGTGGTTGCAGTAGTTGTTGTTTCAGTTGTGGTAGATGGTGTGGTCGTTGTAGTGGTGGGACTTGGAGCTGTAGTGGAAGGAATTGGACATCCACAGCATTTAAATTTAACCTCATAATCCAAACACTGTCGCTGAAGGCCTTGGTCTTTGTTGATGCAGATAAGACCAACATCTTTTTTGCAAGTCACATTTTGACCCACCAGTGACATGGGAAACATTTGGTTGAGAAACAGCTCTACACTGGACTTCTTCAGGAGCTGAGCATCACATGATAACCAGCAGAGATTATCTTCTGGATGGATTTCATCATCCTCTCCATCAGGGCCAGGTGTGGGCTTGCCAAGATTGATCCAATCTGTCCAGCCACATGTCATATCATGTCCTCCAGGGCAAGGTGTAGTTGTAGGTGGCCGAGTTGTAGTTGTGGTAGAAGGTGTAGTCATTGTAGTTGTGGGAGGTTGAGTTGTTGTTTCAGTTGTGGTAGAAGGTGTGGTGGTTGCAGTGGTTGGACTTGGAGCTGTAGTGGAAGGAGTTGGACATCCACAGCATTTAAATTTAACCTCATAATCCAAACACTGTCGCTGAAGGCCTTGGTCTTTGTTGATGCAGATAAGACCAACATCTTTTTTGCAAGTCACAGCTTGTCCCACCAGTGACATGGGAAACATTTGGTTGAGAAACAGCTCTACACTTGGACTTCTTCAGGAGCTGAGCACACATGATAACCAGCAGAGATTATCTTCTGGATGGATTTATCATATCCACCATCAGGGCCAGGTGTGGGCTTGCCAACATTGATCCAATCTGTCCAGCCACATGTCATATCATGTCCTCCAGGGCAAGGTGTAGTTGTAGGTGGCTGAGTTGTAGTTGTGGTAGAAGGTGTAGTCGTTGTAGTAGTTGTGGGAGTTTGAGTTGTTGTTTCAGTTGTGGTAGAAGGTGTGGTGGTTGTAGTAGTTGTTGAGGTTGTTGGAGTTGGTGTGGTGGTTGTAGTAGTTGTTGTTTCAGTTGTGGTAGAAGGTGTGGTGGTTGTAGTTGTTGAGGTTGTTGGAGTTGGTGTGGTGGTTGCAGTAGTTGTTGTTTCAGTTGTGGTAGATGGTGTGGTCGTTGTAGTTGTTGTAGGTGTTGAAGGTGGAACTGTAGTGGAAGGAGTTGGTGGACACCCACAGCATTTAAATTTAATCTCATACTCAAGACACTGTTGGTTCTGCCCTTGTTGTTTGTTGATGCATGTGAGACCAACATCTTTGTTGCAAGTCACATTTTGACCCAACTGTGACATGGGTAATTTTTTGTACATAACAGCTCTACACTGGACTTCTTCAGGAGCCGGGCATCCATGACCAGAGGAACTTATGCTCTGGATGGATTTATCATATCCTCCATCAGGGCCAGGTGTGGGCTTGCCAACACTGATCCAATCTGTCCAGCCACATGTCATATCATGTCCTCCAGGGCAAGGTGTAGTTGTAGGTGGCTGAGTTGTAGTTGTGGTAGAAGGCGTAGTCGTTGTAGTTGTGGGAGGTTGAGTTGTTGTTTCAGTTGTGGTAGATGGTGTGGTCGTTGTAGTTGTTGAGGTTGTTGGAGTTGGTGTGGTGGTTGCAGTAGTTGTTGTTTCAGTTGTGGTAGATGGTGTGGTGGTTGCAGTAGTTGTTGTTTCAGTTGTGGTAGAAGGTGTGGTCGTTGTAGTTGTTGAGGTTGTTGGAGTTGGTGTGGTGGTTGCAGTAGTTGTTGTTTCAGTTGTGGTAGATGGTGTGGTCGTTGTAGGTGTTGAAGGTGGAACTGTAGTGGAAGGAGTTGGTGGACACCCACAGCATTTGAATTTAATCTCATACTCAAGACACTGTTGGTTCTGTCCTTGTTGTTTGTTGATGCATTTGAGACCAACATCTTTGTTGCAAGTCACATTTTGACCCAACTGTGACATGGGTAATTTTTTGTACATAACAGCTCTACACTGGACTTCTTCAGGAGCCGGGCATCCATGACCAGAGGAACTTATGTTCTGGATGGATTTATCATATCCTCCATCAGGGCCAGGTGTGGGCTTGCCAACATTGATCCAATCTGTCCAGCCACATGTCATATCATGTCCTCCAGGGCAAGGTGTAGTTGTAGGTGGCCGAGTTGTAGTTGTGGTAGAAGGCGTAGTCGTTGTAGTTGTGGGAGTTTGAGTTGTTGTTTCAGTTGTGGTAGAAGGTGTGGTGGTTGTTGTAGTTGTTGAGGTTGTTGGAGTTGGTGTGGTGGTTGCAGTAGTTGTTGTTTCAGTTGTGGTAGAAGGTGTGGTGGTTGTAGTGGTTGGACTTGGGGCTGTAGTGGAAGGAGTTGGACATCCACAGCATTTAAATTTAACCTCATAATCCAAACACTGTCGCTGAAGGCCTTGGTCTTTGTTGATGCAGATAAGACCAACATCTTTTTTGCAAGTCACAGCTTGTCCCACCAGTGACAGGGAAACATTTGGTTGAGAAACAGCTCTACACTTGACTTCTTCAGGAGCTGAGCACACATGATAACCAGCAGAGATTATCTTCTGGATGGATTCATCATCTCCTCCATCAGGGCCAGGTGTGGGCTTGCCAAGATTGATCCAGTCTGTCCAGCCACATGTCATATCATGTCCTCCAGGGCAAAGTGTAGTCATGGGTGGATGAGTTGTACTTGTCTCAGTTGTTGTAGAAGGTGTAGTGATTGAAGTAGTCGTTGGTGGCATAGTTGTGGTTGTTTCAGTTGTGGTAGAAGGTGTGGTGGTTGTGGTAGTTGTTGGTGGTGTAGTTGTGGTTGTTTCAGTTGTGGTAGAAGGTGTGGTGGTTGTGGTAGTCGTGGGTGGTGGAGTTGTGGTTGTTTCAGTTGTGGTAGAAGGTGTAGTGGTTGTGGTAGTCTTTGGTGGCGTAGTTGTCGTTTCAGTTGTGGTAGAAGGTGTGGTGGTTGTGGTAGTCGTGGGTGGTGGAGTTGTGGTTGTTTCAGTCGTGGTAGAAGGTGTGGTGGTTGTGGTAGTCGTGGGTGGTGGAGTTGTAGTTGTTTCAGTTGTGGTAGAAGGTGTGGTGGTTGTAGTAGTTGTGGGTGGTGGAGTTGTAGTTGTTTCAGTTGTGGTAGAAGGTGTGGTGGTTGTGGTAGTCGTGGGTGGTGGAGTTGTAGTTGTTTCAGTCGTGGTAGAAGGTGTGGTGGTTGTGGTAGTCGTGGGTGGTGGAGTTGTAGTTGTTTCAGTTGTGGTAGAAGGTGTGGTGGTTGTAGTAGTTGTGGGTGGTGGAGTTGTAGTTGTTTCAGTTGTGGTAGAAGGTGTAGTGGTTGTAGTAGTTGTTGGTGATGTAGTTGTCGTTTCAGTTGTGGTAGAAGGTGTGGTGGTTGTAGTAGTCGTGGGTGGTGGAGTTGTAGTTGTTTCAGTTGTGGTAGAAGGTGTAGTGGTTGTGGTAGTTGTGGGTGGTGGAGTTGTAGTTGTTTCAGTTGTGGTAGAAGGTGTGGTGGTTGTAGTAGAAGGTAGTGTAGTAGGTTTTGACGTTGTGCTACATGGCACTGTCTTGCAACACTTTACCCGTATTTCATAATTTTGACATATGGGGGGATACTGTAAGCTGTTCCTACAGAGGAATCCTACTTTGTTGTTACATGTCACTTTTTGGTCCAAGGTTTTTAGGGGAACCCCGGGATAGTCCACACCCTGGCATTCCACTTCCACTGGATTCTCACAGATTTTATATCCTTTCTGGATGATATGTGCGATGGTTTCATTGTCACCGCCGTCAGGACCATACTCAGGGTAGTCAGAACTAATCCATTTTGACCAGTCGCATGATTTTTCCTGACAATGTGGCTCGGTAACATGTTTGGTTGTTGTAGGCGCTGGGGGTTTGGTGGTTGAACTTGGAGGTAACGTAGAAGGAGGTTTTGTTTGACATGCACCATCGTCACAACACATAACTCTGATTTTATAGTTTAAGCACAAGGCCAGTGGTCCTGATTGGTTCTGATTTCTGCATGTCAGCCCACTAGCCAGACTACATTCCACTACTTGTCCAATATGATTAATGGGGATTTTCGGGTATTTCTCAGCTCTGCATTCGATCTGGACTGGCTTGTCACATATCTTGTACCCTGCCTCTCTAATTTTTTCGAAGGTTTCACTGTCTCCTCCTTGAGGTCCCAGTGTGGGGAAGCTGGTATCATACCATTGCGACCATTGACAAGGATTACATGTGACTGGGCGTGTGGGTGGCTCTGTGGACAAACATGATAAAGATGTTAGTCATGTGGTAAATGTCACATTATACAACTAAATATGTCTTCAGTTTCCAAAATGAATATCCTGCACATACTTGGTGTGGTTGTTGTAAAAACAAAGGTGGTTGGAGGGCTGGTAGGTGTCGTGGGTACTGGGCATGGGTATGACCTCTTGTCAATGGTACCATTCTTCCCGCACACCGCTATGATGCAGTTACCGTGTCCATCTGTTGTGTTATAGATGGTGCTGCCAGTGGGATATCTGTTTCCATGATATGTGCAAGTACAGGCTGTAATGAGAGGACGAGGTATAGTTAATGTATTAACCTAACACAAGTATGTATTTTTACAACCCACAATTTCTCCGAATTTTGGCATACCTTGGGCATCGTAATGGCACTGGATGTTCATTGAACCGCAAATACTTCGAGACAGAAAACATGAAATATAGTGTCACTGTAAGATTTGAAATTGTCACACAGTTACAGTATAGAACCTTGATTGGCTCATGCGATATGTGCGAGACCTACCATGCCTGACAGTTTTCGGTGGTTGGTACTTTTTCATTATTTTTGTAGTGTTTCCCCTCTTTATCGTAGCAGCCACAGTGATCCTTTACAACACATGTCATTGTGTCCTCATCAAAGTATGGCTGAGCAGGGGGACATTTTGGATAGCAACCTAATTGAAAAACAAGCGGCTGTTTACACAGAGCAAGAAATGGGTTCTTACTTGTTGGCATTATTGCCAAACAATCGGTACAATCAGAGATTTTTGTGTGTTCACCTGACATTGTGATTGAATGAGCGATATTACTAAAAATTTTTAAAAACAACTATAAAAAATACAGTAAAAAGACAATCCATGTGTTGAATCTTAAATCTTCAACCTTCTAAAAACCGCATCTGGTACCTTCTAGAGGAGGCATCAGTGAGGAGCAGCTGCCTGATGGGTTTCTGCAGGTTTTCATACACGGAGATCCACATGGCATGTAGTGCCATTCACATTCACCCGGAGGATTGTAGTAATCACAGAAGAGAGCTGGAAAAGATAATAATACTCACAGTATTTAGTATAGACACGTACCAGACTGGGATATTCAGAGAGCATACTGATGATTTTAGACATTTATTGTAGTTCTCTGATCTGGAAATGATTCAGCGGCATTTAAAATTTAAACTTTAAAAGGCAGAGGGCAGAAATATAGCTGTTACTGATGACAAATGTTTATAATTCATAAATTACTGATACAGATTTTATGTTATAGTGATGTTACAGTACTGATAGGTGCTTCAACTAAAAGAATTGGTATTTTTTCTTGCTATGCAACTCTGATACTCTCATCTCTCCCTTTGTCATAAAAATAAGTTTAGCCTAGGTGAACCGCATGAATCGTATGCTTATTGTAGCTTTTAAACAAGCTATGTTACATCGTGGTTACTCACGACAGATCTTTGGGGTTCTCCATCGTACACAGATGCCAGCTTGATTACAGGCTTCAGCATAAGCAGCCACAGCAGTGCAGAAACACTCACAGTCTCCACCAGTGTCACAAGCACAGGAGTCAAACGCACAGGCATCGTAGTATGGAGCAGGATCCACCTAGAGGTGAGGATGATGACACACTAATAATGAGACTCCACAACACAAAACGCTGCATGGAGGAAAGGCACTGCTGCATTTCCACTTCTGGTTCTCTACATCGAAGAGGAAAATAATGTTTCTTTGACTCCACTACATTTATCTGACAGCTAGAGTGACTAAAATTAAGATTTTAATACAGAACATGATGCCTTCAAGTTGACCTTTTGGCCTGAAGGCGCAATGGGAAAGCTCATGAATGGTCCAACATGACTTCTACTTCAACATCAACCTACAATGGAGTGGCAGGCAGAGAAGACGTCACTCTGTATGATGCCGCAGTGCTTCTGGGCCCACGCCTGTCTGTATGGGTTGGCTGTGCAGGGGCTGCTGATGCTCTTAGCATCAGGGCAGCTCGGTAAATCCTTCCAGCTGTTTCCAAACACCAGGGGGTTGACCACCACAGCATGGCACCTTGTGGTGAAGTCATTATTTGCATTGCCGTCGTAGTTGCCACACAGCCCACACACACGACCCTGAGAAAGTAGAGCTCCTTATTATCATGTTGGTCAATTTAACACTGTTGTCCCAAGAAAAATTAACTGTAGCCACATTAAAGCCAAAACTGTCTCGAACATATTGCAGGGTTACCTTGTATTTCGAGCTGAGCTTGATGAACAAGCTGGTCTTCCTGTCCCACATGAGAATGAGTCCATTGTTGGCTTCAACCACCAGGTAGATGCCCATAGTGCTGAAACGGAACGGAGCTGTCTCTTCATTTCCGTTTGAAATCACCTGATAGCTTCCCTCTGTGAGAATCAGCTCTGCACTCTAAATAGTAAAAGAAAATGCGACATTATGAGCTTTCCCAGCCACTACTTTTCACTAAATCAGGAAAAGCGGTAGGTGGCGCTAATTCTCCAGGTGCCTGCAGAAAAAGAGGACGCAACAGTTTGACGCAATTAAAAGAGCACCAGTCAAACAGCAAACGAAGAAAAACAATGGTTTCTATTGCACTTAGTCACATTTATCTTTTATTGATGCACCAACTTTTTGCTGTATTTCGAGATTCTTTTAGGTGTTTGCACTGAGTTTTAAGGCTGGCTGTTGGTACTCAATACCTTTAAGGTATTGACCAAAAGAAGCAATAAGCAGTGACAATGCAATTGTTTTTTGACTTTTTTTATATCGACTATTTTTTTTTACCCCCAGAAAGATCTTGATGGTTTTGGAGCAGGTGGTTCCTATGGTTCCACACGGGACGTTCTCAGTGATCACTCTGAATGTTCCATTACTCTCAGCGCTGCCACAGTAGTCCTGAGGAAGACACACACACACACACACACACACACACACACACACACAAGCTCCGCTTGACATTTGACCAAGCAGCAACCACGTGGGCTTAAAAAATGAAGCCAACAAAGAAGTGCCAAAGACTGCAGTTCCTCTAATGTCCACTTGAGGCTGGCTTCAGATGCAAGTCAGTCCCCATAGACCTTCATGTTAAAATGCCCGAACTTTACTGCAGGAATAAACATGTTTTTATCTCCATAGCTAATTTCAGTTGAGGTTTACTCTTTTAATATTACCTTGTCCACAAAGAAAGTTCAGACTTTCATTATTGACAACATGAATAACATCACTCTGCTTTTGTGTGCATTCATACCTGAGTGAGAATGTATTCACAGGTGCCATCGAAGGTGAAGCGCTTCTGGTCAAAAGTCATGTAGTGTCCGGCACCGTAGACAGAGCAGGTTCCATCACACTGGTTGGTGGTGCACTCCCACTTAATGCCTTTACAGGTGCTGTTAACAGATCCAGAGTAGATGACATCAGGTTTATAACGGAAGACTTGCCTGTCTGTCTGTACGTGTCAGTCGCAGATGGAGGTGTCAGTATTTCACTCCACATGTGATTCACCTACCAGGTGTTGCAGTCCACCTTGGTGGTCTCTCCGCGCTGGTATGAGATGCCGTTGTGAACACAGAAACAGGCCTCTGGCTTGATGCAGCCTCCTTTACCATTAGACACCAAGTCAGAGGGACACATACAGCCGGAGACGCACCCTGTGGTCACCTGGAGAAGAGATCCAACATATAATCCACAGTCATATGTTTCATTTCTGCAACATCAGAGCTCAGATGATCCAAATATTTGACCGAGATATAAACTAATAATCAGTATTTGCTGGTAAACACTGTGTTATGTTGGGGAACAGGTGACTCACGCAGGTCATGTCTAATGTGTTGCAGCTCTTTTCACACTCAGTTCCTTTTGCACCTGGGCCCTGAGCAGAGCAGTTGTAGTACACCATGGGAGCAACGCAGGTTGCTGGGAAAAGACATCTGAAATTACTTCACAAATCACAAACAAAATGACTGATGGAGGCAGTGGTAGACCAACAGCTCCTGTGTTCAACAAAGCTAAATCACTGTTTTTCTCAATGGACTCTGGCTTTGAAGAGAGCGATATAGCAACTTCAGTTTCCCACTGTAAATAGCTGTTTGACAGTAAGGTAAAGCAGTGAAAATATTCTACTACTCTGTGGCTAAAATACATTTTGCTGTTGACCCCGTCCACAGCAGTACATCTGTTAGCTTTCATGTTGGCCTCCACACGGGGGGACTGACATCTACTATATGTAATACACTGACTATGGTAGTACCTCATAAAACCCCAGTTCAAAAGATCGTCCCTTTAATCAATGAACGTCAGAACACAGAGGAGTTTATTTATATCTAAGATGTAACATAAATGTTGTCAAACACGGCCTGAGAATCACAGTCGCAGATATGATTTGCAGAACAAACACTCTGAGTTTACACCTGTAACATCAATGATGCTAATGAGTCAGCAGCTCTTTTGCATTTTTCTCGTCGCTTCCTGTTCCAGGCACATTCTCCACCTCCAGAGGACCCTATTTACTGTAACCTTAGGTAAACATCCCCACGGCAGTTGGAAACACCACAGCTGTTGGAGGCTAAAGGCAGAAACATGCAGACAAACTGGTGGTCTCAGGTAAAAAAAACGTCCTAGGATAATCAGTCTGTGATTAATGAAGGCTATCTAGCAGAATTTCAGGAGCAGGACCACACCTCAATGTCACTTCCTGCATAAATAATCCCCTAACCCAGCCCTCCTGTTTTGCTCTCGTATTCTCCACCCCTCCCTCTATCCCGTTCTGCACTTTCTCTTTCTTCTTCTACTCTACGTAAGGCCCTGAGGAGGTTTGGCATGCACAGGCGCTATGGCTGATCCCCTGTCACCCACCTACAGTGCAATCGTGGGATCCCTCCCCAGACGACTTAAAACCCATTCTCACCTGGACCCATCAAACTCTAATGACATGATGCCACATGATGGCTGGGTGGGCCATGACTCACATGTAACCTTGATGACTCTTTAAGGGTTCACACAGCGTTTAAAGCCTGCAACTCTACACCAGTCCGTTAGAACTGAAGAAGCCTCTTGGATGAGAGGCAAAACATCTTCAAGAAACTCAAGCAAGTCCAGTTGCCTACGATATAGCACTTAAGATTACCATGACCTGGATGACTGAGAATCTTCACCAACATACCCTGTCAAAGCTTCCTTACAACGCTTTCGGCAAAGCAGATGAACTACATGCAGGTTACCCTCCAACATAAGTCATGTTAAACCCCACCTTGCAAAAAAACGCATGTCACGAACCACCCAGCAAAATTGCGGATTATGTTGAGTAACCAGGTCGTGATTTCTGGAAAGAGACATTAGTGTTGAGTCTCACAAGGTATATTTTTTGGCGCTTTGATCACCACAAGCTGAGCGCCATCTAATTCTGTAACAGCAGAGAGAAGGCAGACATCTTTACGGCTGATATCTCCAACACTCTGCAGCTCACACCAAAACAATCCGGCTGATAAACAGCACTACAGGTCAGAGGAAAAATATGTCTTTTAATTTTGGAGTGAACTGTCAAACCAGTTTTCCCCACTGCTCCCAGTCTGAGTCCAGTTTAAGTTAATACAGTACTACTAGGAGGAAAGTAGCAACTCCCTTTAGGCTGCTTGTTATCAGGTGATTCTGTGACTTACATGGCTGTTCAACAATCTCTCCAATGCATTTGAGTTTGCCCCCCTTACAGGTGCTGGTGGAGAAAAAAAACAACAACATGTTAATTTAAATATATAACCATGCAGCATGTGATACATAATACATACAAGTCAAAGAGCAAATATTCACTTCCTCTTCAAGAGTCCTTTAATCCGACTGTCAACAAAACTGTGTCAACAGTCTGTCAGTCTGTCTGTCAGTCATTTAAACACAGGCACTACAACAAGTCTGTTATTTATGATCAGTTTAGAAACACACACAATGTTAGCTCTTCATTTATGTGTTAATATAATAAAGATGCACTGAATTACACACACATCACATGCAATAACACACTAAAACTCATTTTCATACCACATGAGCCCGTCCTTGCTGACGACCTGTCCAGGAGGCACCACAGAGCCTTTGTCATAACAGGGACAAGCCTTAGCAGGGACACACTTCCCGGAGTCGTCCAGATAGGTTTCCTCTGCGCAGACACAGCCATCGATGGGCGGGAAGGAGAAGTGGCAGCTGAGATGTTCGGAGCTGATGCAACGGCAGGTCTGACTGCTGGATGTGATGTTGTAGGAGTAGACCATGCTGCTGGGGCAGGAGCTGGCGTATTTCCCTGAGGAGGTCACACCACAGAATCAGTGGAACACTGAGCACTGCAAGACGCCACATGAAGAGTTAGCTGACCTGCCAGTACGTCACCACGGCCTTTTCAAGACTGCAAAGTCCTGATAATGAAGATCCATTGGGTATGAAGTTGTGAATTTGTCAGTGAGAGAGTGAGGGAATGTCTTTAAAATTGGCAATCAATCAATTGAGTCAAGTCCAATTTAAATGTCTTTAGATTTGACAGAAACTCCCACTTGCACTTAACAACAAACATCATAATTTTGACAAAACTTTACACAAATGTCCAAAAGGATATAGTGATTAGTAAGTTCAAAGGATATATATAGCTGTGATCAGTTGCCACCATCATCACAAATTGATGTCGCAAGGAAGAGACGCAAGTGAGGGAAACGTGGACGTGAGATCAGGTATTGAGATGAACCCCTTGTTATTCTCCTCTCTGCCTTCTCAGCAGGGTGGCACATCAACAAAGACGCCCTGGATATGAACCCAGAGAGGATGACGAAGCACGAAGCTCATCAAAGTCTCAGCCCCTGGGTTCACAAATGCTCCAGCTTCTCAACCTCCATCATCCCATTAAATTTGACCCTCGCTCCATTTTTCCCTCCTCCTCTAGCCATCCAAAATAACACTACTTTTATATGGTAAATATGGCAGACATATATGGAGCTGTATCATCTGGTATAGAACATGCCCATTATTGCCTATATAAAATAAAATTGAAAAATAGCCAAATATGCAAAATCCATGTTTGCATTCATGTGAAATTTGATGCAGATCAGCAGTGACACAAAAATAAGGGATCCTAAAATATGATCAGTCGTCTGTGGTCTGCTGCTGCCCTCCAGTGGAGTGCAGCATGTCTGCGCAAGACAATGCACAGTTTGTGTGTGACAAAAGTGTTTCTGTTTTAGCTGTGGGGCTATTAACAGCAGCCTCTTCAGCCTGACTGATGGAAACCTTACATCACATATATGACAGGTGGTTTACAGGCTTTGAAGTCGGTTGTAAATATTTCTATATAATATATCTATATTTTTGTTGGATTATTTATTATTCATGTTATTAATCATGGTCTATTATTCATATTCATCCTCTCATAAATAAGACTTTCTAATAACCATCTTTAAGAAATTGTAAATTGATATTGAAATTTAGTGGTTGATACTCAATTTTTTGGCAGAGGGTCCACAAACCCCCAGTTTCACGTGTACCTCAGTAGCGATGGCTAATCTTGAGTCTCCGCGGTAAGGTTAGCTATTGATTCCAAATCCAAAAAAGAAAATGTCTCGGAGATAAATAGAGAATTTCACAGTGCGTGGACAGATTTGTTTGCTTCCAAAATAATCATAAATATCTCAATACAGAGTCACTACTTTGTTGTAAAACATTATTGAATGCTAATTTAGACCTATTAGAAATGTTTACACACTAATTTAGATTTAATGGGCTGTGTTGCCATTACCATAAGATACAAATATATATTGTGGCTGCAGACAGATTTTTTCTTAAAAAATTTTGGCCAAAAATTGATAGTAAAGGTTGCTGACCCCTGACTCAGGGTGCTTTCACACTTGGTCCTTTTCAGCCCTCCAAGCGGACTCAGAGCAGTGACTCAGAATTTTTTTGGGCTTATGTGAACACTCCAAAATAAGTCACACCCCTCCGAAGCGAAGTGAACTCAGACCACCTCTGGAGGTGGACACGGAGGAGTAGTTTGTCTCCAGATGTGAAACGTAGAATACATCAAACAGCAACAGTCTACACAGAAACACTAAGGTTTTCCTCCAGTTTTAAGTTCATCTGAAAGCAAGGGGCTTCATCAGTGTACTGCAGTGCCATGTCAAAGTAAAAATAAAACTACATCTATATATATATATTTTATATATAGGTTACAGTATGAACACAAAGAGAAAGTCCTCTTTCAAATGAGCTGAATGTGAACACAAAAAGAACTGGGTCCTTTTTCTGTTGGTCCACTTTAAGAGGACTGAGTTTGGTTTGTTTAAAAGGGACTAAATGTGAAAACACTCTTAGTTAATGCTGTCGGGGATTCAAATTCACATGTTTAACTCTCTTCTGTTTCACTCTCCACTCACCACAGATGACCTTCCTCCAGCCGCTGATCTGGATCCCTGCAGCTGCACAGGCGTGGACGTATGAGGACACCGCAGCACACATGCAGTCCTCACTTTTCTCACAGTTACAGCTGTCGTACATGCAGTTCTGTGAGGAGACACGATGTGCAGTGTGAGGTCACGTGAGGTCACATCAGGTACAGCCCAGGGAAACATTAAAAAAAAAGCTGTGAGACGTACCTCACTGTACAAGTCGGGGCTGATCTCTGAGTGACAGGAGGCAAACACCCCCTGAGGGTCACTCAGCATGGAGCACCAGTGCTTGGCGTATTTCTCTGTCAGTGACAAACAAGCACCAACATCAGTCATCGTGAGGAACCCACAGTGATGACGGAGAATCCAAATGAGTCAGACCTACCGTTATCCAGACTGAGGCTGCAGGGGTTCTCAAAGTTGCTCTTCACATCTGGGCAACTGGCATGAGTCTTCCAGCTGTTGACAAATCCAGTTGCTGTGGCATCTGGAACACCACTGAGTTTCAGGAAGTCGTCGGCTTGGTTGCTGTTGAAGTTCCCACACAGACCTGCAGGCGGACAGACGGCCTCATGGTAAGCAGCATGTCACAATCCTTTCCAGCATTTTGACACTCGTGGTTATAGAGTACAGTGTCTTATAACCAAAATGAGCATATTTAGACTTTTCAGTCCAAGAGCACGTAGACGGAGTCTCAGTGCACATACCACAGGTCTTGGCCTTGTATTCACTGGTCACTGTGATGTAGAGCTGCATGATTGGCTGCAGCTGCACCTCCAACAGAACTCCAACAGACGTCTGCACCAGCAGGTAGAAAGAGGACGCTCTGAAGGCGGAGATCCCAGCTAGGGTTTGAGAGAGGTTGGTAAATGAGTGGAAAGGAGGAGACAGAATGAAATGTTATTTGTCTATGTCATTGTTTGCTAAGTGTGATCCTGTCGAGGCCGGGGACAAATTAAATGAAGCTGGATCCACAGTAAAGATGTTGGGGGAGGAGTATGTGGAAACACCTGTTGGATGTTTATCAGAATCAGCTTTTCTAGAGGTTGGAAAATGATGTATATGAAGTGTGATACCACTGTGATTGGCTGTGTGAATCTCTCTGTGCCATTTCCATTTTTTAATTTTTTAATTTTTTTTCAAGGTAGGCCTACCCAGGGAGGATCCTTTTGAGGTTTCATAGTGGTGGAAGGAACATGCTAGAGTGTTTCCTAACCTGGCAGTGATTGAATGTTTTCACCATCCAGTGAAAGAGACGTCTCCTCTGCTGGATTTGTAGTTGAAGAATGGAGAACCCAGCTTAATGTGAGGGACTGTAGCTTGTGTGTGTTTAATCATGGGTGTGACTTAGACATAATGACGGGTAACTGGTTAGTTCTGGTACTGAGCTTTAAGGGTATTTGTGGGTGTGGGGTTTTTAAAAATGGACCCATGCAGGACTCTGGTACATTGCTCAGCTTCTGTGTTGGTACTCCTGCCTGCTTCTCCAAACTTGGGGCGTGCCGACCGCCATCTACTGAGCTACTATATTTAATACACTGACGAGAAGTAACTGATACAACCACACTTGAAAAAATCCAGACTATCCCTTTAACTCTACTGTTGAGCTGAGAGGTCGTGACCTCTTATGTACACAAGATGTCGCCATGCACTCCTTTTCATCAGCCAGCAGTAAAATTCAGGAGGAGAGTGTGACACATAAAACACATACTTACACACTATTCCCTCACACAACGGCTGACCTGTAGGTGTTGCTAGTGCAACGACAAGGTCATTGACCCTCACTTATTTCACATCCATAGCCACATGCAGAGATACTGCTGCCGAGATCTAAACATCTCAGCTCCTCAAATACCCTCAGCTATGTTTCAAACTGGTTTGAATTCATCGTCAGCCACTGCAGGTGTGTGTGACCTGAGAGCCAACAGGATTTCTATAATGAGGCAAAGCACAGTGGCTCCAACCACATGATATTAATTAACTATGTAATATGGAAACCAGCTTTATGAATGTGCAGGAGGACAAATATAAGGCAGTATTCTATATGTTGAAAGAGTAGAGGAAGAGATCATCAAGGTTTAAGCATGACTGTGAAATATTTAGGAACTGAGAATCCTAACAGGAAGTGAAGTAAGATGTTTATCGACTCCTCAGTCAGTCAGCTAAACTGTTTGTAGAAATCTTTACACAGAAAAACATGCAGCATCTTATAATTTAGGCACATAGTGTATTTTTTTCTACATGTCAGAGGTGAATACAGTGGAGTGGAGTGTGTCTTACCAGCAGAGAAGGGTAACTGGGCGAAGATGCCGTTCACAAAAACTTTTCCGTTGGGATGGATTGTGATCACCTTAAACAAAAGGAGACTGGATGTTATTACTGCAGTCTGATGTGTTTAATGATAGAAAATCAGCTATTTCTGCAACAATGCATACGTGCACACTTTGAGAAAAAATCTGCCAAAAAAGTGGACACTATGATGGACTCAGACTAGTTCCAAGACTGCAAGATGATTTAACTCAGCCCAGCTGCCATAAGAAAACGTTGGCATTACATGTTTCTGCAAACATTTTACGTGTAGCATGTCAACATTTCTAAAGTGACGTAGTTTATGAGCTGTCTTTGTCATCAACATGTGTGGCTGATAGTAGATGGCGTCACACATGGTGAGACACCTGTCAAGCTGCAGACCACTGTTCAAGACCAACAAACAACAACACCGGTTGTTTTTTGGCCCTTTACAATGTTTCCGCATGTTTGTGGCACCAAACCTGGGTGATTTCCACTAACTGATCCCAGCTTTACCAGCAGCTTTAGTGCCAGCAAATGTGGGTGTTTAAAGCCAAAACATGATCTTTTCCTATCCATTAAAATTGTGCCTAAACTCAACTACACATTAATCACAGCGGTGTTGATAGATTTAAAGTTTCAGTGTAGTCACTACAAAATAATGTACAAATTTAACCTGTGGTTTGCAGAAACATACAATACATACATACAACTTTTTTACTGGCAATTAAGTTGTTAAACTGCATATTGAAATAAATATAGGAAAAAGCATAGAAATAGTAAGAAAACACATTCAACAAACTACAACTCGGTTTGTTCTTTGGAAAATTATGATTTAAAATTATTTAAAGGCTAGAAAAACTTACAATTATGCTTTCCTCGTTTCCTTCAAACAGTAATACAAATAATGTTTAAGGCTTTGAAAGGGAAAATGTCTTCATAAAGTTCATTATTTATGTTATAATATTGTATTTGGAAATAGGATCATCCATAAAACATATTTTGTCTTTAATGATTATCTTCTTAAAACACTGAAACTATAATTTATGATTTTCTCCTAGTAAAAAACATCAAATAAATAGTGTTGCGTGTGTGTCTGTGTGTGTCTGCCTGTTGTGTGTTGTACTCACATTAGCCCCTCCAGACAAACCCAAAGTCACAGTCTTGAGGCAGGTTTCACTTTCAGTCAGTCCACACTGCACCAGTTCTCCCTGCACCACAAACTGGGATCCACTGCAGTCCTAAACATACCAACACAAAACCATTCAGCTTCTGCTGAACTAAAGCCATGAACCTGCAGATAGCAGTGTTCAGGGTTTAAAATACCAGAAGAAGAAGTGACAGTGGATATATCAGCCTGTTTTATAAACATATATGATGATGTGTGTTACCTTTGCCAGGACGTAGGAACAGTCTCCATGGAAGGTGTAGAATTTTCCATCGAAGGTGTTGACGTGAGCTCCTCCCTCCACGGCGCAGCTTCCGGGACAGCTTTCCTCTGTACACTTCCACTGGCCGCTCTCACACACACTGTCAGCACACACACAATTTGCTTCCTCAATAATGCTGTTGTGGCAATGTAATCACTGCTTGAATCATGTTCAGAGGCAATGTTTCTTTCAAGTAAGAAACGTTACATTCATGTACCACACAGGCTTTGCAAGAAGGATGCCAGGCGCACAAAGTGCAGGACTGTGACACCAGAACAAAAAGCACTGGGTTAATTTTGGGGAAAGGTAATCAAAAATAATTGAGAAGGGTGTACCACAAGGATCTATTTTAGGGCCTTTACTTTTCTCTGTTTTCTTAGTAATGGTCTTCCAAAAAATGTGTTCTAGTTGTTTTATTCAGTTATATGCAGATGACACTGTTATATACACATCTAATTCAAAGCAGTCAGGGTCACAGTTTTCTCTCTCTAAATTACAGTTTTATATTAACGATGCTGTTGGGTGATCGATATCTCAATTATCTCATTTGCTGAGTTAGTTTTTAATTTAACTGGTGGGTCTCTACCCAATAATGTAGATATATTAAATATTTGGTACTTTGGATTGATTCAGATTTAGGTCTTATAGTGATTTTTTTTTTTTCGAAATAAAAGAAATGCAAATCTTGTTCAAATCAGTAGAACAAATAATTGTTTCACACTCAGGTAAGAAAACAAATTGTCTTACACTTTTAATTCACATTATTGATTATTGTCATATGTATCAGAACACCAAGGAAAGGAGTTCAGGTCTTCCTGAGGTATCTTCCATTTTCTCCTCTGTATTTCTTTTACTTTGCTTAGTACTTTGACATAATGTTATTTTGTCTTCCTTGAACATGCAGACAGAATAACATACTGTATTTCATACCATTTTTTGCAGTTACTGGAGTAGGACTCCCCTGGTCCATAGATCCCGCTGTTGTAGCTGCAGGAACACTTGCTCAGTGGGATGCAACCTGTTCCGCCCAAGTCATCCAGCACGGTGCCTGGAAATGATCAAGTGTTACTGCACTGAAACACATGGTGTGAATGTCTGTGCGTGTGTGTGTTTATGTGTGTGTGTCAGTGTGCTGTACCTGCAGGGCAGAAGCATCCGTCGATACAGTGGTTGTCACAGGTGTGGCTGGCCTCTGGGTTGGAGCAGGTATCAGCACAAGGACTCCCACACTCTCTGTACTCCATTTGGTGAGAACACGATTTCCCTGTGAGTACATCAGTTGTTTTCACCATTTGACGTACGTAACCCTCTGATTTACATTCAAGACATTAATTCACATACACTTAACTAATAATACTATATTCTGTATCTGATTTTTTTCCCCCTAATTTGGCCTCTTCCTTGATTTCTTAAATCCTGAGTGTGATTTTCAGTCATGGCCAGACACATTTTGTCTGGACGAAAGCCAAGACGGGGCCTGCAACCTCTCCTACCAATGGAATATTCAGTTGTCCAATGAGAATACTCACAGCAGAGCTCCTTGGTTCTCCAGTTGAGGGGTCTGCCACCAGCATGGCTGCACTGTCTGGAGAACTCTGACACAGTGTGACAAAGGCAGAGGGGCTCGACCGGTTCTACGCCACTGCTGCCACAGTGACAGAGGTCAGAAATACAGGCGGATGTGAAGGAGGAGACGTCCAGGACACTGTGACAGCTGTTGAAGGCCGGCGATGTGAGGATCTGCTCACACAGAGGTTTCTACAGGACACACACACAGACAGACAGGAATGAAACCAGAGAAGAGAAAAACAGGAAGTAAGCACACTGAGTTATTTTGTGAAACCAAGTGAACTTTGAATTATTTAAGGTACGCTGTTACGTCGCCACATAATGTTAATGTTAAGTATGTGACTTCACGTTAAGTATGTAACGTGACCATGGCCAATCATGATTCTTTTCCTGAACCTAGCCTACGTTGTCATGTCATCAACCCTAACCCTAACCCATAATGTGTATGTAATGTGACAATGCCCAACCATGTTTCTTTTCATAAACCTAACGTACGTAACATTATGTGAAGTATGTAACTTTAACGTTAACTACGTGACGATGCTCATCAATGATTCTTTCCCTAAACCTTGCCTACGCAACTGTACATTAGAAATGCAACATGACAACATCCAAACATGATTCTTTCCCTAAATCTGACCAATGTAAGTTTATGTTAAGTACATAATACAATAATGCCATACCGTGATTCCTCTCGTAACCTTAACCTACGTTGTTGCGTCATTACATAACACTAAGTAGATAATGTGACAACACCCGACCATGTTTCCTTTCATAACTTACGTAACATGACGTGAGGTACGTAACTTCACGTTAAGTACAAGTGGTACGACGCCCAACCATGACTCTTTCCCTAAACCTAGCCTACGTAACTTCACGTTAAGTATGAGTGGTACAATGCCCAACCATGTTTCTTTCCCTAAACCTAGCCTACGTAACTTTACGTCAAGTATATAACGTGATGATGCCAAACTGTGATACATTTCCTGACCCTAACCTACGTTGTTACATCATCACATAATGTTAACTACATAATTTGACAACGTCCAACCACATTTTTTTTCATAAACCTAACTTACATAACATTACGTTAAGTGCGTAACATAACGTCGAGTATATGACATGACAACACCCAACCATGATTATTTTCCTAAACCTAAATGGCATAACTTTACGTTGTCAAACCTAACCAAACCATTGGGGGGCTAATTCATAAGATATCCCACAAACTCTGGTATGAGGATACGTGCATGTTTTAATAATAATAATAATAATAATGATAAAGTATTGTGTCAAACAGTTATATTCCATTCTGATTTCCATGTAACCGGATGAAGCCTCACCGTGTTCTTGCAGGTCATCGTTGATTCCTGTGTGAAGTCAGAGCAGCTTTCAGTCGGACCATCCATTTTCCAGAAGTTAGCAAAATCCTGGGGGGAAATCTTCACACCTGCTTGGACGATATCAAAGAAACAGCTCAGTTCTGTGGCTGTGCCGACACTGTCGGACTGACTCGTTAAAGTGGGTCAAAGTGTACCGTGGCTGAAGAACTCATTGTAGAGCTGGACCCCATTAAAGTCTCCGCAAAGACCACAGGTTTGGTTCTTGTACTTCACATCTAGCTCCACCTGTGAGGACAAAACCATCACCTTGAACAGGAGCTAGTTCTTTTTCAGTCGTAAGCTAACTCTGTTTTTACTCTACAGACTACCAGTGATATATGTTATGAATATATGTTTTACCTTAACTCAAAGCTTTGACAGTATTTATATACAATAATGGTCATAACAGGCTTTTCTATGCAGCCACAATCCTACCAGAAAAGAGTCTTCCATATTCCAGATGGCAACTAATCCCAGCTTCGCTTTGATTTTGATGTAGGTGGGAGTTTTCTCAATGAGCATTCCTGCTTTACTGAATGGTAGGATGGCTCTGCAACAACAACAAAAAGAGGTCACATTAGTTTACTTTGATTCCTAGAGCCATCCTATGAGGGAAGGTGTGAAAGCACAGGGTGACAATAGATGTAGTGCTGTGAGAAAATGAATTAATCTGTTTGAACAACTCTTTTTAATTTGCAACAGAACTCAAAGGGTTTGATACATTTACTTGTATCAACTCAAAGGAATCAATACTGTGGAAAGAATCAGTCCGCCCATCACTATATAAAAAGATTGTCAAGATCAGGTTGTGTAAAGCATCATGAAACAAAGCATAAAACATTAGCACAGAACCAACACTGGTCAGAGAATCTCCACAAATAGATTTCTAAGGTAATCTAAACCATTCCATTAACACTTTTTATCACATATTCACCATTACCTCAGTGACCTCTTAATTTCTATGTGTTGATAGAAAGCAAGGAAGTTGCTGAACATGAACTGCAATAGGCCTTATAAAGTGGTGGTGCTGCAAGAATTGTCATTCTCCCTTTAGACTTAATAAATATGGTCGATTTTTATGTAACAAAAGACAAAACTACATGTGTTGAACGTGTTCACAGAACTCTGAATTAAGTCTTTCGAACTCAGAATGTCAGATGTTCCCGTTCTAAAGTGAGGTCTTGCTCATAACTAACTGCACTAGTAGTTGAACACCAATCAGACCCAACAGAATCCCTATTCTAAAGTTGCCTCCTCTTCCTCACACTTGGTAAATCCACTGAAGCAACTTCTGCATTCAACAACTTCTGCCTCACCACTGCTAATTCCTCTCTGCATTCCTCCCCACACATCCGCAACCTCAAAGTTATTCTCGACAGCAACCTCTCCTTTGAAAAACATGTCAGTCACATTACCAGTACTGCCTTCTTCCACCCAAAAGACATAGCTCGTCTCCGTCCATCACTCTCCCTCTCTGCTGCCACAACTCATCCGTGCCTTCATCACATCCAGAATTGAATGTAACAGCATTCTTTATGGTCCATCATGCAAACTCCTAAATAAACTCTAATACATTCAGAACTCTGCTGCCCGTCTGCTCATCCATTCCTGCTCCTGCAATCACATCACCCCTGTCCTCCACTGGCGCCCTGTCCCACAACACGTCCAATTCAAAGCCCTTCTCCTCACTCCGTAACCAGGCCACTTCGTACCTCACCGACCTGCTCCACCGCCACACTCTAACACACTAACCCCTACTCCACAGCCGTCCCCTCCCTCCTGAACTCTCTCCCGAAACACATTTGAGATTGTACCAACAGACTGACAGACCCATGTTTTAAGTGATGGGTTATACCTTTAAAAAGACGGAGGTGTATTAACATGCTCAGGTTTTATTCCCATTCAGTGGTAGAAGAACAAAGTTGGCACAGATAGAAACATTCCCTCTATTAATGGACCACTTCATAGGTTTTCAAACATATCTTTTAAAATGCACTGCCTTATCACTTAAGTGGCTTTTAAGTGTTTTTAAGGGAGAATAACAACCACTTTATAAGGCTCGTACTGAGCAAAGCATAATAAGATTGTAGTTCATGCTCAACAACGTCCTTACTTCTCGTCAGTAAGCAGCAATTAGGAGGTTATTGAGGTAAAACTCTCACTTAATGGCCTAGTTGTTGCAGAATGGTCATGCAGAATAAGGCATTATTAAGTGCTTTAGATGACTAAAGAACCAATACACTACTAATATGCATGCTAATAAGCAACTAGTTAATTGTAAATACGTGTTACCAAGATATTTTGAGTGCCATTCATTCCGAAGCAAAACATTATGCTGCAGAGTAAGGTCCTGATCACACAGAAAGCGTTTCAGCAGCTGGAGGCAGCTTTTTGTAATTGTTTTAATGAGAATGAAACTTCTTGCTCGCTGTTGCGTTGCAACACGCCCTGCGTTTCTGTGCTCTGCGTTTTTGCTGGCGCGTTCTGAACTAGTTTAAAAAAAAAAAATCAGCTCAGAGCAGAAAGTGCCCCACTTTATCTCTCTTTTCCTCATCTTTTTTCCCATTGTCCAGTCAGATGATCTGAGAGGAGAAGGGCCTTCTGTGGTGGTCACAACAACATGTTACAGTTGTTAAACAATGGAGGAGAAACCGGTGGATACCCAGAGCTATACAGCCGGATGACAGACAGCAGGTTGTCAAACTGCCCCTGAGTCATCCTGAAATATGCCTGTAAACGTCCATGATGGAGGAGAAGCTCCTGGACCAACTGGTGGTACTCCCCATGATCCAGCCTCTTTTTTAGGGTCTCATGTACCCACACAGATCTCTGTTTATCTGCTGACAGCCTCTCACCCTCAACCACAGCTACAGACAGCACCCTCTGCCTCAACGTGTCAGCAGCTAGATACTGATTACTGTCAGATAACTACTATAAATAAATGGTAGACTGATTATGAGAAAAGTTTAGAATAAGGAGGTGATGGGATGGTTGCCTGGCAACAATAAAAAGGCCCAGCATGCGTTCAATTTAAAAAAGAAGGCAGTGCAGCACGCGTGTGATCAAGGCCTAAAGGGTTTGAGGTTTTTAGAGTTAACTTACGTTTCACCATCAACAACCACTGAGTCATCAGAGAGCTCCACCACCGACCCCTCCAGCTTCATGATGATGTTTTTGATGATGCGATGGCCGTCGGCCTCCTCACTTCTGATCTGGATGTTGAAGTCCTTGTAGCTGCTCCTGCATGAGGAGGTCAGGACATAGTTGCAGGTTGAGCGCAGCTGGAAAACGTCTCCATCGAAGGTCTTGTAGTGGTAGTTGCCCCATGTACTGCAAACCTGGCCGTTGTGGATGGGACTCACTCCTACAAAGACAAGTCAGACATGATGCATCAACATATTTCACACAAGTCTTTACCCACAGGAATGAATTCTGCCACGTTGTCTAGTTTATGGTGACTACCAACAACCAGTGAGCTCACCTGTTATTTTTTCAGGCATCTGGGACTTGGAGAACGTGTTCACAGCAGACTTTGCCTCTGTTGAAAGAAGTCAGAGTTATTTGTCAAGTAATCAACAATCAAACTACATTAGCACACAATGAGGCTGAAGCACATGGGTAAATATTTGAGCTGTTAATAGTCCCATTTGTTGTATTTGTCAAACTGCCTAATGGAATGAAATGTGTGTACCGCTGTGCCAAGCAGCTCCGATGGCTGACAGGGCCAGCCATAGCAGCCACTTGTTAGCCATAACCATTTGCTTCTCCGCAGGAACTCTGAGGAGGATGGGAGGGAGGGCCAGCTCTTATAGCGGGGGGCGAGGTCTTAATGTGGCAGGTGAAGGAGTGGCAGTCCCATAGCTTGACATGGTGATTCATGGCTGCTGGCTGCTGGCTGTGCTGGTTCACTCCCAGTTAAAGTACTGATATGGAGGGCGAGGTTACAGAGCATGCAAACAGATGTTCACCTCACATCTGTGATGGAAACAAACCAGCACCTGAAGGCCACAGTGTATTAATGTGGAATCCATGTCCACTGTGATGGCCAAACTAACATAATGTTTACAACCCCAATTCCAAAAAAGTTGGGATGCTGTGTCAAAGCTTTTTAGACCTACATTTAATCGAATACAGTACATAGACATCAGTGTTGTGCTAGTTATTGAAAAATAGTAACTAGTTACCATTACTAGTTACTTCATTAAAAAGTAACTCAGTTAATAACTCAATTACTTAAACCAAAAAGTAATGCGTTACTGAGAAAAGTAACTTTTTAGCAGTGTAGTTTTTCTAAGCAACAAAGAAGACAGCGTTGCTAAGAAGGATCATGTTTTGGGAAACTCAGCCCTGCAGCCCAGCATTTCCAAACTATATTGGCTCGTAGCTACATCGCCCAAGTGACAGCAGATGGAGTTTGGAGTTGTTAGACTACAACTTGACAAAACAATTGAACGGTACAGGAAAGGCAGGCAGCTAAACGTTTTACAACTACGGTACTTGGATACAAATATGTAAAATGAGCTAAAAGCTTCTTCGGGATAACAATGGATATCACGTCACTGGATGTAACGTTACTGGGACTAAAAATCTTCAGAAGTGCTACTGCTTAATGTAACGTTACAGCACTGTGGTGAGGCCAGCAGGTCGACAGTGACTTGGGGTAAGAGACGTGTTTCTTTAAGATGCTCTGGTAACAATTGTTCATATACAGTACCTCTGTCTGACTTGACTATCTGTTATTGTTCAGGGCTAAAATGTTTTAGTGAAAGGGAATTTCAGTTTGTGAAAGAATACTGCATGCTGCACTGACTGTTAGAGTATTAGTTACTGCCAAAACTAACGGCGTTACTGTAAAGCGTTACTAATAACGCGTTACTGCCCAACACTGATATCCACAATATTTAATGTTCAAACTGATAAACTTTAATTGTTTGCTAAATATGCACTTACTCTGAATTTGATACCTGCAACGTGTTCCAAAAAAGTTGGGACAGGAGCAGCAAAAGACTGGGGACGTTGTGGAGTGCTCATTGTGCTCAAACATTTCACAGGTAAACTGGATAACTGGTAGCAAATGATGGTATCATTAATAGGTATGAAAGGGCTTTCCCCAAAACTCAGTTGTTCACATGCAGTGATGGTCCATTTGTGACAAACTGTGTGAGTTAACAGTCCAACAGTTTGACAACAATGTTTCTCAATGCACAATTGCAAATAATTCAGGGATTTTACCATCTACAGCCCATAATATCAAAAGATTCAGAAATCTCTGCATGACGCCAAAAATCAACATTGACATCTTGTGACCTTTGACCCCTCAGACTGCACTGCCTTAAAAACCAACATGCATATTTAAAGGATATTACTACATGGGCTCGGGAACACTTTGGAAAACCATTGTCAGTAAACTCGTTCATCGCTGCATCTACAAATGTAAGTTTAGACTCTACCCTGCAAAGAGAAAGCCAGATATCAACAACATCCAGAAACACCACCGAGCTCTCTGGGCTGGAGCTCAACTGAGATGGACAGACACAAAGTGGAAAAGTGCGCTGTGGTCTGACAAGTCCATCATGGACATCGTGTCCTCCAGGCTAATGAGGAAAAGGACCATCCAGATATGGACAATATGAATGTTGCTGCAAAGAAGCTACGTGTTCTAAAATGTGGATCCTTTAAACACATCTTCAACCCCGCAGCACAGAAGATCTCTACAGTCAGCACAGTTTCGACCAAGATTAGTGTCACCAGTTATGATGTTGGCCAGAAGTGTCTCTGCAGAACAGGGTGTGTCTCAGAGGTGTCTCCAGTCCGCATGTTAAAGTATGACTGGGCAAGATACTGAACCCCAAATGGCTCCCGACGGCTGCTCCATTGCTTACTGAGTAGCGATGGAGAATGTTTGGTAGCCTCAGCCACCAGTGTGTGACTGTGACTGTGTAAAAGCACTTTGGGTGGCAAGTAATAGAAAACAAGCAAGTCCTCGTTTCCTATTATGTTTTTAGTCACCCTAATGCACCACCTGACCTGGCATCTCGGGAACCTTTTACGCAAGGCAGATGTGCTTAAGTGTGTGGAGTGTGGAGGATGCCGCAGTGTTGAACCGCCGTGAATTGATTAATCTTACGCACGGTTGTGAGGTGCGCAGCGGCAGATCTCACAGCACACTGTTTATAAACCAGTTTACCAGTTTAATTGCAGGAAATGTTTAGTTGTTAAGCCATTTCTCATAAGTATAGACATTCACTGTATATCCACTTTTCTATATGTGGCTGCTGCTGGCTTGAGTCTTGACTCTCTCGTTATCAATAACTTGCAATGCTGAGATAAATGTTTAAAGTCCAAAAAAAGTAATTTATTACAAACAGGTCAATAAAACAGGTTTCAAAATTCAAAATAACTTGTAAACAAATGAAACATTCAGTATTACACATTTTCTTTGGTTACTTTTCTTTCAAACATTTTTTAAAGTTATGACCTCACTGCCGGTAAAAAAACAAAAAAAAACAAACTGTTTGCTCCTGCAGCCAGCCAGAGACGAAGCCAGATGAAAAAGAGGGAGACAAGGAGAGAGATCGAGTTCCTGTCTTTGATGAATGAAGCCTTATTGTTTTGCTGCTATTAAACAATGAGAGACATGTTTTCTCCCTTTACTTAATAGCATAAATATTCACACTACTGCGCACGGGGAGACAGAGACCTGCTCTGCTCCATACACACTCAGCACCTTGGACAGCACGGCGCACCTGACTGTTGTCGATGTGTACATGTTAATTTGATTTCAGTCATTTTGTTTTAAATCTGGACATGTGCAGGTGGACTCAGCCAGTGCTAATAAAGGTTCTATGCCTGCCTGTTGGAGAGATAGAAGATTAAAGCATCAAATTGCGGTAAAAGATGCTGTATGAAAGACAGGCTACAACTTTTTTTCCTTGTCCCCCCCTGGAATTATTCTCTAAAATTTTACTGTTTATTGTTGAGAGATAACTTCATAAATAAGATGGCGGTTGGACTAAATCTATAACATTTTAGTTTCCCAATTAGAAGATTGTGATCCATGACATCAAATGCTGCACTAAAATCCAGTAATACTGCACCAGTCATCTTAGAATTATCCATCTCCTTAAACCAGTTATCTGTCATTTCTGTAAGGGCAGAACAAGTGGAGTAGTCACGTCTATAAGCATGCTGAGATCTTGTATTCAAACCATTACAGTCAAAGTAATCCTGTATTTGTGAGTGGACTATTCTCTTCATCAGTTCACTGAGTACTGGAAGAATGGCGATGGGTCTGCTGTTCTTCCCAGTAAGTGCTAGTCTGCCATATTTAGGTCATGGAATTATTTTGCTTTCTTTCCAAATGGTGGGATATATACCCTGCATCAAACAGCTATTTAATATGTGACATATGGGATCATAGATATGGTCAGCTGCCAGACCAAGCACCTTACTATCTAGCATGTCAGAACCCACTGAGCTGTGTTCAGGAAGGGCCTTCAACATCTTCCTTACCTCCCTCTCATCCACACTATTGAACTGAAAAGTGCAGCTCTTAGTAAGCATTATGTTATTTCTTATGAGCTTGAGAGTATTGGAATCCATATTGCCCATGTTCTGCCTTAATACAGTGACCTTGTTTATAAAGAAATCATTAAAATAATTGGCTATATCAAATGGTTTAGTTATAACCCTGCCCTCCAGTTCCACAGAAGAACCTCCACCAGTTGCCTTTCTCCCCATTATTTCATTTAGAGTTCTCCAGAGCTCTCTCCCATCTTGCTTTACAACATTTATTCTTTGCTTATAATATTCTTTTTTCGTTGTTTTATTCAGTTTTGTAACTTGGTTTCTCAATTGACAATACCTTAATCTGTTTTCCACCGCACCACACTTTACTAATATAGATTTGGCTTCGTCTCTTTTCTTCATGAGGTCTTTTAAAGCCTCATTCAGTCATGGAGCCGGTCTAGCTTTTGCGGTACACTTTCTCATAGGAGCATGTTTGTCAACAATCCTCATAAAGATGTTCATGAAAATATGCAAGGAAGCCTCTGGCTCCTGAGCAGCATACACATCAGTCCAAACAATATCTCTAACATCTCCTAAAAACAGTCAGGTATAAATTTCTTGTACATCCTCTTATGTTTTATTTTGACCTTGCATTTAGGGACCTTAGTTTTCCTGGTAATTGCTATCATATTATGGTCACTGAACCCCACAGGTAGAGAGACTGGCTCAGAGCAACACTCAGGAATGTTTGTGTAAATATGGTCAATGCAAGTGGCAGATGTACGGCCAGTGCTATTTGTAAAAACTCTGGTTGGTTGCAAAATCATTTGCGACAGGTTACAAGCATTGATTAATGATACCATCTTGCAAGCCAGTCTACGTTCATATCCCCGAGTAAGAAAATGTCACCGTTCACATCTGCAGCTCTGTCAGTCAACTCACACGTATACATACACGTATTGCGTATCTGAGGGCTATTCCAGAAAGCGGGTTTAGTGAAAACTCTGAGTATGTTAACCCTGAAATGAGGGAAACTCTGGGTTTTCAGTTCCAGAAAGAGAGGTAAATCAAACTCTGAGTCAATCACCATGGCAACTGAGTCTGTGAACCTAACCTGCTCACTGACAGGTTTTCTTCAATAAACCCTGAGTTTCTCTCTGTCTCCTCCCTCTTACACGCTGTTTCATTTCCTCATTCATTCAGCCCGTGTCAAAGCTTGTATCGAAGCACATTCATTAGCGGAGATTTACCGTCTGTCACAGCCTAAATCCTGCTGGATATTAGTTTGTTACTCAGGACTGTCTGAAGTTACTGAATTTATGCACATCAATCATTTCTTTGGACATCAGTTTTTGTCTTTACATTCAAATATTACACAGCGAGAATTCACCCTCAGCTCAGAATCAAACCTCTGTCCTTTTAATATGTAGGCCTATTATTTTTTATAACACTGTGCACAAGGATCAGACTGTCAGTCTGTTAGAGCAGCTCCCAAATGTTTATTGCACATAATGTGTAGGTCTAATTATTTAAATTTTAAAAATGGGTATGAAGCTTCAGACACGTAGTATCAATGACTAATGATCTCTGTCACTGATGTCATTAGTCACACTGATGGAACATAACTCCTATAGCCTAATATTGGGGATTATATGTTCATATTTCTGAGTGAGCAATGGTGCAGCATTTCACTGTCTTTAAATTTACTACATTTGTAGCTGAAATAAAGTCACTGAATGCTGTTGAGTCAAGACACAAATAGATGTCCAGCATTTTAAAATCTACTGTATTTTAACCTCAACGTCTTTTCAGGTGCAAATCACCAAACATATTATTACTGGGTCAGACTGTGAGTTTACAGTCATGTCTTTATGTCTTTGATCTATAGCCTAGCCTATATGTTTTAAATCTTCCTATTTTTCAGTTGCTGCCTCCTGTGTTTTTCCCCATCAGATTAAATCTGAACAAACATATTATTGTATATAATTAATATAATGTAATGTATCTACAGCCTGATACACAGTCAGATTCCACCACTTTATCTTCATTAAGGAAATGTAAGTCTGATAAATGATGAATAAACGGACAACACTGAATAAAACTTTCTTATTAACTTTATGGTTAACTTATTGACACTTTCCTCGCTCTGACTCAGGCTCTTCTTTTAAAGATAAACATGCACCGTCTGCTACACATGCATTAATATCTCTACATCCACTGGATTAAAATGGAGGCGCTGTCTTTTATTTACCTGTTGCCATGGTGAATCGTGGAGTAGGAGCTCCATTGATGATGGCTTTTTATTGTCAGTTTAACTCAGAGTGAACATACTCAGAGTTGACTGAACTAACTCAGATCAGCTGTTCTGGAACTGGATACTCAGAGTTTCCCATCTCAGGGTAAATCAACTCAGAGTTCAGGGATAGACTCAGAGTTTGTTGAACCTCCTACCTGGAATACCCCTCAGTTCCAGGAGGTCTGTAGCAGCAACCTATCAAAATTGGCTTCAGGTGAGGAAGATATACTCTAACCCATAAAGATTCTAAATTATTTGGCATGAGCTCAGCACACGATGTTGCAGGAAAATAGTTACTGATATACAGTACAGGCCAAAAGTTTGGACACACCTTCTTATTCAATGCGTTTTCTTTATTTTCATGACTATTTACATTGTAGATTCTCACTGAAGGCATCAAAACTATGAATGAACACATGTGGAGTTATGTACTTAACAAAAAAAGGTGAAATAACTGAAAACATGTTTTATATTCTAGTTTCTTCAAAATAGCCACCCTTTGCTCTGATTACTGCTTTGCACACTCTTGGCATTCTCTCCATGAGCTTCAAGAGGTAGTCACCTGAAATGGTTTTCCAACAGTCTTGAAGGAGTTCCCAGAGGTGTTTAGTACTTGTTGGCCCCTTTGCCTTCACTCTGCGGTCCAGCTCACCCCAAACCATCTCCATTGGGTTCAGGTCCGGTGACTGTGGAGGCCAGGTCATCTGCCGCAGCACTCCATCATTCTCCTTCTTGGTCAAATAGCCCTTACACAGCCTGGAGGTGTGTTTGGGGTCATTGTCCTGTTGAAAAATAAATGATCGTCCAACTAAACGCAAACCGGATGGGATGGCATGTCGCTGCAGGATGCTGTGGTAGCCATGCTGGTTCAGTGTGCCTTCAATTTTGAATAAATCCCCAACAGTGTCACCAGCAAAACACCCCACACCATCACACCTCCTCCTCCATGCTTCACAGTGGGAACCAGGCATGTGGAATCCATCCGTTCACCTTTTCTGCGTCTCACAAAGACACGGCGGTTGGAACCAAAGATCTCAAATTTGGACTCATCAGACCAAAGCACAGATTTCCACTGGTCTAATGTCCATTCCTTGTGTTTCTTGGCCCAAACAAATCTCTTCTGCTTGTTGCCTCTCCTTAGCAGTGGTTTCCTAGCAGCTATTTGACCATGAAGGCCTGATTCGCGCAGTCTCCTCTTAACAGTTGTTCTAGAGATGGGTCTGCTGCTAGAACTCTGTGTGGCATTCATCTGGTCTCTGATCTGAGCTGCTGTTAACTTGCCATTTCTGAGGCTGGTGACTCGGATGAACTTATCCTCAGAAGCAGAGGTGACTCTTGGTCTTCCTTTCCTGGGTCGGTCCTCATGTGTGCCAGTTTCGTTGTAGCGCTTGATGGTTTTTGCGACTCCACTTGGGGACACATTTAAAGTTTTAGCAATTTTCCGGACTGACTGACCTTCATTTCTTAAAGTAATGATGGCCACTCGTTTTTCTTTAGTTAGCTGATTGGTTCTTGCCATAATATGAATTTTAACAGTTGTCCAATAGGGCTGTCGGCTGTGTATTAACCTGACTTCTGCACAACACAACTGATGGTCCCAACCCCATTGATAAAGCAAGAAATTCCACTAATTAACCCTGATAAGGCACACCTGTGAAGTGGAAACCATTTCAGGTGACTACCTCTTGAAGCTCATGGAGAGAATGCCAAGAGTGTGCAAAGCAGTAATCAGAGCAAAGGGTGGCTATTTTGAAGAAACTAGAATATAAAACATGTTTTCAGTTATTTCACCTTTTTTGTTAAGTACATAACTCCACATGTGTTCATTCATAGTTTTGATGCCTTCAGTGAGAATCTACAATGTAAATAGTCATGAAAATAAAGAAAACGCATTGAATGAGAAGGTGTGTCCAAACTTTTGGCCTGTACTGTATATTGCTGTGCCACCTCCATGTTTATTTTCTAAAAATATTGTAGCCATCAATGGATACCTCTGCATCAAGTACAGTAACATCCAGGTGGGTCTCAGACATGGCTAAGATGTGAACTGTGTTCTCTTTAGTCAAATAGTTCAGCTCATACATCTTGTTTCTTACACTGCAGACATTCAAATGGGCCATCACAAGGCCCTTAGTAGACATGTTGAATTTCATAGTTTGAGATGTCTTAGGTTCATGTAGTTATTACAAAATATGATATTCAGCTGTTTACAAGAGATCGTGGGAATAATAAAAAACTGAAAGAGTTTGTTAGTCATGGCCGGTATTGTCTTCAAGATATTCATCAGTAGTTGAAATGGTTCATAGAGTGGTCCTACTTTCTTAGACCATAGGTCCCTGCAGGCATGGGTCATACAGTCATTAAACCTGTCCAGTGTGTTGATGTTCTCAGGAGCAGTCATCTCTGGTACTGGTCCAGCTCAGTGATCTCTCTGATAGGTAGCACTTTTGCTTCTTCAGGTGAACCATTCAGCTTTAAGAACACCCTACAGTTTGCAGTCCATGTTGATTGGATTTTGTTCTCTTTTCTCAGGAAGCGTGCTCTCCTGGCTGGTCACCATTCTTCTTTGTCAGATGTTCATTCACATACACATTGGTTCCCTTCAATTTTCTTCCTTGTCTGAGCAGTGCATTTTTTTGTTCCCTGGTCACAAGGCAAACTATGATGGCAGGTTTCTCACTTACATCCTTACGGGGAAGGGGATGACACGCCTCAGTGTCCTTACTGTTCATGGCTATGCCTTTGTTGTCAAAGAATGTGATCACCTGTTGCTCCAGGGAGTCAAGGTCTTGCTCAGTGGGCTCTCCATTTGGCACTGCCGCCCTGGTGTATGACCGGGGCCTGGTTTCCAACCCATTGATGATAACATCATTCATGCGGGAGTACTGTTCTAGGTCCGCAACTCGGCACTCCAAGTGGGTAATCCTCTTATCCTTCTCAGCATTTTGTCTTTTAAGTTCCTTAATCTCACCCATCAGATCCATAATCACTTTTTGTTGTTTAGATATAGTGGCAATTTCTTCCGACATGAAATCAAGTGATCTTTTTATCTCTTCTATTTCCTCATCTTTCTTCTGTGACACCATTGTCTTCCAGCTGGCTGTCAACTGGAGCCCAGGCTTGGCTTGTTAGTAGCTGGTAGCTGCTGCTGCTGCAGCCTGGGCCTGTTACGGGGCGGCAGCAAGGACCCAAGTGCGGACAGACGGCGAAGCAGCAGGTTGAGTCCAAAAAGGTTTATTTCAGCTTCAGGAAGGAATCAGGGGTGAGGGGCTGAGTCCAGAGGGGAGGATGGGAAGGGTGAAGGGGTATGGGCCCAGAGGAGGGGGCAGGTTGAGTGGGGAGCAGGCTGGAGCATCTGAGGTGAAGGCAGGTGGAGCAGAGCGGGGCCGGAGAGCAGAGCAGGCAGGTTGGTTACTGGAAACACAGGAAAACAGGATTACTGACAAAGTTTTACTCAGGTATTAGAACTAGTGGCTAGAGTCGAGCTGAATACTGACTGAACAGTGGCTACGATGTGGCAGCGTGGATGTGCCAGGGCTGAGTACAAGTAGGCTGAGTTGATTGCAGGATGAGATGCAGCTGGTGGTGCTCTGCTCTGTCTCCGGCACACCTGCAACCACTCTGCTCACCACACCCACACACACACACACACACACACACCCACTCAAGCAGCAGATGTAACAGGGCCTGGTGGTAGCTGCTGCTGCTGCTGCTGCTGCTGCTAGGGCCTGGGCCTGGGCCTGGTGGAAGCTGCTGCTGCTTGTATCTCCCTGTTTTCAGCCTTGGGACGACGACTTGATTCGAGATGGTTTTTCAAAACAGACCAGTTTGTGATGATGTTTCAGGACGGAGTTCTGATTCTGGTTTTACTAAAATAAAAGTGTGCGTGTGAACGCTGCTGCTGCTGCTGCGTAACTAAACCAAAGTTGTTTAATACCCCATTGATCTGAACTTTTATCTTGAACGTTTATTTGGGGATTTTGTTTTCTTTTTTTGAATGCAACAGTCAAGACAATCAGTTCATAGCGTCATCTTGCAACTCTTCACACATCTTGCAAAACATCCATCCATCCATTTTTGTAACAACTTATCCTCTTGAGGGTCGCGGGGGGGCTGGAGCCTCTCCCAGCTGACACTGGGTGACAGGTCACCAGACTATCACAGGGCTGACACATAGAGACAGACAACCATTCACACTCACATTCACACCTACGGACAATTTAGAGTCACCAATTTACCTGCATGTCTTTGGACTGTGGGAGGAAGCTGGAGCACCCCTCAAGAGGTGCACCCCCCCTGCAAAACAGTCAACTCTAAAACCAACCGAAGCACCTGGATCATCAAACAGTGAGTATAACTAAACCAAAGATGGTGAGTTCTTCATATCTCTGGTTATGGCATCTGTGAGCGGTTATTTCTCCAGTTATTTGGAAGCCGCAATAATTAGAACAAGTCCATTTAGAACTGTCAGTGTCAACACTTCATCATTTTATCCCAACAGATATTTGGGGGAAATTTCTTGTTAGGTCACACTGACCTTTGACCACCAAAATCTAATCAGTTCATCCTCGAGGCAAAGTGGACGTTTGTGCCAAATTTGAGGAAATTCTCTCAAGCGATCCTTCAGACATCCCATTCATAAGAATGAGATGGACGAGGTCACCTTGAGGTGATAATTCTAGTTTTAAATGTAACTATTAAGTGTGGTGAGCCACACAAACTAAATTCCAGTCACCTCCTGTGCGCCGGGGTGGAGACAGATATCCCAGAAATAAAGCAAAAGCAGCAGGGAGACACACCACAGGAAGGACATGTAGTTTGTAATTTGGATGAAAGACTTCAACTGTGACTTGAGAGGAAGTCACAGTTGTCGGCATTACTTAAAAGTGAAACTCAAACCCAAACATGCGTCCTGTGTTTGAGCAGATGTATTCGGTGTGTTTCTATCTGTGACCAGTAAAAAGGAAAGAGAAGGTTCTTTCTTTTCAGGCTCAGAGTTTCAGGATACAGCTTCAGCATTATTAAAGGTTCAAGTAGGAAACACCCACTACTGCCAAATCTGATTTAGAGCTGTGGGAATGATAGATACTCTCCTGAGTGTTTTTATTTGCTTTGCTTTATCATATTTTGACGCAAGCGATAAAAGCTTGAACCTATTCAAGGTGTGTTCGGATCTCTGAGTGATTAACACTTTTGTCTTTTGTTTTCTTATCACCAGCAGTCATCTTTAACAAAAGAAAGACTTCACGTGAATGGGAGGCAGAGATTACTTTAATTCACCTCAGTTCATTGCAGATCCATTAGTACTGTTTTACCGTCCACCCAAAAACCAGAACCACTGTGTGACTGGCTGAAGAGAAGCTGCTGTGGATTACGCAGCAGTATGGGTGTAGCCCTGCCATCTACGCAGCAACACTAATCAGTGATTGTTTTCAGTCATGATACTTGAATACTGTTGGTTTATAAGAGGTCATGTATGTCACACCCACAACATTAAGTACTGAAAAGTCAGAAATCTTCACGTGGAGATTAACTGAACCACATTTTAATTTCACGTTCAGTGATATTTCATTTCTCGATTCACTGAAGAGCAGGGTTCCCAAATGGAGGGTTGCGTTCTAAAACTGGACTCAGATTGTGATCATTGCAAACACTGGGGTTAAAGTATTGCTTCCTGTTACAGATTGACTAATGTGTGTCTGCCAGCGGCACAGACATTAAGGAGACAATATTGCAACAGAAACATTCAGCTGTCATTTTTATGTAACAGGTTTTGAAACATCAACTGTTTTTGTGTGACTGAGGAGAAATATGGATCCTGAGAATCAACCCGGTTTAAATCGTAAGCCGTTGAATACTGAGGCTTTGGCAGTGATAACCAGAGTCAGACACCACTTAAAAAAGACGTCCTTTTATGTCAGTATGATACACAGCTAGTCACCACATCGGGGGAAACGCGGTGGAATAACAACATAAGCCCCAGTCCCAGTATGGCAGGTGGAAGGGGTGGTGGACGGGTCCAGCAACCACCGACTTTCACCTGGAAGGCCAGTGTTTGCTTCCTGTAAGATTGTAAAAACCAAACCCTGTTCTTTTTTCCTAAACCCATTCATGTGTGTTTGTTGCTGAAGGCAAAAGAAATACAAATTTGCGGTGCTGGACGCTGAAGGTCCATGACCAAACACTGATATGTGACGAGGTTGGAGTGAGAATGTGTTGCTGTACGCCTTATTCCAGGGCTGGTCGGCCATCTTTGACCTTTTGTTGGCTCAGTCACTGGTATTTGTTCATTTATAAAGCCAAATTGGGTAAACTCCCTTCATACATTTGCACTTTGATTAAACAGAAATCTGACTGCAGTTATAGTCTGAGATCTCAAGATTTAGTCTTGTCTGTTCCTGGTTCACGGACTGAGCTGAAAACTTTCATGTGCTGTGCTTCCCTCACTTGAAAAAGCCTTAAAAAACTAAGATAATTGGTCTCTTGTCTGATTTTAAAGCTCTAATAAGTACAAAGGTGAATGAATCAGGTGGTTCTTGTCATTGTGTGTAGACATTTTAATATTTCGACATGTCACCATATATCTTCTTTATTTTTTATTCTTGTTTGTACCTTTTTTAAGCTGCCGTCTCGGCCAGTTCTCCCTTGAAAAGATATCGCTGATCTCAACCTGACTTTACAGGTTAAATATGGCTTCAATTAAGGAAAAAAAAAGTAAGTGTGGTAGCAAAGGCTTCTGTAGCCCACAGTGGTAATCAGTTTATAAAACCTGAAACCTATAAATGAAATTATGGCCAACATCTGCAGGCTCTCATGTTGGCGTTACTAAGCCAGCTAACCGTCGTCTCATTGCTTAACTTTGATCTTAAGATAAGTCTGGATGATATAAAAGGGAGTCTCCACTGAATTTCCTTTATATGTACACACAATTTAGGCAATGCTACCTGTATTTTCACCTTATCACATATTTGCTTTGTGACTTAGCTTTGATAGAAACATACACTCAGATTTCTCCCCAATAATCCAGGTCAAACCACAGGAGCTGGTTTATTGTGATCGGGCCCAAACCACCGGAGTCTCAGCCCAGTTATCACTGTTGGTTTAAGGAGGTGAACACTGTCCAAACACCCAGTGTTGTCACATCTCAGGTTGACTCAGGAAGTCTCAATGTTGTGCAACATTTTCACTTTAAGTCAGAGCCAAATATGGAAGACACTGAGTTTGAGTCCTCAGAGCTGAGACTATCAGACACAGCAGATCGTATGAGACAAAAGAAACATGCCAGTGGGTTCATAATATAATTCTTAAAACAAAATTATTCGTCTTGTAGTTAAACACAATTTGTTAGAAGTTCAGCATCCCTTAAATCTACTCTGTTTATTAGGAATTACTATATCAATCCTGTGTCACTTTGTATATACACAAAAATGGGAAATGCACACACATGGTGGTTTTGTGAGGATTATATTGCAGAAGAAAAAGTCTAAGTATCATTAACGTTTGTTGTCCACAGAGCTTATTTTCTGCAATAACCTAAAATGCAGTGGAAAAATCCCACTGGATTTTTGACAGGGGAACATGGCTGACGCTAACTTCTGGGTTGGCCTACCAAAAACATGTCATCCCTGCAGCACTCTCTCCCCTTTTCCACGTGCTGCCAGTTGGCCCAGGTGCTCCGCTATAGCCTGCTACTCCCTCTTTACAGCTGCCAGAGCTCCCTGGTGATGTGGCACCCATCTTGTGCCACTTGTTTTGACTGGTTTCACTTCCGCGATCTTAGGTGTGTCCCCTGTCCTTTGGAAGATGGCCCAGTGTGTGGGGGAATAGTGGTAGCTGTAAGTACCAGTTAGTAGGTCCTTGATTGGTTAGAAGTTAATCAGCTTTGTGCAGCATGTCCTTAATGACAAGTTCTTGCCACTGTGCACAACAGAGTACAACAGGTAGATGAGGGCACTAAAACATAACCCAAGACTGTGTTACTGCTTCGCCTGTTTCTCACCTAAAATGTCTTCAGAAACACGTTAGCTGACCATTTAACTGTAACTTTAGATCATTCGTTACCAGCCGGTCACCATATTGTTATCTATGGAAAAAGGGATGAGTTCCCAGTATGTCAGCCACCAGCGGGGGTGTTTTTTGGTCCGGTGTGGGGCAACGCATTCTGGTAGTTGTAGGTTTTCTACCTCTTGAGCAAAAGCAAATGCCACAGTCCTTTTTCTGTTTTCTCTGATAATGTAGTACCAGTTTAGAAAGTATTTGTCTCTCTGTCTTTCCAGAGGTGAAATATTTCTTTAACTTTGGGTCTGGTTCTTCTGTTTGTTCAGTTTTTTGTAACACGTTACGTGTCTGGCATCGAGGGAATTTCATCGATAAGATTATCTCATTTGAAACTACAAACTGCAGGATTGCTGCAATAATTCTGCAGGACTGAAAACATCTTCTTTTCTGGCTGCCACCGCGGCAGCTGTAGCAGGATGTCATTATGAAACCCATCATAACTACCCTCAACCTTCAAAAACTGAATGAGCCTCACTCCTTCCTCCCTCCTGTGTGAGTAACAGTCTTTAACTCTGAGTCACATTCTTCCTCTGACAATAAAACATCATTAATCACAGTGAGTCTTTTCTCCTCATTCCTCAGAGCTGTCAGCTGTTTGTTAGCAACACAATGCAAATTGTCACACTGGCAAAGTGACAGCAGCAGTCACGTCTTAAGAAGCAGTCGGTGCATAATGCATAAATAATGACCACCGCCTGACACACAAAAGTGTTGTGATAAGTCAGTGATTGCTGCTCCTTGTTGCTTGTTGTGTGACATTCTGCAAAAATACAGTACCGTCTATTTGTCTTTTTTTTTTTTTGAGAGAGAGAGAGAATGGTTATATTTTTGGATCGTCCAGAGGTTTAAGTCCAGGCTTGATTACCAACTGGACAAACCAGGTGAATACCGTCAGGGGTCAGTAGGTGATTTTAGGAGGGGGAGCATCCCCATGGTTAGCAAAATAACCAGAATGCACCCCCACTTGTTAACCTGCCATCCCTCTCCATCCCCTGGGTATGGACCCAGATGGAGTTTTATCTAGACACGGACCTATAACTGCATTGGCGATGTTCTAAATCCAGTAAGTTTGATTTATAAGCATGAAGTAGAAACGAGCCTAATGAACTTCAAGACAGTTTTGTTAATGTCACTTATCCATCAAACATCATTTTCCCCAGGATTTTGACATACTAGGTGGTGGTGCAGTGGTTAGCACTGTGGCCTCACAGCAAGAGGATTCCAGGTTTAAGCCTGGGTGGGGGAGCCCACCTGTGCTCCCCTGTTCCCCCTCCCCTAGAGTCCTGGAAGCTTGAGGGTTCTGCGCAGTATCATAAGCCCCTTTTACACTGCCAGATTTTCAGCAAATGTTGGGCCGTTTTGACGGCAAGCTGCGAGCGTTTAGACACACAGAGCCGGATTGGCGAGTTGATCCAAGGTGCCCAATTTTCCACCTCATAGGGTAGACATATTTGTGGAACCTTTTTGGTTTAAACAGACCGAGGCGCCCTTCCACAATGGGAGGGGCAGTTGATGACGCCGCACGTGTGAGCCACTGGCGGTGGATAAACAGGAAACAGTTGATAGCAGGAATGAGCAGCTAGTAGCAAGAGGGAAACACAAACCTGACAGACACTGTAAAGATGAGCAACTGGGGAGACAAGGAATTGCGCGCCCTCCTTGTCCTCACAAACGAAGAGGCCATTAACCGTCAGATGACGGGGACGGTGAAGGACGGGCCGACTTATGAGAGAATCGCCGAAGGACTGACCAGCTGCGGCTTCCCTCCCACGTCACTGTTTACGTCACACGCTGAGCTACACGTTTTGTTACTTGCTCACACCCCTCATTGCCCCGAAAAAGGCACATTCTGTATAAACAAAAGTAGGTAGGCGGCATTTTGCTGCACTCCCTGATTTTGTTTTTATACTGCCAATGCTGAAAGAAGACTGATTGGGCTTTCCTGCAAATTTGCACAACTCCTATCTAAAAAGGGCTTTAGCTGTTCCCATTACCACTGGCACCACTGTTGCCTTTACTCCCCGCATCTTTTCTAGCTCCTCTTTCAGCCCTTGGTATTTCTCGAGCTTCTCGTGTTCCCTCCTCCTGTCGCTCACGATTACTACATCCATCTCCACTGCCTTCTTCTGTTGTTTGTCCATCAGCACCATGTCTGGTTGGTCAGCCATCACCAGTTTGTCAGTCTGGATCTGGAAGTCCCACAGGATCTTAGCTCGGTCATTCTCATCCACCTTAGGAGGTGTGACCTTGGGACTTCCAGCCCATACTCAGTGCAGATGTTCCAGTACACTGTGCCAGCCACTTGGTTATGGTGTCCCATGTACGCTCTTCCTGCATCTTACACCCTGCTGTTATGTGCTGAACTGTCTCAGGAGCATCTTTGCACAGCCTGCACCTGGGGTCCTGTCTGCTGTGGTAGACCCCCGCCTCTATTGATCTATCTATCTATACATGCACGCACACACACGCGCACACATACACACTCACGCATGCACACACGGCCAAATGCAAGATCCCCCCTCCATACGTCAGGTGAAGATAATAAAAAGAAAACCACCCAGCTTTTTCAACCCAACAGATGATGACCTGTCCACACTTCACAGAAGCCACAGGTATGGTTGACCTTTGTAGGCGTGATGCCTGATGTGTTGGTGTGTGAGCTGTTATCAGTGTGTATCAGATTAGACTGATAGCTCTGGGCGATGCTGAGTGCTGCTGTTTGTCTAGCAGGAGTGGTGCTGGACGGAGCAGAAATCTGAACTGAGGAAAAATACAGGAAAAGTGCAGACAGAGGAACCACAGCACCAGCCGAGGCCAGTACAGTCCCAGGATTACTGGTCATACTGGTTCATGTTGCTCATTAGTATTCAGTTCTAGTGCAAGTTGTGTTATAGTTCAGTGGAAACTGAAGTCAGGCTGGTGGATGGATGTACATTTCAGCTGTGCCAGAGGTTTTTTTCAGTGTCATACCAACAGTCAGCATGGCTTTCTTTAATAATTAACCTTGGTAACGTTTCCACCCAAAATGAATCAAGTGTGACCATTGCTGTTTACAGCTTGATTTTGTCGTAACCAGATGAAAAAGAAACATTTGTCTGGATTGCTAAAAAATAGTTGTTACTGAACCTTGAATTGTCCAACAGTGTTTTATTTTGTGGTTTCTATTTGACAAAGTCAGATTGATGAAATCTGCTTCAGTCAATTCTCAGTCACATTTTACTCAGTGTGCACGTTACAAATGACCAAAAAGAAAAATATGGTAATGTCTCTCCAAACAGAGATTTATATTATGGAGGCAGTGTTGGGACAGAATGGGTAGTGCTGGTGTAGCTTTAATTTATTATTTATTATTCATTTTATTACGGAAGTATATTGCATTCACTTGACAAATAAAAAAAAGCCCTGTTTTTCTGAGTATTTTTTTCTGTTTTTTGGAGTAATTTATTTATATTTTTTTCTGTTTTTCATGGTAATATTTTTCCTGAACGAGGAGACGATATACTTCAAAATTTCAACTACGGGGTCAATAAGGGTAAGGCACATAATTAGTTACACACAAGGTATCATAATCTAGCTATGATTTTGACTGCATCCTTCTAGTGTAGGCCAATCGCTCGTCTCCTCGTTCAGGAAAAAAATTACTGAGAAAAACAGAAAATATTACCACGAAAAACAGAAAAAAATACTGAGAAAAACAGAAAATATTACCACGAAAAACAGAAAAATACTCAGAAAAACAGAAAATATTACCACGAAAAACAGAAAAAAAATTACTGAGAAAAACAGAAAATATTACCACGAAAAACAGAAAAAAATACTGAGAAAAACAGAAAATATTACCACGAAAAACAGAAAAAAAAATTACTGAGAAAAACAGAAAATATTACCACGAAAAACAGAAAAAAATACTGAGAAAAACAGAAAATATTACCACGAAAAACAGAAAAAAATACTGAGAAAAACAGAAAATATTACCACGAAAAACAGGAAAAATACTCAGAAAAACATATTACCACGAAAAACAGAAAAAAAATTATTGAGAAAAACAGAAAATATTACCACGAAAAACAGAAAAATACTGAGAAAAACAGAAAATATTACCACGAAAAACAGAAAAAAAATTACTCAGAAAAACAGAAAATATTACCACGAAAAACAGAAAAAAAATTACTCAGAAAAACAGAAAATATTACCACGAAAAACAGAAAAAAAATTACCCAGAAAAAACAGAAAATATTACCACGAAAAACAGAAAAAAAAATACCTAGAAAAACAGAAAATATTACCACGAAAAACAGAAAAAAATACTGAGAAACACAGAAAATATTACCACGAAAAACAGAAAAAATACTCAGAAAAACATATTACCACGAAAAACAGAAAAAAAAATTACTGAGAAAAACAGAAAATATTATCACGAAAAACAGACAAAAAAATACTGAGAAAAACAGGGCTTTTTTTATTTGTCAAGTGAATGCAATACACGTCCGTATTTTATAGCTGTTAGATTTCCCTCTGAACTGTATTGCAGTACAGAGCTATGTAATGTGAGCATCGCTGCACTGTGATGCGCTCTGCTGCCTGCCTGGTGTCCTGTTGTTCTGTCCTCCGCCCGCTGGGGGCGCTGACACTCAATAAAGCCGCCTTTATGAGCACAGAGAGACCCAGGCCTTTGTTCCGGGAAACAGCGTGTGTGCAGCGTTACAAACCTCCGGGACCGCTTTACTGCCAAAATATTAATATTTAGTAACGTCTGCTGTCGGCCTCGCGATGGTGAAACTATCTGCGGAGCTAATTGAGCAGGCAGCTCAGTATACGAACCCTGTGAGAGACAGAGAGCTGGATTTAAGAGGTGAGTTCAACTTTTCTCACCGCTGCACACTTGGACATGTAAAGTTAGCTAGCTCAGTCTTTACGCGGGCCTCACGCTGAACTCCATTCAAACACATGCTGTTAATACTTTCTGATATCAACAGCAAAATGCGTATGAAGGCCCGGGTAATACGTGTATATTAGCCTTGTAGCTGCACCTCATAACGTTAGGTAGCGTCTGAAAGCTACACAGCTGCACAGTGAGTACAACCACTGTTTAGTGTCCACAGCAGCTTAAGAGTCAAAATAAAAGCGATACAGAAACAGTGAAGCTGTTGTCCTCGACTGAGAGCTGCTGTGAAACACTAAGAGTGAGTGAATTTAGTGGAAATGCCGGTAGTTTTGTGCCTGGTTGTCAAAGTACGGGAGAACCGATGCTAGCTGATGTTAGCATAGCTTGCTAACATGTCTGCCAGTGATGTGCCTGCCCGCCGAGAGTTGCGTGCACCTCACGGGAGCGCGCACAGACATTGTACTGATTTACAAGTAGTGTTTAAAAGTCATAAAATCTTCTTTTGTTGTGTTATTAATGATAAGTTATCTGAAGTCTGCAGCTTATGAACGTTTAAAGCTGTGGTTTTCAAACTTCTTGCGCCCAAGGTGTCACCAAAGGGGCAAAATAAAATCTTAAGGCACACCTGTATTTATTTATTTCTGTGCACAGCAGCCTCTATATGATGTGTTATCACTCTTATCACGATGGAAATGGTTGTTTTTATTCACTTATATCCAATAACAATTTACAACCAACTAGTACTCATTAAATAGTTGACAAAATGATTCAAGAATTCATTTTAAACTGTTTGAAACTACATTAAATCACCAATAACACACCCATTTAAATGGGAAATAATAAGATAATGTGCCTCACACTCATAATTGCCACGCATGAACTGTGACAAACTGGTTGCCTGTAAAGGTCTTTTAAATTAAATAACAGTTCTTTATCTAGAGTTTGCCTCTTTATTAGTAAATGGGTGCCCACGACATACTGACACATTCAATTAAAAATCCATCCATGACTTTTTGTACAGGCTCAGGTGAATATTGCAGTAAAAATGTGTGGTTATCACAAAATCCCACGATACACCTGGATTTGTATCAAGGCACACCATTTGAGAAACACTGGTTTAGAGTCATAATTTGTATTATACTGTAGTAGAAGCAGCGTTTCCTTGACACAGTTGATCTGAAATCTGCAGGTTTTATTGATTAACCTCTCAATATTTCGGAGGGCGATCTCTGGTGTATAATTCATATTTGTGTTTTGAGGCATTTCTGACAATTACTTTAAAATGTTGTTGTGAAAGGAGTTTTTTAAGTAAAATTAATGGCAGCAGTGGCGTAAGGTAGTTGTGATAAGGATTGCAACGATATACCGGTTTCAAGGTATACTGTGATATAAAGTTGACAGTCGTCACACCGTGTACATTTGCTTATTGATGGAACTGGGGGGGAAAACGAACTGGACATTGAATCTTCCTTTTTATTTTAGTAATGTTCTAAGGTGAGAGTTTTTACAGAAACTTCCATCAACAAAAGCTCTAGTTATGATGGGCCCCAGTGCATGTTATAATGACACTGGACAACATCAACATACATATTTCCCAGCAGTCATTATTGTATATATGTGTATGACAAAAAAATGAGTTCAAATGAGGGAAGTGTGTATTGTTGTTTTTTTAAACACCTTATATGAATGATAATGATAATAATAATAATGAGACATATCAAAGACACTTTCCAGAGAACAACAACAAAACAAAGAAAAAAAACAGTACAAAGGTGAAATAATCCATGAGAAGGGAAACAGGGAAGAGGGAGAAGAACAGGTTTTTAGAGGCTGCAGACAGTATGAGTATTCGAGGAGAAATTGGAAGAAAAGAACCTCAGGTGTGCTGTGCCACTTTCCCATTGTTATCAACCATAAACACTCGAACCATTCTGACATTTTTTTTTTTATGAAAATAATTTTAAACTGAAACACACAGGTTATGGTTTTGTCGAAAAACATGTCTCTGTTTCATAATACTGAGAAAAAAATGTAATGAATATTAGAAGGTCCTCCTCAACTTTGATGTTCTTCATCTCCCAGGTTATAAAATCCCAGTGCTGGAAAACCTCGGAGCGACTCTGGACCAGTTTGACACCATCGACTTCTCTGATAATGAAGTCCGAAAACTGGACGGCTTCCCTCTGCTCAAAAGACTGAAAACATTACTAATGAACAACAACAGGATTTGGTAAGTTCCGCTGCAACATCCTCTGATGTCATGAATGGAAATATGGTGATGCTCAAATTAACCAAGAAGCAGTTCAGAGCTCTTACAGTTCAGATTTTGGGATTATAATTCATAGTTAAGTTGTTTATTTATTTATGCTCCAATAAGGTGGGTTCAATATCGTACTTGCTATTCAGTAAATTTACTCCCATTAGGAGCACATTAAATGTTGTTTAGTATACCTGGTCAGTACACGGCTGCATGCTTGTAACTTTATAAAATCTTTCTCCAGTCGTATAGGTGAGAATCTGGAGCACTCTCTGCCGGGTCTGACAGAACTGGTTCTCACAAACAACAACATTCAGGAGCTGGTGAGTACGTTTCAGCAGCAGAACAAATTTGACTGATTTACACCGAAATACCAGAAAAATATCCTCCACAGTCTGACAACAGCAACAAATCCTCCAAACATCTTATCCCTTTTAAGTTTTTTTTGTTGTTGTTGTTTGTTATTTGTTTTGTCCACGCTGCTGGATTAAATATTATTAACATCTTAACAGCACATCAAACTAGCCATAAGAAATAATAACTTACTCAAAACACAGCTTTGTGACTTTGTGACCTGCCTGCCAGAAGCCTTGATATTTATACAACTTTACAGATGAATTATAAAAACCATCAGTCAGCTCAGCGGATGCAAGTGGATAGTAATTTGTGTTGGTGGTAAATCTTTACAAACCTGGTTGCTAAAAAGGGGTACGAGTTCCCCCAGCTGGCAGCCAACTGTATATCTGGTAGATAAATCAGAGTTGTGACTTAAAGGACAACTTCGGTATTTTTCAACCTGGGCCCTATTTCCCCATATGTATGTCTGGAGTGTTACCGGAGTTTTTGGAGTGCTCAAATAAACGGGCCTTTTTCCTGAACGCAAGAACAGAATGTCGCGCAACACCCCGTACAGCTTTCATAGGCTGCCTTTGTCGGACGGCGAGATACTGAAGTTGTGGCTAGTTGTGCTACAAATGGATGCTAACACTCCTGTCCAGACACTGCGCCTTGCAGACCATCGGGTCTGCAGTGCTCACTTCTCCCAACATGACTACTGCCAGCCGAAGAAGAGAAGACATCCAATCCCGAAACACCTCTTCCTCAAAACGGCTGTCCCCGAGTAGAGAGAGCTACAGACACAGTGGAGGTAATGTTATATAAACAATGTTCGAAATGCTTAGTATGCTATCTACAGAGATAGCACTGGCGATCTGAACCGGTCAGTGGCGAAAAAAGCACTTTTAATGCGCAAACTTATACGGGACGCATTTGCCCCTGTTACCGTTTTAGCTCGTTTCGCGGCTGCCGGCTGCATCCACCTCCCTCAATACTGAACCAGTTTTAGAACGAGTTGTACCTATGAATCATACGCACACATACACATGGGGAAATAGGGCCCAGGTTGAAAAATACCGAAGTTATCCTTTAATAAGCATGCAATGAATGCTGTTATGCCACCGCAAACTGGTGCCCTGGTGTTGGTGTGGATGGGGAGGGGGCTTTTAAATCGCATGTTGGGCTTAGCGGTTGATAATGGGCAGCCATTGGCGATGGACAATGGCACTGACCCAACCCTAAACTGGATGTCCAGCAACACGGGACATATTGTTTTTTCCAGACCTACTGTCCCCTTCTACTGCAAACTAACTGCAAAGAACTTACACAGATACTCTCAGGTAACTGCAGATAGCTACTAGGGATGGGCATCAATTTTCGATTATCAGTGGTTGATTGTTAAGGATTTTGATCGATCACAAATAATTTTGCTCGATAGTCGCAGTGTTTCCCCTACAATGCTACAGGCCCGGCGAGCCGCCGTGCCTACGAGACCCCCCGCCGGACCTATGCCAGGCAAAAAATCATGAACAGACGGAGGCTCTCATCGCTCTCCAAAACCTCGGCGGCTTCCCTTGAGGCCTCTGAAAACACTACGCCAGTGTGCCCTGGCTGGCAACGCTTGTAAACACCCAGGGGTGAACTGCGCATGCGTGCCATTCTTCCTCTTTGGCCTGGGGGGTTGAAGCTCAAAACTGGGGCAGCTGCGCTCTCTTGCGGCGACAGTCTGCACTGCACTTTTTTGTTTTCTCTCTTTTTGAAATACTCACTTATCAATTAATTGATAATTGATCGTTAATTTCTTTGATGATCGAATAATGAATTTTGATCGTTTGCCCATCCCTAATGGCTACCAATTGCTACCGGGACAAACAAAACGCCGTCCGCCTCCTGTTTTGGTTGCATGATGGTTGATGCACTTTCTTTGTGCCATAAGTCGAGCCTGGGTCTTGAGGAGTTGTAGCATTTATTCACTGACAAATAGCCTGAACTGTACACACACACACTGCACTGCTACATTAACTCCTTGCTCCGACTTTCACTGTCACACGTCATCATCACTCACACACACTTTCTCTTTATTTTCGACCACACACTGGCTATGCACACAATCTGGCGCTGTGATGTGGTCCAGTAGGTGCTGGTTGTGTAGGAGCCAAGGCCATATTGATGCTGGGTTTCAGTACCCTAATCATCAAACACTTTTACTGTAGTTTTCTAAATCATTATTGTTTAATGTGCAGGGTGACTTGGACCCTCTGGCCTCAGTGAAGACCTTGAACCTTCTCAGGTATGGATCATCAGCACTCTGTGATATAATTTGTTTACAGCTGAATGAAGATCACACACGTTTGTAATAATCACTGAATTTCCAGCTTGTTAAGGAATCCAGTGACAAACAAGAAGCATTACAGGCTCTACGTCATCAACAAAATCCCACAGATCCGTGTGCTTGACTTCCAGAAGGTAAAGCTCAAGGTAAGAACAACGCAGCAGGTATATTTTTTAACAGCCATTTAAAATGTGAGATACCGGACTGTACATATTTCAAGGCCTGGCATGAGCTGTGAGTTATGGATCACATGTATTGGAAGCTAAAACACCAGGGCATTTTCCTTTAAGCATCACAGTGGTTATTAATGATGTGCTAAAGTCTTCTAACCTGGAGATATCGTCCCATTGAACATCTAAAGAAGCTCTGGTGTTATGTACATTTTCCTGCCTGGCCTTGCCCCCCCTCTTGGATGAAAGCTTCAGTCTGTACTTAATGAGGCTTTTCACTTTAACTGTGTGATATCGTCATAGGAACGCCAGGAGGCAGAGAAAATGTTCAAAGGCAAACGAGGTGCTCAGCTTGCAAAGGATATTGCCAGGCGAACGAAAACGTAAGATGAAAGTCCACGTTAGACAGCAGCTCCTCAGAATCACTGGATCCTGGCTGATAGAACGGGTTCAATCGTGAAAACATAAAACAACACACACTGTCACCACCGGTCATTTACAGTTCATCTGTTTGAATGATTTAAGAGTGTTTTACAATACAAAAAATCCTTAAAAATTCTGGGATCTGCACCAAAAACTGATCCCTTGTTCCTCGTCCCCACAGTTAAAACACACCTTGTTTGGTAAAGGTCATGACCTCTGAATGGGCTGTAACTCTGCCGTTAAAAGCCAAAGTCAGAGACGTTCACCACAGTGTTGCTCAGGACTGCTGTCTAAGGACGATGTATCAGAATACTTGACTCAAGAAAAGATACTATACATGAGATTACTACATTGGTTGAGAGGTCAGAGAAGCTTGTGTGTGTCCATGTCGTCTAACTGAGGTGTGTTCTTTCAGGTTCACTCCGGGAGCGGCAGCACAGCTTGAGAAGAAGAGGACGGGGCCGTCTCAGGCTGACGTGGAAGCCATCAAGGTTCGTTTGTTGACTTGAAAAATGTTGGCACTGTGTTTTGGGTTCTTTATGTTTTGACAGCTGAGCTTGAATTTCCATCCCTCCAATGTCTAGTCGTGGTTGAAGACAAAGTTGGTGAGGGGGGGGATCAGTCCTTTTTTCAGCCTGTAAATGCTGGGAAGCCCCGTTTTTAAACTCACATAAGAGACACTTACATTTTTTACTGAATACTATGGATGTTTCGAGACTGGTGTTTTACAGTCTGCTGTAGCATTGTCACGCAGGGATTTACAACCTCAAGAACTACAGGTCCTTGGAGTCTCACAACTTTTTTATAGTTAGATAGCCGTTTCAGGGCTGATTCTCTTTAAACAAAAAGGATTTTACTCTTAAACTAAAATGTCTTTCTTTGTAGGGATCCTTTCAATGAGTGGGTTTACATGGACAGTTTAATTTCATTTTCATTCGGAGTGAAAGTTCATTCCTATTGAAAGTGATCTTGTAAACACCTAATTCGGAATGAAAATGGTCAATGCGATTGAAAAGGGGCTGGAATATTCCGTTTCTCATTCCGAATGAAAGAATTTCTCGCACTTGTATACACTCATTCCTCGTTAAGTTCATTCCGGTCTTTCTGTGCATGCTCGTTTCCTTGCCCTTCTGGCACGATGACGTGTATAGCGCACATAGCAACGGGCTGAGATAGAGCAGTCGGACTTGTTGCACTCACCGGTTTCCATTCGCCACAGCACGGTCTTCTACCTCCCTTCTCCTGCTCAACAGATGAAGCATTAGCAGAACAAGGTTGTTGTTGTACTGCTGCTTCAAGAATATAAGCAAAACACGCCCGGAAAAGGCACTAAGAACGACGTCGTCGAGCATCTTCTTATCCGGAGCGAGGACTACAGTGTTTTCTTCCGGTAAACGTAAACACGTAACATCGCCCCGCCCCCTATCCAATCAGAAACTTTCCCTGCCCCAAACCTTGCACGAACCTGAATAAAGGCGATTAAACTGATCTCCCGTGTAAACCCTCATTCGGAATGAATATTTCCCATGTAAACTACCTGGAAAGACTTTAATTCCGAATGATTTCATTCAGATTTATTTCATTCTGAATGAGAAGCCATCATGTAACCGTAGCCAATCATGTTGTCAGATACTTAAAATCACAGTCTGAGTTTGTCAGTGGCAATAACCAGAACTTTTAGTGAACATAAATTGTCCACTGTTTCTAATAGGGTCCAGGTTGGAAACAAACTATTAACTCTTGATTTTTTAGTTTATTTGACGTGCAGAAAGCATCGTAATAAATGCTGTGTTGCCCCCTCAGTGTAGAGGGATGTGACATAATGTGGGCGTTTCCACAAACTCTGACTGTAACTATTAGTAATAAATAATGTGACAACATGATTGACATAATGGCCTGCTATGTTTGCAGTGACAAAGCCACTTCATACTATATTCCGCTTGGGAGTGGCTGCTGAGTCAAGTGCAACACCTAGTGGTAAAATCTGGTACTCCAGTCCAGTGTTTGGCTTAATATCAAACTGGTTTGAAAGTTTTACACTGGTCCAACTCAAATGTTGAGACTGCCAAAGAGGTGCAACTTTATTTCATATTTTATGCTCAGAACATGTTGGTCACAATGTTGAAGCATGTTCCAGTCGATACGATATTATCACATTTATTATTATTATTATTATTATTATTTTATTTTTTATTTTTTTAAGATTTTTTGGGGGCAATTTTAGCCTTTTAATGGATAGGACAGACAAGCGTGAAAGGGGGAGAGAGAGGGAGAGAGGGAGTGACATGCAGCAAAGGGCCACAGGCTGGAGTCGAACCCGGGCCACTGCGGCAACAGCCTTGTACATGGGGCGCCTGCTCTATCCACTAAGCCACTGACGCCCCAATATATTATCACATTTATGAATTAATGGTTGTACAACAAGACAGAGATGAAGCACCACTGATGTATTAAAATAACCAAGATGGAGATTCAGATCTTGTTCAATCTAAACTGATCCCTGAAAATATTTTCAATAACAGGTCGGACCATATTAACTGAGATTTACATGTTTGCATTTCAGAATGCCATCGCTAACGCCTCATCGCTGGCAGAGGTGGAGCGGTTGAAGGGAATGCTGCAGGCTGGTCAGATCCCAGGGCGAGAGCTGAGACAAGGTCAGTGCTCACCAAATACTAATGCACAACGTCCCTGATACTGTACAACCTGGTGGACATTTCTAAGTTTTCAGTTATCCTTTTGGATTTGGTTAAACACATTTGGACAGAATTACTTTCATTGTTATTCAGAAATGACAAATCTGTCAGCAGGGGCAGTAATACTTCCAGCCATTAACAATAGTAGTCCCTGAATAGTCGTTGTTATCCAGAGCCGGATGTGTCTTCTTCCTCTGTGCCGTAGAGCTCCATTGTTAAACTCATCAACGAGCTGCTCGGGTGCACCGGTGACATGTTTCTTCATCACCATGAACACAAACTGTGATTTATTTTAGCTCAGTCCCACAAACACCTGCTGCACCATGTGTGGATTAATTCACAGCTGAAAATAGTCCCCACAAATGTACTACTTCCTCCAATTTGAAACAGCCGTAACCAAGCTGAAACCATGTATTTGTGGTGGTTTTAAAGACTTGCATCTTCAGTAGGAACCAATGGGCTTTGAGCTGAGACAGAGTTGGAACGTGTTGTAACACAGACTAAGAAAAATCCACGATAAGAGCAGCGTTTCCCTGTAAAATTAATCTGAATTTGAGTTTTTCTTTTTTTTTAATAACCTCAATGTATTCTGAGGATTCACTGATGGATGAATGTTTATTTATAAACATGTTGATAAAATCAGGTGCAGCTGGGATGGTGGAGGAAGAGGAGGAAGAGGAGGAGGGTGAGGCTGCACAGATGCCGATGGGGTCACATATGGGTGGAGCTTCTGGAGAGGAAATGATTGAGGGTGAACAAGAGGAGGACGAAGAAGACATGGAGGAAGAGCCTCCTGTGAATGGCTCCTGAGAACCTGGATGAATTTTTGTTTTGTTTTTTTTTTTTTATTTCTGTGTTGTAATTTCTTGCGTTGGCTGTCCGTCTAGCAGGACTTTTTTATTTTGTAAAATGACATTCATTAAACTGAATTCTTATACCGCCGTGTGTGAGGCCAGTTTCTTTAAGCAGTCAGCTGACGGTCTGAGCTGAATGTGGAGCAGCTATAGAGTCTGTTAATGTCCTGTAACTTGAGATTTTAAGTTTCAGAATTTTCATAAAAATATATTCTGGTTGGTCAAATTCAGATCCAGAAATTCAAGTCAAAAAATTTCAAATGGTAACATCCATCCTACCCAGACAGGAAATGCTGTCAGGACTGACTGCATTCAAACTGACTCAAGGCATGGTCTGTCAGTCATATGATCCAAGAACGCCACTTGGAAATTGAAACCCAAAAATGGCAACTGGGGAGAACGACAGGGCTCCAGTGAGTCGTCCAGTTTGTGCTGTGCCTGATGGGTTATTTGAAATACTCGACTAGAATTTTTTTGATCTGAAATTTGAGCAACTGTCTATTTTTTTTATTTAATTGTGACTCTTTAATTTTTAATATACTAATTTGTTAACATTGAAAAAAAAGATCAACTTTTGAAATTCAAAATCAAGAAATTTTGTTTTTAACTTTCACAGAGGTGAATCGGGAACAAATGAGTCTACATACACGGTTTTCAAAATAAAATATTTAAATGCTGTGAATTCAGTGGTGTTGAAATACCAGTTAAGTTTTCAGTTGCTGTTAAAAATGAGATATTTCCGTCTCTGCTTCTGTGTGTGTCTTTAAAATGTGTTCAGCCTCTTTTCTTTTTTTTTACTATTATGAACAGAAAACAATTTTATGTCAAACTGAAAAACATCTACACATTTATTTTTTAAATAAATAAACATTGTTTGCACAGTATTCATTTCTTCAGATCTGTGATTTGTAGGTGCACCTGCAGCAGTTACAGCCTTGAACTGGAGTTGATGTGTGTCGATCAGCTTTGTTCTTTTGGACAGTTGAGTTTGTCCCTGTTTGTCAGGATGGGACTTGTAGAGCTGCAGCGTCTCTTTGCAGAGCTTGTTTTGTTAACCGGTCTGTTCCATTCTCATCCATCAGGGAGTGTTGGTTCTGTTCATGTGGGTTCCTGTGTAGTGACAGTAGGGATGAAGGGAAAAGAGGAGGTGGACCAGTGAGCAGAACAAGCTCTACAAAGATCTACAACTCCTGTTAAGCAAATCAGAATTCAGTAATTTGGGATAAAGCAGTGAAAGAGAGGCAAGATGAGTGAAACTGAAATATGGGAGAGGTTTCTGTGTAATTTAAATCGTCAATTCAACATTTTGAAAGGGGCAGGTCGAGGAAAGTTGATTTTGACAGGATAAATCTTGGATATTCCAATTTCAATAGCACAACTGAGATAATAGAAAAGCATCCAACTGACTCATGTGACAACTGTCCAGAGCAGTGGTGGGATGTCAGTGTATTCACATAAGTACTACAGTGGAATAGAATAAATCTTTATCGTCTGCCATGGGGAGAAACTTGTCCTGGGCTCACCAAACCCAAAAGACAACATTGTAAAAAGCAGACAAAGAGTACGACAGGCATTTAACGTCATTACACTTAGACATTAGATCAGATCACAGTCTGTCTGTGGTTTAAAACTCATCAGTCACTTTGTTGAGTTAGGGATACTGATGACACTCAGGATCAAGGACATTTTAAATACATTTTTATATGCCAGAGGGACTCTATAGCTCCTTCCAGAGCTCTGGAGCTCAAACTGGCTGAAGAGAGGATGGGAGCTTTCTGCCATGATGCTCCTCGCTTTCCTCCTCATCCTCTTTGTAAAATGTTGGGTCAAAGGCTTTTGTGGCTTGGCAATATATTTTCTCTACTAATATTATTCAAAGACTTAAGTTACTATATGTTACATAGTAAGATTTTTGCACACAAAACATTAAAAAAAAATGTACAAGTGCAGCTGAAACAATTAGTCGATTGATGGAAATTAGTTGGCAGCTATCTTGAAAAATAATTTGTCTTTTATTTAAAAACATTTTGTGATTCTAACTTCTTAATTATGACAATTTGGGAGTGGCTGGATGGGGGTGGGTGACTTTGTTTTGTTTTATTTTTAAATTTATTTTTGTTTTATTATTTTCATTTAAAATATAAAAATAATTTTTTTAACCCTTCCCAAAGCTACAAACACTTGTCCTTGAGCATCCTTGAGTGACATGTGGAAAATGCATGACTCTCCCTCCACCATAAATTAGTTATTAGATTTTTAAAACTTAACCTTCAATATTTGAAATTAAAAGTTGAAGAGGAAATCCTGGAGCTGACAAAAGCCTTGATCTTTTACTGTTGTTAGTTTGTGCAGTGGGGTTATTTTCTGGCCAAATTTTAAACGAGACATAAGAGGTTTTATTTATTTATTTTTGTTGGTTGCAAGATTTGTCTAAGGACTGTCAGAAATTTGTAAATCCAACAGTTATTTCTGTTTTTACAGTTTCAGACTGTGATAAATGTTGTGATCTTGCCGATTTTTTAAAAGATTGGTAGTAAAATAAATACAACTTACAACCATTTAAATTTGTATGTATAAAATCTAAGTCCCTCCCCAGTGCTTAAAAAAAACTTGACATGCCTCCCCTCACAAGTAACGAACAGTCCCTAATTTATTTTCTGCTTTACATGCTTTTGCTTTTAATACTTTAAATGCATTTTGCTGGCTGTACGTAGGCCGACAGAATTTTACTGAGGTTACATTTTAATTCAGAACTTTTATTTCTAACAGTGCGTTTACAGTGACATATTAGTGCTTTTACTACAGGATCGGAATACTTCATCCATCACTGGTTAAGAAGAAGATCTCAAGATGGCTGGAATTCATACTCTGATAATAAAACATAAACATATCCGTTAGAGCAAAAAGTGGATTTTATTTTATTTATTTTATTTCATTTCATCAGAGAAACAGGATTATCTGACAGGATGTAATCTGTGATTCACACTCCGACGCAGAAGGTGGCGGTAAAGTGCCTATTGTGCTGGTTCCTGTTTTCCTACCGCCATTATAGCAAGAGAAGAAGAATACAGCCAGTGTGAGCAAAGATGGCTGACAGGAGAAGGAGTCTTCAGCGCAGCTAACTTGGGAGCCGTTAACTGTTCATTTCCGTGTCCTGAGCGACAGCGTTGATTTTATTGAGACATGGACGATGTGGAGATCACAGACGTGGACGACGACTCTCCTTTCCGGGTGGAGAAGCCCATCAGGAACCCGGACCTGACTTCTGTGAGCCAGACCGGTGAGACGGTGACACGTCACAACAACAACAACTTCGTCATGTCGGATCATTTCTGATAAAACTAAAGAAACCAGAGTGTTTAGTCACGACACACGTTAGCATGCTAATAGTTAGCACTGTTTTTTTTATTAATTCAGCTGCTAACGTTAGCTAAATGAGAGTAACGTTAGCTTGTCTTCCTGCTTCCGGTTTACAGTAATGTAACATGTAACGTTACTGTGAGGAACAGGATTGTATTTTCATAACAGAATAATAAAACTAAAAATATTGCATTCTTTGGATTAGTCCAGACTCTAGAGTTTAGTGTGTATCAATAGTTTGTCAAACGAAATATCTGACTTGCTAAATATGACCGCCATTATAGGTAAATATGATAAACAGTCATGGAAACAGGAGCCGGAAGTCCTTCTTGTTTCAGTTTCACACTTGTTCTTACCTCCGTGTTTCGTACTTTAACCAGTGTGTTCCTTCTTATGAACACGATCTGGGTTGGTACATTTTAAAGGGACAGTTCACCATGAATTCAAATATACATGTTTTTCCTTTTACCTGTATTGAATTTATCAGTCTGATAGTTTTGGTGATTATTAGGTGGCACTCGGCTTGTGGTGCTCAAAGTGCCACAAAAGAAAACATTTGGGAACAACACCCAGTTTAAGATTTCTCATAGGTTACGTTCATGGCCTGGGAGCATTCAGTCCAGTGGTGTAGTGGAGGGCATGTGTATTGATGAACGAATACATCCATTGAAAAGTATTGTATTTCATGTCTCCATTTGCTGGTGGGCCGTCATGATAAGAGTGTGCATGTATGATATGATGTTAATTCCACTGCAGAAGAGACTTGATGATCATTAAAACTAGGTGGGGAAAAATGCAATCAACCATGACACCACTGGTTCAATTAATATTTGTGAACATGAGCTACTCTCTCTCAACACCAGAAACCAGAGAAGGATGTCTCAAACTCCATAGGCAATGAATGGACGACTGATTTTGTGGACCAACAGAATGTTTGTTGTCTTATTTTACACCAAAATGAGCTTTATTCTATTGTAGTGCTCTCAGCTCTGAAACAGAAACTCTACACACTCAGAATATTCCCCTGGGTGTTCTCAGTGTCATCTAGAGTAACTTCATTGTCTATGGAGCAGCTCCAGACTTTATATGACATCACAAGTTTGAGTTTTAGCACTCTAGTTTTTGGATTTGGGAGAATTGTTCATATTTACTAATATTTTTTTGACTGTCGTAGGCCATAGGAATGACAAGTATGAATTTTGAGAATGGGTGTAGCTCCTTTTTAAAAACTCAATAGCAATGTGTCTTTCCAGAAATCATAACCCATTTACTCAAGGTAATCCACACCCTTGCTGTGAGCAGTTTCAAGTATTTCCTTCCTACTGAACTACACCCACTAACTGTATCACCACACAGGAGAAGCAGTGTGTAGATGAGAGGCTTTTGCTCATGACAGGGCAAGATTCATACAATACTTGTGTCAGTAAATATGCACTTCCTCCTGTGCGGTGATGTGGTTGCCGGGTGTAGTTTGGTAAAAAGAAATTAGTTCCTACATGGAAACTGCTCACAGCAAGGTCTGTGGATTATCTTGAGTAACCGGGTTATGATTTCTGGAAAGAGACATTGATTGCACCTCACACCAAAACAATCTAGACTGATACACAGTACCACAGGTAAGAGGAAAAATGTTTATTTTTTTGTTTTTGGGGTGAACTGTCCCTTTAATTGTAAATCTATCTCTATCTTGTGCACATATGTCAAATAAAGTTGTTATCAAAGAAGACACATGAGGTGTTTGCTCTTGCTCCCCACAGCCGGAGAGATCCTGTCCCAGTATGGATGGTACATGCTGATTGTGACTGTCCTGGTCTACCTGCTCGTCCAGTACCTGAGCAAGAGGAGATCCAGCCAGAGCAACAACGGCACGGCCCCCGAAATACTGCAAGGTCAGCACCTCCCAGCACCTGCTCACAGTTACATAGACGAGACTCGATCAGTAGAGTAGGAGTCAGTGGAATCAAACACAATCTAGTGTTTTATGGGTCCATTGTATCACACCACACATACTATAACTGTTGAGAAATTACTGTAAATCATCCATAATATAGCTCTTAGTGAATAGTTTGGTCATTTTGATTCAGTCTTTATTAATAAAGGCTAAATGTCTTGATTTTAACTTTTTCTTTTCACTAAGATGCTGTGTTAGTGGCGAGAAGGCAAGAGGCCATGGAGGCAGCTCGGTTGAGGATGCAGGAGGAGCTTAATGCCAAAGCTGACCTCTTCAAAGAGAAGCAGAGACAGGTGAAGTAGTGAAATGGAGATGAAACAGTCTTTGTGTGATGTCACACCTGAACTGAATGTGTGATGTAATTTGTGAACAGCAAGAAGAAGAGAAGAGGAAGCAGAAGATAGAGATGTGGGAGAGCATGCAGCAGGGGAAGAGCTACAAAGGAACCACCAAACTTCCACAGGTGAGTTTGATCATCTGTTATTTTGTCTTTAATTCCTTTAATATGAGGCCATCACTGACTCTAGACAGGGCCATACAGGTTTTCACGTTTGCCACTGTAGCTCTCCTACACGCTCGGCACACAGGAGAAGTTACAGGTGGTTGGAAATTAACTAAATAAATTAAGGTTTTGGCTGGTGGATACTAAAATCTAGCAGCTACTTGCACATTTTACCTTTACATTTGGATGGTGGCTGGTGCTAATCTCCAACCTCTGCAGCCTCACTATTAGATGTCAGTAGTTGCCAGTAGTAGTAGTTTTGTCACAAAACAGCAGGACTCAGTGAAAGGAGTTGGTTATGTTGCCGAGGAGTTACAGGTTAGCAACTCTCCAAATTACTCTGTTTGGTGTCGGGAAGTTTAAAGGAATACCTCACCCACAAAACGACCATTTGTGTATCAGTAAGTGTTGCTGTGTTACCTTGAATTTGTGAAGAAGACTTAGTTTCTCTGACATGCCTCCATGAAAGACATTGATTTGTTGATGATTTATTGACGTGTTAGCAGTTTTCTGTGGAGGCAGGCAAGAAAAATGTCACACAGCATGACTAATTAAAATACAAACGGTCATTCTGTGGGTGAAGTATTCCTTCATTACTAATGTGGCCTCGTTTGACACATTGAGATCACTTTTGTGTGTTTTTGTACAACTGACAACACAACTGTTATCACTGACATAGTGTTTCTGCTGTCAGAAGACTGCTTGAGTATAAATCAGTGATTTGATCACAGTCCCTCGCTGTAGAATCTGATTAATGCTTTTCTCTGCAGAACACTGAGGAGGCCAGCTCATCAACAGCAGTGCTGAAACCAAAGGGGAAGAAGCCACTTCGCAGTGCAGGTATGGACCTCACAGGACAGGAGCTGAAGCACAGACACCACACACTGCAGTCTAATAAGGAGGCTGATGCTAGTTTCTGCTTTTTTCTCAGTTTCTCAGTTTTTCAACTGAAAATATCTGACATGCCCTTTCATCTACAAATCAACCTGGAATTTATCTTCTACATAAGGGGAGAGAACAATATTAAACCTAAAGATGTCATTCAGCAGAGTTAGCGTGAAGCTAATTTGTATCTACACATGGCAGGTCACAATTAAAACATATACACAGTGACAGAAAAGTGCTACACCCATGCAGGGTTCGTACAAGGTGCTTGAAGTACTTGAATTGGACTACTGGAACAACTTGAAAATCAGACATTTTTTAAAAATGGTCCTTGAAAAAAACTACATTTATAAAATTAAAGGAACATAATAAATGATAGAATAGGAAGCTGAGAATGGCTGTGCTTGTAATTATTTTCTCATGCCGTATGAGCTCAGAGTGATAACTGTGTCCTGGGTCCTGCACCAGCAGTCAGCTTTCTGTCCTTGTGTGTGTGTTTCAGACTACAATCCCCTGAGTGGAGACGGAGGGGGCACGTGCTCCTTCAGACCCGGCAGGAGAGGACCGTCATCTGGTGGATGAGGTTAAAGAAGGTCAGAGACATTGGTCTGTACGACCTTTGACCTCTGACATCCTGCTGTGCACACTGACTGACTGAATCAAGCTGACAGTATCACCAAACTTATCTTGCTCCATACTCGTGGTGGGTGTTGATCAGTTCGCTTCATTATTAACAAACACCTGCCGTCCTGTTTGATTTGATCCTTTTTATTTACTCTCTACTCTGCTGCCGTGCTAAACATCTACGATACTGTGATTATCATGAATCATGCTGTTAGAGGAGAAACGCATTTTGGAATTGAAAGCTTGTAATGACGCCTTTCCTGTAAGTGGTGTGAAACCAGCAGGTTTGGCTGATGAATTCACAGTCAGTGTGTTTTTTCACATATATTTTAATATGTTTATTAATGTGTGCCACCATAGCTTTAGAGTTGATAATATTACAGCAGCTGTAGCTGGTGAACATATCCTTAATTTCAAAAATGCTACATTCTGATAGTATAGTTAACAAAGTTAACATTTTCATCTATCACAATGTGAGGAGGGTATGTCTGTAGTGTTCTGCACATTTTTCTGCAATAAAGATATGATCACTGGATATTTATATTTGTTCAGGGGGGACTGCAGAAGCACCTGAAGGTGGTGTGAGGGTGATTCATGCTGGGACACTTAATAAGCGTTACCTAAACTTTATTTATCACAGAAGCAAACAGATTGCAGATTTGTTAGATCTTTTATTTAGGTGTCACATGGGCTTACATGACACGACAAAACATTATAAACAAAAGCAATAATGACAAACATAAAGGGCATAAGTACAGCATATACACAATAAACATACAACAACAAAAGATCATTCAGTCACTAAACACCGAGGCCCCAGGAGCCTCACAGTATGTAGTGACGTTTAACAAAACAAAATGTGTAAAGAAGCCACTGAGGGGTGAACTTGCTCCAGGCGCGTGTTCTGGGCTAAAAATAAACCAATGTCCAGTGCACGTTATCTCTTTGGATTTGGCGATCCATTTATTCTCAACACAATATACAACATGCACACCATAACATAGAAAGCTAACAGAGCTGTCCATATTCAGTTATTCCCTTCACCAAGTTCAGTTTTCCACGCCAATACTTCATGCTTTCATGACGTGCTTACATAACACAGTCAAAAACTGTTTGCTTCCTGTTCCACACACCTGATTCCCACTACCTGGAGCTTACCTATTTGCACTTCACATATGAAACTGCATGAGTATATTTAGAATTATCTTGTGTTTAGATCATGATAAAATAAACTAATCAATATTATGGCTCCAACACAGTATATATGTATCACTGTATCCTGTTAAAATCATTACCCTTTTCATTTCACACCCTCAAAATCTAAATTAATACAATCTCAACATCAAAGTTTTTAAAACATTTTCAACAATTATTACTAATTAAATATTTAATTTGTAAAACACCTAGTTTGGATAACTAATCGGCCTGTTACAAATAAACACATTCTGTCTCAGAATCCAGTTTTAATATCTTAACATTCCACTTTCCAAATACTACTAGTAGTGCTTGGACTTCCACATCACATCACTTTACTGGCAAACAAACACTGAGACAAACTTGTGTGTCTTTCCAGCACTGCTAACAGCCCAAAGTACAGACACTTTAAATATGACTGATAATCTGTGTGGAGCCAGGATGTAAACAACAGAAACGTGTGGCCCAAACTAACAACTTACATCTGACATAACAAGTGCACCACTGCCTTTTCTGTCACTCTTGGCAGGTATAACTTTGTTTACAAAAAAAGACAAACTCTTTCTCTGTTTATTTTCCGCTCTCACTGAAACCAAATAGCAAGGGAGACGTGGCTCGGGGAAAAGGGAAGACAGCGGGTCGTGCTCTCCTGACTGCAGTCCAGTCAAAAACAGTCTTGCACTGCCACCTGCTGTCAAAAAAATGCTACAGCAGGAGCACTATCTTGTTCCAAACACTAGATTAGCCACATAAGAAGTACAGCAAGCAACACAAAGAATTCACCATGGTTGGAAACGTGCTTTCAGAAGGGCTGCGGGATGAAGTTGTTGATGAGCAGAAGTTCAGAGAAGTTGGGGCGACTGCTGCTCAGTAGTTGAGCAGGTCGCCCACTAATCGGAAGATTGGTGGTTCGATCCATGACTCCTCCAGTCCGCATGTCAAAGTATCCTTCAGCAAGATACTGAACCCCAAATTGTTCCATCAGTGTGTGAGTGCATGTGAGTGGTTACTGAGTGGCAGGTGGCACCATGTGCGGTAGCCTCGACCACCAGTGTGAATGGGTGAATGTGACGTGTAGTGTGAAAGCACTCTGAGCGGTCGAAAGACTAGTGAAGCGCTGTACAAGTGCAGTCCATTTACCAAGTATACAGAAAGATTTCAGAGGTCTGTCTGAGTGCTGTTCAGATCATCATTAAGAAGTGGAGACCATGTGGCACCACCAACACTTTGCCTAGATCGGACCGTCTTGTCAAAACTGGAAGACCGAGCCAGGAGCATAGTGATCAGGGACGTTATCAAGAGGCCAGTGGAAACTGCGGCTGTCTGAGATTGGACAGTCTGTGCATGTGACGGCAATCTCCCAAGCTTTACACAAAGATGGACTGTATGTATGTATACCTTCAAAAGTGCCAAAGTCATTCATGTTTGCAAGTTGCGAAGAAACACTTCGTAAATTCTGATGCTACATGGCAAAAGCTTTGATGGTCAGAAGACGAAGACTGAACTTTTTGGACTGAACTCCAGATCACCGCCTCAAACACCAAACCTACTGTGAAGCATGGTGGTGGCAGCGTTATGTTCTCTGCATCAGGAACTGGGCAGTGTGTCAGAACTGAAAGGGAAATTGATGCTAACTGCAACTACACCCAAATTCTTGATGAAAACCTGTGATCCTCTACTGGACAGCGGAAGATGGGCCAGCAGTTCTCCTTTCGGCACCTAAAGAGAGGTGAGTGAATGTCCTTGAGTGGGTAAGTCTTTACCTGAGCTGCTCACCATGAAATCTGACTAAACTCGAGGAGGAAATATTCTCTAATCCAGGTATGCAAAGCAGGTAGAGACATACTCAAACAGTCTGATGGCTGTAATCAAACCAAAATGTGGCTCTATGAAGTATTCTATCAAGACGTAACACTTTTCCAAGCCTGTTATTATAGTTTTTCTATTTTTACTATTGATGCAAAACAATGCGTATCACACCATCTGATGGATTTCTGCTCACGGCACGGGGGGAAGCCAAACACCATTCATTTGCAAACACTCCCCACACTGCAGTGACACAGACCTGGTTGAAAATCAGCAAAGTATCCCTTAAAGTACTCAGTCATTTTCTACAACAGCTGGTCGCCGTAGTTTTTAGAGAACAACACTCAAACAGGAGGAAATAGTGTGTTTGTTGGCGAGTATTTTCAGCGGTGGATTGATTAACTGACTCAAAAGTACAAATCGTAAAATCATGCAGAAAACATAGAATGAAATAAATCATAAAAAGTCATAAATCATGACATCATAAAATAGAATTGTAAAACCATCAATCATAAAATCAAATAAGACACAACATTTTAAAAGAGTTGCAGCAGCAGCAAAGAGAGTTTCAGACCTGTATCAGGAAAGTCAGAGCTAGCTAATGTCTGAAGTGAGCAGATACGTTTCTAGCTTTCTTTGAAAAATATTTAGCGAGCCAGCTTCCCTGATATCTACAGGTAGTGTGTTCCATGTCTTCGGGGCGTCTCTGACAAAGGCTGCATCCCTGATCTTCTTCCGGCTGTTTCTGGGAACCTCCAATAAACCAGCAGCTGATGATTGCAGTGTTCTTGGAGGCAAATAGTTAACAAGGGAGTTAGCAACGTAGCTCGGTCCCAGCCCATGTAGGGCTTTGTATGCAAGGAAGAGGAACTTAAAGTCAAGTCCAAATGTAACAGGAAGTCAGTGCAGAGCAGCTCGGACTGGCCTGATGTGCTCTCTCCTCTTGGTTCTGGTTCATAGCCGAACTGCAGAGTTTAGAATGAGCTGAAGTCTCTCAGAGGTGTTTTTTTTATGAGGCCAGTAAAAAGTGCGTTACAGTTGTGGAGTCGGCTTGAATTAAAGGCATGAATCAGTTTCTCGGCATCTTGCTCAGTTAGAAATGGTCCTACTTTAGTGATGTTTCTGAGGTGGAAAAAATGTTTTCGTCACCTTGTTAATGTGGGACTTGAAGCTTAGACCTGAATCTAGGATCACATTCAGACTCGCCAGATTGGTTATGAACAACAACAGAGCTCTGCGGCCCAGAGGAAGAAGATATATCAGGCTGTAGACACACACACACACACACACACACAATACTTGTTAGTTGATACAGTCACACTTGGTTCTGCTCTTCATGAGGGATTTGTTGAGAAAAAGAAAAATATATATAATATCACCAGACTGATACTTTACAGCCAGTTCAAGCCCATAACTGAGACCCACCTGTGAAAAGTGCCAGCACTTGATTCTTTTCACAGTGTAACCCACAATTGGTCGTGGTCGGCTGCTCCACAGCGGCGCAGGTCACGGTGATAATTCAACTCCTCTGAGAGTCCCAGCTGCTTTGTAGTCTTTGTGGCCTCTGCACTTTGCGATCCTCTCATAAAACCTGCATCTCCTGTGACTCTGCTTTGAACAGTCTTGTCTGTACCTGGTGATTCGTCAGACTTCAGGCTGTGTGAGCCGTGTAGGTTCAGGTTAGTTAAGTAAAATGAAAACTCCAAAAGTGACTCCATGATATCGAGGTCTTTGTTAGATGTGACAGATGCATGACACATACCGCTAAATATCTATTAACTAGTCAAAGCTGTCATAATGTACCTGCACAGTTCTGCCCCACTGACCAGTAATAGATCCTCATGATGAACAACAATCACAGATTCCATTTGGGTCTGCTAATGTCTCTTTTTGGCTCTAATGTGACACAACCGAATCCTCAAAGAGCAGGTTCACTCAGATTTTAAACTGTGTCATAAAACAAGTGCAACAGTGAGGCAGTTTTCAGAGCAGAGCTCAAGAAAATGTCGACAGTCTTGGTAATAATGTGAAGACTCATGTTTTCCAAGCCTTTGTTCACACGTTTAAAACAGATTTACACTCAGTTTATTTAAAGACTAAGACTAAATAAAAAAACTATTACTTTTCAATATCACGATCACTTATCAGTGCAATATCATTTTCTCAAATCAAGTACAATACTACTTGTCATCATTATATCATACACAATATAACATTGATTATCAGGAGCAGTCTGCTTGGTTTTTGCTTTTGCTCCTTGAAAACACTTAAATCTTTTATATTCTGCCAGATATTTAATATTCTATTGTTTTAAACTGGGCTCAGAGGGTGACCCTGACCTGGGGACCCACTGCTTGTCTGGCTGTGAACGTTAAATTGTTGTTACTGTACTTAGTGTTACTGTAATTCTAAGCATTCTCTGGCACAAGAATTTCCTTCGGGATAAATAAAGTTCTATTGAATTGAATTGAAAAAAGGCACCTCCTTTTAACTGCGTTTCAATTAACTTGTACAGCTGATAAATTCTGGTGAAGTCAGTTCAGGTCTGTACAGTCTACAGGTGACAGGTGTATGCAGTCTACGTGTATGTGCACGTGTGTTGCACAGTATGGCAGAACAAGCTGAGCTGAGACCTCAGATGAATGGAGTATATCTTTGTCAGTAACAGACTGCGACTGTTTTCTTTTCAGTAACTGAGAGCCACATTCTGCTGACAAATAATTCATGAGCTTTCCCCTCAGCTTTGAAAGATTTTTATGATTATAGTGCATAACAGAAGATAAAACCCTTCAGCTTCTCTGTTAACACAACCAACACACACTGACCGAGTTGCTGTAGGCAAGTACAGCCACATGGGGGCGCTAGAGACCAGAGAGCTGCTGTGAGGCGTTTGATGAGGGGTCTACTTGATCATACTTTTTTAGTATGTTTTCTGTCATGTAGCACAAAAGCAGACACATATAATGAAGCAAAACAAAAAGAAAACATTTTTAATACCTCATACGAAAGAAGGAAAATAAACCCAACCACATGTTATTATAATACACATTATATTTCAGTGTTACATGTTCACAGTACATTTCTTAGTTGTTTTACTAGACTCGTTTCAGATGCTGCTTAGGTTTGCAGTTTTATTGCTGGTGAAACTGTGATGAGTACTTTTACTTTTAGTACTTTAAGTATAAAAACGGATTCATAATCTGCATTTTAAATAAATTAATTTTTGTGTCAGCTGTAGTTCAGTTAAGCAAACTTAGCGCCGTATTTTGTTACAACTGCAACAAAACGAAGTTTGAGTTCGCTGCTGCTGTGATTTGCGCCTCGGGCTGAATTCTTCTTCTCCATGGCAACGGCGGCCGAAACTCATGGGTATTGTAGTATTTAGAAGGCCACGCCAAAATAACAGACAAGACATTATTTCTCAGACACAAATGTGTGTAAAGTTAGCATATTCTCATAAAGAGGCGCTGCTGGCCTGGAAAATGATTTACAAACACACTTACACCAGCTAATTACTACATTTGGAACAACAAGTATATTCAATATCAAAATAAATCTCTTTATTAGGGAAAATGGGTTGACAGTTTTAATATAATGGTTATCAATCAATCAATCAATCAATCAATTTTATTTCTAAAGTCCAATATCACAAATCACAATTTGCCTCACAGGGCTTTACAGCATACGACATCCCTCTGTCCTTATGACCCTCGCAGCGGATAAGGAAAAACTCCCCAAAAAAACCCTTTAACGGGGAAAAAACAGTAGAAACCTCAGGAAGAGCAACTGAGGAGGGATCCCTCTTCCAGGACGGACAGACGTGCAATAGATGTCATACAGAACAGATCAACATGATAAATTAACAGTAATCCACATGACACAATGAGACAGAGAGAGAGAGAGAGAGAGAGAGAGAGATGCAGGTAATGACAGTATCTTACAACAACATTATTGAAAGTAATAATATTATAGTTATAGTTCTGGTTACTGCGGTACAATATGTTGAAAGTATGTATTAATATCTGGCAGTATACATGTGTGACAATAGTCATATGTGTATAATAACAGAAGAAGTATGACTAATGACTAATGATGGCAGCAGCAGCAGGAGGCATCTGGCAGGACCACGGCAGCAGCACAACCACACACATCACGCTGTCCAGGCACCGCTGTGATATGAGTTAATCTGAGAGACAGTGGAGCACAAAGGCTCCAGAGAAGAAGCCGAGTTAGTGACATCCAGAATGGCCGGGATAGCAAGATGCAGTAATAGAATACGAGAGAGAGAGAGAGAGAGAGAAGGAGAGAAGGGGCCCGGTGTATTATAGAGGGGTCTTCCGGCAGACTAGGCCTAAGTCAGCCTAACTAGGGGCTGGTACAGGGCAAGCCTGAGCCAGCCCTAACTATAAGCTTTATCAAAGAGGAAAGTCTTAAGTCTAGTCTTAAATGTGGAGACGGTGTCTGCCTCCCAGACCGTAACAGGAAGATGATTCCACAGGAGAGGAGCCTGATAGCTAAAGACAACTTGTTAATACTGAGGGGGAGATACTGACATACAGTGAACTGCTCTCCAAATTCAGCCTACCAGTTATACTCAGAGAATATGCAGTAGTCTTGATGCTGTGTCAGGGGAGATGCTGCAGCTTTTGAGAGCTTCAGTAATCGAGGATTCAATCATTGACACACCTAACAGAGGTATATTCATCAGATAAATGTATCAGGAATTACATACAAGCTGTAACTCTGCCCCCTGTAAGACTCTTTGCTTTATGAAGACATTAATTGGCAGTAAGCTTGGCTGGTTGGGGACAAATTAAGCCTTAATAATAAAGTCTAAGAGAGTTCCTTTAAAAAAAAAACCAGAAGTATCAAATATATCCAGCAAAAAAAAAAAAAGACATTGGAGAGATTTTGACTTGATAATGAATGTTCTTGTACTCTCTGTGAATTAAAAGAAGAAACAATCTGCCATTTGTTTTTTCACTGTATGTACAGCAAAGTATTTACGGTGGATGTTCAACTTTATACAAGAGGAAAAACTGAGTAAGCCATTCAATTACAGGATACAGAGATAATAATAATAATAACAATAATAATTATTGTTATTATTATTATTATTTATTTTATTTTATTTTTATATTTTATTTTAATAATGGAGAAATTCTACACCCACAAGAATATCTATCTATCTATCTATCTATCTATCTATCTATCTATCTATCTATCTATCTATCCCCTGATATGGTTAGTTCTGTGTTAATATGTAGTGTTAATGTATTTTGTTAGAAATAAAGATAAAAAGTAATAAAACATAATAAAGTCTAAAAAATAAATAAGAAAAAAATAATTAAATGAATAAATTAGAAAAATAATAAATTTTAAAAAGTTGAAATAATTCAGTTGTATGATCGTTATATAGTGACACTGAGGACACTGATAAAATAAAAAAAATAAAAAATAAAATACAGACTGGAGAAAAAAAATAAAGTACTTCCGGCCCCTCCCACTTCAAAGGATTCCTCCAGCCAGTCAGCGCGTTCCTACGGAGAGCCCGTTGGGTCAAACCAGTGTTAAACCCTTTTCGACCAGCGTTCTCGGTAGTCCGACTCCGACATTCTTCCTATGGTGAGATAATGGCGAGAATGGGGCCGTTATTGAAGGCGAAGAGAAAGGCTGCTGCATTTGTCTCTCGGCTGTGAGGCGTGCCGGTGCTCGGTGGCGACGGACCGGTGGATGAGCGGAAGAAGCGGCGGCACTGAACGGTTCAGGTGGCGGCTTCAAGGAGACTGCTGTGATGCTACGTAGGCAACTGGAAGAAAAGGGCTTTTCTACTATGAGAGAGTGTGTGTGAGCCCGGTTTTTCTCTGGACACACGGGAGCTCTACCGATCCGCTTTTTGTTGCTTTTAGTTATTTATTTCATTTACTGGTTTGTTTTCACCGACGCGCTGTTTTTAGGATAACGGTTACGGCGAGGATACACGGCGGCGAGCTGGTGAAGTTTTGGGGAATGGCAGGTCGAAGCCGAAGAGCATGGTTTAGTGTTCTGCTGGGACTGGTGGTCGGGTTCACTCTGGCTTCCAGACTCATCCTACCCAAGGCGACCGAGCTGAAGAAAGCTGGACAGAAACGGAAGGCGAATCCCGCCGGTTGTGGTTTGAACGGGGGTCACAGACAGGAATACGGCGGAGTACTGTGGCCACCGCAAGATAACGGTTCACCGGCGACCGAGAAGCCCGGCTCGAGGTCCAAGAATTTCCTCTTTGTTGGTGTCATGACTGCCCAGAAGTACCTGAACAACCGAGCCGTTGCGGCTCACAGGTATGTGACGTGTCAGAGGAGACACAAGCCGTTCACATTTGTCTCTCTGTGGCAGGTAACGGTCCACAAACCTCACCGTAACACCGGAGCCTCCTTTAGCAGCTTACCTGGAGGGACGTGCACCGGTCAGACACTTCGGTGTACAGGCCCCTCTTTACAAAATGTAGCCCAGGGTTCGGCAGCTAGCTAACGGCCACACTTCTACCATTTTCAGTGTTTGTCAGAGCTCCACAGTGACTGTTAGCACCCAGCCCACTGTGGGTCTATTAGGGAATGTACTTAAATATACCAACCTGCTGCATGGTGTGTCTGGTTTGTGCTCTCATAAGGGACTGTTCTTAACTTGTCAGAGGAGGAGGGGTGGCAGGGGTGAGACTTTGATTTTTATTTAATTTATTTAATTTATTCTGAGCCTCCCTGTCGCTACACATATCTGGAAGAAAATGCATGACCCTTCACCATTAATTAGACTTTTAAAATTTACCTTTTGATGCTTTAAAGTTAAAAGTTAAAGAGCAAATCCTGGGCTGCATTCAGCCCCGACAAATACAGCAAAACATTTAATATAACAAACAATGGTACCACGTTGAATGCCCTGTTGTGATACGCAGGTGCTCTGCTTTTTAATATTGCAAGGTTTTATTTAATTCAATTTAAAAAGGGGCTTTATTGGCACAAGCAGCAGTCATTTATGTTGCCAAAGCAAGTGTGAAATTAAAAAAAACTGTATGTGCAATGATTTATACACACGTCACTGCTAAATGGTTACCCACCCATGATTCACACCTCAAAGCCTGTCACACCATTTTGAGGACACATGCCATTCAACCTGGAAACTGTAGATACATGATGCACGCTGTTTTCAGATTGAACGTACCCCTGGAGTTGAAAAAAGCCCTGCACACTTTTTATTCATGCACACAGTTTATTTTCGACCAAATTTGAAATGAGACGTAGAATAAAGTGATTTTGATGAAATATCGCAATTTTAAGCTCAGATTTGGTTATGCTTTCTTCCCTGACCCAAGCGGTCGTCACTTATGATGTGTCCAAGGACCATTAGAAATTTAAAAATAGTGTTTACCATTTCTGGCTGTGGTAAATGGTGTAATTTTAGCAGTGTTTGGGTTTGGAAGGCATGTTTACTTTTAAAAATCTGCAGTAAATAAATGAAAAATACAACCATTTAAATTTGAATGTGCCTCCTCTAAAGCCAAAATAAAAGCCACAAGTCCCTCCCCAGTGTTTAAAACATTTGCACTACCCTTCCTCCCTCATAATTAATGAACAGTTTCTAAGCTGAAATGACTAGAACAACCGGGTGATTCATCAGAAACTCAAATAACGTTTCACCAGGTGACAGTTACAGGGTGTCCACAGGTCCTTAAAAACTCTTTGAATGTCTTAAATTAAATGATACAACAATAAAGCCTTAAAAGTCATTAAATAGTCTTGAATTTGTGAGGTCATAACTACTACAAACACTTTATCTTATTTAATTTACCCATGTTTTAATTTCTTTTTGTGAAAATGAGTGAAGCCTTTCTAGAAGTCCACATTTCTAATGTTACAAATCTTTAAAAACCTGTAATACTGTCATTTTACTTCACTCATTCAATTTGACTGACTTAACTCACTCTAATAACCATATTCCTACACAACACTTACCTCTGCACAAGACCACATATATACCACTCACCTGCAGTGCTTGCCTGTGATGCTTTCTAAACTGTCTGATACCTGTAGACACCTTGTGTTAGCTTTGTACTGTTAAACTGCCATCAAAACCCCTTAAAATCCAATTTCCCTGTTTGTCACCTCAAGTAGCTCTTGCTACGAAAATCATCGTCCACCCCGTCAGAGAGTATCAGAAATACTGTGCATCACACTGTGCCTCCTCTTTGAAGCTATATGATGTTAACACATTGAAATATTTAAACCGAGACCCATGTTTTTTTTAACGGCTGAACCCTTCCATTAGAATAAAAAGTTCTTCATGTCTGCTGCAGAATTTTTGACACATATCTCCAGACTTTATCCTGACAGTTTTATTTGCAAACTTTGAGATAATACTGCAACTAAAAAAAAAAAAAAACAGTCAGAAAATAGATAGACATATTCACAACCTCCCAGAGTCCTGGGTCACTGGTTTTCAGCCTGGGGGTCCTGACCCCTGCTGTGGGTCACGGACCACCCTGGTGGACGATAAAGACATATTCTATTAAATTCTAAACCTTACAGGATGAAGGCATGGTGAGGACAAGCTTTTTTCGCAGAGCCTTCCCTCTCTTTTAAACAGCCCTGCCTTGTATTAGAAAAGTACGCACTTAAAACAGCCAAACAGCTAATGTAACAACGGCCAAGCGTCAAGGAGAAAACACTGAATTTGTCAAAAAAGAAGCCTAGTAAGTGTGTATGATTGTTGAAAATGCAAAAAGTAGATGATACAGACAAAGAACCGTATAAAACGTTTTTAAAAATGTCAGGAAAACTAATTTGTGATTTAATATTCACAGGAAAAATCTGCACAAAATTCATTGCTCCATTTACACAAACTTACTGCAGATATTAGTTTCATTGTACAGTTTATCAGTTGTTCTTTACTCTTATTGTTATGCATTGATGATAATATGAAATATCCATAAAGTATGTCACTTAGTCAGGGGTTTACTCAATGATAGAAAAGGGCTCCCTTAAGGAAAATGGTTGGGCACCACTTCCAAAGTGGCATCTTTAACTGTCTTGTTTTGTTACACTTACAGTCAAAAACCCAAATATATTCAGTGAGAATATTTGACTATCTCGTTTACACACGGCTGATATTTAAATATTTTTCCCTCAGTGACTAATTGAGTCATTGACTAACTGCTTCAGCTCTAGGATCTCTCACAGCATCTAAAACCAAGCTCTGTGGGTTTTAACAGAGTTTGTCTGCACAGTGTGAGTTTGCACTGACTGACCCACGAGCACGTCCACCGTACGAGGTCTGCAGAGCTGCTCAGACAGTAGGCTAACCAGGGCTTCTCAAACATTCTCATTTCAGCAGCCACCTGATAGAACCACATCACAGGTCTGACCCAGTGCTGGCATTTCCTCCCTGTGCTACATGCAATATATTTAGTTCTGGAGAGGTGAATGTCCTGTCGTTTCCACTGAACATGTCTGGGACCTCATAGGAGCTCATGACTCTAATGGAGTCATTGTTGAGTCCTGCACTGATTATGTTAAAGGCCAAAAATAAGGCGGTGTTTTCTTCAAAGAACAACATAAAGAAGCAGATACCAAGCCCATACTCCATGGGGAGTGTTTTATAGGGGAACGCAGCCTAGATTAAGAATTCCAATATGTTATTCTCTTTTAAAACCAGAAACCAGAGAAGTCAGTCTCAATCTTGTGATGCCATGAAGTGTACAGTCTGGAGGTGCTTCAAAGACTGATTTTTTTGGGGGCTTACAGAGTGTTTGTTTCCCTTTTTATACCCAAATGAGCTTTATTGAATTGTAGTGTTCTCAGTTGTGAAACAGAAAATGTACCTGTATACTCAGAATATTCCCCTGGGGGCTCTCAGTGTCGTCTACAACATCTTCCCCAATCCATCATCTCTGGAGCAGCTCCAGACTTTGACCCCTGTGGCATCACAGGTTTGAGTTTTAGCACTCTAGTTTTTGGATTTTGGAGAGAGTTGGTCATGTTTACTCATATTTTAAGACTGTCTTGAGCCACAAGAAAAACATATATGAGTTTTGGAAATGGTCTCCCTTTAAAGAATATTCTGTCTTGCATACAGTGAAGTAGATCTGTACTAGCAGCTACAGCAAGGCTTTTGTTGCTTTCACCTTGTGAGTCAGTGTGTTTGTGTGTCATCATGGCAAAATGTGGTTCTGGTGACACCTACTATAGTGGGAACTACCACAAAAGCCTTTTTTGGGACTCTGTCTCGTGTTATGTCTGTCTGGGGATAGATTTGGACACAGCTGTGCAAGATGCAGTCACAAAACTTTATAGGTGTGTAGCTGAGATCAAAATGAAGGCCATGTTTGAAAATGAGTGTGTTCTGAGCAATGGTTCCAGAAGTAGGGGGGTAGAGGGAAGAGGCCATTGCCCCCCCCACTCCCCCTTGCTTTATGCCCCAGGCCCACATTTGTTTAAAGTCGCAGATCGTGGCTGGCATTCGTCTGACGATGATAAAGCCTCAGGGGACAACACCCAAATTTCAGGGGTTCCAGTGTAGTCAAGTGGATATCTGGGTCAAGACTTCCCCTTCCCTACATCTTCTCATTGTTACAGTTCAGTTAACAACCTCAGACAGGTCCAGACAACAATTCGGTTCATCTCTGTAAACGGATAGCTGCATATGAATAGAGATGAATTAGCTCAAAGCTACAATAAAGCTAAGCTGTTGTCAGACAATAGCTGATGGGTTCTGAGATTACATTTTGGCCGATGTGTACTGCCACTGTTGCTCTCCATACGGACTGTTTATCAGCAGGCAACCAAAGCCCACTCAGACGTGATTGGTTAATACTACTCTGACCACAAACAGAAATCAGAATGCTTCCAATACCAGTATCTTGTACCATTGCCTACAGATTCTGTGCAGAATGGTCTCTAGTTAAATCTCTCAGGGTACGTAAAGGAGATCAGGGATCAAGACTTGGAGTATAGGCAGTCAGTTCAAAGATCAGTGTTATCATTCAGATGTGAGTACATTCTTCTTACTATGTGGGAAACACTGGAGGTTATACAAAAGGGTTAAAGGTTGCATCTCCATTCAGGAGATCGTTAATGTCCAGGTCAGGGTCTCTGGTCATGACCTGAGTCTGACGCTGGTTGAGAGTTTTGTAGAAAAGGTGTTAAGCTGAAGGATCTCATCCCAACAGCTTATAGTCTTTTTTACAGTGCTACTTTCACAAGTTAGGATGAGTGTGTAGGCTAACTCTCAAAATCTTGAAATACAGTAAAAGAACTTCAGTGTTATCAGGCAGATATGTGGTATAGAAAGCAGTACTGATGTTTACACCAGAGGAATGCTTTAAGAGCTCCACAGGAGTGTATTTAACCTTCTCTCAAGGCTCTGATGCAAATAGTTGATGGTGTAGCAGATTATTGTCTGGTGAAGGCTGATAGTTTTTCTAGTTTCAATGAGGATCCATCTGAACTGTGCTGTAAATGAGCAGTCCATCAGCAGTAGACATAGATGAGTTGTTCATTCTGCTAAAACGAGATGATGTTAATGAAGCAGTGTGTAAGATTTAAGGGATTTAAAGGCATCTCGTGGCGAGGATCACAGATTGCAACCAGCTGAAAGTTCACCGCTTAGAATTCCTTCAGTGTTCATTGTTCAGGAGGTTTTTTCATAAGGAGCCGAATTGTCCGCAGAGGTCTCTTCCTCTCCAGAACAAATGTACCAGGGGTCTCATTTATAAAACAGTGTGTAGAATCCATACTAAAAATGTACGTACGGACAAAAGCCAAAAATGATGTGCGCCAAAAAATATTCGACAGTTTCTACAACCAAGCATCCTGTGTCACTAATTGACCTAACGTACATGCAACTCCGACACAAGGTATCCTGAGAGGCTGGGCGACGAGGTGTATTTTTTACACTTTAAACCACATCTCAACCGAGAAAAGTGTCTCCTTTGGATAAAGTTGTGTGGTAACGTTAGACCACAACATCAACTCAACGTGAATAAGATTAACAATGATGTCTACATCTGTTCTAAGGTAAGTTAACATTGTGTTGAGGCAACATATTGTCACTTTGCTGGAAAGAAATATAAAGTTATCTTTAACATCTCTAGCTAACGTTAGCTAAAGTTAGCCTAACGTTAGCTCCTAGCTGCGTTGTTCATCATGTCACCTTGTTTGCTGGGAGTTCATTAGCCTATTTTGTTCTAGTTTTGTACTTTGGTGATCGTATATCATTGTTAGCTGTTGTCCAAAGGGCTCTAGTTAAGCTAACGTTAACTTCTGGAGCTTAGCTTCATTAACTTATCTGTAATGGCAGAGATAACAAAGGTTGGCAAACGTTATGCTGAATGATTCAGTGTAAATACTGTAGCACCAAACTAACGGAGAGACACTCTTGGTAAAGATGGTAAAAAGGCCGTTATCCTTTTCTCATATTCTGAGCCAAAAACCTTAACTTCAGTGGCACTTTAACTTGTTGTCTTTGATGGCGACGGCAATGAGATGCGGTTCACAAGCATACACTGTGACCTGTAAATTTTGGCTTGTAATTTAAGCTTTTCATCGACCTTCTCAACAATAAAGTGATGAATATATCCCTCCAATGCGTAGTTTAGGCCCTTTTGGTTACTTCTCAATGATATCTGATCGTTATGTCCCCAAAAAGCAACAACTGCCTCCTGCGAAATGTCGTGTACTGTGACATCTACCAAAGCGCTGGTCACTGAATGTTGATATTTTGTGTAGGGGGGCGTGGCTTAGCCATAGGTCAATTGCCCGTCTCCAAAATGTTCGTAAGCATGGGTCAAAGTTTCTCACATCAAGTCTGTTTTTATAGATGACAACTTTTGCCTGGGAAGTGGCGTTCGCCTCTTTCAGCCTTGTTTCTTGCGTGCATAATGTTTATAAAGGAGACTCCAGGTGATTTAAACTGGAAGAAACCCTGAATCAAACAGTTTCATGTTGAAAAATCAGTGTTTTCCGATGCTGCTTGTCGGGGAGGGGGCGCTAACTACGCAGGCAGATGCTAAAATTCGAATGGGCCTACCTAGAGCCAGTGTTTGGTTTATCTGTTCTGAGCTACTGTAGAAACACTGGCAAACTCATGTGCGAGGACTGGCTTCCCGTGTAGATACAAACAGCTCATTTGAAGGTAATGAAAACACAAAGATTCTTATTTTCAGGTGATTATACATTCAAGACAACACACTGATTATTGCATTCCATTTCTGCCAGTATATCCCCTAAATCCTACACACTGGACCTAAACCTAGTTTTTCTTTTACTTCCATTTCAGATGCCTAACACCTGGAGTAAATGCTTATTTTAGGCTTTAATGGAATTACCATCTGGGCTGAGAGGAAATATAGCACTGTTTCTCCATGGCAGACATGCCTGCAATATTTGTGGTAATTGCAAATGCACCGAATGAGAGCGGTTCTCTGTTTTGTTAGACCACCACCACATGAAGTAAATTATAGTGATGAATTTAAAAAGCTAACAAGATAAATCTCTGTGATCCTTCTCTGGTGACTAATGCTCTTATTTTTCTTACATGAAAGATCCTTCCTGGTTTTAGTTGTACTTCAGTAGAGGAGCAGTCTCAGTGGCGTTCTCATGTTAAAGGACAGCGTCACCATTCCTCAACCCACACTCAAAATATCTCCTATAGTTTACAGTCATGCTTAGAAAAGCCTGACTCATAACTTTGTCTGTCCTGTAGCATGTCTTTGTGCTCACACACAGTCCAACAGAAATCATTTAGGACTTTAAAAACCATGGTAATGATTTGACTGCACTGCGAGCTTCCTTTCTTTGCAAACAAGTTTATTCAAGGTTAATCCCAGTGGACTGTGTTCAGCCCCATGACTCAGACTTATGGAACAAGACACAAGCTGTTAGTTTCTACTGAATTTGTTATCTTTTCTCTGGCTGACAAACAAACCAAAAAGAAGCATCTCCCATTTCTATTTCGAGAGTTTGACTCGCTGAGAAGTTTGGTGTAGCTACTGTCTGTTGTTTCCTGTGATGTATTAAGGAATATGTCAGCATTGAAAAAGCTTATTTTCTACAAAAGGAAAACGCACCATTGCTTTGCATTACATACTCTCATCCCCACCTGTTTAAGCTGTGGCTGTGGCTTTTAGTAGCATGTGATCCCGTTTATGCAGAAACCTAATGTAGTATGAAAAGACCAGTGTTTGCATCCATGTTTGCATCAACTTTATGGTTTTGCTTTAATTAAGCTGATTGTGTTAACGCTGCTTTCGTAGATGAGATTTCTCTCCTTGGCCTATGAAGGGATGAAGATTTATTGAGAAACATAAACGTGAACCCAGTCTTAGTAAGAGTCACAAGAACCACAGATTCTGGTCATAGGTTTCACTCCCTCCAGTTATCTCCTCAACTGTACGGGACTGCTATATTGGTCTGAATCATATCTTACAGGAATGCGCAATATTAGATTTTTGCCGATATCCGATATGCCGATACATGACAACTTATTTGGACGATAACCGATAGCAATATTGATATATCCACTTTTTATATATATATAAGTGATCATCAAGTCTCTTCTGTAGAGGAATTAACATCATACTCATCATACTCTTATCATGACGGCCCACCAGCAGATGGAGACATGAAAGTCAGTACTTTTCAGCATATGTAATATTCATTCGTGTAATATAAGAAAAAGCAAGTTGACCGGTTCTCATAGTTCATTTTAAAGCCAATATTGACATACTGATGACGTGCCGATATTATCATGCATCCCTAATATCGAACAATGAAATTTTTTTCAGATGGAGGTCTCTGAAGTGAAATCTTATCCAATGGGGGTCCACAATAAGGCTCTACATTGAAAGAATACTTAACCCACAAAATAACCATTCTATATTAATAAGTCACACTGTGTTGCATTAAATTTGTTGTTTTCTTCTTGTTTGCCTTTGCCATGAACAAAGAATCCAAAAAAGATAAACCTTTTCATGAAGTGATGTCACATGGCAACACAACAGAAGTATAAAACACTTCCACATGCAAATGAGCTCTGTTTGAGTTCAAATGTGTTTGTCTGGGTACTGGATAAAAGAGACTTGGATTACCCTGCACGAGTTGTGTGAGTGGTTTTGCTGTTTTAAAACTTGGTCCCCATTTACTTCAATTCATGAAGAATGTTTTTGGATTCTTCGTTCATCATGGAGGCATGTGAGAAAAACAAAGTTTTCTTCACGAATTGAAGGTAACGTGATGAGAAATTGACAAATACAAATGATCAGTGTGGGGGTGAAGTATTCCTTTGAGGCTTGTCCGCTTGTTTGGGACAAGTGGATATTTGTAGGGCAAGTGAAAGAGAATGACTTTAGTTGTTCTTTTATCTCAGACATGTTAGGATGTTACATACCTTGACATGTTTCAGCAGAAACTTCCGCCTTCCTCAGAAGTGTCACTTGGTGGTGGTTGCGACGTGAAGTGAAACTTCTGAGGAAGGCAGAAGTTTCTGCTGAAACATGTCAAGGTATGTATCATCATAACATGGCTGAGATAAAAGAACAACTAAAGTCATTATCAGGAACTAAAGACATAATGAACACCATTGAACTAAGTGAAAGAGAAATTTACTTGCCGCACCGGACAAGTTAAAGTCATCAAGCAACAACAACAAAAAAACAATGACACCCACAGTCTGTGCCGCTCATTTGTCTGGTATTAACTTAAATAATACATTTAGAATACTGATTGAAACAAATGCATTTTTCCCCACGATACGTCCAACTGGGGCGGCAGTAGTTCAGCCCATGGAGATTTGGCTTGGGAACCAGAGGGTCGGCAGTTCAAGTCCCTGTACGGACTAAGTATGGAGTGTGTACTGGCAGCTAGAGAGGTGCCAGTTAACCTCCTGGGCACTGCTGAGGTGTCCTTGAGCACCAAACCCCTCAACTGTTCCAGGGATGCCATTCATGGCTGAGTGACCCCCCTTGTTGCATGTGTGTGCAGGCGACTTGCCTAAAAAAATTGTGTAGATTGAGAAATAATAGAATAATTAAATAAATAATAAAGTAACTGAGAATGTCCTGATTGACCAAGTATTCCGTGGATTGTCTCAAGGTCCGCTGCACTTAATCCAATCCCTGTGCTTTCCAGATGTTGATGAGAGTATTTTTGTCATAGGCCATACATGTTTTGTTAAAATTAATGAGAGGTGCATTTGGATGCATTGCTTTCACTGTATTAAATGATTTCCTGTCATTGGGGGTTGTTACATGTGACAGATAATCCAACATGTTTGTTGTCTACCTTTTATCTGACTCCATCTGTTTCTGTATGTGTTTACAGGACGTGGGCACAGACGATTCCAGGTCGCGTTGAATTCTTCTCCAGCGAGGGCTCGGACACCTCCATACCCATCCCCATAGTGGCTCTGAGGAACGTGGATGACTCGTACCCACCGCAGAAGAAGTCCTTCATGATGCTGAAGTACATGCACGACCATTACCTGGACAAGTACGAGTGGTTCATGAGGGCCGATGACGACGTCTATATCAAGAGTGAGAAGCTAGAGGGCTTCCTGCGAAGCCTCAACAGCAGCGAGGCCATCTTCCTGGGCCAGACAGGCATGGGGGCCCGGGACGAGCTGGGGAAACTGGCCCTGGAGCCCGGGGAGAACTTCTGCATGGGGGGGCCAGGGGTCATCATGAGCCGCGAGGTCCTCAAGAGGATGGTGCCCCACATCCGAGAGTGTCTCCAGGAGATGTACACCACCCATGAGGACGTGGAGGTGGGCCGGTGTGTCAGGAGGTTCGCGGGAGTCCAGTGTGTGTGGTCATATGAGGTAAGATGGCTTCATTTTGTTTTCATATCGAATTTTTTGTGTTCTAAACAGACATAGAACTCATCTAGACTCGACGCTTAGGGATGCTTATATTGAAAAATCTGGTGTATTGGGTTGTAAACTGTCTACACCAGAGGTTCTTCAGACTGTGAGATGAAGGCACAGGAGAGTCGAAGGAAGCCGAATAGAATTTTAATAAAGGAATTCAGATTCTGGTGAGCTCATTTATGGCATCATGCCATCTATTCATGACTTTTTCTGTGCATTTTTCTCAGCATGAAAATGATGAAATGCTTCGCTGCTGTTTCATTACAGTATTCACTTCAGTAACTAGTGAACGTCAATACTAAGCTAGTTATTGTTGCTTCATAACAGCTGGTGCTGGGATGTATATGGGGAGGGGATTCTGATGCCATGGTGGCCTCTTTATCCCTCCATGATCCCAGTTCATCACAACTTGAGTTTTGTACTTCAGTGGCGCAGATCTGTAGCATAACTGATGCAGAAATTCAGCCTTTTATGCAGCTGAGATGAGGTGTACTTCAGTAAACACCTGGGGCATGTGAAACCATGCTGATAGAGAATTTCATCAAAGTAAAGCAGTACAGATAGTGTAGGCGATAACTGCATACTTTCTGGTCACAGCCTCATTCTGTGCTGGGGACCTAAAGATGCTTCAGGTTAATGCAGACGACACTGTAACTGCCTCATGACACCCTCAAGTCTCTGCTGCAGCTGGCTACATGCTGCATCGCAGCTCATTATACAGGAATCTAACGCAGTGTAATTCGACACCAGCACACAGCCCCACACTTGAAAGTGACAAAAGAGTTGAATCAACGTCATTTTGACAAAATGGCAACAAACCTGAACATTAGAGGCTTCAGAGCAGGATGATTTACTGCAGGACTATTGTAGGAATGTATGATACTGTGAAGGTGTGCAGATGGTGATGAAATGGTAACTACAGTGAATCATGAAGGATGTGGTATGTGGCTGTTAAAGCTCAGGGAGTGTGCAGTGCTGCTGGAGGAGAATAGTTGTGTTATAGCTTTTGTTAAAGATGCTTTGATGGCTCGCTCACTTATCTATAACAGAATGGCATTTTGAATGGAAATGTCTCTCCCATAGAAATAAAATGAGAGTATAGCAGACATTTCCATTCAAATTAACATAGCATTTACCATTGGTGGTGTTTTATGATGGAGGTTTTTTTTTGTTCTTGTCGGGATTCACTAAAATGTGTTTTACAGCAAGTTAACAAGGCAGTTAAGCTAACGTCAGTCTAGGTTCTACTCATTTAATTTGTATGGTCTCTCTTGTACATTTCTATAAATGCAGAATTCTATTCTTCTTGTCACACTGGAGCCCTGAGAAGATCTTTGGACACAAAAAAGCCTGATTTATGGTCCTGCGGCGTACCTACGACGTACCTACGTCATTGCCGTGACGCTGTCGTGAACCCTTCGAACTTCTCTGTCACTCCATTTTGTCGTGGTGCAATTCACCGCCAGAGCGGTAGGGGACTGCGTTCCTTTCCTGAATGGTTATCGTCATCTCTAGCTGATTCTTTGTTTAGCTTCCTGCTTTTCCGGTCACGGTGAACAATGGCGACCGACCGAGAGAGAGAGAGAGAATCTTGCTGGAGTTGGAGTTGTTGGATGTCGAAGAAAGTATGTTAATACTGCAACATCTACATCGCGACAGAAGATGTTTAAAGATGGCGGGGATGGCGCAATCTGGAAATACGGAACCGGAAATGTGTTGCTAGCAAGCAAACCAATCACAGCCCTCTCGGTCTGCGCTGGGTCTGCGTCGCCTCGACGTGTAGTTACATTTTTTGGGAGGTGCACGCCAGGCTACGCCGCAGGCTATGGCGAGCCTCCTGCGTAGCCACGTACCCTACGTCGTTGATTTAATGCAGGACCATAAATCAGACTTAAAGAGACACTGTACAGGCCTTATGTTATTTATGCCGCCGCGCTGGCAATAGCTGTGGTCGCATTCTTGTGAATGTGATCTCTCAAGAAAGCCTTGAGGGAACTCTTTCAAATGTGGTACAAAAGTCCACTAAGCCCCAAATATGATCTGATTAGAATTTGGTGGTCAGAGGTCAAAGGTTAAGGTCACTGTGACCTCTCAAAACATGTCTTTGGCCAAAACTCAGGAATTCATACTAATTATGGCAAATTTCACCCTAATGTCTCATGGGATACACTGATGAGGTGATGAAATTTCATATCTAAACAGTTAAAGGTCAGCTTCACTGTGACATTATAATGTTCTGTATAACATTGTTCTGGTCATTATTCAACATCATATCTCAGCAACAGACGGGGAGACATTTGTTCCGATGCTGAATTGGTGACTCTAATCTTGGGTGTCCACTTTGAAGCTGTGCTGATTGTTCACATCTTCTGTGCTGCTGGGTTAAAGAAGTGTGAGAAGCATCCATGTTTTAGAATATACAGCTTCTTTGCAGCAACATCCATATTTGAAGCATCGTCAGCTGGCTGGACAGACATGGATGTAAACTGTAATTTAAGTGGTTCGCGGAGGCCGACAACCGCAAGGTGGTAATTCTAGGTTATTCTTAATTGCAGACTTAATGTTTGTGCCTTGTGTTTGTTAGCTTTGTTGTATCCAGTATAGTCGTCATGGACTATGTAGAAAGAACATTATTCTCAAGCAGAGAGATGAGATGCTCTGAGTGACTGCAGTCCCTTGGCAGGTCGACTTAACATATGTGTATGTGCTTTACTAAGAACCCGCTTATGTCATGTATGAGTTCAGTGAGGTTACAGAAGTCAGTGAAGGACAATAAGGCAGCTCCAGGAGATTTTCTTTTAACTGTGGTGTACCGATCTGCCTTTTGATTTTCTTCAAAGCTGCAGTGAGAACTGGGCCTTCCATACGTTTGGCTGCTAACATGCAAGGCTGAGCGCTCAGCCCCTCTGGAGCCATCATTTTGAGTGCAGCAAATTGTACGTTGCAGCTTGGTAAAAGTGTCTCGTTGAGTTTTAACTGTTGTTTCCCCGCCGGGTAGATTTGTGTGTTTTTGAGAGGAAGAGGAGAGCGAAGGCTGTTTGCTTTGAGCTCTGTGGAAGCAAATTATGATCATCATAAGGTCGCAGTGATCCCTGTTTCTGTGTGTTGGTCCTGACCTCTGGGCTGACCTTTGACCTGAGTGGGTTTCCAGAATAGCATTCCATTGGCTGGTACACTGTGTCTTGCCTGCACTGTTGTGTGATATTTACACAAGCTTTTTTGTGTGTTGTTTAGATAGTGGCTCACAGGTATGTAATGTTTTAAGTGGTTTGTTTGCTCACACATCAATCACTTAACCACACAATGCTGAGACACACAATCACAGATGTTCAAAGTCAAGGGTGGAAAAACCTGAAACCCGAAGAAGAAGCGGTCCACTGCTTCCTCCTCACCGTGAGCTCAAACTACATTTCATCTCTGTTATTGAGCAGGCAGCTCAACTGGTTGCTTTGTGCCTGCTGGATTGTATGGCATTTAGTCATTGTTGAGACTTGTGAGAGTGTTGTCATTGTGAGAAAACGTAATAAGACAACGCCGCTAACCAAATCAGCCCCCCGCAGCAGCCCCATGTTGGGACAGAGCTATGAAAGAAATGCCACGGCGACGTCATCAGAGGAGAGCGCATTCACTCCTACGAGCCTGTTCTCTGACATGTCTCGACACGGCTGTGCCAAAGACCTGTTGCTCATATGACCACTGTTCACATGAAGCAGAGCCCTTTGAAACCAATGAAATGAATGAAGTGACTGTGTAGGATCACACGAGATCTGAGCTGTAAACGATAAAAGGCTTCCTCGTCATGTGCTCAGCTTGTGTCTGGAGGAAATAGAGAAGTGAAGCACAATTCAGGTTTTATGTCCTTTAAATCAGACGTCAAGGTAAAACTCTTAAAGCATGTAGCTGTAGTAGTGAGTAAACAATATGTAGTACAAGTGATTTCACAAATTGACAGATTATCTATACAAACATAAAGATGAACAACATTTAGGGCAACCCAAAGTTTACAGCTGAATTGAAATAAAGTGTTTTCCTACATAGAGCTAAATGTGGTGCAGAACCACAGTTCAACCACTCCTGCTATCACAGATATTGATGAAGAGCAGATTGAGACTCAATTTACATTTGGCCTCATTCACCAACTGTTCTTCTTAAAATTTCCTGTGCAGTTTTCAGAAAGGTTTGCACATTCACCAATGTTTTGTTGGGTAAGAACAGAATCTGCACATACTTGGGAGCACTGTTACACACATTTATGCTAACATGTTTGAGCAGAATAATTCTACAGTTGTATTATATTTTAGGATTTATACAACAATAATATTTGTTATAGTTATTTGGGTTATTTTACAAAAAGCATTACAGTTTTTTGAAATAAACTCTATGCTAACACTTCAGTTTACTTCAGTTATGTTAATGGAAACAATCCAACCCAATAATTGGTGACAGATCTTGCTAGCAAATATCACTGGCAGTGCGGGCGGGCAGGACAAAAAGTGATGAAGCAGCGTTCTGAGTAAGTTATTAATAAGTTACAGAAACATTGCGTGAGTCCACCTTCATCTTCTCTACCCCTTTCTGTGTCTCTCTTAAATCACACGACACCATTGGGGGCACCGTGACGCTCGTAGCTGTCCACAGTGTGCTAATATAATGCATTTTGTTGTTTTATTTCCATTCTTTACGCTACTAAATATGGCAGCTCATTTAGCGTTCACTTTCTGCAGAAGTGCCGCTACTTCAGAACAGAAGGTTTTTTTATGTTTGGCATCAGATACTCCACCCTCTTCTGACTTTCGGTTGGGTGTTCATGACTCAATTCTCACAACTTTTTCTCTTCTCTGCGTGTTCACACGGCCGTGCAGACTCATGTCCTTAAATGGTTAAGGGGAGATACCATGATCGAGAAGGTGGTTCACCCTGGGCGAGGCTCAGCCGTTGCTCTCTGGTTGTCCTAACCCCAGTGAATTACCCAATGTGGGAATCACGACTGCATAATTTCTGGTTGTGGGGCATCCGCACTCTGGTGGGGTTGGGAACCTGAGGGTCACCAGTTCAAGTTCCTGTCTGGACCAAATGTAAGGGCTGCATCCCATCAGTCAAATGAAGCAGTTTAAACTTGACCTGTAGCTCACATTACAACATTCCATGGTGCTTTTAACCGCTGACTCCCGAAAATGCTCCAGCAAGACACTGGTGCAGACCTCGGCATGTGATTTTTATGCTCAGCATGTTCCCTGTTGCATTATTTTTTCTGTAAAGCCAGGGGGCGTCGAAACAAAATATTCTGTGAAGAAGCAGGAAGTCAAAGAGTGTCACCGGAAGAATGCCATAGACTGAACATGGCTGCACGATTCATCTGTGTTTGAGACCATTTGACCAACACTGTGGTCTCTCACAGGGTCATGCAAGTGACTTGCACGTGCAGTGAAAACCCAGTATCAAAATTGGGAGGTGCACAACCATGCACAGTGACAACTTATGCACATGACTCAAGAGATGCAATGCCATCACTTCGGTCACTCTTGCACCATCTGTGTTGCAAGGGTCAACACACAGACACACACAGTCTCAGTCTTTGAGAGTATGGATTCAGCTAACGCAATAAATAATGACCAGCGGCGTCTTTGACTGTCATTCCAGAGACTGCTGAATCATCCACTCAATGTCACGGTCTGTCTGGCGGGGCTGTTCCCAAACAGCTGACTCTCCTCACAAGACCTGAAAGACTCCTCCTAAGTGCTCTCTCCACTCTAATTTGACTAGTCAAGTCTGTAGTTTTCACATTTGATCAGCTTCCATTTTTAAATGAAAACCTTGAGGGGAGCGATCTAAAGTCAGCTGGCAGACCGTCTCTTTGACTTGTCTAGTGAAGGCCAGCGAGGAACATGCAGGAAGTCTAAGAGTTGTGCAAGTCTTTTACTTAAACCAACAATGACTGATTGTTCTGGCCATTTGGAGGGGAGAGGAAGAAAATCATGAGCACAAAATTGACTCACCTTTTAAGTTTGTTTATATGTTGACTCATTTCCACATCTAGCAGTACATTGATTCATTAGGAGTCTTTGTGTTTGTGTCCACCTGATGATCGTAGGTCCAATATTTACTCTTCTTTCAGCTCAGTTTTTTCTCTTGCTACATCAGTCATCACTGCAGCTAGCTCTTTGTTTCTTTCCAGATGTCCTTGACATTTTTAAAATCACTTTTTTTTATTTGTCCTTTATCTTTTAAAATTCAGTCACACTGTAGACCACTTGCTGAGATGTGTGACAGCCTCACATCCTTGATGACAAAACAAAACCAAGCCTATACACATGTCAAGTTTGTAAAAAAGCAGCGTGTTTCAATTTTGAATAAACCCTGTTAGCTTTTCTATCTGCTCACATTTTGGTAAAATTACCTTCAAGAACAGAAGGTTAATATGTTTTAATAGAGAATTCAATAGCTCTGTTCCCTCAATTCTTTTAAAACAAAATTCCTGTATCTGAATGTCATAGTCTGATACAGGATGCATATTAATGGCTATGTAATTGCTGTTATATGGAGATCTTTGGGGACAAAAACTGAGTCAGAGGGCAGAAAAGTGTCAGGGAGAATATATACATGCTGAAAGAGGTCAGTGACCCGTCAGGGCCTTGTGCTTTTTCTGTTGAAATGTTTCTTTTTTCCTGGTTTCAGTGCTTCAGCTCTCAGAGGGCCTATATTTCTAGATCAGCAGTCAGACGTGCTCTTGCTAGCACAAACACACAGGAAGTCAGCCACCCACACTCATGAGTGATGCCTCAACATGCTCTCTAAACCCCACACCCTCTCCCATCCCTTTCCCTCTCTGTCTGTCTCTCCGTCTGTATCTCTGTCTCTGTATCTCTCTCTTTCTCTGCAGCCCTTTTCACCGCAACAAAGATCCTTCATTACGCCAGTAATGAACACCGGCGTAATTCCTCCCCAGTGTGTGATTGTAGATAGCACGCTGGCGATCAGGAAGCAAAAGAGGTCAGACAGGTGTAATGTGTAACACAACAGCATCAGTCTGCTCTTTCTATGACAGAACCAAGCCAACAAGGAAGTGCCAAAAACAGCAGTTCCTCTAATGGCCATTTAAAGAATGTCAAGTGAGTCAGTCCTCTTGGAGACTCATGTTAAAATGTCCATCCTTACAGCAGAACATGTTTACAGCCTGGTACAAAAAACGGTTTTGGTCTCTATACCTAACTCATGAATACTGTACAAGGGGTGATTTTTATATAACTTACTAAGGTTCAAAGTTATGCATAATTAAGGGCAGACTGCTTTGAGTGACAGGTTTACTGATAGTGTCCCCGGCTTTTTAGTCAGATCCACTTTGGTCAATCCCAGTGACGGCTGAAATGCTGAACCAGAGGCTTCAAAATGGGAGTCAACAGACCAATGGGTGACGTCACAGTAGATACATCTATTATTTTTATGTCTGTGGGCATAACTTTGCCTCTGGTCAATATGCCTTGTCCTTTGCTCAGAGCTCCTGGACTCATTACTCATACGCTCGCTTTAGCCGGGTTTTGGTTGATTCGAAAAATGTTGATTCGCAAAACGGGGGATGGAAACAGTTATGTTCGAATTAAGTCTGACGTAGCGCACCTCTCTCCATGGTGATATCGACACTTTGGGTCGGGAAGGCGGTAATGCATTTACAAGCTGGTTGCCAACCGCCAGAAAACGTAGAAGAAGAAGAATGCGAGACTTGTTTTGTTTCCGATTCTGCGGAAAACTCGCGCGAGTTCGTCATTTTCACCAAAGTCCGTACATTTAATGGAAACACACAGGATTCGTGTTTCTTTTCTTTTCTTCATTTCCCAATGATTCCAATCACTTTTGGATGGAAACATAGCTAGTGTCTCCCCAATTTGTGGACATTTTGCTTTTTTTTCGTGTGTGAGTTAGCTGCTAACTGCTGCTAGCTGCTTTTGAAATCTCACACACATCATCAAAACGTCACACCTGTCCCGTCCTGCCTGCTGTCCCTATAACACAGACTTTGATTCGGCGCTGTTACTACCTCCACTGCTGGCTTAAAGCGAGGTAACAACTCTGTCCCTCCATTCTGCGATCATACCTTTTTATGCAGAATGACGACGCAGAATAATTCTGCAACTTTCCAACCTCGCTCAGACAGTGTAAAGTTGGCTTAAAATCTGTCCTATTTACTGGTGCAAGGGAAAACGTTTCCATTGCATGAGAACCATATGGGATGGTAATGACTGTTCCAGGTATTCGTCATACTCTCAGGTGTTACCAGTTATGGCTTGTAAAAAAGAAAAACTTAACATTTTAGTTGCAAAACGCATAAAAATGTAAATGAATGGTCTTAATTTTTTGGTGTAAGCTGGATAAAACCATCCAGTTCTGGCCTCCCTGTTGTCCATTTATACGGGATGATGGACGCCTCATCAGGCATTATCCCAGTGAGGCGTCTCCATCTCTGTACTGTACGTGTCTGTCCTCTCCTGTTGTGGCACTATGCTGTGAGCCTGGTGTATTTTCAGACTTCCTGTGGCCACCACTCTGTGTGCTTCTCCTCTGTGTGTCCCCAGCAGTGCCTTCGCGTCGTGCTAAAAGTAGGCCCCACCATGTTTACACTCACTATTCAAAAATAAACAGAAATGGAAGGCCGGGTTGCTGAATTAGCATGAATTACAGCTCTGCAGCATGAAGCGCAGGCTGTGTGTGGCTGCAGCAGCAGTCAGCCGGTATGCAGGATGGTGACATTTTGGGAGGGGAGAGAGAGATTTTATAGGTCTGGTAGCGACTGCTTAAACCTGTAAAAGTCTTCATTACCGTGGGTGGGCTTCTTCTGATTAAGCTCTGTTTTCTGTCATTTACTTGAATCTCTATCTGCAGAGGATTTTGATCTTCCAGTGCGCCACGCCACCTTCCCCTCTGTTTTAATGCAACCACTTGTTATGTTGTTTTGGGTTTTTTTTTTACATCTGCGTGCTTGTGGCAGGCATGCTCCATCTTTAAACTATGGTGTTTGGTGTTTTGCAAGCAGCACACTATGGAGTTGGTTATCCGGTCTGCTTGCATACACTGGCATTGGAGTCAACCCAGAGCTCCACTCAGACATGTTACATAAATGAGATGGCAGCACGGCCTTAAATGACACCAAAATGTGGAAGAGACTCTTTGCATAGTTTTTATGGCATTACTTTACTGGTACAAACATTCACCCGCCAGTGTGGCCAAATGGAAAGTCTACCCTGTCATCAGCCATCGGTCTGATGAAGATAAGCCTCTGGGGCCGAGGGCCAACACTTTGGAGGTGATTCAGTGTAGCCGGCAAAGACCTGAGTCAAGACTTCCTCTTCCATCCACTGGTCATTTCAGCTACTCTCTTTTTCATCAGATATCTGCTTCTGAATGCAGATGCATTTTTAAAAAGCTTATATAAATCTAACTGGTCGTCAGATGATAGCTGATGGGTTCAGAATCCCATTTGGCCAATGTGTTACACGTCTCCACACAGACTCTTTACCTGACATTCAAATATGATTGGTCAATACAACTCAGACTACAAATGGACTATAAATGAAAACCAGAACACTTCTGATGCCAAATTTTTGTCCTGTTGCTTACAGATGCTGCATACATAAGCAGAATCTGTTAATAGAGATTAGACAAGGTCAGGCCTGAAACACAAAGGTCAACATTTTCAGCACAGCACACGTCTCTGCTGCATGCTGCCTGTCTTGTTCTGCTTCATTAGAGCACATTAGATTAAGAGGTGCAAAAAACCCTCAGAGGGGTTTGATCAAGGCACCACCCAGGATATACCTCAATCCATTAGATAATAAAGAAAAAAATGCAAGGAAAGGAAAGAGAAGTTCTTGAAGTAAAAAATTAATCAGAAACAGAATCACGTTTATTTGTCACTTGCATAATTCACACTCAGCAAGGATGGGAGCAGAAAGCTGTTCTCCACAGGTTAGTGATTTAAAATTGTAAAAGACACATTTAAAAACACATTTCAAAAACACATAACCATGAAACAAAGTGCTGATGCATTTCAATGTGCAATGTAGAGTAGAAAAACAGATTTGAAGTGCTGGTTCATTTGTTAGTACAGACGTATCACACCGTGGTGTTGGAGGGAGGGATGCAGGGCAGCAGTCGGAGAGTGTTCAGAGCCCTGATAGCTTGGGGGGGGGGGGGGGGGGAGAGATTATTGCACAGTCTGGCAGATCTTTCCCTGATGCTCTGGAACCTCACTCCAGATGGCAGGAGTGCGAAGAGGTGGTGGGAGGGATGGGAGGGGTCTGTCATTATGTTGGTGGCCTGTCAGACACACCAGTGTGTACAGATGTCTGCTCTGGAAGTGAGAGGGACACTTATGATCTTTTCAGCAGCTCTCAGTATCCTCTGCAGGGATATACGGCTGGCGGCTGCATAGTTTGGTACTAGACAGTGACGCAGTGTGTTAGGATGCTGTCGATGGTTCCTCTGTAGAATGCTGTCATGATGGATGGATGATGAGGGGAGTTCGCTTTTCTCAGTCTCTGCAGGGAGTGGAGGCATTGCTATTCCTGAGTGCTATATCGTAGGCAACTGGACTTGCTTGCGTTTCTTGAAGACGTTTCGCCTCTCATCCAAGAAGCTTCTTCAGTGCTAAATGATGGAATCTTAAAATTACCAAGAATATGATTTATGATATCTGATCAACAAATAAATAAATACATATTGAGAAAGGGTCCAGCCCAGCTCTACGTGACTGTCACTGTCTGTTGTAATAATGTCCTTGAGGTGAGCAGTAGCCTGCTTTCCTTAGAAGGGCAGAGACCATCCCATCCCCACCCTGCATGCCAACTCCCAAACAAGCTCCAACACAGCTAATGGGAATCACAAGGCAGCACTGCTGAGAGCCATGAGTCCACCTCCTAATCCTAATTTCTCCTGAGTAGCCTGCAGGGCTGCCAAACCTGCGACTGCTGCTGCATGCGCTTTCATCCTGCCAACAAAAGTACCATTGTCCTCTCACCGTGCTGCCTCTGTTCTTCAGGATTAACTGCGATCCCATTTATCCCCTCCTATCTCAGTTCAGTTTGTACATATTAATTGGCCTGTGTTTCACAGCCAGCTGCACATGACTTCATATCTAATGTGATGGATGCTTTGTCATCATCATCTAAAATCTTGGTTATGCAAAGAGTGGAGGAAGCAGGGGAATATACAGAATGCAGTCAAGCATACAATTGCAGTGTGTGGAGCTGCAAATGTACAACAGATTAAATGTATTTTAATTTAGACTTAGAGCAGTTCAAAGAGGAACATTTGTATAAAACGATGCAGAGACATCTGGAATATTTCCATTCAATGGAGCAGTACTGCCTCTAGTTTCACACCATGGCACCAGCAACAGTATGTAAAAAGCCAGCAGTAGCTAATTATAAATAATGAGCAATAATGATGATGATAAATAATGATAATAATATTCTGTTGCAGCTACTCAACACAAAGTATCAGTGTAGTATCCACCCCTCTACAGCACAGTACAGAGTTGTGTATCTGTGCATCCTGTCCAGAGACTGTCTGATAATGGGGACAGAGACAGAGTAGACAGAATATTCATTAGTCCCCCGCAGCACGATCATCGCATCTGGCTCTACGGTTTGTGCCAGCTTAAATGGGAGAACGTAGAAATATCTCTGCCAGTGTAAGAATCATTAAGGCTTACACATACAGAATATATGACATAAGTGATAAAACATACGTTAAATTTAAAGACAGTTAAGTGCTGCCTTTGTAAAATCACTTGAATATGTTGTTAGAGTATCGACTGATTGTGGATTTTTAATGGTCGATGTAATAGGATTGATTGGAATAGGAAAAAGCCGATCAACTGAGAACTGCTTAAACTGAATATCGAATAGTAATAAATACTTGAATAAATAAATAAATCCGGAACTGAACATCAAACTTACCATAAAAAAAATCTAGGTGTAGGGGTGGGCGAAAAAAATCAATACAGCATAGTATCACAATATTTTTGTGTGGCATTATCGTATCGTCACACAGTGCCAAGTATCAATTCTGTTATTATATAGATTATTAATATTACAAATCCAGATGAAACTTTTGGTAGCATCTTAGAATAATATAATCAATTGCCTTTCCAGTCCACTAGATACATTTGGCTGCAATGAAAATGACTGAAGATGAACAGACTCGAAGTTTTATCTTAATTGATTGAAGAGAGGCTGAAAGATCCGTCCATGCAGAAGTGACATAGTGAGCTCAGGAGTATGACATCATGTTATATATATGTGAAAAACAAGAGTTTAAACTGGGGGAGTATCTGTTGCACGAAAACCAAAAGTACATTCTGTTTGTAATTTTTCAAGTAAACAACACCAGAATTCCTGAAGTCACTGAAGGATATACAGGGCTGGACAGAAACCAGAGGATCTGCAACCTCTGTGGTGATAATCACGTGGGAGATGAGTATTTTATTTTGACTGAATGTCAGAATGTAGCTTAATGACTTACAGAGAAAGTACTATTTAAACATCCCTCTATATTTAAATTTATTTTGTTATTACATTCATTCATTTTCCGTAACCACTTATCCTGTTAGGCGTCATGGGGGGGCTGGAGCCTATCCCAGCTGACACTGGGTGAGAGGCAGGGTTCACCCTGGACAGGTCGCCAGACTATCACAGGGCTGACACATAGAGACAGACAACCATTCACACTCACATTCACACCTACGGACAATTTAGAGTCACCAATTAACCTGCATGTCTTTGGACTGTGGGAGGAAGCTGGAGCACCTGGAGGAAACCCACACTGACACAGGGAGAACATGCAAACTCCACTCAAACAGGAACCATCTTGCTGCGGGGCGACAATGCTAACCACTGAACCACCGTGCTGCTCTGTTTGTTATTTTTAACACTCAAAATATGCTCTCCATGATTCATGAAACATAAAAAACAAGACAAGGTCAAAACATAGCAAGAAAATGCAAATTTCAAACAAGGACTTTTAACTTTAAACAGGAAGTGGTGGCATTCACTCGGTCACGGACTCAAGGACTTAAAGACTTCTGTAGTAGCATGTATATGCATGTTAAAAAAGAACAGTGCACGAGACACATTAACACCGCAGAAGGGAGCTGCTTCATGTGGAGCTGTACCCACTGATCATTTAACACAACCTTCCCCTCTTCAGCCGCGGTCAGTGTTGCAATTCCCCGCGTGACTGATGGAGGCTGCACAGCCATCGGACACTGTTGGAGCCAAGTTCTGCCAATAGCAATAGTTTATAAATGTCCTATCGACACTCTGATCTAATTGGCCAAACCGATAAATCTGTGCACCTCTAGCTGTTAAATTATAAAATACTTTACAAGTTGTTTATTTGTTATATGCACAACAACCGCAGTGGAGCAGTCATTGGCAGTGAAGTTAGCCTTCTCAGGTCCTGCCCAACAGTGTTACCACAAAAGGTATAAAAGAAAGTCACGTAAATAAAAAAGAGAATCTAAGACATAAGGAATACAATGTCGTACATATAAAATACAATATACAATATAATAATGTGGTAGACTGGTGTGCAGTAGTGATATAATTAATAAACTGTGATGTAGACATGATGAAATAAACATATATGTAATCAGCAGTGTGTCCAGGTATAACCAGGTACTAATAGTAGTATTCATATCACACACATAAATGCATGTATATATATGCTCACTGTTTTCAACAATAGTTGCGTATCCTGTGGACATGCATTCTTCTACTTGCACTTTTTTCCCCTCACTGATGTTTTGAGGCTTAATCCATGTTGGTTGGCATGGAGTGCGAGCTGCAGGGAGTCAGCAGTGCATCCTCCCATTTATCCTGGTTGTTCAGGCATGATGCGTTACCTGCAGCCAGAGTTGGAACTTGCCTGATTAAGAAAGGCTCGTTTAACATTTTGGTTGTCGGCCTAAACAGCTTCTATTTCCGACATGTGTTCTGGTGCCCAGGCAGGAGCTTGTATAAGAGGATCACAACACACAGCATGATGAGGCACACAAAGTTAACTCTCTCTCTGCAGCTGGAAGGCAGCGCTCATTCGTAGTACAGTCCAACTTTGTAGTCCAGTCAGTAGTGGACATTAAGCTCCTCCAGGTGAATTGGAATTTCTCCCCCTGGCCATCGTGCTACCCTCTGGCCTGACACACACAGTGCCAAGTATGCTGAGATATGGAGTTCATATTGTATGGAGCAGGAACTGTTAATGAGCAGAAAATGTGGCTTAGGGACGCAATGTAAAGACATTTTAGGACCAGAGGAACTCTTTCATAGTTCTCAGACCCCTCCTTTTTTATGTCTGCACTGTAAGAACTAGGAACAATCGTAGTTCTGAGAAGGCCGTTTTAAAGGGTCATTGGTAGCTCCCATTTCAGACTAGACTCCCAACACAAGAGGAGCCACATATGTCGTATGTTGACTGGTTGAATACAAAACCTAAACAACAGCTCTTAAGAAAAGAGAAATGGAAGAGAACACAGACAAATGGACCCACAGTGAATTCCAGGCTTTACTGACCATAAATGTGATGTTAGAAATACACTGTGATTTTGATTCGTCAAAGCAAAAGTGACGTTACTGTACTAACCACCAGCTGGCATCCAGTATGTCACTTTAGCGTTCCTGTTTGCGAATGCAAAACAAACAAAAAAAAAAAAAAGCCCTTGAAGGTATGAGGTTCTTGGGGAAGCTTCTTAGTGGGCAGTTCCTCTTAGGGCTGTCAAAATAGCTCAAAAATGACGTTCGAATATTCCTTCTAAAAATAACTCATAGGTTCGAACCATTCGATATTTTTTTTTTTTCTGCATTATGTCCACAAGAGGGCAAACTAATGCAAGGAAACATACTTGTATATGTATTAATACAAGGAAACATAACTACTTGTAGGTATTTTTATTTCAACATAAACGTCTTTGAAAACATTTACATACCTACACATTAAAACACATAAAACAGTTATCTATAACATTACGTTATAAACGACCGCGGACCTCTCGCTCGCCCCTCCTCTCTGACCCGTCACGCCAGGGCCACACCGCCCACGGACGCTGCAAATAGCCTCGACGCGCGTCGAAGCGAAGCCAGTTTTCTTTCAGTGCCCATGTTAATCGAATGTGTCATCCACACTGTGGCCGGCTCACACCCTGCAGTGATCGTTTCGCCGTCTGGTCTGTTTTCTGTGCGAGCCGCGAGCGAATGTGTCAAGCAATGCGTTCAGTGCAGCGGCCCAGGCCAACGCCCACACAGCTGCGGTGGTGTTTTTTTTCATCCACAATGGAATATCAATTTTCACATTCGAAGGTCCTTTTTTTTTCAAATTCGAATTTAAATTCGAATTTAGAATATTCGTTGACTGCCCTAGTTCCTCTCAGGGAGTCCCCAGATCTGTTTGGGTTCAGAATCGTTTTTGGAGAAGCTCCTGAGATCTTGAAAAGGTTCCTGCAAGAGTTCAAGGATTCAATCAAGGCCTTCCGAACTTGAAGGAGAAGAACATATACTTTATTAATTCCTTTATTTTTTTCACTCTTTTGTTACACACACACACACACACACACACACACACACACACACACGTCAGAGTGAGGGGGGCTGCCAATGGACAGGCGCCCCATGAGGGTTCAGTGCCTTGCTTAAGCGCACTTTGGCAGTGCCCAGGGTGAACTGGCACCTCTCCGGCTACCAGTCCATGCTCCATACTTGGTCCATACTTGGTCCATACAGGGACTTGAACTGGCGACCCCATGGTTTCCCAAGCCAAGTCCCTACTGAGCTTCTGAGCTACTGCTGCCCCAGTTCTTACTACTTGCGGATTAGACCTCTGGCAGTTTAAGTATAAACCTCCCACTGAGTTCAGATCATTTACTGCAGCATCATTAAAGTGTGATGTCTCTGTCACAAACCTGCTCTAAGTGAACGTCTGTCATCTGAGCTTTGCTGTCCTCATAGCAGCTCCTGTCTGCGCTGCCTCATGTCTAGGGCTGGGTATCATTCAGTTATAATACCACTATCAGTACCAGTACCCTTAAAGTGATACTGATGCCAGTACTTCTGTTGATACTTTTTTTGCTACTTAATTCAATACCCATCATGTGAAAGAAGACGGTTCAGTTGCGTAGAATGCCACCAGACGCCACAGCCATGTAATATAGCTAATACACTGAACTGCCAATTCATAAGCAACTATATCATAGGCAACTTGAGCACTTAAGATTACAAAAGGAATCAAATGTTGTTATCGTTTGACTAGAGAAGTTAAGGTACTACTTGATTATTTCCGTTATTTCGGTCAACACCTTGAAGGCATCAAGTACAGTTACCCTGCTCTACTCATGTCTACAGTCAGTGTCTGTACCAACAATTGTTAAGAAGAAGCATCACTCTGATATACAAACACAAGTGGACTCAATGTTTTTGTCATCACAACATCTCCAACAGATACATCTCCTGTCTAGTCGTTCGCGTCAGATACTCAGGTACTCAGATGGGGGAATCCCTATCCAAGACAATCCACTGGTCAATCGTTCCATATCTGGATGGTTCTTGTCTCCGCCCTACTGGTTTTAGGCTGCTGTTAACAGAGAAGGACCTGGTGGACGGTGCTGTGATCACCTGGTCGTGGTTTTGATTTCCCGCTATATGCATTCTTTATGTTGCCAAAGCACAAGTGTCCTCTCTCCTCTAGTAAGTAAGTAATACAGTTTAAAAAGTGAGGTACAGCCATACAAATGTAGAGAGAAAGGAGAAGTGTTTTCAAACTGAACCACCATCTTGTCACATCTACAGCAGTGTGTGCCTGCACCCCAATATTTTTTAAGTGTTTGGATATTAAGCTGTTGAGATAACGGATGTAATGGATACTTGAATCAATAAAAGATGCACAATCAAGGCTGGAGTCCTAAATATGTTATCTTAATTTTCTGTAAGGCAAAGAGGGTAGATGAGGATACAGAGGACTGATTTGTATTGTGTCGTGGAAAGCTGAAGCGCGGTGAATGGGAGGTGGTGGCATCGAGTGAAGCCTGGCCTGGTTTAAAGCCTGGCACAAAGTAGGTTATCAGATCACTGTGGTGCCACTTTACTGTGTCGGTTTCATTGTGCTCGTATCTTGTGCTGAGTGTCAGGTTTGCAAAGTGTTGAATGACTCTGTGTTAGTGACAAACAGTGTCTGCTGGGAAGCAGGGCTGTCGTGGAGAAGAAATTTTCCCTGTGGTTATTAAGTGTGGCTTAACAGCGTGATATGCGGAATTGCCACTGCTTTTTGTTGTATTTACAAATTACTTCATTTGTCATTCATTTATTTCCATGCTTTGTGAATAAGCTTTATCATTAGGCCATGAGGTTTATTGTTGCTTTTAATTGACAAAGATGACACAGGATGAACACAAATTAAAATACTTCTTCATTGTGAAATGAAGTGCACTAAGGGGCTCAGCATTTTTTCAGCTGAGATTCTTTGGTTGCATCTGGTTGCTATGATGCAGAATATAGCTAGAAGTAAAAATGTCAGCTCAAGGTAGAGTACATGCTGGGTGAAGATGAGGCTGAAGTTTGTAGGAATAGAGGACAGACTGCCCAGTCTGTGGGTTCAGTACTAATTTCTCCTCCATTGTTGCTGTTGTTCAGCGAAGTGATGGTTGGTCTTCCTGGTATTCATCCTGCCCCCTCCTGCACTGTGATTGGACGGCTATGTAAAAAGAATAGACGCTAAGGACCTCGTGACACTGCTGGCATTTGTAGCAGAGTGTAAATACCCGGAGAAAAATCATGAACATAGCCTTTATCGTGGTTTCTTGCCACCCCCTGCAGCTGGCTTTTTAATTGCCTGGTATCAGCCCAATCACCACATTATAACCAAAAGGTAATAAATGTATCGTAATATATGTTATCGTCATAATCAGCATATTGCAAAACATTTAAATTCACATTAATATTGTGTCTTGACTTAAATATTGTGATAATATGGTGGTGATTCCCACCACTGGTCAGATTTATCTGTGGCAGCTGCACTGTTCATATATTCTAATTGGTTCTGGTTCTCTTATATGACTACTCACAGTGCTTATTAGCTTTTGTCTGCTGATTTCCAACAACGGGACTTGTGTGTGAATTTCCTCTTTTCACTCTTTGGCAACATTTTTGTGAATGAAACGTATCCACACATGGAGCAGACCAGGTTGCCTTTTATGGCAATTTTAGGAGCATTGATTATACTAATGATCGACTCTGCTGAGCGTACATTTACTTGTGCCAGACGGTATTCATCAGCTCAGTGAAAGTGAATCTGACTTGGATCACTCACACACACTCGCTATGCTCACAGAATAAAGTGAGCGAGTTTTAGAATAAGAATAAGAAAAAGTTTTTGCTCGAGGCCCAAAGTGTCTGGTTCTTGAAAAGCTTTGCTCCAGGCCAGTTCCCTGCTCCCAGGCTGAGGTTAACTCCACCGGGCCAGCCTGGCCCTGTCACTGCAGCCAGAGAAGGAGAGCTGCAGTGGGAGCCAGGCTCCTCCTCTATGTCCTGCCCACTGCCAACTCATGCTCTTGCTTTCCTTTTTTACACCACCTCCCTTTTTCCTCTCTAATTGTATGCTTACCAGCTCTGCCAGGACTGTTGAAGCAGAATGCCGACATTTTTCTCCTCTCTGCTCTCCACTCACAGAGCCACAGTTTTCCCTTTTATACAAAGGTTAGTTAATAAAACTGGTTAACTGGACTCTGTTAAACCCCACTGACACTTCATGCCGCTGTGCGAGTGTTGGGCTGTCCAGAAAGCCAAGTGTAAATGCAGCCAAGAAACAGTGAGGACAAATATATAGTCCAGTAGCTCTCCCACAACATTAGGAGGACATCTGAGCCGCAGTCTGTGTTCAAAAGGCTTGAAAAGAAAGTGGAACTAGCCAAAGCTGTGGTCTCAATAATGAATGTGATAGTTGGGGACACAGGTTACATGCAACTGCGTCTTCTTCATGTATTTCTTTGGCGGGTTCAGGCAGGGAAACTTTTCAAGACACAGTAAATTGTGGAAGAATGCATATTAAATCATATCTGATTTGGTGCACATGGAATAATGAGGATGAATGGTGTCTTTGTCATGTTTTAGCTGTGCACAGTCTTCATCATCTTTCCATGACTGTACAGCTGTTTGAAGGAGACACATTCACTGCATGTGTTGCCCATCTCTGAAATTTCATATTCAATTGAGCCTTCTTCACTAGTATGGAAACAACTCTTCCCTTCTGTCCCTCAGAACCTTTTTTTTTCTGTCCCAGTTTAACTTTCTGCTTTCTTCCTCTCTCGTCTCTCTTCTTCTCCTCTTTCCTGTCTGCTTGGCTGAAGCTGCTGGCTTTTACTGGCACTGCCACCGTAGACCTTAGTCATGCTCCTGGACTCCTCCTTCTCCTCCTCCCTCCTCTTCCTCCCTCCTCACATTTTCTTTTTCTTTCTCCCTTCTTCAGCTCTGACAAAGCGCTGGCAGGACTTAACCCACAGGGTAAGCACTGCCTGTTGGGAGAATTATGGAGAATGAAAACAGGCAATTTAAAGAACCAAAGTGACCTTTAAAGTACAGACACTGGATAGCTTCATTCTAAAGATATTCATAACGGTAAAGACATTTTAAACCCCTCATCAGTCTCATCCAGGCCATACTGACACATAAGGGTGGGCGACATGGCCAAAATTAAATATCACAGTATATGTCAGTCCCTCAAGGATGTTGAGATGCTGCAATTGCAACGGTAACTTAAATTCAGAGAATCCCCGTGAATTCTGGTGGGACCCTGCAGTCTGTCCTCAGCTTAACTGCAAATCTGAGTATTTAAAACAGGGAAAATCTCATTTCATCACAGATGAAGCTGCAGTGACATCAGGCATTTCAGGTCTCAATTTAACAATAGTGGTATATATCATGATACAAGAATTGTTCTGTAAATTCAATTAAGAAATGGATTAAAATAACCAAACCATACCTGTCACATCTGATCATCTTCTTCTTTTATTTGAAACTTCCACAAACAAAAACAGCTGCCTCAGCGTAATGTTCCTGAGTATTTTTAAATGTGACAGGTTTCCTTTTTCACAGCTTCACTTTCCTCCATGTCTGCCAAAATTACGTGAGCATCCTGCCCTGATTTGCGTCATAGTCTGCCCTGAAAATCTCCTGCGGTAGAAACTGTATTGCCAAATTTCTACAGGTCGATACACTTCTACCGCCGCATGATATAAAATATTTTATCGTCCAACCCTACTGAGACAGTAACCATCCTGCAGGGACTTTGCAGGGAAGGTCTTGCGTGGTATGAGATTTGCTCATCATGGCATCTCAAGGTTATCCCAGAACTGGTCTGGTTCAGTGTCAGCCTAGAAAGTGTTTTCTTGTTTTCATATTCCTGTATATAGAGAGAGGATTCGATTCAAAGAGCGTTGTATTTCCAAAGGCAAGGAGTAGCTGCACAGATGTATGATTTTAATGCATTTAAACTGATGATCTGTTTATTTCCTGAATGATTTAATGACTTTTCCAAGTCTAGATGTGTAACAGCTGGTTCCTACTGGCCACAGTCTACACTATTAAAGCCTCACTGCAGCCTGTGTCACTTCATGTTTTCAGTTAATGCTTTTTTTCTCTAACGGAGAATGGCGTTGTTGTTAATAGTTGGACATATTCCTTTGTAGTGGCAACCACATTGCTGTTGTAGAGGCGAGAGCAGGGATATTAGGATGGATAGGGATAACAGTCACTCTAATGTATGTCATGAGGTGGAGAGGATTTTTCTCCACCTCCTTCACCTGAAGGAAATATGGGACAGTATGAATCTAAGTTTAGCTTGAATACACAACTATTAACTGACAACTGAAATGGGCAGCTAGTTTGTTTTTTATTTTCCGTAACGCCAACAAGTTAATGAAATACCCTAATTTTAAATCAGTAGTACTACCTGTCGATTTACAATTATCTTTGATAAGTACGTTAGTCATACTGTATGTAGGCTACTTTTTAAAACATATTTTGTAGGTCTTTTTTGCCTTTAATCGACAGGACAGTTGTTAGTGTTAAAGGGGGAAAGAGAGGGAGAATGACATGCAGCAAAGGGCAGGACGAGGCCATGGGGCATACACGGGGCACCGGCTCTACCAGGTGAGCCAGTGGGCACCCCTGTATATTGGCATTTATTTTACTAGTTTACATACACAGTACCTTACATAGCCTACTGTAGTCTTTAGATGTTGGCTTACCCATACTACACAAACTGTGTGAAAAAGTTAGCATCTCACAGCGCTGTGCTGGGTCCAGACACTGAAGAAACAATCTTGTTTTGCCTACGACAAACTAAAAGATGAGTTCTAGCTCACAGTGATGTTTCTAGGTTTGCCACTCAGACGCAAGAGGCATGACAGTGCTCCTACGCAAGCTTGAAGAATGACATATGAACGCAGCTTCTGCTGTTGTCATACATCTTCTTCCTGTTTTAGCAACAAAGTTCTTTTTTTTAAAATTTGAGCACAAAATAAAGTTGTCAAAAAATATTTTGCGAATAATTTAGCTTATCAACGTTCTCGGGAAACGACTCCAAAAATTATTAATATCATAAAAATATGAGTGGGGCTTTAATCCAGGTTTTTACCTGTCAGAAGATGTTCTGGCGTTTTAGGTTTGCATCATAGATTTTTTTTTTACTTTTGCTCACCTTCTTTTAGTATTTCTCCACTTTCCTTCCATCCATCAGTTTCTAGTGAGATCGCAAGCTCCCGGCTGAGGCTGAACTGGATTTTGAGTGTTCTTTGTGGAGCTCACAGTGATGTGGAAAGCTGCATTAGATAAAAAGAAAATGCTCAGATGTGCTAAGCTGTCAGAGGCAGCGGAGCAAGGCGGCTTAGCTCAGGTCAAACTGAGAGTTTGTGGTTTGTTTAGAAGTTTGTGGAGGAACCTGCAGCAGACAATAAAGACTTTGTCAGTGGCGACCATGTCTGAGTGATGTTTCCAATTCATTGTGCCACACCCCTCTCTGTGACAGCAGGCTTTTCACCCCACCTCATAGCGTTTCTACGGGATTCATTTAGAACAGGACATGGTCACACAGCATGTCACACAAACTTAGTTGGAAGTATACTGTGACATTTACTGTAATTACCAGTTTCCAGCTTGTAAATGCCGCTCACGTCAACATCTCCATCTAAATTTAACCACACTTAACTTCCTTTTTGCTTTGGAGCCCTTTTTTTAATCGATGAGCGTTCCATCTGACTAATTTGTTTCTTACTTCTGATTTGAAAGGTCATTATTCTCTTGTCATTTTAATGCCAATACATTGTTTTGTGGTAGAAATGCGTGCAGACTGGCCAAGCAGGCAATTATCTCCCAGTGTTTGGTGTTAAGGGGAGGATTAGCCCATTCACTTTGGTTAATTGGACTGAGCAGTTGTCAGCTTACTGCTGGCTCTGCCTGGCTGCCATTACTCCTCATTATGTGTTTCTGTGTCAATCTTTTAATGTCAAGGGCTCTAAAACAACTAAAACACCATGGAGTCCCTGCAGTGAGCTCAACCAAGTCTGTAAAAGGATTCTGCTTGAACTCAAACTGATGAATCAACCTGGATTTGTTCCTCAGCTGCTGCTTTCACAAACTACAGTCAAACTGAAAACACAGGACAGTTATTTATCTGTTCCAGTAACATGACTTAAAACACCTTTAGGGTCTTGATCTCATCAGAGACACTCTTCCCTTTACCTTGCTTCTTCTTCTTGCTTCTTATTTTTTCTATTACACCCCCAAAGTGCTTTTACATGAAGGCATTTTTTATGAAGGGTTAATGGGCCTAAATAGCCATGTATGTTGCGCTGCACAGAGGTCGTCCTTTGTTTACAGAGGTGTGAAGAACACGTCTCAAACAGCTCATTGGGTGTGTTAAAAATGAACTATAACCCACTGAAATTGAGGAAGTTGTACATAGATGTATTTATACCCTCTTAATCATGCTTTGACCCTGAGAAAGTCTGCGTCTCTGCTGTTTGTCATCAAACCCTCCAAAGGGCGATGATTATCATCATTTCAGATGAGCTTCAGCCACGTCAGGTTAGGACAGTCACATTTTCCCAACCCCAGTGAGATCACTCATCTGAATATTGATAACCTTTATGTGTTCCATAATGAGTTTTAGACCCAGGCTGAGAGAATGATCCATGGTTTGTACTCACTGTCGGCTCCCTGGCACAAGCTTCATGCACCAGATAATGGCATAATCAACCCTTACGTGTCAAGTGCAAAAGCTCTGCAAGCTGTCACAGTACTTGGTTATGCATCTCTGAATTTTCTGTCCCCCCAATCTGTGATCGAACCTTATATACAGCACAACAAGGCGGAATAATGACACGATGAGCTAAAGCTTGAGAGGGTTGAAGTCCTAGATAGTCTCTTCTAGTGCAAAAATGTGTGTGTGTTTGTGTGTGTGAGACTCTGTAGGGCGCTCAACCATCCCTGTTCTGCAGTAAAACCAAAGGATGTGTCTTCTAATTCATTTCATTAGATGATAAATATATCTTTAAACACCCTCGGCTTTGAAACCCTTAAAAAACACGTGCTCTCAGCTGGTGTCTATATCACACATTAGGGCTGCAGCCCCTGCACACTGAGCCAAAAGTTCACAGATGTCTTTGGATCCCAGATTCTTTAACAACTTCCACATGATACCGGCATGTTGTTTGGGAGAGGCCTGACAGCCAGTGTTACATTCTGCATGCATTTCTAATGCACAGTCTCAGAGTGTTGGATACAAACTGATGTAGTCGTGATTTTCACCAGCAGCTCCGGGGCCTGGGGGCGACGGCAGCATCACTGGAAAGTTTCCACTTTGGACTGTGTGAAGTGAAACACTGCCGCTCCTCTCTACAAGTCAAGGAACACGATCCAGAGCAGAGCAACATGTGTTTAGTTGTCCTGGATTCGCTTGTTTTGTATTACCTTACCATTTTACACTCTGCTGACAGTAAAGTGATATATGTATGTGGACTGATGTTGGTCCATAAAGGCTGATGCTGTTATCTGGAAGCATCGGAGAAATTTAAAAACGTCAGTTTTCACCTTAAATGCAGCATATTTAGAAGAATTGAAAACATAAAGTAGTATACGTCATCTCTCGCTGTAATTTCAGGGACATTCTGTGGTCGTTTTGTTTATTCCTTTATATATTTGACGTGTTTTGACCGTGTGGTTGTAACTTCCAAGTACATTGTTAGTTTGTTTGGAGGGTTTCCAGGGACATGCATCATGCCTGGAATGTAAAATATGTTCGCTGGCGTCTCAGGTAGTTGTGATGTGCCTCTGTGTAAGGAGCTGAGGTTTAAATCTGTCCATAAATTATACGTCCCTCTCTGCTTCAGCCCTGTGCCTGTCCATCACTGCTCTGTCACGGCTGCTTTTGATTTCTTATTAAGATTTGGATGTCACTGACAAACAATCCTGTTATATAAATGTCAGTAAGACTTTGTTTTATGGGTCTCTAGTCTGTGCATGAACTTTGTTTGAATACATAAATTCTGAAGCCAGTTTTTTTATGTTAATCTGATGGCAGTTTAACATGTTCATCTAATGTCTGAATCAGTACCTGCCGTTTTCTCATATGAACTCGGGACAATGCCCGGACCTAATTCTTCAGACACTGTTGTCCTTTGACACATGCAGCCCACAACCAGAGATTGTCTCTGTCAGATGAGTTCTCATCTACTGGGAGTACTTTGTGGTTAAGAGCATACAGGATTCATGACATGATGCAAATTACATCGCTGTGACGAAGCCGGTTCCTAATTTGGTTATAAACAATAAAGTCTCTTTGCCGTTCCTTGCATATATATCAGACAATTTCCGTGTCACAGAAGCTCACAAATCTCGTCCCTCTCTTGTAAGACATTTTCATTACCGTCTTTGTGTAAGTGAGCCTTCCTCCTCACTTGCGTGTGTTTTCTTACAGTTTCCTGCGAGCCGCATGATAGAAACATCATCAATATGCCCTTTCACTTGCTGTGAATACTCCGGACATTGACCTGCTCTACTCACTCATGGGTGTAGCCGGACATAGGGGTGGGCAACATGTCGAATATACCCGATGTTTTGCAGCCCTGTGGGATGTATAAAATAACTACATCAAAACATCAAGTATGAATTCTCACATTGTGTTTTTTAAGCTAGTAGCATGAGACTTGCCTTTCAGTTGTCTAACTCTCGAATGCTTTCTCATCTCACAGAGAAACACTCACAAACATATGTCACACACACACACACACACACACTCTCACTTCTCTGTGTGCGAGCAGGTGTTGCGTGTGTCTTATCTGCAGGGCTCCAGACCACAATAGTGTAGTCACATTTTGCGACCATGGAGCACCACAAAGACTTGCAAATATTATTTATAGATGGACTTGAGAGCTGTTTGTTTGTTTCCAGCTTATGTTTAACAGCACTGTGTTAACAGTTTAACTTAATGAGTTTAATGATAGCGTGAGGAGGTGAACAGGGCTCCAGACTATGACTATTTAGTCACATTTTGCAATCATGGAGCACCAGTGTGAGTTCGAAACACTATTAAAATATGAACTGGAGAGCTGTTAGGTTTTTTTTTCCAACTCACAATAAATAAATCAAGGCACAGCGGCAACAGTTTAACTTTGTGCTAACTGCTAACATCAGACTGTTGACTGAAAGCTTTAGGTTCACAGCAAAACATCAGCGCTTCTGACTGAGATGAGCCGAGCGCTTTAGAGCACTAGTGGTTCGGCTATGATTTATTTAAATGTAACAATAAACAGTATTTTATTTAACTTTATTATGACATTAGCTACTTTATTTAACTTCATTGTAACTGTAGTTAACTTAATAATTTTAAATTTTAATAGTATACCGTAGTTTAGAGGAGATATATATCACGATATAGGCTAGAAATATTGCAATATTATTTTTAAGCCATATTGCCCAGCCCTAATCAGACACTACACAGACTTTATACTTTGGAGCTGGCAGGTTAGAGTTCCTTTAATGTCCAATCCAACTGATTTCAGACATTTGCGTTCCCACAGGAAGGTGACTTCAGGTTTGCAGTGCACGTGGGAAAGGGGCTCTAATAACACTTGTGTATCACTTTCAACACGACGGCACAAGTCTGAATTAAATGCCATGGGATTACCGTAAAGGCTGCAGCCACACAAGGTTCAGAGACAGAAAAATGTTGTGTCTTAATCATCATCTCTTATGCAATGAGAAAATAAAACCAGTTTAACAGACCATGGAACTCTGCCAAAGAGCCAGTTGTAAGTTGTTGAGATTCTTATCAGATCTGTCTTTAAAAACTGTTTTCCGCTTGCAGTGCAATTGAGGCGAAGGAGGTTAAAAAAACCTCATCCAACCGTCTCTTCCTCTGTTTTTACTGTTCATGCGTGCCAACTGCGTGGATGAATAAATGGATATCCAGTAAAACGCTTTAAATACAGTATGTGAGCAAAAGAGAGAGGCTCTTCCTGCTCCTTGTATTCAGGGCTACTCGTCCACCCAGCAGATAAAGCAGATTTAAGCTCTGCTGCTGACGCTGGCCTACATTGGGGGCAGTGCACTAACTAGTAAGCCATAATCTTTATCCATCCACGGCAGGGTGTATTTGTCTGTCTACGTTGATCCACCCGCCCGTCATCATGTAAACATTTACTCATTGTTCTAGTTCCATGTTGGAAAGTTTGTAGACTGGAGTCTGGATGTGTCAGATGTGTTGGCTTGACACCCCCACACTCCTCCTGATAACTACCCTCCTCTCTTCTGCTGCAGCCCAACGCCCATTTAATGATGATATGTCAGAAGCCATCGATGATTCGCTGTCTGTTAATTGCCCTCTTCACACCCTATCAGTATGCAGAGTGGAAATATGGGTCTTCCATTACAGCAGTGTTTGCTTGCTTGGAAATTAAACATAAAATGTTTCAGGTGGGATCTTTATCTCTCCAACACAGAAACTGAAACTCCACTTTACTTGGCCTTTGTTTCATTACGGCTTTGTACCTAATACACTAAAGACAAAACTCTCTGTGTCTCTGAAATGTTGATGACACAATCTGCAATGGGAAGAGACTGAATGGGGAGAGGGGAATCTCTCCAAATATTGTTGTGCTGCTCAGGAACAGCTGCACTGACTCTCCCACATATAATAATATATAATAAAACCCAGACACTATCGGACTTCAGCTCATGTGGGACTGAGCTTTAACCTGTCATGTCTGTAAATGAGCAGGTAGTCTGAAGTGCTCCTTACAACCCAGATCACTAGTTAAAGCCCAGACACACCAAACTGACATGAAAGAAATACTGGCGACTGAGGCAGACTGTTGTGTCACCTAATGTTGCCTGTGTCTTGGCCAAAAAGTTGCACTTGAAGACACCGCAAAGACTACAGCCAACTGTCACGTACATTTTACATCTAGGAAATAGCTCTCCATACCAGCAGGCAGCAGTGATCTGTAATTTAGAAAGGGTAACTGGAAGACAGACCAGACAGGACAGATTCAAGATGATAGTTAGCCAGTTAGCACTTTAACAACACATCACAGTGTTGAAAGAACGAATTATATTTACAGTGTGCTACCAAACAAAAACATTTGCGAATCGTTTCTGCTGAAGAGCTCAATGGCTAAAAGTTAGTTTTGATCTTACACCATCTTGACTTAAGTCACTTGTTTACTTTCCTCACTTCAGTTTCTCCTCTTGTGCACTCAGCTCAACTGCCAACCAGAGTGATTTCTCTCACTGATAAGCTCTGCAGGCTCCTACGCTGATTCAGCATGCCGAATTGGCCAAAAACAGGCAGACAAGGACTTACTAGCACCAATGGTGCATATCATACTGCAAAAACTATGGCAACAAACGCTCACCAACAGCCCAATATTGCCCATCAGCCCACCATCAGCTTGGTGTGTCACGGCCGTTAAGACTACGACATACTTGCTGCATTGAAGGTCTGTGTTGTGCACTGGACTGAAGTGTAGAACAAGAGACTGGAGCATGTGCAGTCAGCCTGCTTGTGTGTACAGTCCGCATGGTCACAAATGGCTGCACACAGACGTCCGTATAGCGCCTGGCGGATTCTTGCGGACCCACGGAAATTATGAATTGCTAGACAGTATGTGTATTGATAATGGCCTTTTAGTCAAAGTCAGAAGCCATCTGCATGTGGTCACATCTGTCCATTGACTTCGTACACTTCAAAGGTTTTCACAGGTCCACTCAGTCCCTTGTGAAAGACCGAACTCTAGACCCAAGTCAGACTGGGTACATATTATATTTATTCCAGCTGAGTCCCAGTAGGCTCTCATATTGCCACTGACTGGTTTGTGTGTCAGTGTGTCTAATCCCCAGAAGGACAGAGAGAGCTCCCTATCAGCTCTGATAACGTTGGTTTACGATCCTCCTCACAGGAGAAGAATTGCTTTTTGGGAGCAGATGAAGTGTGTGAACAGTTTGTTGTTCTATTTTTTCATGCTGCTGCTGGTGTTGCTGTTCTCTCTTTGTTTGGCTCTAATCAGATCTAATTACTCTCATCCCGCTGTCTCTGAATTCCTTTTGATTCAGGTCTCCTTTTATTTTGAAAATGTGTCGACATAAGGATCGGGTCCCAGATCACGTAAAAACATTTCCGTTCTATTTGAGCGCTTCGCTATTTCCAGTTGAGTCCCTCTGAGGTCGCTGATTTTTTGATCAGTAAATGAAAGATAAAAGAATGAATAATGAAAATAATGCTGGCTGCATCCTCAGTATTCAGACGCCGTGACAGGCAGGCAGCTAGCAGGCAGCTGGGGCCTGGCAGAGCCGCAGCAGGAGCCCTGAGGCTGGTCCATTCACCGTGCTCGATCCATCATGACACCCATCACAGTCAATCACAGTGGTGTTGTTAAGCCTCCAGCATCCAATTAGAGGAGATTAGTTTCTAAGAGTCTTACAATGACCATACAGGTCCTCGCCATGTGTTTCCTCCTCATAGATGGTTCACAGAGGTGCTGGCACTGATACCACTTCATGTTCACATCACCACGGCCTTTTACCTGCATGCCGTCTGTTGTTGTGTACAGAGGATTTAACATGGATGTTAGGAGGCATGTACAAGCAAACCTACCGACACCAGTATTTTCACGTCACTGTTCATTTGAACTTTACCACTGATTTGTAGCTGCAAGCAGACATACAGCAACACAGTAGTTTTGACATTAAGTCATGAAGTGAAATAATGTGACTTTATCATTTTTAGCATTTGTTCAGTCAAAGCTAAATCTGAAACAATGTCTTCTCTGCTCCGTCTACCTGATAGAATACACATTCATGTTTACAGCCATATGTTCATGTGTGAGCAGATGCTTTGTGGCTGAACGTGAATATTAACACCTTCTGTAGTTTGTGACTTCTTCTCTAAATGTCAGCAGAGCTCATCTCACAGCACAGCTGCTGTCATTAAACTTGATTTCAGTTTGTTCTCTCTGACAATATGCTGATCATAAAATGATGACGTTATCTGCAGCTCAGCAGCTTGCTCATGACGGCTGGGGGCTGCACAGAATATGGAAAGTTTACTTCCATCACGATGTCAACGTGCACAATAAAGGTGGCGGGAAAGACTGCGATAAATAGTTTATTTACATGTGCCATGCATCCACACGCTGCATGTCAGTATTCTTGGCCAATCAGATGGAGCCCTACTGCCCTAGATGCTCGGATTTAGATGAGAGGGAGTGACTGTGAACCACCAGTTCGTGTTGAAACAGTGGCTTCAGGTAATTTTACTAGTTTTTAAAGTACTTGTCATGCCACACAGAAACCACTGGGAGTGAAACTTGCCTTTCAGATGTTATCATCACACTGTCCATGATGTGTCGTGTTTTTGTTCTGGCGATCTGACACCTGTCCACCTGCCCACCTGTTCTCATCCCCGGCTCTCTGAGGCTCGGTGTACCACTGCTTCCTGTCAAAGGCAGCAGGGCAGCACAGAGGTTCCCCGGGGACTGCCGGTAGACAATAATCTTGTATTTTAAGGCTCATAAAATACACCCAAGTTGTAGGATTTTATTACAGACATTTCTGTTATCGTACATCACAGCGTCTGCTATGACAGCAGATGCTGTACTCACTCACATCAGACACCAGTTTAGCAATTTAAAAACACAAATTTAATCAGAGACCCACTCAAATGACCACCTGTGGGTTTACTGGACTTACTACACTGAAAATCTATCAACATCACTGCATTTTTTTAAGTTTGCATAGGCGCTTCATTGTCTGGGGTCTATGTTAGCAGTGCGAACCCAAAGCAGAAAGACATTAAAACTGTATTCCTTAATGTTTGTTTATTTATCGGGTTGCGGGGGCAGCAGGCCAAGCAAAGCATCCCAGACGTCCCTCTCCTCAGCAACACTTTGTTAGTTACCTCAGGCCAGATGAGATATGTAATCCCTCCAGTCTGCCCCGGGGCCTCCTACCAGTGGGGTGTGCCCAGGAAGATACTAATCAGATGCCTTCACTGACCCAACGCACGGAGCAACGACTCTACTCCGAGCTCCCTCCGCAGTTCTGAGCTCCTCACCCTGTCTCTAAGGCTGAGCCCAGACACCCTAAGGAGGAAACTCATTTTGGCCGCTTGTATCTACGTTCTCATTCTTCAGGTCACTACCCGGAGCTCATGACCTTAGGTGAGGGTTGGGATGTAGATGGAGCAGAAAATCAAGTTTCGCCTTCCAGCTCAGAATTTAAATCATTTGCCTTTAAATACAGGCATTTAAATGCATTTACAAGCGACTTTCATGCTTCAAAAATAGACCTGGCATGTAAAGATAGCAGTGTGGGGAAAAGAGAGCGAGACGCTGCGATTATGGAGCCAGTGGACACACAAATACACACACACACACACACACACAGCAGCTAAAATGGCAGTGGATTGATTCGGGAATGCGGCCCAGTCGTCTGCAGTCACCACACACCATCTGTACGCAGGTGTTTGAGTCATCGTGACTTTACAAAATGAAACCTGAGAGATGCAGTCAGCCACATTCTCCACTGACAAAGCCTGTCACAGAGAGAAGGGGCTTGTTGGTCTGGTAGAGGGTGTCATCTCTGACATTTTGTCTGATGGATGAGTGGCTAAACTAGAGGCACATGATACTGTGAGGACACACAGGGAATTCACTGTGTTAGATGATTCAAAGGAATCTGTGGCAGTAGTCAGGGTTTGCATTGATGTTGAATCGGTGACGGTCGACATCAAACAGTGACGTACAATGTCACACCAAGTGTCCTCACTAACTGGAACCAAATGAATCCCATAATTCAGCTGTGTTCTGTCTTGGTGCTCTCGCTGCCTCTGGTATGTGATGAGTAGAAGAAATGTTGTCCATGAGGTGCTTGTGATGGCACAGGCGGGAATACTTGATGGAAATAGTTCCTCGCCCAGTGCAGCTTAACGACCAGATAAGATAGAATTTACATTTCAATTCTATCTTCTGAATGAGTAACAATCACAGTTGCACTGTTATTTGTACCTGATAGTCATGCAAATGGGGCTCTTTCAGGAAACCTCAGATTCCCTTTGGTTTTTATTTTCTTCATGTGCTGTCCCAGGGGGGAGATCAGGTGTGCATACTAATGCCACCATGTGTCTGGACTTCACCTGGACGCTCTGTCCCTCTTCTTTATTAGGCTGTCCTTGGTTCTGGTTTTCTGTTCCCCCTTTTCCACCAAATAAGCTCTGGCTCTTTAACTGGTCTCATTCAGGACTCTTTCAACCTTGGTGCTATCAAGTCAGTTTCAGTCAGAGCCTTTGTAATCACGGATGTGTCATCAAAGGAATGTGTTGCACAATGAAGCCCCCACAAAGTAGCACTTTAAATCTTCTGTGTGATTTATCCTGGCTTCATGTGAGTAGGGAAAAGTCTGCTTGCCACTAAGCTAATTAATGCAATGGGAAATGTCATAGGCTTATGCTAATAACATTAGCATGTTGTGTATGTGGGGAAAACATGTCTAGTAGAAGACAGGTTGTTTTTTTTAGGTGTGTTTTGAATCAGTCAAACTTTATTGCACTTCACAGAACCACTGCATAAGTTTAAGTGTTCACAATGACGTAGGCCACTTGCATAGGCCACGGATGAATCAGCCTTAACCCCTCGTCTAGACTGCAAGTGTTATCAGACATGTTTTTAATTTGCATGTCTCATGCAACAGATACGCTCTAGTTTTAATCCATGCAGCTGTCTGCACCAGCTCTGTGCAGGCTGAGGTCCAACCTGAGGTCCTCTGATAAGGCCCTGTTAGCTGTTTCCCAGTCAAGACTAAAGACTGAGGGTGACAGGGTGTTTGGAAATGCTTACCTACTTTACTCTTTTTTTTATATATATATTTTCTGACTGTGAATTTGTATTTGATTGTTTCCTGCTTTTTTTGTGTGTCCTTGTGTATTAACCTGTTTATTAACAACTGTTTTGAGAGGTGTTGTATCAATGTTATTAATGTAAAGTTATTATTATACGTTGCTGTCACTGTGAACGTCCCACTGAACCTGCTCCAACTTTCAAACTCTACATGGAAAAAGGAAACAAATCATCTAATATTCATAGTGAACAGCCAAATCTGATTCCACTGACATAATTTTGAGTTGACTACAGTTTTAATATTCATCTACATTTTGCCACCTTTGCGAAGCAGAGTATGCTGCCCTGGTTTATAATCCCACAGACTCTCCCTTCACTTTTGTCCAGCAGCTGGGAAACCATACACAGGAACTTCTTGGGTTTTAAGGAGCTGCAGTGTTCATTCATTAGCAAACTGAAACCTGCACTGTGCATTTACTGCCACTAGACAACTTCACTGCTAACCTTACCCTCTGATCACCAACACCTGTCTGCCCTGCCGCTCAACGCTTTGAAATTCATAGACGAGAAGGAACCGGTACAGACACTCGTTTCAGTGTTGCATGAACGCTGTCGGCATACGAGCGCAACGCTGACGTGACGTTTGCAGTCTAGACTCGGAGTTCGAACTCTGTGTCTTTGTTGCCTCATTGCGACGAATCCTTGAAATGGGGAAGATGGAGCACACTTTCAGACAGTCTCTCCTTGAAGACATTTATGGTGTTGCACTTTAGTTCACATGAAAAGTGACAGCAGGAGCTGTGTGGAGAATGAAAAGAGCTCGAGCTTCAAACTGTTTCTACTTTCACACCTCAGGCTCAAGAGAAATAAGAACGCACAGTAAAGACTAAACAACTACTTCCAACTTTTAGGTCTTCAGTTGAGCCTTTGATATTCTATACTGTGAACACACTCTTCACTTCTGTGTGTGTGGGAGAATATTAACATGTCTAGTATGCAGATAAATGATGACAGAGCCAGATTTGATCTTGGAGGTACAAGAAAACTGGATTTGCTTCGGCTTACCAGCCTGTAATACAGCGTGGCCCATAACCTCTCATATCAGCAGCAAAGTATACTTATGTATTCTCCTGAACAGTTGGTTTGAGTGATCGTGAAATGAATTGGCACACCACTTCAGTTAGTGGTGTATCCTCTTAAACATCTGGCGCCCTCGTACTTAAAGGTAGAATGAGTGGGATTTCTCCATTGCAGTTGATAAACACAACACTCAAAGTTGGCCCCTCCTCCCCGGTTCAATGATGCCAGTGTGTGACCTGCAGCATCACATACGGCAGCGACTCAAGAGTAGTGTACCTGACTACCTCTATACGTTTTTTCCCCATGCACTGTGGCTGGAGGCTACACACCCAGTGCTTAAAGGCTTATGCCCAGAAACATCCCAAACGTAGCAAAATGAAAAGAGAAAATACAGGCTGAGGGCGGAGTCTCTGCAGATAAATTCAACGTCACACACTGCTAGTAGGTCGTACGAGATGATCGAGAAGGATTACTTTTGTTTGAGTCTATATGTTGTTATGTCTTTGCCTCGGTGACAGCTGTAGCAGTAGCAGTAGTAGTAGTTTATTTCGGTCATTTTCCAATTTACAGCAAATGTACACAGAAAAAAAAGAAATAGTGATGATAGTGAGTAAGATAATAGCAATAATAAATCATGAATTTTTGAAGCAGTGACAAACCAAAGCAAGTTAAGCTGACTGAAACAGTTCTAGGCTGAACAGTGAACATGAAAGAAGCAAGCAAAAAACATATTTTACATATCCTGAAGTCCCAAACAAATATTCACATACACACACTGGTGTTCACAACTCAGTTTTATAATTGTTTATCGTCTTATTCTTAAACTGTTTTTTAAATCCATCAAGTGTTTGTGGCCGGAGGCATCATGTTTTTGGGTTTTTCCATCCTTCCATCCCATTTTGGTGAACACGATTTCTCAAGAACACCTAGAGGGAATGTCTTTAAATTTGGTACCAACGTCTACTCAGAATCAAAAGTGAACTGATTAGTTTAGGTGGTCAAAGGTCACTGTGACCCCACAAACCATGTTTTTGGCAGTGACTTAAAAATTCTTACTCTAGTTATGACAAAACTTCACAGAAATGTCTAATACGTTATGACATTTTATATCCAAAAGGATGAAGGTCAGCTTCACTATGACATCATAATGTTCTGCAAAAACACTTTTCTGGCCATTACTCAACGTCATAACTCAGGAACAGAAAGGGTGACACTAATATTTGGTGTCCACCTTGAAACTGTGCTGATTCTATAGATGTTCTGTGCTGTCGAGAGGAAGATGTGTGGCTGTAGACTGCAACTTGACTGGTGCGCAGAGGCACTCTTCAGGAAAATCCCACTAATTCTGCCTTTTAATATCACAGAGGTGGTGTGGTGTCATTGGAGTCAGAATATTGTGAGCCTAACACTGAATATCTTTGGTCTTCAAAAATTAGCATTTTGATTATAGAGCAGAACTTTACTTGGAGCGTCAGTGGGAGAGGGAGTAATAAAGCGCTGAACATAGCATACAGACAGAGTGAAGTTACTTAAAGACAGCTTTTCTGCACATTTCACTGCCAAGACTAGTCCATAAACTTTGGTTTTTGTGGCTGTAGATTTATGTATGTTGAATTGAGTTTTGCCAGTAATGTCGTTAATTTGTCGCAGAATGTAATCTGGGTTTTACAGAAACATCAATATCCATTTGTTGCCCGCAACTGTGCAGGATTCTTTCCTTTGACTTTATTAAACAGCTGTCATCATCATCACACAGCAGAGGGAACAATATGAGCTGGTGCAGCATTGTTAACATCATCAATTATTTCAGTCTTTTAACATGTCCTGTTTGGTTTGCAGCCTCTCTGATCTTTACAGTAAGTTGTTCCCAAAAAAAAGAATCACATTTTAACGTACCATAGGTTATAGTAGTTGTTGCCTCATTGAACAGGAATTTCAGTGTTATATTATGGGGCCAGTGCTTTACCAAGCTGTATTTTCCCACTCCATTTTAAGTGTCAGTTCACCCAAATTACAAATACATATTTTCATTCCCTCCCTCCATTAATTCTGTCTATCTCTGTTCAGATGCTTTTGGTTTTAGTTGTCCAGATTTTGAGATATCTGTCTCTGGGATTGTTGACTCTGGCTCCAGAACAAAGACTGTTGGCTGCGTTCATTCTCTTCTCAAATATGATCAGAGCAGCTTTACTGCTGACATTCACAATATATGTAATGTAATGCAATTGCATAATTATTTATCCAACTAAAAAACAGAAGATGTGAGTGGCGCACTAACCGTACTTCGTCGGTTTAAAGCAGGTGAGGTATACACAGCAGTTTGTTTGTCAGTACAGAATATTTGTAGTGATGGAAAAAGAGCCCTGTAGGAGCCTGGACGTGTTGGCCCAGATCTTTTCACATCCCAGTCATGCCTCTGCTAGGTGTGAAGGTCACAATGTCGTCCTTGATGAATATTTCCAGCATTGTAATGCAGACTGAGGAGATAAGGGCGTCTCAGCTGTCTTGACCATGTTGCAAAATGTGCAAAGAATGAACTCCTGTAGCATGCCAGGTGCACCATACCAAAGGCATCAACTTGGACTGAGCACATCTGCCCAGGCAGACAAACAGACAGCACAATGGGTTAAAAGTTAACATGCTGCTGTCAGAAAAACAACAGCTTCCTTTTAAATTCCTAGATGGGCTGCGCGGCTTCCTGTGGCCTTTCTTGGTTTCCTCTCTGGGGATCAGCTCAAAACGTGTGTGGGTTGCGGTTCTCTTTCCATGTTTCTTCTAGATGAGCTGTTGTCTCAGCCAGGCTGCTGGGTGAAAACCTCATCTGCTGCCTCATCTCCCTGACCCTCCTGCCCCCGTACTGAGAGGTCAAGGAATCGCTGGGGGGCATAATAAGAATCGGGGACAGAGGAGGCGGCTCATATAAAGAGCACAGTTTGCCCTCAATGTGTCAGGGCTGGAAAAAGTCAGATATAAAAGGCTGAGAGTGTGAGGTGTGTGTTCATGCACATGGACGTGGAGGAGCAGGAATTCCTCGCTCCTGGTGCAGAGTGAGTGCTATGTGTGGCTGTGGCATTAGAAGGCTGCCTTTGTCTGTGAGCAGCAGCAGGTTGGAGCTGGGCGGAGGGCTCAGGTTGCTGCTGGAGGAATGGGTGGAGGGGAGAGGAGAGGATGCCACAGAGAGAGGAAGGGATCCGGGCCCAGAGACAGGAGGACGATTGTCCTCCGGCAAGCCTCAAAGGTGCTATGTGCAGTATTTCTGCATCAGTGAGTCAATCAGTGCCACATTTGTTTTTCGATTTCAGTTTAATCTCTTTTAGAGCCCCGGGTGACATCTTAAATGTCTTGTTTTATCCAATCAGTGGTCCAAAACTAACTTAATTCACTTTGACATAAAACAGAGAAAAGCAGCAAATTCTCCCTTTGAAGACGATGCATTCACTTGTTGGTATTTTTGCTTGACAGAACAATTAATCTGTGGCTCAGGAGGCAGACAGACAGGCCAACTCCGCCGCCACTGAGTGTGACTAAGTGTGCATGAATGTGTGATTAAGAGGCAAATTGTAAGTGCTTTATCTGCTAATGTAGAAAAGTGCTATGAAAATGAAATCCATTTACCATTTACAGTCAACAGTCCATCAACTAACTGGTTGTTTCATCACTAGAGAGTTACTATTTCATCAGTATAACCTTATTAAGCAAACACTGTGACAAGTTACTGTCCGGCTGACAAGTAGAGATGGATATTCACCGAAATAATCCAGCACCGAGTGGTACTGAAACTTCTCCAGTCAAAAAATACCTGCGTTCAACCCTTTTTGTACCCAGATCTTGAAAAATGACTTCTGTTGTTCTCTGCTACAAACCAAGAAAGAAAAGTTGCAGACTATTACAGCCTTGTTACATTTATCTTTTCATAAAAGCTGTACTTTTTACGCTCTCAATGTCATTTTTCCCTCATGAAAACTGTACAGATGGTATATTGATATTTTTCAAGGTTTTGTAAAGTTAAAAACTTGCAGCATTGTGACAACACTACAAAAGATTACACTCTCATCTTTTAAGTCGTTGTCATTGTCACATTATGTACGGCCAAGTACAACACTGAAAAACACCACACTGGGGCCTTTCACTATACGTCCAATTCATCACAAGCATTTAGCAATCATTTCTTTTCATTTGGCAGACTTCCTCTGAAAGGGGGGCTCGTGGGGGCAATAAACAGAGAGTTAAGTACATTTTAGGAGGTCAGGTCTTCTGAGCTTGTAAGAAATAACGGGCACTATCCATACTGGTTTGGCTGATTGGCCTGGGGGGGATTATATCAGTGGGATGCTGACATGTTTTCAGGTGGAGCATAGTTTAGATTGATGGCATTCTTAGACGATGAATCCTTGAGGTGCAAGGTTGGAGCGAAGCCTCCGGTCCCAGGGCCACAGAGGGAGGCTGTCAGGCAGAAACAGAAGGCCATTGGAAACTCATTAGACCTTGGTGAGCATGGAGCTGACTCTGCGCTGACTGGATTTTGTGCCTGATGTTGTCTTCTGGGTCTGGAAAGGTGATTCATTAACCTCCACTACTGTGTGCCCAGCTGCAGCAGGCAGAGGATATTCCACAGTCAGACGGCACTCATTCATTCGATGTGGTCATGTCTATGATGGTGTGGATCTTTAACTGGCAGCGGACTTATGCATTTTGGAGGCAGTGTGACATTTAGTTTAGGCATGAGTCATCTCACAGCTCCTTCAACAGCTCTAGAGTGTTTCCACACCAAACATCTTCAGTTACTGTCATGTCAGTATGAGCTGCTGCTGTTTTATCACAGACTGCAGTCTGGACAGCACTCAGCTGCTGGCAGCTTGCAGCACAGAGGACTGCAGCTGCCTCAGGCTCTCTGCCTTCATATCCACTGCAGAGGGAGAGGGAGGCTCAGCTCGCCTTCTCGTTTTGCCTCAACACCCGATAATGACATCTATCATGACATGTCTCCCGACTCCCTAAATGAACCCATCCGCAGTCGGCTTCCTCAGTTTCCTCCTCTCTTTTTCGCCCTAACCTGTGCAGACTGTCTGGAAGTGCGCTCATTTTTTCCATCTTCTCACTCCTCTTTCTCTCTCTGCTCTGCTTTCCTCAGCGGAAATAGTCGTCTCACCAAATCCACAGGTTATGACGAGGCAAATCCTCAAACCCGACACTTGAGCTTGGTTCAAAATATGAGCAACCCGGCTCTCCACTTCTTGCTTTTTCTTTTTCTGTTGCTGTTTGGAGGGAGAGTTACCATCAGGCCCTGAAACACAGATGTAGGATCTGTGGTTAGGTCACACAGCAGTTAAAGTGATAGAAGTAGCTGTGGGAGCAGTAATATTAGTAATAGTAGTAGAGCTATGGCTGACCTAATACTCAGTTTGGTGTTGTTCATATAACCCCTAAACGATGACTATTTGAGTTCATTCATTGAGAATTACCTTGAAATCAGGACCCAAAAAATGGTGGCATTCTTCCTCACAGCCAGTTAGAGACAGTAATGACAGGACATTTCAAGGTTTATTGATTTCATATGTCTGTTCTTCATTTCAGATGTAGGTACCATGAGAATTATGGTGTGTTTGTTTCCTCCTGTCATTTAAACTGTGTTTGGCTGTCCCAAAGGAAATATAACCATTTAAGACTTTTGGCCTCCGTCTGCCATTTTTTACTTCTTTGGTCTGGTCCCATGAGTCAGATCACAGTTGAGTAAAATATTGTGCAGTTCACCTCTGAAGTCGGTGCTATGGAAATTGTTATATACTGTAAAAGTTTTATAGTATTATGGAGAGGATATTTAGAATTATAGGGGAAACTGCTTATAGTGATGACAGGTAGAGTGATCAACCTTATTAATTTGCTCACAGTAATCAAATAGTCCACTTTGAGTATTCATTTTTGGCCTTTTCATACATGTCTATATATGGAAAAACAATTTAGAACTACAGTCATTTTATTTATGTATTTATTTTACTTTACTCCCATGATACTTTTCCTTGCAGTAACCTGTCTGCTTGCAGCCAAGTGGCAACCTCCGGGACTGAAAAATGAAGCCAGCGTGGAAGTGCCAAAAACTGCAGCTCTTTGAACGGCCACCTGAGGCTGGCTCTAGATTTCAGTCAATCCCCATAGATCCCCATGTTGAAATGCCCCACTCAGCAGCAGAAATAAACATGTTTACAGCCTGGTACAAGGCTAGTAGCTAGTTTTAACATTAATGACAACTGTACAGGGGATACATTTTTATATAACTCACCCATTTACATTTTATTAAGGCTTAAAATTATGCATAATTAAGGCAATTTTGAGCGACAGGCTGCCAGTAGTGTCCTCGGCTTCTCAGTAAGATCCAACCCTCACTCCTCCACAGCTCCAGCCTCTCGCCCAAATATGGTCACTCCTAAAAACCAAGATGGCGGCTTCAAAACAGAAGGCCACAAACCAGTGGGTGACGTCACAGGAGCTACGTCCATTATTTCTACCGTCTAAGCTTGCAGTGGGCTACCAGAGGCTGAGGCTGGTGCTGCGTGCACATTGAAACCATGAGGGGAAAACAAAGTCATTCTCTATCATTGAGAAAGAGTCGCCTCAAAGCTTTTGGTGAAGGAGACAGAAAACGACAGCATATGGGGAAAGCACCTTTGGTTAAAGCCGCCCTCGTCAGGTGGATTGATAATTCTCAGTCACATAATAAAACAGCGGTCACAGTCAAGAAACTTCAGCAAATAGCAAAGCTGTCAGTTTCATAACTTTATATTTATTTAATAAATATACAAATGAGAAAAAAAAGTGCATCCATCTCATTCTTGTGAATGCGATATATCAAGAAGGCCTTGAGGGAATTCATTTGACACAAACGTGTAAATGGACTCACGAACGAACTTACAAGATTTGGTGGTCAAAGGTCACTGTGACCGCACAAAACATTTTTGGACATAACTCAGGAACAGAAGGGAAGACATTTGTTCAGATACAGAATTGATGATACTAATCTTGGTTGCTCACCTTGAAACTGTGCCAGGTTGAAGATGTGTGTGAGGCATCCATGTTTTAGAATATGTAGCTTCTCTGCAGCAGCGTCCATATTTGAAGTTTGACGTTATGTGAGTCTGGACAGACATAAATGTAAACTGCAGCTTTGAGTGGTTGGCAGAGGCAAACATCCGTGAGATGTTAATTCTAGTTAAGTATTTTGGAACAAATTCAAATCATGTCTCAAATTGTGTCTCACATTTTTGCAAAGCAAGTCTCAACTCTTAATCCCTTTGGGGCAGTAGGCAAAATGCTTGTTTGCTGTGGGATCAGCTTTCTCAGCCAAGTCATACGCCTCGGATCTCCAACAGCACGTGAACCTCCTCCAGCAGTGATTGATTTGATGAAATGTGGCTGTGCTGCACTTTACATGGATCTGGTATCCAACACAGTTCTGACAGGACTCTGTCTCCTCCTCTTCCTCCTCCTCCTCCTCCTCTCTGGTGGATGTGGCAGTGCCAGTCATTTCTGCTAGCAGCTGAGAAGGTTGTAACTGGAGCAGAGCTTGAACGTGAATTCAGTGTGAGACGGTGAAGCATCACTTTCTTTGTGCATGGTTTGAGATGCTACATGAAAGTCATTCTGTCCTCAGGCAAGTCATGATATTCTCCCACTAATCTGCTGCATACTGAGACACTTTTAATTAGACTGGGAGATGAGTGTGATTGTCATGGGAGAAGTGGCCTCTTTTCTGAGGCAACAAATCGACAAATCGAGGGAATCTTAACTCATTGCCGCCATTTTCAAAGCACTTTCTCAGACCAGGGAGAAGTGCTGGCGCCTCGGTATGTTTCTCCCCTTCTGATGTTAAAGGATTTGATCTGCAGTGATTTGATGTGGTCTTTAAAAGTGGCAGCACACACAGAGACACACCAGCCCGCCATCTCACTGGCTGATCACATATAGAGACTTATCACATGTCACTCTTCCTGAGAGACATTTCACACTGATGTATTGCCACGATTCATCATGCTGGTTGTTGAAACCGAGCACAAAGTCATATGATACTTACCGGGATTTCCCATTGGAGACAAGATGTGAGTGGTGTGTCAGCTTCCTGTCATCCGATCCACACTGACTCCCTCTTACGTAAACGTCATAGCTGTCTGTCAGCAGCAGCTCCTGGGAACCTGAGTGGACAGGGCTCACTTGCATTCACCAAGCTCACCGACAACAGAAATACTCAACAACAACAGTTTTCATGTCGGCTCCATGGAAAGAAATCAGCAGTGTTTGCATGTAATGATTCATTGATTTTTTTTTTTTACCTGCCTGCTGTAGCAAGTGAGGGGAATCTGTCTGTAGTGAAACAGGCGAGCTCACAGACAGACAGGGAGCAGATCAATCGATGTAGATACGGTCAATAAGTTCAAACCACATATAAAGCGGGATATTTGTGATTTAAACAGCTGTCAGTGCAGATTATGCTTCACTAAACACAACAAAAATAGACTTGAAGCGCAAAGATATGCAGGGGGGGACTGGAACATTTAATCAGATGGAAGCGTATCTGTTCCATGAAACATGTGAGTGACATCCGTTCAAAAAGATCCTGAGAAAGTTTTCAGTGTGGATTGGCATTTAAAAGTGCCAAATGAAAGCAGACCTGTTGAGGAAGTCAGAGTTAGCTCTTTTCTATAAACCCTAACAAACCATTTGTATGTGACATGATGCTTTAGCTTCACCCTGTTAGCTGGACACAGCAGCAGGCTGGAGGACGCAGTGAGACGTTAATCATCAGGGCGATCTGATGAACTCGTTATGCCTCCATGCTGGTGATAGCCTCGGCCGGAGGCATTGTTTTTGGGCTGTCTGTCCGTCCATTCCATTCTTGTAAACGTGATATCTCAAGAACGCTTTAAGGGATGTCTTCAAATTGCTGCTTCTGCCATTTGGATATTGCACTTGACCAAATTGCTTTTTTGATAATGTTTTGATTAATTGTATAGCCCTAACTGAAGCGTATATTTTGGGGAAGCAGCTCACCTGGATGGATGGGCCCCCGTACAGATATTAAGTGGTGACAGTGACTCTGTCCGAGACCACAGAGGGCTCTTCACAGACAGTGCTGCCTTGGAGGCAACTTTCTCTCTACTTGCGCCGGCATCCCAGCAGCATTTTCCAGCTGCCCCCTCGTGTGTATTTCTCTTTTGAAGGATGATAAAGATAGATGGCCCCTCTCACCTGTCTCCCCACTCACATCTCAAACACTCCTATTCTGCTGCAAGCTTCCTCCAGTCTGGGGCATCTCACATACCTCCCTCTCCAGCTCCACTGGGACGTTGGCACTGGAGGAGGAATTGAGTCAAGGAGGTAGCACTAGGTTCCTTATACGGAGGCACACAGCGGACTTTATTGGCAGCGTGCTTACTTGCTGGACTGAGTGTAATGATCTGTCAGCTCAGCATAGGGAATGTGGTCAGTTTTCTCCTCACACCAACCTTCTGGAGTCACTGCCACACAGGAGTTGTGATCCACTTTCATGGCAGTTACCAGCAAACTGGTCGTGTTGAGGTGGCCTACCTAAACAGGTGGAGGGGATGCAAGATTCCAGACCTGTTCCTCAGCAGGGAAGCCGTGTTCTCCCTGCTTCTAAGCGACTCCCCATCCAGTATGGCCCCCTCACCTGCCTCTGAGGCTGCTGATGAGGCGGCTCCGCAAAATCAAAATGGAGCACCTGCCAGAGAAATGGCACCAGAGGGCCAAGGCACCAGGTTGTATTGAGACCTTACTTGGAGGGCAGCAATGTGGATCAGCTGTGGGCAGTGCCGACGACTGATCCAAGTCCCGCCCTCAGTGTAGTTTCAAGCAGGGGATCCTCTATCATCACGCCCTGTACGGGAACACCGCCTCCTGCTTTGATGGCATAGAGGGAAAGGCTGAGCAGTTTAGGTCTCCCAGCCACAATGTTTCCACAGAAACACATGAACCTCCTCCACTGCCAGGGCGTATGGGACGCTCTGTGTGTGTGTGTGTGTGTGTGTGTGTGTGTGTGTGTGTGCGCTCACTGGCCACTGATTTTAGACGTGCAGCTCAGCTCGGTTCAGAGGAGGAAGTGTAAAAGATAACACAGACAGGACATGTGTGTTTGCACATGTTGAGCAGATCAACAGTCAGACTAATAAAAACATGTTCAGTAGGTGTTGAATGTTTCCTCTGAGAACAATAAGAGGGTTCTTCCTCTTGAGCCTTGGCTAATGCACTCCCTGGCACCACGCAAGCTTCCTCCAACAGTATTTCATTAGGAAGTGAGAGACCTCATTACAGTCTGTGAGTGAACTGACTGTGTTTGTTTATTGTGCTCTGGAGTAGCTGAGACTCTGAGCATACTGTGGTCAGTTTAAACGAGGCAGTGGATGAAGCTTATTAGGCAGACGGATCAGTGATCCCCCAACATGGTCTCATGTTTAGATTCCACATAGATCCAGTTTGTTTAGAGATCTAGTTGAGACGGATTGCACTTCCTTCCTGGTATCAGATGTGCTACCAGTGTGGTTGAAGCGATTTCCTGCTCGCATTTGATTTTATCTGTGGTAAAGTTTAACTGTAGAACTGTTTTTATATGAGTATGTCAACTGTTAACTTGGGTACAAACACAGACACTGTTAACGGCTTCATTAGCTAGCAGTACGGGAACTTCTCCTCCAGTAAGGCAACAAATTCAAAGTCTGTATTGTGTAATGCTGCTCTTCACTTTAGCCAAAATACTAGAACTTTACTGTTCCACATTAAGAATAAAGCTAATGAAGTATTCATTTTACACTAGCTAGCTAGCCGCTGCCGCTCATTTGCAGTTACTGCTGGGAACACCATCCTGACCCATGGGGGCGGGACGGTGCTGTAGCAGAAACATGGTGCCCACCCTGTGGAGTGTGGAGGTTGCCATGGCGAATAATGGCTTAAATTTGAGCCACAAAACCTCCTTTGGCATTTGTAACTATGTTAGCACTGTTAGTACGGTCAGCAGCATCAGCATTGTTGGTGGTGCTAATGTAGTTCTAAATGCTGAAGGGGTTTTGTGGCTCAAAATTAAGTCCCTTATTCAGCGGGGTGACCCATGGTGACAGGACGGTGTTACAAGCCAAATGAGTGGCACCTCTTGCTAGCTCCTGCCCAGACTGGGTGGTGCACAGTGCTGAGCGGCGGCAGCAAGCTAAAAAGTAAAGACTGAAGGGTTGGCACCATGTTTCTGCACGTAAAGACAGATAGCCACCTGTCTGTCAGGAAAGACAGCAGAAAATGAAATAAAAGGCAAGCAGAGCAGAGTCTGTGGTCATGAAACTGGTGAGTATGTTTCTCACACTGACCCTATTGTTCATTAATGTATTACCATCCTGTGCTCACTGTTTTAACTTCTCTTTAGTCGTCATTGTGGGTTTTCACACTGCCGCCGAGAGCAAGACAGGAAATTAGTAATAGCACGCAGTAGTCATGGTTTAATACGTGTTGTGGTATTGACATCATGGCTCAGTATGTTTCCAGCACAGCAGCGAGAACAAAATAAACACAGAGGATAAATGTGGCTTATTTTGAAAAGTTGAAACATCAGCATCAAGTTATTAAAGCTAACAAACTAAGAAGCCAGCCAAATTAAGGCGCAAGTCATGTGTGACCTGTACAAGTACACCTGCAGTGTGTTTGTTTGTGTTTGTGTTTGAATGGACTCTCTTCCTGGATGGCACCATAGAGACATTACAAAGCTCCGTAAATCCAGTTAGTGGTAGCACCACCTGCCCCTCCCCCCACAGACTTCCGTGAGTGCTGCCAGGCAACCTGCTGCCCTTCACCTGGGCTCTGATGTAACAGTATTAGCCTCGGCCTCCTCTGTGTCTCCCCACGCCGTCACTGTCACTGTCACTGTCATGACGCCTCTGTTTTTGGCAGGAGGATCATTCACTTTCCGGAATCGCAGTGACGTCCACCCCAGGCTGGCTTGTTTGGACACACTCAAGTCCCAGCTGCACGTGTTTGAGACCTGGTGCCAGTTTGCCAATTATTACAGAGAGCGCTTAAATTGTCCTTTGAGTTCACATGCCAGGACTTAGCATTTCTGGATCTGGCTTAATCAGCTTTAGGTGGATCAGACTGAGTTTCTCACCTCAGTTTGTGGGAAAATTTAAATTGATGGTAAATTCTGTGCAGATCTGGATCGTTGTCAGTTTTGGGGTTAAGAAAACAAGCAATGTGTCAGAGCTACCAGCCCTAAGTAAGACCCAGACAGACTGTAACATACAGGATTTACACTGATAGGAATTTTCAGTGTGTCCAACTCATCAATACAATGTAATGCAGCGGATCAATGTACAGTATGATGCAATGAGCTGCCAGCTGATGCAGTGACTCTACAGCTCTACAGGAGGTCATATCCTGTGACAAACTTCTGGCCCCTGAAGGAAATTAAATAAAAGAAATGATCCACTTTAGAATTTAGCACAGGTCTATTCAAGTGGTGGCCCGTGGGCCAACTCAAAGACACTCACCTTACAGTCAAAGATAAAGAACGTAACGGTAGATTAGCAAAGTCAATTAGATAAGGAATACAGTAACATAAAAAATAAATAATAGAAATAATAATAACATAACAGATAAATATTCAGCGAAACAAGTTGACAGTGAAAGAGATGAGTTTTGAAGTGTGATTTTAAACTGGAGACCGGCCTGCTGATCAGGTCTGATTACAAATAAATAAAGTTTAAAACTTGAAGAACAAAAAAATCTTGTGAGTAACAGACATTTTGCGCTGAGCAGCACTTTGCCTAGTTGTGTCTGAACCCCACAAGCTGCCAGCGGGTTTGAAAGTCATGGCTTTTTTTTTAAATTGCCAAAATTAAATCATTTATCACAGCCACAAACTGTTTCAGCAGAATTTATCATCAGATTTTCACATTTCTTGAACATTACTTGAACACATCATGTGTGATGAACGCTGCCATCAGGAAACAAATCCAAGCTGAAAATAGTCATGTTTAATCAAAATCACTTTATTGTACGTCGTATTTAAAATTTTGCCAAAAATAAACTGTTAGTACTAACCAGATTCTGTGAAAAACAATAAATTCTGCGCTTCTTGGCGCAACTATGAAGCCATGACTGACTCAGCTGAGACCAACAGTCTTGTGACAAAAATTCAGTGAAACTTGGACTGAGCTGCAGGCTGTTCACGCAGAGCAGAGGACAAGAGACATTCTAAGTAGAGGCTGTAAAAATTTAAATAGTAAATATAAATTCCAATGTAGCAAAATAAAGGTTTTGAAAATGTGGTGTCGTGTTGTGTTAAGTGAACGTACATAATGAGAATAATAGTTCAGGGAAATGTCCGGCAGCCAGGCCCTTCGCTTTCTAAAGATGTGGCCCTTTGAACCACTTAGTTGAATCTCTCTGGTTTAGCATTTTGCCATGTGACATTAAACTAACGCAGCATGTTTCAACAAAACAATAAAACCTCCTGTAATTTAAACCAAAGCGTTTCTCCAGACTCAGATGTAAGAGAACAGGCGATGTTGAAAACACATCTACAGCAGGATGTGTTTCCCTTCACCGTCAGCAGCCAGTGCTTGTCACACGGCTGCTGGGAGGATTCCCAGGCCTGCTGCATGTGTCAGTGGTGACATCTGGACCATGAGCCATAACCATCAGCATACAGCTGTTGCTCTGTTTACCTGGGGGTCGGACGGCCGTACTGTCGGTGGGATCAAACAGGGACAGGGTTGTAATTAGTACCCCAATCCTGCCATCGCCCCCTGGGCAGGCCGCAGGGTTGGGGGGAGGGACTGATCACTGTTTGCATGTTTCAGCTGAATTCCCCAAACAGTCCTGGAACTGGAGATCCTGCTCTATCAGGCGATCTCTCCTCTTTATTAGCCACCAGTACCTCGGCTCTGCAGACACTCACAGGTCTGACTCAGAGAAACATGGTGTCTTTGGACCTTGTGGCACAGTAACACGGCTCTTACCCTCAGATGTGTGTTAGCAGGCCATCCTCAGCGTTGATGGAGCATCATTAGGAGCAGTGAGAAAAATGTGACAGTGGAATTCATATTGTAGGAACCAACAAGATATTGGCCCATCTCAGATATATCAGTATCGGTTGATAGATATCAGCCAGTATATCAATATCAGAATCTGAACTAAACCTTTTAAACAAGAAAGTTACACAGTGACGCAGACTAAGGCCCCGATCACACAGAAAGCGTTTTGCAAGTTGCAAAATGCGAAGCGCACAGTGCTGCCTTTTTTTTAATTGAATGCCCTAAAAAGAGGGTGGATCCTCCTGGACCAACTGATGGTACTGGTAAACCAACTGTAAACTTGCTGTTGTGACCACTACAGAAGGCCCATCTCTCAAATCATCCGATTGGAAAATGGGAAAAGGGATGATGAAAAAAAGAAATGATGTGGGGCGATTGTCTGCTCTGAGTTGAAGTTTCATCAACTCACGGAGCTCAGAGCACTCCGGCAAAAACACCAGGCACCTGGAGTGCAGAAATGGGAGGCGTGTCGCAACACAAAAACAGCAACCAAAAAGCTTCATTCTCATTAAAAACAATTTTAAAAAGCTGTCTCCAGCTGCTAAAACACTTTCTGCGTGATCAGAGCCTTACTAAATGTTTAACTCAGCGGTAAACCAGCAGCTTCTGTGTTCCTGTGCTCCGTAGAGCGATATAACAACTTCATTTCCCTGCAGGAAATCGCTGTCTGACAGCAAGGAAGAGCGGTGAATATACTCTAATTGTAGCGTACACTTAAACTCAAATACATTTATTTAGGTGGCTAAAATGCATTTGCAAACATTTCTAAAAACAAGTATTCACTTTGTCATTATGGGTTGTCGAGTGTAGATTCATGAGGAAAACTGTGCATTTTTTTCATGAAAAGTTCTAAAAAAACAAAAAAAAAACAAAAAACAAATCTCTGACACAATAAAGTGCAAAAAGTGAAGTGAATACTGTACACCACAGCTTATAAAAGACCACGCTAAATATGGATTGTGTGAAAATATATTGTGCGTTTGGAACATGGGAGAGGCAGCACTGTGAGAGAAATCACTGTGGATTAACCACGTTTACATCACTGGCTTCAGTTATGCGTTATGACTGTCTCTTTCAGTCCCCGCTATCCTGCACAGTCATTGTGAGCTGCCTTTAATAAGATCACAATAAAAATTATAAGACACAGCTCAGACAGTACCAAGAGCACAAAACCAACTAAAGGAATAATAATCGTCTTCCTTCATCCTCTGAGAGCCTGTGACAGGATGAAGTTGCCTGGCTGCCACACAGACGCCCTGTTTATTTAGCAGGTGCTGTTCCATGCACTTCCTTACGTCGTTTACACGCTGCGATAAGAGTTCTAAACATGGCAGAGTGAGAAATTGGACTTCAAAGGGAGATTTGCTTTTGGAATGGAGGGATTGTTTAGGGCAGGGACTGAGGTGCAGATTATAGGCTTGCATAAACATACTCACTTTCAGTCGTCGAGAGTGTGTGTGTAGAAACACTTGTCTCTGAGCTTTCCTACACCCACGTCCCAGTTCCTGTTGTTCCTCCAGCTCCCTTGGGCGGCACTCACTAAATGCTAGCTCCATGGACCACCAGGACTCCACAAGTATGCTGCTGCCCACCGCACGGCTATAATTACCTTCAACAATAAAAAAAAAGGAAAAATTTGACCAATATTGGGTAGTTTTTCCCTCGGCTTTTATGGAAGGTTTTAATTTAGGCCTTTGCCTTGATGTTAGAAAGCAGCTGATGCAGTGGGTCCGCCCAGGCTCTGCCTGTCTGCAGGCAGATGGATGAATGTAATGAAACAGCTGGTTGAATGACGAGTGACAGGAAGGCCTCATCCATGTGACACCTGATCAAACTGAGAAACCTTCCAGTCTGGTACTCCAGGCTGCAGTGGTGAGTAACCACAGTGTTTAAGCTTCTTCTGTTGGGTATGGTTAGGGTGAGGACTAGGGCTGAACCAAATGTCATATTTTTTACATTGAAAGCTTCTATTAAGGGTTTTGAATGAAGCTTCCAGTGTCTTATTTGATGATGTCATATTTTATGACTTAATCAGCCTAAAAGCAGAAAGTTCTCAAACAAAATCCTCAGTCTGAACGCAGTAATTCATCGCATATAACAAATTACGCCCCGATCACACAGAAAGCGTTTTAGCAGCTGGAGGCAGCTTTTTGTAATTGTTTTTAATGAGAACGAAGCTTTTTGCTTGCTGTTTTTGTGTTGCTACGTGCCACACGTTTCTGCGCTCTAGGCACCTGGCATTTTTGCTGGAACACTCTGAACTCCTCAAGTTGAAAAAACTTCAACTCAGAGCGGAAAAGCACCTCACTTCATCTCTCTTCATCATCTTTTTTCCCACTGTCCAGTCGGCTCATTTGGGAGGCGGGCCTTCTGTGGTGGTCGTGACAACAAGTTTGCAGTTGGTAAACAATGGAGGAGAAACTGGTGGTAGTGGTTGCTGGATACCCAGAGCTATACAGCGCGATGATAGACAGCAGGTTGTCAAACTGCCAGCGAGTCATCCTAGAATATGCCTGGAAACGTCCATGATGGAGGAGAAGCTCCTGGACCAACTGGTGGTACTCCCCATGATCCAGCCTCTTTTTTAGGGTCTCATGTACCCACACAGGTCTCTGTTTATCTGCTGACAGCCTCTCACCCTCAACCAGAGCTACAGACAGTACCCTCTGCCTCAACATGTCAGGAACTATATACATACATACCCTACTTTGAACTATTTGGTACAGGCCTCGTGAGGACTAAACTGGTGGCACTTTGCCATGCAATCATACAAACATCACCAATCATCAGTATATTTCTGGTCATTTTATATTTAAATTTGATTTAATTAATCAGTGATTCTGTGTGATGTAAATGTGAAATCAGTCTCAGAGGAAAACACATCCTCTTTAAAGGCTTCATGAAGAAAGGCAGAGCTGTACTCTGAACAGCTGGAGGTGTGTTGGCAGCTGACAGGTCTGGATGGGATGATTGTGGTCTCTTCTGTTAGTGAGCTGAGATTCTCAGAAGAATGCTGGACGAGAAGGACGAGGCAGCACCCCTCTATTTTGGTGCCAGGGTGCAGCTTAGGACACATCCAGCCCCATGGCTGCCGCCCATCTGTTACACAGCGCTGGTTTAGTCCTCGACATCGCACCACATTTAACTGCCTCTGAACTAAAGACGGGCTCATCCATCCTCTCACTGTCACCACACCAGTTTGTGCATGTTTCTAAGAGTTCCAGTGTCAGAAGAACGCCCCTTACAAAGCCTCTCTGTGTTTGTCTTTGGGTGGATATTTTTGGTGCGTTCTCTTAAGATGAAAGTGTGTTTGGTTCTTGGCGTCAGTGAGAGCAGCCTCTGGTATGGCGTGATGAAAATCTCTGTGGGATTATGCCCCCTCTTCAGATCTTTAGCCACGGTGCATTCTCCCAGCATTTTTGCTTTGGACATCAAATATCGATTTCCATATCATAACTCGATGTCAGATGTCTGGATCAATTCTTGGTTTATTTCAGGCCTGTCTGACCATCTGACCACTCGTGTTTCTTGATGCTTTGATTTCATTGTAGTGATGTCGGTAATGGCAGTAAACTGGAATTATCCTTTAATCTGTGTACAGTACAAAGGGGGATGTGTCTGATGATCATTGCTTGCTAAATGAATGTGTAGAGGTGTGTTTAGTTTGTGTGTGTGGTGGTGATGAGAAGACAGAGGCCCAGAGAGGCTGTGTGCGAAGGGCACATAATTACAGCAGTAGTAACAGTGTCAGGAGGAGCAGCAGGTGACCCATTAGTCTCACTGCAGTGTGATCATGACGTGTCAGTGCTGGTGAATTTTCAGTCGTCTCAGTGTCACTCTGACACTTTGTGTATCTGTTAGCGTGGCCTTATCTCGACGGAAGTGAAGCAAGTGCCTACTTCTGCTTTTGCCTTGTGTAGTGTCATTGTGGTCGTGTTGCCGTCACTTTTGGTCGTGAGTACAGAGAGATGTGGTGAACGGTTTTTTTACCCAGCAGCTCTACACATTTCTGACTGTGTTCTCTACGTATGACTGTACTTTTCTGCAGAGCTGATAATGTGCACCGGGTAATGATGTACAGCATTCTAGGGCTGCACGATAATGGAATAATAATCATGATCATAATGTTGGCCTTCCACAATTAAATGAACATAACGGAGATGCTTCGCTCGTAGAAAACTGCTGCATATTGAATCATGTGCTTTCTAAACTTACCAGCTGTAATGCCTCTGATAATCTGTACTTACAACCAAGAGAGAGAACAACACGACCACAATGACACCACACAAGGCAAAAGCAGAAGTGGACACTTGCTTCACTTATTGTTTTTGTTGAATTAATTCGTATTTCCACCCATCATATTGGTTGCACAAGTTCGATGTGTTGGTTTATTCGGCTAAAGCAACAGCTTCTTCTTTGTCCATCTTGATGGAGTTTCAGTAACTGTTGCCATTTATCCCAGCGTTGCACGTGTCTTTGCTTTAGTCCTCAGGTGAAAGGTCAATTTTTCCTTGGAATATAGCTCCTCTACAATGTCCATCCACCGTCCTGGACATGGAGGGTCCCCAGTTCCTAGTAAAAGCCTCTTTGCATGCCAGCATAAGGTTTTCAAACAGATAAGTGTCCTTCTTATGAATAATGTCCTCAGGTATAAATCCCAGTTCCTTGCAATTTTGAAACCTAAAACTCTCTCTCATCAGAGTAATACCATCCCAGAGTTTTATACAGGACCAAAATATATGTGAGTGATTGGCATTCGCCTGCCCGCAGAGTCTCCAGCAGTGCTGTTGTTTACCTGATTGTTTGTGTTTTGTAAATGGTGTGATAAAAAATCAAATATATTCCCCCAGCCAAAGTCTCTCCATCTTTCAGAGCTGGCGGAGGTTTGATGGATTGCCATTCATCTCCCGACAGATTAATATTCAGGTCTGCTTCCCATTTCGGTTTCACATAAAAAGTGTTCCCTGCATTAGATTTTTGTAAACTCTTAGATAATATGGAGACTTTTATGGAGGGACTGTTGCCTCTTTTATCCTCAGTTATTACAACACAACACTATTTCAGAGCCTTTAACGGCATGAAGGAAGGCCCGTGTCCTGCGTTTAGGGAGCTTGTACTGTGAGACACCATGAAGGTGCTTGTGCCGCATGCTTGGCTGTAAGGGGAAGTGGTTTGAACAAGATGTTGTCAGACAGTCTCTCCTGGAGGATATTCACTCTGTTTCACTTGTTCACATGAAAAGTGACAGGAACAGTTGTGTGATTTGGGGAGCTTTCACACCTGAAGTTCGGTTCATTTGGTCTGGACCAAAAGAAAAAAATTACAGACTGTCGCATGTTGGTGTTTATTTGTAAAAAGTCCAGACCGGACCAGAACAGGACCGGCTGGTTTCTTGTTAATAGGACAGTTTTGGCAATTGTCCTCCTGCGCCACCAGGACCCATTTGGGGAAATCAAATTCCAGGGACTGACAGGAAGCTTCTGCGGCACTTTCATGCCTCTGATGTGGATATTTATGTTCTTAAGTCACACAAAAACCTTAGGCCGCTAATCGACCGCATGTTATGAGTAATGACTAACAGGTAGAGACATGGCGAAAAGGAGGTGTCTTGTAATGATTCAGGGCTCATTGCAGTGCACTGTCACACACTTTATAATGGACTTATAATACCCGTGCTGACATGCATGCATGTTACCTCGGTTGCCAAATGATTTGCATAAGCAGGTTATACGGCTATGTGACCTCATGCAGATCAATTACAAAATCGCAGACAGATTACACATGCTGAAATCACATATCTGCTGTCATGAAATCCTGCACCAGAGTCCGCTTTGAAGCTGACCGAGACCCACCTTTTCAGGAGTGGATCCAAGGTTCGACTAACAGCTGTAACACCGGCCCAAATGAACCATGGTCACTGGGCAAACGGGCCTGTGATTGTTTAAACCAAACCCAACAGGTCAGGTGTAAAAGCACCCTGAGATGTTCCAACCTTCACACAGCTGACCAGTCACAGTGTGAGGTGGGTGTGAATGTCAGATTTTCTGTTTCGGAAAGTCACAGAAATGGTCAGACACGGCCCCCACCCTACCAATCCGACGGCGGAAAGGTGTGGGGAGAGGTTCGATCATCCGACAAGCTCGTCTGGTGGAGTATACTGGCTCCTTAAGTCTGTTAACTCATGAGATGAGGTAGAGTTCATGTGGTATTTTCATTAGTGTCATCTTATTTCTAGACAAACTTTTAGTTTTTGGGCTCTTCAGCTTTTCCTCTCTGTTCCGTAGCAGTTGTCTGTGGACTCTTTGCTTACCCTGAGCCTTCAGAGGGCTTCATTTCAACCCTCCACTTCTGAGATCTTCATTTATTCATGAATAATTCAGAGGCTGTGGAGATGATGACATTGGGACAACATTTTCAGTGCATACATGTGGTGTTTTATACGCACACAGATTTTGTTATTTTAAGGAGAGCTGCTGCTCTATCAGTAACTCGCAGTGTTTGGATATAATATCAGCTGTCCCTCAGGCCTGATATCCTGTCTGTCCACCGCCGAGGTTCACTGTTGGCATAGGGAAATTAAAAGAGACGCTGCTATGTTAAAGACAGGGAGATAAGTGCTTCAGGCTGCAGCCGTGTCCACCAGAGGCAGACATCTGATCAGGAGCTGGGTGAGTCCCCCAGGTGGGAGGATGTCTGGGCTAAACGAGGATCAAGATAAGATGTCAGTTATCTTAGAGCGATTTCTACTGCTGCAGATGTTTGACCTTTTATTGTCATGTGTGACCTCTGGCTTGTTTTAAAAAACAGGGACTAACTGAAGGTATAAAAAAAGTGTCATTTTTGGCCCGACCTGAAGTCCATTCAGAAAAAATCGAACTCTTAATCTTACAGTTAATCATTGTTTTAGAGTCAGAGCCTTTCTGTCAGAACTGTGAGAAATCTGAGGCAACGTTTTTTTCATGTTGTCTCGACTCTCTTCTGTAATTGAGTCGTAACAGTGCATATCTCCCATCTCTCCCTGGAGCCTGGGCTAAAGAAGACATCTGGACAGAGGGACCGGCTGGAGGGAACAAAGAGTCTTTTCTGCTCCCTGTCACCCAGTCCCATCCAAACCTCAGCGGACACACAAACCAAAGGGCTTGTTCACATTCCTCCTTTATTAGTGCTCTCAGCATGCTGGAGTAATAAGAGCTCATATTCAGATAATGGCACTTATCAAGGCGATCGTCTTCTTATTGTGGTGTGTAACACATAAAGCCTGACCGGAAGACACTCGGGTATATCATCATCAGACTGGAACTCATGAAATATCACAGAAAATTAAGATAAACTTTCAGATATACACTTCACTCTTCTTTAATGTACTGACAGTCTAGTAGTTTTATCTGCCTACGCAGTCTGTGGTAACGTTTCTTCACACATGGCTCACATTCCAGCTTAGTGCCGTCACATTCACTGACACAGCTTGGCCTAAATGTCTTAATGTGCTGCACATAATCCACAAATTATTTAAACAGGTGTCTTGCACCTTCTTAGAGCTGCAGTGTTACAAATTTAGAAAGAAATGATTAAACTGAATGACCAAATTTAAGTGTGAAAGCTGGAGTTTAAAGGCGTAAAATATAAATAAATTACTCACTGCGTTTTACCTTGAATTCATGAAGAAAATGTACGGAGAATCCAAACAAGGCGAACACTTTTCACAAGTTGAAGTAAATAGGGGTCCACATTTAACACCAGTAAAACATCTGTTTACAAACTCTCACACAACTTGGCAGTAAAGTCCAAGTATCATTTATCCAGTCGTATGCTCAGTAGTTCCCAAACACATTGTGACTAAAACATCAAACTGAGCACTACTGAAGAGACTTGATGATCCCTAAAATTAGGTGGGGAAAATATCAGGTACCGCCCCAATGAATTGTTATATATCGCCATATCAGCAAAAAAAAATCCAATATCGTGCATCCCTAGTAAAAATGCCTGTGTTTAGGAAGTGCTGAAGATAGGACTGAATAAATAAAACTTACATTATTCTGCATGAGTTGGGTGAGAGTTTGCAAACTGATGTTTTGACGTAGGTTTGCTCAGGGCTGCTCACTGAAAGTCAAAGATTCGAATCATCGTTGGTAAACCTCTCAGATGACTGAGATTCCCTCAAGTCAGGTTGTCAGTTTTGTTCTTCTGAGGACGTTTCTGTCCCCAGATTTATCTGCAGAGTGAGCGCTCTTCACTTTCATGCTGCTGTCTGGAACAGGTAGCTGCAGACCCAGACCCAGGGTGAGTCTGATTGAGATGGAGGATTGCCTGATCAGGCTTTGAGATAACGTTATCTCCTGCGTTCTACTGTGAAGTGGTGAATTCACAGCTCATGGCACAGTCTCTGGCTTCTGTTTGATATTTAGTGTCGGCAAAAATGTTACTGCACATTTCTGATCCTTCATCAGCGTATTTAGCACACAGTAGCTCAGAGGGCTAACTTGGCTTGTTTACTATATTATGTGAACTTCCCAGTAAAATCTGTATCAACTTTCAAACTCTATATAGAAAAAAAGAAAACAAATTATCCGTGTCATTTGTGTAGTTATCCTGCTTTAGGTCAGAGGGCTAACTTGGCTTGTTCACACTATTACACGAACATTGTTGTCACCCTGAATGTCGCACTCTGTTCAAACTCTCAAACTCTGTATGGAAAAAAAGAATCAGTCATCGCATATTCACATTGAACAGCTAGAACAGACTCAACTGACGTTATCTAGTCTGGTACAACCCTAACTTGCAGTCATTTATGCTTAAAGTACGTGGCCCCCGTGTACTTCAGTTCATGAAGAGTGTTTGCCTCTTCTGGATCTCTGTCTACTGTGGAGGCATGCAAGAAAAACAAGGTTTTCTTAATGAATTCAATGTACAAATGGTCATTTAAAGGTAAAAGTAATCTAACTGTAAGGGTTATCAGTTTGGTGAATTTGAGCTCAGAGGTTTGCTGTCATGGAAACAGCTGAGCGAAGTTGCAGGAGGAGGTGATAGTGTTACTCGGTCAGGTTTCTGCAGCTCGTCTGTGAACCAGGGATCTCTGCCAATGTGTTGAATCAAGACTAGCGATGACCTAACTGGAACACGACTGCAGAGTAGAGGAAATCAATTATTCATTGAACTGCCAAAGATTTTATATCCTGTCATCCAACGACAAATGTTTTCCTTTTTGAACTTGTGCTGCTACTTGACAGAACGATCTGACACATCAGCCTGCTGCTCTTCTGACAGGCCGGCTGTAGCTGCAACCTCGAAGAGTAAAGGCAATCAGCAGACTGGATGGAAGGATGGATGCTCTTCAGTGTAGTGTGACGGGGTTGCATAGTGTTAGATAAAGTGATTGTGATTGGCAGAAGTCCGTTACTTGTGTTTGTTCTGCAGCGAACTGACAGGAACATGTTAGTGCTTGCATCATTTCCCTGTGGGCATTTCTCCATAAGAACAACACGGCCTGCTTACTCACACTGCTGCTATGTTCCTGAATAGATAAACATCTGTCAGCATGTTTGGGTTCTTGATTTGGTCAATTTCCAACTCAGAACACTGGAAAATAATTTTGGATGTGGAGCGTGTTTTAACTGTTTATAAGCCAGGATCTCATACAAGGCTTTAAAACCAGAGTTCTTTGAACTCATGTCCAAAATGAATAACAAATATATGTATTTAAATGGTACTCATCCAAGTTTGGAGCAGTGCTATGAGAGCTGTTGCGACATTCACTTGCCTAGAAACATTTCGAAACATTTGTTGGCAGGGAAAGGATTCAATATGAATCATATTCAGCATATGATGCTACCGACAGAGTCTTTATTCAGTAATAATAAGAAAAAATATTGAAGTTCTGTGTTCTTTGTTTCCATTTTCCACCTGCTGGGAACTCCTCCGCTCTGCAGCTCTTCTGAATCCTAATAGAGACTTTCAGAAAGTTAAAAAGGTGACAAATACTTTTACGCCATTATCTAAAAAGTTAGCGCTGGGGTGATATGCTCGTCTCCAGATTCAACACTACTTGGGTGTATTGCAATTAGATATCACCATATGTTGTGACTTGTGTTCACTATTTTAACACTAGAGCACAGGAACAAGGTAAATCATACACCTCTAGAGACTGTATGTGGAGTAGGGTTGTGTACTGAGCTGCTACCTGCTGGGCTGAATCACAATGCAGATTACGGTGCCTTATTTTAGTGCCAGAGTGTGTGCATAGCCATTAAGTACCACTGTGGTGAGACAGAGAGCGTGTGTGTGATGGTGACGTGTGACAGCGAGGCTGCAGTGACCGCAGCAGACAGTATGAAGTTAAACACAGCAGTGCAGTGTGTGTACAGTTTAGGCTATCTGTCAGTGAATAAATGCTGCAGCTCCACAAGACCCAAGCAAAGTTCCTTTGTCTTGCTTGCCACCTGCCAATTAAAGTGAAGGGGGTTAGCTCTGAAGCTAAGTGAAATTAGCTTCCCTTAAAAATGGATTGTTAAAGTGGACCAGCTGTTCTCATTGTTTAAACAATCTCAGCTGCTCCTAAAGATAAGATAATGGAGACTAATGGAGACATGTCTGGCTGCCGAGTCAGGGAGACGATTATTGTTCCCAACTCAAAATCTTCATTTTATGCTTCTTTTTTTTTTTTTAAAGTATCTGTTCAGGCATCTTTTTAGCACCAGTATTGGAAAAACCTAAACTATACCCATTGCCAAAAACAATGTACATCACATGTCATGTCAGTTTTTTCAGCAGCTTCATATACGGCTTAGAAAAGTGGTAAATAAACTAATAACTGCTTTTATGGTCTGATTTTTAACAGTTTTATCCCAGTGAAGCATTTTGTGACCTCGCTCTGTGGATGATGCCATATTACATAAATTTAACTTTCTTACTTACTAAAATGTAGATGTTTAGTAGATGCAGAATCTTTTTCTGTTGTAGAGCTGCATTCAGTTTATTGATTAGTTCAGCCCTTCGCCCCGCTTTCTTTCTCTCCCTCTGTTCATCACACAACACTGTAGCCCCTTTCACACTGCCAGATTTTCCGAAGGACGGGCCGACTTATGAGAGAATCGCTGCCTGACTAGCCGCGGCTTCCCTCCCATGTCACTGTTTACGTCACACGCTGAGCTACACGTTTTGTTACTTGCTCACGCCCCCCATTGCCCTGAAAAAAAACATTTGTATAACAGTTTGAAAAGCTCTGTTTGGAAGTTTTTTTGGAAGCTCCTTGCTTCCTCTCGTCTTTATTCTTATCTATCCCTTCCTTAGGTCTCCTGTCCTACTCCATCCCCATGTTTGATGCATGTTTCCCAAAACTCATCTCTGTTCATCAAACGTACATGAAAAACATCCTTTCATGCCTCGAAATGGTTTCGATGTAACTACACAAAAAGGCGCATTCTGTATAAACAAAAGTAGGCAGGCGGCATTTTGCCGCACTCCCCGATTTTGTTTTTATACCGCTGAAAAACAACTGATTGGGCTTTCCTGCAAATTTGCACATCTCCTATCTAAAATGGGCTAGAGACAAGAATAAGCGAACCACCCTGCAGTCCCTGGGTCTAATCTGTGTAGCAGCAGCAACAGAAAGTTTGCTAATCTGGTTGGGAGTTTGCACTGTCTGCATTTGAGTTCCTATTGGAAATCACCAGAGGATCCACGATACGATATTATTGCGATTTTGAATATGTTGAGATATGCTGAGTAATGCGATAAAATATATTGCAATTTATTGCCTTTTTTTTTAAAACTGTAAATTATGTCCACACAGGAAAACTTTGTCAACATCTGTTTTATCTAATAAGATAAAGTTTTAAGTCTGTTCATCTCACTTAAGCTATTTTCTGCAGCAGCTAAATGTATGTAGTGGCCTAAAAAGCAGTTGATTATATTATTCTAGTAGGCTAGAGTTTAGTTTGTTTGTTAGTTTAGTTTGTATTTTTAATATTGATAATATACGTAATAAAAAGTCGCTACTTGGCACTGTGTGACGATACGATATTGCCACACAGAGATATCGTGATACTATGCTCTGTTGATTCAAGTAGTTGAAGGTTAATTTCCTCACACTGTCTGACATTTTTTGCGTTTTTGCTTTGGCTTTGGAAACAGATACAGTGTCACATTACTCGTATATTACCACAATAAAAGTGGCTTCTCTTCTTTCCAGCTCTGCAGTTGAATTATATCAATTCAGGCATTTAACATCGATCAAAAAAGACAAATTGCGATACTTAGATGAATTGATATTTCTTTCCCCTCCCCTGCTAAAAGTATAAAGAAACATTTGTCAGTTTTGATCAGTTGGGATGATTTTAATAAGCACGATCCCAGAATAAAGTGACTCTGCTCTCGTCTGCTCTGTTCTCATATCCTGCCCTCTGTCTTTCTAATATCCTGACCTGACCTGTTCAAACTGCACCTCATCTTTTTTGCTTCATTAAATCACTCAGGCCAAAACTTTTAGTATCTCATCAGTTCCTCTGCTGACTCAGAATCATTTCTACTGAATCTCTTATGTTTTAATGGGGATTATATTTCTCAGTCTTGTTTAGACTGATCGTTTTGTTTATCCTGTCATTAAAACGACTAGACGAAGGCATTTCTGCACTCAGTGACTTGTGCAAGCCTCGACCCACAGTGTCTATTGTTGTTCTCACATAAAGTTACTGGAAATGTTTCAGATAGAAATATAAATACATTTTATAGTTGGAACACAAACAGACATGAAATAACAGCTGGAGAAGTTATAGAGTGAATAAAGTCTGTAATTGGTTTGTGCTGGAGCCACACTGTTTTAGACCAACAGTTTTTACACGACACTTTGCAGAGAAAAAAACAGGAAATATGAGCCATAACTTTTCATCCATACTAATTTATTTTATATTACACTGCAGTGGAAATCTCAGATACTCTTTAACTATAAATATATCAGCACCTTTTCCGCTTGTCACATCATTAATTTCTAACACATAAGGTCATTTTTAACTTAATAGTGCTTTTGGAATAAAACCTCAGTGTCACAAGGAAATCAATATGAGTGTGATTGGTTGACGCTTCTGCATAAAACTGAACCTTTCTCAACCTCTGCATGTCGGACATTTGTATAACAGTTTGAAAAGCTCTGTTTGGAAGTTTTTTTGGAAGCTCCTTGCTTCCTCTCGTCTTTATTCTTATCTGTCCCTTCCTTAGGTCTCCTGTCCTACTCCATCCCCATGTTTGATGCATGTTTCCCAAAACTCATCTCTGTTCATCAAACGTACATGAAAAACATCCTTTCATGCCTCGAAATGGTTTCGATGTAACTACACTTCTGCCTCAGTTGGTATGCACAAACCTATGAAAATGAAAACTCGCCCCACCCTTTGTCACTCACCTGCAGCTTGAGCGCACCGGCTCACCTTCACTCTGTTCATCAAACCCACAAATGTCTGCTTGTAGATGGTAAAAGATAACGAAGCTTCTGTCTTATTTAACAGCTTTTAATTTTTGCTAATGTTAGCTCAACTTGTCAGAGCTAGCGAATAGGAACAAGGATTAAGTGCAGCTTAACTAATGTTTCCTCCAGTGTTAGCCATCTTGATGCACACAGCTCCTTCACAGGTTAACCCAGCCTAGACCTAGTATTTTTCTTTCAAACAATGTCATGAGAGCTACTTTAAAAGTTTTTATAAAAATTCTCAAAGACCAGTTATACCTGAGTCCTCCATCAACATGTACATGAACAGTTTATCTAAGCACCACTAAAGAGTCTGTATATTTTTAGCAGTTGTTGGGATGCAGTCTGTTTTGAATCAGCCTGCCTCTGATGTGATGAAATGTGGTCAGCCCAGTGTAGCCCTCAGCCTGACCGTCCTCTGTGGACTGCACTGCCTCACTCACCAGCAGCCCACTGCTTAGATGGCTAATATTGATGAAGTCATAATGCTGTTGATGGTACCACCACCTCCCGACACACAATTCAATACCAGGCCTATTGTAGAGCTGTCTTAGGTGTGAGAAGCTTTTCCCCGAGTCGAGAAATTAGTTTGGACAGACCACCCTCGCTTACAAAAGAGCCAATTACAGCAGCATAATGCCGTCTCCAATTAGATTTGCATGGCCCGCTCAGAGGCAGGCACTGCCTATTGTCCAGCAGATTAAACACAGTCAGAGCAGCGGCCATGCTGCCTGCTGCTGGGACTGAGCCTCAGGACTCACTGCACAAAGTCCACTTGCTGCAGCGAGCCTTCACACTCACAGACCTATATATATATCTACACACACAGTCAGTTGTACTAATGGCTGTCTGGTAGCATACATTTACTTCCCTGTTTGACTCAAGCATCATTTAACTTAGAGCTAGTTTTTGTTTTTGCAGACTAAGAATTTGGAACGCCCTCAGATTCAATACATTTTCAACCATTAATGTTGAGGAAGTGCTCCGCCAATTTAGTGCTGCACTTCTACAAAGGTCGGGGACTCACAGGAGACACATTTAATAAACAGAATGGTCACAGTCAAAGCAGCAGAGGCTTTGATATCCCAACATTTGGCGTCTCTACATTTACCATAATGCAACTCCATAGTATCTTTTCATTAGCCCCTCTGCCTGGTGAATGCCCAGGTCCTTTACATCATCCAAATAACGCTAAGCTTTCTGTTTTAAATTTGTAGTCTGCACGCCTAAACTGAGATAACCCTGATTACATCACTATGACATCATCAGGGGGTTGTTTTCTCAGACTTGTCAAAGCTCCTCCAGAGCCAAAGAAGACATGATACAAAAGTTTTCACAGGCTGAGCGCTGCCAACCGTAACTAGTTAACTGTTTAAACAGTTTATCAGAGCTAATGTGGCACTTGGACAAAGTGACATCATTCTTTAAGAGCCCTGACACAACAAGCTGAAGGTCGGTTCTGTTTTTTGGGGCTGACGGTGAGCGTCTGTTGGCACCAGTCGGCTGTTGTTTGGCAAAATCAGCTTGGCTGATTGGCAGCTGATCTCAGTGCACAAGAAGAGCAATGAAAGCAAAGAAAGCAAACAAACGCTTAAAGTCAAGAGGCCAAGATAGAAACCAACCTGTTATATTAGAGATTATTTTTTTAGCCATTGAGCACTGTAGCAGAAATGGTTTATAATTGTTTGTGCTATTGTCTGTTAGCACATGGAAGCTAAATATAATTTGTTCTTTCAATAACTGGCTGCGTTGTGAATGTGCAAACTGGCTAACTAGCACCTTGAAACCGCCCTGTTGGTCTCCCAGTTTCTCTTCTTGAAAGACATGTTCAGACTACTGCCCCCTGCTGGTGTGGAGAGTTATTTCCTTTCACATAGGCGCAGAACTTACATGCTAATTGGCCGCTGGCTATAGTCTTTGGGTTGTTTTGGGTTTTTTTCAAGCAGAGCTTTTTGGATGAGACACAGGTGACCTGAGGCGACGCAACAGTCTGCCTTTGTCATCGCTAGTTATTTGATGTTGGTTTAGTGTGTCTGGGCCTTAAGACTGGGGTGAGAATCTGTCACCAACCTGGAGACACTCCCAGCCTTTGTTCCGGTCCTGAGAATGTTATGTCATTTTTGAGTTAACTCGTAACACCATCTTTTAATACTACAGAAGTTTCAGACTGTACCAAGTTTGCTGTTTCATTATTTCCTCACACAAATTAAAAAATTGCCAAATTACATTTGCCATTTATGCTTTTGTTTCAGGGGTTATTTTACATGTTCAGGGTACCGGAAGTAAAAATCTAACCATTTTCTCATTGATAGTGTAGGTGAGACAGTTGAAGCACTTTAAAGCTGAGGTGGACGTGTTGTGAGAAAATATGTGGCTCTTTGATAAAAGTCAAACCTACAAGCCTCTGGACATAAGATAATTACACCTGCTTTGGTAACAAACATCCAAAATTCTGTTTTGTGGTGGCTGCTAACAGAAAGCTGATTCAACAGAAACCTGAGGCGGTATCACTCTGATGCACTTCACACCCACACACATTGTTTTCTCAGGAAGCCTGCACACCTGTGTTGTTTTGATACCGTCATCCTGGGTTGATGTGTGTCAACTAATCGAGAAAAGCAACTTTTTTATTTCCTTGTAGCAGTTTCATCACATTTAGTACGCAGATCAGCATATCCCAGGGAATCTTACCATGACTGTTTATCTGTCTGTATGACACATGATGTGACGCACATCCAACAGTTTAAGATTCTGGGCAAATTAGGGATGAATTTAGTAACTATTAAGGATGTCAGTTTTGATAAATTTAGCTTTTGATAGCCTGACACCAGCAATACAGAAAACAAAAGCAAAATGATGTGAAATAAAAGAGGCCTTTCCTCTTAGCTGGGCACTTCACTGACTTGTGAGCTTTAGCACCATATTTCAAAGTGCTATCCTTGTAGATGGGGTGAAATTTTGACGTTTTGCCTTTTATTTTCTGTTGGCTTTGCTGACACACAGCTGGCTAGCACAGCAAGTGTCCTGGTTCAGATGGGAGCTAGCTGCCGCACTGTTCATTTGTCATTACAGTTAGTAACCAGGACGGTGTTACTGCACAAACATCGTGTCCACCCTCTGGACTCCCCTCATGTAGCCTCGGCTAATAAGCTGCTAAATTTTGAGCTGCAAAACCTCTTAAGCATGGTTCACTGTGTAAACACCACTGGCTGACACTGCTAACAATGCTAACAGAGCTAAAGTGAGCTTGTGGATTTAAATTACTCACTGGGATGACCTTGGGGGAAACTGGAGGGTGGGCACAATGTTTCCACTGCAGCACTGTTGGGTTGGGACGGCGTTACTAACGGTAATAGCCTAATAAACAGCGTTGCTAGCTAGCTTCCATTAGAGCTGGGTGTATTGTAGTGCAGTAAACTGAAGAGTAGCAAAATTTACCTCAGACCAACATAAGCAACCAGTTAAAAATATTCCCCTCAGTAACTATGGGTGTGTTCATAAATCTAATCTGATGCTCCACAATAATATGAGAGTGCTGACGTTCGAAGAAACAGAACGCTCTGTTTTTACACAAATTAATAAACAGTTAAGTTAATCACACATTCACTCTGCTGCTCCGTCTCCCTCAGACAGAGTACCCAGAGTGCAGTCTGTTCCTCAGAGAGTGTGTTGTTTGAATAACCGAACGGTGCATTCCAACAGTGCACCAAATTTATAAACGGTCCAGTTTGTGCCAGAGTGCGTCCTGGCACTTCGAGTGTGTATTTCCAAACACACCCTAACAAGAAAGCACTCTGAATTTTCCATACCACCAATACATTCTCCGTAGCAACAGTGGTTGAGGCTCATGGCTATCATAGTATTTCTCACAAAGGAAGAGGAAATAATTAAACCTGGATGTCAGAACATAATCCCACAGTGGGGTTAAATTAACCAGGAGACTCCTGTATTTTTATCTTGAGGAACGTTAAGGAGGTCATGAAAAAGACAACCTTGAAAGAACAAATCACAGATCACTTTTCCTGAGGGTGTCTCTGGTGTTTGCTCTCTCGTGTTGTTGGTTTATAAGATGTTTCCTCCAGCAGGATGTCCTGGGTGAGTTTCCAGGGTTGCCAGCCTGGCTTTCAGTGGTATATGGCATGTATCAGAGTCTGAACCCTCATAGGTTCATTTCACTAATGTAATCACAGCACAGAACCTTCTCATTGGTTTGGCATCTCCCTCCACTTCAGATAGGCCACTGTGTTGTTGGTTCGATAACACTGTTTCTCTTGCTTTGCTTTGATTAGTGTGTTTGTGTGGATTCAGTTAACAGTGTAGCTTATGTTATGGAGTAATGGAGACTGAAATGAAACTGAAAACATACAAAGGTCGGCTGCTAGAGTCGAGGGAGTCGTCTATTTTCCAAAAAGTCTACTTGAACAAATGTGAAGTTCAGCGATGGAGGCAGGGTGTCTGTTTGTTGGTGCTCAGAGGGATTGTCTTACCCTTGAGTGCCGTCTATACATTTCTCAGTCAGCTCCAAGTCGTTGTCCCGAAACGCTGCCAATTGGCCGCATGTCTTTGGATTTAAGTCTTGCTATCTTCTCAGCGATGGCATTTTTACGAGTTTCTGGCGAGGGTTCTGAAGATGTGTGGTTCAGAAGTGAACAGTCAGATGAGGCTGTACAGTTTACGTTGCTCCTCTTGTTTCTGGTGCCTCCGCTGCCCAAAGCCGAAGAACTTGAACACACTGCTACTCAGATTCTTCAGTGTCAAGATTATCAGGTCAGCGTGGCTTTGCTCACAAGTGACCTCCTCTGTTTTATCTATAAGCTTAGTTGAATGGTAGGTCAGTAGAGCATGCTGCAGGTCAAGCTTATAGTGAATCTGATGAACCCTCTCTGCTCGACCACAGGGCAAACTGCTTCAAACGGTGAGGTGTTTTTATTCAAGCTCCAGCACAGATGTAGATTTGAAGGGTGGAGACATTTTCGCCATAAATTCTAGGGATGGGAATCTTTAGGCACCGCATAATTCGATTGCAGTTCAGAGGGCTGCGATTTGATTATGAAACAATTATCGTTGCATCTTAATGCATCAAACTTTTGATTTCTACACGATTTATTTTCTCACTGTGTGATTACTTGCTACTCTAGCTTATTTGTAATGATCTGTTATTAAATAAACAGATGAATGTACTTGCATACAATGTGACTATTGTCCAGTACCCTTTTCATTTCAAAACATATCCAAAATTCTTCCACACTGGAGCTTCTACAGCAGGGCGGCCAGTCAGACTGTATCCATCTGTAGTTGCTCATGCAAATCCATTGTGGTATCCATTGTGTTCAGTGTTTGCATACTGTAATATATCACTGGAAAGTATGCACTTCGCATACTGTTGGTTTCCTGAAAATGAGTTCAGTGTTGGGATTAATGTCTTAGAGCAGCTGGTGCACGTCTCATCAGCTCCCAGAGTTATTCCAGCAGCTGTGTTGGAAATGAAGCACAAAGGCTCCTTCGGCTCACAGTAGTAACTTCTGACTTACCTTTGCCTTTGTTAGGTAACCATTGTAGTGGGAGCAGGGATGTAGTGAGGTTAATGACTGTGAAGAAATCACACTAATGAGTCATAAGTTGCAACGGTGGCCACAGAAGTGGAGGTCATGTAATTAGGAAGAGTGCTAATGATGGTGAAGCCACAGGAGAGAGCTATAAACATCCTGACCAATTGGCTGTCAGCTGATGACCACTGGTGTTACCCTGCTGGAGACAGTCTGAGCCAACAACTGAACCAGCCTGGAAAAATACTGCAGGGAGGGAAACTACTCAGTCTGTCCCAATAAAACAAATGCAGACACAAAAAGGTCTTTTTCCATTAAAGTCAGTGGTAAAACTAAAGTGTTTCCCTTTTCTTACTGGGACACAGGCTGGATGTGAAGTGCACTAGTATTTATGTTGGGAAGGCTGATTTACATTGTTTTTTATCTGTTCATTATCATATATATCAGTCTATTATTAGCATTCTTGTGACGTAGACTCTGTTGGGGATAAAACATTGAGGTATCTTAGATAAATCTTTCCAAGTGTCTCACTGAATCCAGACAGATCTGTGGAGAGAGTCCTGTCAGTTTTAGAGTACACAGGGTAACTGTTTGTGTACACTGACACTTGTTGGCAATTTGTATGATAGGATGTTTAATTTGGTTAAAGGTCTTGGTTATTAAATAGATGTGGTAAGTAGAGCCTGCTGTAAAATCAAGAGGCTTGGAGCCTTTTTTAGTTTAATGTTTAAACTAGGGATGTCAGTTTTCAGTTAATTTCAATATCCTGACACCCAAGCCAAATGTCATGAAATACAAGTGGCTACATCGACTCAGTGAGCTTTAGTGCTGCGTTTCAAAGCGCTATCCATGTGGAGGTGGTGAAATTGAAATGTTTTGTGATGTAAATGTATTTTATTCTCTGTTGGCTTTGATGACAGATCGGCAGCTAGCTCCGTTAACATGTGGATACATAGTGACCACTGCCCACACTCCGGTCTCCACTGGTTAGTTAACATTAGCCTTGGCTGCCCTGCACTGTATGCACGGGGTCAGATGGGATTTGGCTAGCGCCTCAGCTCATTTGGACATTACAGATGGTAACGTCACCCTGGTGGCAGGTTCATTTTGAGCTGCAAAAACCCCCCTTAGCATTGTTAAAGGGATAGTGCACCCAAAATGAAAATGCAGCCATTATCTACTCACCCATATGCCGAGGGAGGCTCAGGTGAAGTTTTAGAGTCCTCACATCACTTGCGGAGATCCAAGGGGAGAGGAGGTAGCAACACAACTCCACCTAATGCAGGCTGACGGCGCCCCAAACAACTTTTTATGTCGGGGCTTCAGGACACTTGGATCACTACAGACGAGCAGTATGGAGATATTTTGTGGTCTCAATTATGTGCTTTTGGATGTTTGAATCGGGGGTGCCGTCAGCCTCCATTAGGTGGAGTTGTGTTGCTACCTCCTCTCCCCTTGGATCTCCGCAAGTGATGTGAGGCCTCCATTGGCATATGGGTGAGTAGATAATGGCTGAATTTTCATTTTTGGGTGCTAACGGAAGTCATTAATGCTTAAGGAAGTTTGCGGCTCAACCTAAAGGAGACCAGAGGGTGGGCACAGTGCTTCCACGGCAACACTGTTGTGTTGGGACGGCACCACAGGCGGTAATCTTCGAATGAGCAGAGCACACTGACTAGCCCAAAAAATAAATGAAAAATACTCAACATGAAGCAATCTCAGTCGACATTGGGGTCTCAGACTGTTGATTTGGATCTCCGGCTTTGAGGGGGCAGCCCTAAATATATTTTGGCCATATCTCTCACCCACATCCAGGCACCATCTCACTCCTGTCTCCTTTCCTTACAGTTCTCATAATCATACAACTGTGGTTACATCCATTAACTACTATAACTAAGGGCAGAACGTTACCAGCAGGAACACTGGGTGTTTTTGCAACTAGTAAGAGATTTTGATGTTTATTACAACCTAAGTAATATCTGCTGTCCTACCTTTGACACACAGCACCGCTCACTCAGAAACAGCAGCATCAGTGTGCATCCATCTTTGCCTTTCTGGCAAAGGCACGGCAGCCTTCATGTTGATAAGCTATTATTTTCTGACATATAATTACAGAGTGGTGCTGCAGACAGACAGGCAGATGCATCAGAGCCAAAGTAGCACATCTTTCAATTAATTTATCGGCCACCAGGTTAAAAAATCAACTTAAAAAGTAATAATAACAAAACAAGGTTGCAACCAAATCATGTTCTGGTGCCACCAACTGAGAAAGCTGGTTGGTTTGCGACATCTGAAATTGATGAGAAGAAATTGATGGACTACTAAAACACTTGCAGCAGTATAACGATGTCACAAGGTGATACTCCTTTTATGTTATAAACAATCTTTGGTCGAGTACAGACACTGGTTTGCAGAAAACACGGACAACAGCCAAGTTTTATTTTGGAATCCCATCAACTTACTATTAATAATTAATTGGTGGCAGCTGATATGTCCTGCAGCAGCAATGTTTGTAATTTTAACTAATAAAAGCCACGGTACTGGAAGGATTTGCCAACTGAAAGGGAGGAGAGAGCAAAGATTTATTACTGTCGGATGAGCAAATTTTGACGTCAGAGCAGAGTCACTCACCAGTGTAACCAAATCATTTTTCACACACACACATTTCACTGTCATAAGCAGTCAAACGCTGTCGGGCAGAACTGCAACCAGCTGTAACACAAGCACGCTGAAATGGACAAAACAGCAGAGCAAGAAAGACGGGATTGAATTTTGATCTGTCTTGTTTTAGCCGATACCGACTGATTGAAATGTATGAAAATAATATTACGTATTCGTTGTCTGAAATCGTCTCTACTCTCAGTATGAAAGAATTCTACAGATGAATTTCTGTCAGTTGCACACGCAGCGGCCTGGTTTCAGATGTAAAGGCTGACCCTTCACCCCTGAAGGAACAGCTCAGCTCAACACTTCCATTAATGACAAGGTTACAGTGTGTTTTGATTGGCAGGCTGCCCTCTCTTAGGTGCGCAGGAATGCGGGCTAAAGCCATGGAAAAGCAAAGAGTTACTCAGGCAGTTCCTGTGATCGTATTCGGCTTCAGGTATCATTTTCCATAGCTCTCAGGCCTGTCCTGTCTTATTCCCTGTATGGCCTTTCCCTGGGGATCAGGCTTGTGGCTGCATTCCAGAGCCGTCCTCTCAAATTAGACTTTGTAGAGGCTGCAGCCGTTCTGATGCTCCCTTCATTGGGAGGCAACGACACAAACCCTGCCTTCTTGACCACGGTTGAGATCCTGCCAGCGGCTCCAAAGCAGCTGTCCCAATGTTTACACTTTTAGTCTCCTGCGATTTGAGGAACAGTAGGTTTGTAAAACTCCTGCAGCTATGCAGTAAACACTCACTCACTTCCTTGTTGTCAGCAGCGGACCGGCTCTTAATTTAGAGTTTGCATCAGCAGAAAACAAGACAAAGGTTTCCATTCACTGCGTTTACAAGCACATAAACCCGCATCAGGCAGTATTTCTGATTACAACAGCACCAATACTAAATTTCAAGGTCAACACTGATAACTGATAATAATCTGTTCGTTAAAACCGATACCAATACAATAACCAATAATCCTACAAATGGAAAATGTGAAGACAGAAATGAATTCTGTATTTTATTTTTCCTCAGACAACACTAATGTTTTTTAATACTTAAACAAATGAATGCCTGGCATTATCTTCTTAATGAAGAGCATTTAGAGGCTACAAAACCACTTGAATAAGTTAACTGCTGGACTAATTAACAACTTATCTATAGCCTTTTCCAGTAAACGGTCTAACAGCCTTGTGTCATCATTCCTCCTCTCTCTGCTGCTGATGTGAAGAATAACTGCAGTCACGTCCTGCAGGTAGAGAGGAGGAGCCAGTTGCTCTCAGCCTGAAAGTCTGAAAAATGTATTTTCAAACACAAAGTTAATGAGGCTCAACCGTTACATCCAGTTACAATTTTAAGCCGGTTCACTATCAGTATAACATGCTCTATATGTAGAGGTGACAGGTCATCTGGGGCAAGTGGGGCAAAGCCTGCTTTTTTTATTTTAGTTTATCTTTGGGGGTACAGAGTAATTCAGTAATCGATGTAATTCCCGTGAAGGAGCCGTTTTAGGAGCTCCCACACGCCGGGTTCAAACCAGGAGCCCTCTTGCTGTGAGGTGACAATGCTAACCACTGCATCACCATGCCACCCACTCCATCAATAAGACTGCGTGAAACATCCTGGCTGCTTGTTCAACAGATGTTTAATAAATTGTTCCAACTGACTTCCTTACAAGCAGATAATGCTGTAATGATGGATAAAGAGCACAGTCGTCGTCTAATTGAGTAAAATGGAACCTTATGTTCATTTCATTCTCTCCGCTCGGGCCTCTGCTCTGAACTCTCTTTACATATAGTGTGAGCTGTTTGGGTGGGCTGCCAGAATCCTGTAGAAACACTTTATAGAGGGTTTATAGCAGCCCTGTAACTCAGACTGGTACTTACAGCAAGGTGCTTATCATGTTCTCACAGCATCATGGGTCTGACTGCAGCTGGGGACAGAAATTGCTGGTCATACCTCTACCATTATTGGTCCTGTCACAGTGTGTTTAGGGGCAGACATGGCAAAAGTGATGTTTTCCATTGGTGTAACAACATCCAGTGACCTCAGAGGCACTAACACGATCCGTCTCCTGTCTCCACAGATGCAGCAGCTGTTCTACGAGAACTACGAACCCAATAAGAAGGGCTACATACGAGATCTCCACAACAGCAAGATCCATCGAGCCATCACCCTCCACCCCAACAAGAACCCTCCTTACCAGTATCGCCTGCACAGCTACATGCTCAGCCGCAAGATCGCGGACCTGCGCCACCGAACCATTCAGCTCCACCGGGAGATCGTTCAGATGGGGCGCTACGGAGCAGCCGAGCCCAGCCGAGAGGACCTCCAGCTCGGCATGCCGCCTTCCTTCATGCGCTTCCACCCACGGCAGAGGGAGGAGGTCCTGGAGTGGGAGTTCCTGACTGGGAAGTACCTGTTCTCATCATCTGATGGTCAGCCGCCTCGACGTGGGATGGATTCCTCCCAGAGGCAAGCCCTGGACGACATCATCATGCAGGTGATGGAGATGATCAATGCCAATGCAAAGACACGGGGGCGGGTCATTGATTTCAAAGAAATCCAGTACGGCTACCGGAGAGTCAATCCCTTATACGGGGCCGAGTATGTGCTGGATCTGCTGCTGCTGTACAAGAAGCACAAAGGAAAGACCATGACGGTTCCTGTGAGGAGACACGCATACTTACAACAGACCTTCAGCCAGATCCAGTTCAGAGAGGAGGGCGAGATGGATGCCCGAGCTCTGGCCAGCCACATCAACAAAGATTCAGACTCGCTTTCCTTCCTGTCCAACTCCCTCAAGATGCTGGTGCCCTTCAAGCTGGCCACGTCCGGCCAGGACCAGAGGGAACCCAAAGAGAAGAAAGTCAACATCTTGGTTCCTCTGTCGGGACGCTACGACATCTTTGTGCGCTTCATGGCCAACTTTGAGCGAGTCTGTCTGATCCCCAACCAGAACGTCAAGCTGCTGATCCTGCTCTTCAGCACAGACAACAACACAGAGCGGGTGAAGCAGGTGGAGCTGATGAGGGAGTATCACATGAAGTATCCCCGGGCCGAGATGGAGATAAAGCCCGTTGCCGGCTCCTTCTCCAGGGCTCTGGCTTTGGAAGTGGGTTCCTTGCACTTCTCCAACGACTCACTGCTCTTCTACTGTGACGTGGATCTGCTCTTCACCAGCGACTTCCTGAAGCGATGTCGGACCAACACAGCCCTGGGAGAGCAAACCTACTTCCCCATCATCTTCAGCCAATATGATCCAAAGGTGGTGTACGCTGGGAAGGTCCCCAGCAACAACCACTACGTCTTCACCTCCAAGACAGGTCTGTGGAGGAACTACGGCTTCGGGATCGTCTGCGTCTACAAGGGAGACTTGCTCCGAGCTGGAGGCTTCGACACCTCCATACAGGGGTGGGGATTGGAGGACGTGGACCTTTTTAATAAATTTGTCCAGTCAGGGATTAAGTTGTTCAGAAGCACAGACACGGGGATAGTGCACGTCCACCACCCCGTCATATGTGACCCCAACCTGGAGGCAAAGCAATATAAGATGTGCCTGGGCTCCAAAGCCTCGTCGCACGGCTCCACCCAGCAGCTGGCCGAGCTGTGGCTGGAGAAGAACGACCACGGCTTCAGGAGACTGGCCAGCAATAACGGCTCAGTTAGGACAGCGTGAGAAAAGGCTGTTTTCACTACCTAATTTATTTTTTACTGAAATGAAAGACTTCACATGGATATATTTTGAAAATATGTCTTTTTTTTTTTAAAGAAAATATACAGAAACGCCATGATGAACAAAACATAGAGACAGTCTGGGTTCTAATGATCGAAGGAATATTGACGAATATTCTTGTGTGAGCCTGATGGATGGTGGGTGAAGGACAGGCGGGGGTTATTGGTGTGTACCTCAGTGAAGTACACCGTCATGGTCCTTAAATATTCCATTTGTCCTGTGTGCAGAAAACAGACTGGTGTCCATGTACTCTCAGACCAGCAGTGCTCCAAACAGAACTCCTGATTGTGAATGTTTACAAAAGACTGATTCTCAACAACATTTCATCAATGAAAAAACTCAGATCCCAGCTGTCTGAATGATTAACTAAAGGCCATTTCTCTTTCTTTTACAGTCCGTTTCTTTTCCAATTGCTTTTATGGTTTTGGTAAAATGACATGACACTGTTACTGTTTCTCCAATTTTTTTGTATTTTTCTTTATTATTAATTTCTGTGAACCCAACTGCTGGATTTTATATCTGCAATTCATCTTTTTGCTGTCTAATTTATTGAATTTGCAGGCTCCATTTTCTACTCTCTGACTGTTGAAATGTGTATATTGGAAAGATTGTATAACCATGTCAGTTGTGGGATGGTGGCTTTTTTCATGTTCCTTTTCTTAAACTCATTATCACCAAAGAGTTTTGCACAGTCTGCTTTAGGTATCATATTGCCTGTGTGTATGTGTGTGAGCGCGAGTGTGTGTGTGTGTTTGTTTGCGTGTGTGTGTGTGGTGTATAATAGAGAGTAAACACAAAAGCTCTATGTATCCCAGGCCTTTCTGATGGGTGAAGTGGAAACCAGTCTGGCCTTTAATTCCAGTGAGTTGAAGTGGGAGCAGCACTCTGGTCGGCCGGCTCAAGGCACACATCACTGTCTCTTTTTATAAATGACTCTTTTATGTTGAAATAAAACGTGTTGCGGCTGGTCCCAGTCTACAGAGGTGTGGCTTCAGTGCTGATTCCATTGAGCTGTGATGTGAAACCCCACATTGTCTGGTCCTGTGTTACAGGTTTGAGGGCAGAACGCTTCCTCACGACAGGCCTTGTTGTCCTGCGTCGGCAGTTACTGTACGTTTGTAGCACTCCGTCGGGTTAATGCTACTCTTTCAGCATCACAACATGAATGGTGATTTTTGAGACTGTTGTAACGGGATGAATGACTGTGCGGTCATTATAGTGATTTTTTTTAATTTTCTTGGACTTTTTTTTTTTGTAATTTTTGTTCTTTCAACTCTGTCCAACTGGGCAAAGTTTTCTATTTAAAAAGAAATAAAATGGGGGAAAAGTTAAAAAAAAAAAAAAAAAACCCTGCTGCTGTTGTTGCTGTTATTTTTCTCAGTTATTTCTCGGTTATCAGCCACCAGGATGATGTCACTACAGAAACAACCGAGAAGTCTGCCAAACTAATGTACAAATCATCGACATATCCTCATACAGTGGTGAGTATACGGTTTGTATATCTGACGAAGTAGCGCCCAATGGATTAGCACCTCTACAGGTTAGGTTAAGAAAAAGGAAAAGAATCATGGTTGAGTGTTGTCATGTTACTACGTAATGTAAAGTTATATACTAAATGTAAAACTATGGTGGTTTAGGAGAGTAAAGATGCGTAGGTAAGGTTTGGGAAATTAAAGTAGAGTAGGTTTTTGCAAAGAATTGTGGTCGGGCATTGTTACATTACGTATTTAACATAAAGTTCCATATTCAACAAAGTTATGTAGATTATGTTTACGAAGGAAAAATTACGTAGGTTAGGCTTAATCTAACTTAATGTAAAGTTCGGTACTAAATTTAAAGTTACGTAGGTTAGATTTAGCAAAGTAAATTTCACTACATAAAGAACAATGCCCAACCACAATTCTTTTCCTACATCTAACCTACGTAACTTTGTATAGTATGTACTTTTATGTTAAATACGTATCGTGGGGGCGTCGGTGACTTAGTGGATAGAGCAGGTGCCCCATGTACAAGGCTGTTGCCGCAGCGGCCCAGGTTCGACTCCAGCATGTGGCCCTTTGCTGCATGTCACTCCCTCTCTCTCTCCCCCTTTCGCGCTTGTCTGTCCTATCCATTAAAGGTTAAAATGCCCCCAAAAATATCTTAAAAAAAAAAAAATACGTATCGTGACAACGCCCAATCATGATTCTTTTACCAAATCTAACCTACGTAACTTAACGTTTAGTATGCAACATTAAGTTATGTACTCAACGTGACGATGCCTAACCATGATTTTTTTCCTAAACTTAACTTAGGAAACTTTAATTTGTAACTTTACGTTAAGTATTGACCTGACAATGCCCAACCATGTTTCTTTTTCAAACAAGCCAATGTGATTTGACCTACGTAGCTTAAAGTTACGTAGGTCAGGTTTCATAAAGTTATGTAGGTTTGTTTCATAAAGAGAATCAAGGTACTTCATGTAAAGTTAAATGCTAGATTTAAAGTTACGTAAGTTAGATTTTGGAAAATAAACACCCAACCACAATTCTTTTCCTAAACCCAACCCATGAAACTTTACTTTCCTAAATCTACCAGTAAACTGTGTTTCATCTGTTACTTTACATTCAGTAGTGACCCGAAAACACCCAACAATGTTACACATGTTCACATAATGTCCCATAGGTTAGGTTTAGAAAGGTAATGTTACGTCAGTGAGCTTTAATGTATGTTGAAATAACTCACTTGGTTTCACTGGGGACATGAACACTGGTCTCTTGGGGTGAAGTCCTGTATTTGTTTGACCCATCCACCACCCCAACCTGCCACCTTACACAGACTTGCTGTCTGTACTACTTCCTTCTTTTCTCCCTTCAGCTCCTTTGACACGTGATCACAGCCTTCACAGTTACGTGGGTCCTGTACACATTCTGGTGCATTATTTTTCATGGGTATACACATGAACAGTGCATGAGAACAGTCTGAATTCATCTACAATGGAGACACAGTGAAGTGGGGTCTTCAGGGCCCCTGAGGGTGTGGGGCCTAGAGCAGGCACCCTCTCTGTGGGGACAGAGGGGACATTCCTGGGCTGGCTTCATATCCATATGTTTATGGAAAGAATCATTTCACAAGAGGCTCTGGCTGCAGAGATTACACAGTAATTGAGATTGTGCAAATAATAATATCAACAGTAATAAATCTCTCTGGGTACATGTGGAAAGTGGGAAGCAGCTGAGCTGAAGCTCATTGGTGGTTCTGTGATGTCTGATCACTGTCAGCGAGCTCCTGCAGGGACAATTAAACCAAGCCTCCAAAGCAAATGCTGGGATAAGTCAACAGTGTGTCTTCAGAGCGCTGCAGGCAACAGACGCAAAAGCAAACAGGATCAGCGTTTCAACCATTTTAATGTGTGTGTCTAGCCATATACATATAAGAGCCAGGTTTGGACAGGGTATGTGCCGATTATGTCCAATAACTGTGGACACTGGTGAGGTTTTTCTGTTTCCATCCACCTTAGTAACATATTAAACTGCCTGTCAGACACCTGTCTGGCAGCATGTCAACAATCTAAAATGATATGTTTCACAGAGACAGTATTTATTACAGGAGTGCTATAATACATTAAATTATAATGTAGAGCAGTTTGTTTTCCTGCTCATTCTGAGTATTATCAGTACCAGGGTGGGAAATCCAGGTCTGGATAATAACTATTATTTCATTTTAAATTACAGAACACGTTTATGCATCGAGCTTCAAAGTTAATTCTTCAACTTGGGAAAAGCAGCTAACGAAACAATCTCTCATTAAGACCTGTTCAGTAGTTCCTCTTGTTTATTCAGTATGGAAGCCCATTTCTGCCAGTGTGATGACAAAAAAAAACCAATCTACTAAGTCATTAAAATGAGAAACCTCTTCGAAATGATGACTTAGTATCTTAAAATGACGTATTGGTATCACAGAATAACAAGAAGCGTTCTCAATTTGATTAAGTGTCCCCACATAATAATCAAGTATCTCAAAATAATGACTTAGAATCTCTAAATAATGACCAAGTATTTCTAAATAATGACTTGGTATCTTTAAATGATGACTAAGTATCTCTAAATAATGACTAATATCTTTCAATGACGAAGTATCTAAATAATGATTTAGTATCTCTAAATAATGACTAAGTATTTCTAAATAATGACTTAGTTTCTCTAAATAATGGCTAATTATCTGTTAATAATGACTAAGTATCTCTAAATAATGACTAAGTATCTAAATAATGACTTAGTATCTCTAAATAATGACTAAGTATCTAAATAGTGACTTAGTTTCTCTAAATAATGGCTAATTATTTGTTAATGATGACTAAGTATCTAAATAACGACTTAGTATCTCTAAATAAAGACTTAGTATCTAAAGAGTGACTTAGTTTCTCTAAATAATGGCTAATTATCTGTTAATAATGACTAAGTATCTAAAGAGTGACTTAGTTTCTCTAAATAATGGCTAATTATCTGTTAATAATGATTAAGTATCTAAATAATGACTTAGTATTTCTAAAGAATGACTAAGTATTTCTAAATGATGACTAAGTATTTCTAAATAATGACTTAGTATCTCTAAATAATGACTAAGTATCTAAATAGTGACTTAGTTTCTCTAAATAATGGCTAATTATCTGTTAATAATGATTAAGTATCTAAATAATGACTTAGTATTTCTAAAGAATGACTTAGTATCTCTAAAGAATGACTAAGTATTTCTAAATAATGATTTAGTATCTCTAAATAATGACTAAGTATCTCTAAATAATGACTTAGTTTCTCTAAATAATGGCTAATTATCTGTTAATAATGACTAAGTATCTAAATAATGACTTAGTATCGCTAAATAATGACTTAGTATTTCTAAATGACTTAGTATCTCTAAAGAATGACTAAGTATTTCTAAATGACTTAGTATCTCTAAAGAATGACTAAGTATTTCTAAATAATGACTTAGTATCGCTAAATAATGACTTAGTATTTCTAAATGACTTAGTATCTCTAAAGAATGACTAAGTATTTCTAAATAATGACTAAGTATTTCTAAATAATGACTTAGTATCGCTAAATAATGACTTAGTATTTCTAAATGATGACTTAGTATCTCTAAAGAATGACTAAGTATTTCTAAATAATGACTTATTATCTCTAAATAATGACTAAGTATTTCTGAACAATGACTTGGTATTTTTAAATCATGACTTAGTATCTCTAAATAATGACTAGTTAATAATTAAGTAATGACTTAGTAATGACTTGAGTATCTCTAAATGATGACCTGGTATTGGGATCTTACAAGATCATTTTTGTCACACATGTAGAAATGGGCTTCAATAATAATAATCATCATCATCATCATCTGATCGATCAGACAGGGTCTCAGTCACTACAGAGCGCACCATGTGATTCTAAATTCAGTAGACCAACGAAATGGTTCTCATTCAGCAGGACACACAGTCACTTCAGGGGGATGCTGTCTATCATCTGTATGTATCTCACACACACACACACACACACACACACACACACACAGGGCTGTTTTACAGCCACAGCTTGGCACAGTTTTTAAAGACACACATGGAGACAGCAGGGCCCCTGTGACATTTCACCTCCTGTACCATACATGCTGTGTGTGAGAGCAGCATGACACTTTGACTACTGGGCCCCAGTTTACTGCGCTCTGCAGTCAGTGGTGCAGATTCTTTACCAACAGTAACACCAGCAGCACCACAGTGTAAAAATCCTACACTACATGTTTGGTATCCAACATTTTACTGAAGTTAAAGCGAACAGTGGTGAAATGCACGTAAACGCAAGTTGTTTTCAGAGCAGGGGAATTTTGTCATAGTTGTAAGAACCCCCTTGTTACTGTGTCCACACCACAAGAACTCAGAACCATCAGAGTTCCTAGAACACTGTTTTTAAGGACTTTTGTAGCTCCTACTTTAGAGCACATACTCTCCCAGCACAAGAGGAACTTATAGTGATGGAAGTGTACACATGAGCAGTGCAGCCTCCATTTTGAAAAAAAACGTGAGCCTTTAACAGGCAACACAAACAACAGCTCGTGGTCCAGACGCTCCTCAGCAAATGAGCGACAGGTGAAATACAACACGGCTTTGACTTACGTCACTTAATTGTTTTTATTAGCAGTGCGAATGCAAACAGGAAAAAGCCCCTAAAGATCTGTAGTTCTCATGGTAGTTCCCCAGCGGGCATTTCCTCTCAGGGAGTTCCCAGAACTATCTGGTCCTAAAACACCTCTAACACCTCTATTTCAGCAGATGGTTCAGTGACACATGTAAGCGGGATTGTGTTGATGCAGGCACCACTGATTACTCATCAATCGAACATCTGTAACATGTGACAAAATAATCTCAACTCAGAGGTCCGCTCTGGAGCTCTCTCATGACCTTCGTCAGCAAATGTTTCATTCACCATGAAATTAATTTAAAGCTGTCAGTTGAGATTATTTCCCAAAAGTCACACCCGTAGCTGCAATGACCAGGGTTTACCTTACAATGTGGCAGCCCGCCACGTTAACCTCCTCCCCCGCCATGTATTGATTTTCTACTTTTGAAGCTACACCGTTCAGTTATTCATTGCACCACACTCTCAGAGCGCAGTTACTTACTTAAGTTACTAGTTACTTTACATATTAGGATAGTTGCACACAAAATATGAAAATCTACAAGTGCAGCTGAAACGATGAGACAACTGATGGAGAGAAAATTCATTGGCAGCTATTTTGATTATTGTTTGTCTTTTTTTTTCAGCTTCTCAAATAGGCTTGCTACTTTTCCTTTGATTTATTTCAAGTACATTTTCCTGAGGAAGTGCTGCATGTCAAAAAAAAAAAAGTCAAAGAATACTATGTTGAACGAAAGTCATAGTATACTGTGTCAAAAAAGGGTCATACACACACACACACACACAAAATAATAATAGGTAAATTCTATAACATCTAGAACAAATATTAAAATGATGAATCCACATCACTGACTGTGACAGAGCACCTTTAGTGACCTGCTGACGGCTGCAGGTGATGCTGCTGTCAGAGCCAAAGAATCATCTCGGAGGCCTGCGTCCACTGAGGAGTGAACACATCCATCCAGCCTTTCTGTATAACCATAATTATAAAGGTTCACTTCAGGATCTGGTCTCAGCCTCCGGATCCCAATCAGGAGAGCTTTGTCTTTTATCAGTGAAACTCTTCAGCAGGCAGAACGGAGCATGAAGGGAACACAGCAGGAAGTCTGCCTTATCTGCATCTCTGACCCGTCTGATGAGACCACAGAGGCTTCCATTAGAGCTCCTGCTGTGCCTCCACATCACTTGCAGGCAGTTATCAGTGACGAGCAGAAAGAGGCGCAGCGATGGAAAGCTGGAGTTTCTTTCCTTTTAATTAATGTTAAAGGGACACTGGTATTTAAGGCAATCAGCTACTTCACAACTAATGGGGAGTTATCTTTAAAGGTGACATTTACTGTGTCTCCTGCTTCCAGGCTTTGTGCTGAGCATGCAGTTAATATTGATCTTCTCATCTGTCTCTGGGAAAAAGAAAAGACTAAAGGCTTTACTAAAATGTGTGAGTGTGTGTACCTTTAAAATTCACCTCTAAAATCAGAACAATGTCTGCTTTTTAATGACTGCTGCGGTCTAACACTGCCCTGCTGTGTGTTTGGCATCACAATAACCAACAGACCAGCCTGACAATGAAGCCAACTTACTTAAGAAAAAACACTGAATTCATCTCAAATGTTTTTAGTTAACTTTTGTCTTGGTTTTGTTTTGTTTTGTTTTTGGTTAACGTGTGGTTAGCTTTACGCACAAAAACCTCTTGGTTATGTTGAGACAGACATCATGTTTTGGCTTAAAGTGTCCAGTTGGTCGCTACAAACACAGCTGCAATGTCACTGGTCCTGAACTGTGGTTTGCTGCTGTCTGCTGCTCAGTGGTGGAATGTGAACTATGTACATTCACTCAAAAACTGTACTCAAATAAAGATTTAAAACACTTGGACTGGACTTGATTATTTTGATCTCATACCAATGACAGCCAGACATTCAGAGGGAAATATTATGCTTGCGTGTGGAAAATGAAAAATAAAGCATGCCTTAAAAAAGACTCACAGTATACCTTGTCAAAAATCTGAAATAAGTTAGCATAGCATGTTAGTCATATAAGTCATAGTATACTATGACTTGTTGAAATGCATGTCAAAAAAACCGAAAGAAGAGGTTGTAATTTAGCATGTCGAAGAAAGTCAAAAACCATTCATAGTATAGCATGTCCAAAAAAAAAACAAAAAAAACTGCATGGTATAACATGTTGGGAAACAAAAAAAACGTCACAGTATAGCATGTCGAAAAATTAAAAAAAAAAAAAAAACTCATAAGATAGCATGTCGAAAAAGTTTAAAAAACGTCATACTATAGCTTGTCGTAAAAATTTAAACAAAAAGTCATAGTATAGCATGTCAAAAAAATTTAAAAACGTCATAGTATAGCATGTCAAAAAAAATAAAAAAAACATCATAGTATAGATTGTGGAAATTTTCTGAAAAAACATCATAGTATAGCATGTCGAAAAAAAAGTCATAGTATAGCATGTCAAAAAAAAATTTAAAAAAATGGCATTGTATAGTATGTCGGAAAACAAAAAAAACGTCACAGTATAGCATGTCGAAAAAATAAAAGAAAACCTCATAAAATAGCATGTCGAAAAAGTTTAAAAAAAACCGTCATACTATAGCTTGTCGTAAAAATTTAAACAAGTCATAGTATAGCATGTCAAAAAAATTTAAAAAAAATGTCATAGTATAGCATGTTGAAAAAGTTTTAAAAAAAAGTCATACAATAGCTTGTCGTAAAAATTAAAAAAAAAAAGTCATAGTATAGCATGTCAAAAAAATAAAATAGAAAGTCATAGTATAGCATGTCGGAATTAAAAAAAAAACAAAAAAACGTCATAGCATAGCATGCCGAATAAATAAAAAAAAGTCATAGTATAGCATGTCGAAAAATTTAAAAAAGGTCATAGTATAGCTTGTCGTAAAAATTTTAAAAAAAAAGTCATGGTATAGCATGTCGAAAAGATTTAAAAAACATCATAGTATAGCGTGTTGTAAAAGTTTTTTAAAAAGTCATAGTATAGCATGTCGAAAAAATTAAAAAACATCATAGTATAGCATGTCAAAAAATGAAATAAAAAGTCATAGTATAGCATGTCAAAAAATGAAATAAAAAGTCATAGTATAGATTGTCGATTTTTTTTTAAAAAAAAAAAAAACCATCATAGTATAGCATGTCGAAAAAATTAAAAAAGTCAGTACAGCATGTCGAAAAAAATTTAAAAACGTCATAGTATAGCATGTTGAAAAAATTAAAAAAGTCATAGTACAGCATGTCGAAAAAAATTTAAAAACGTTATAGCATAGCATGTCGAAAAATTTTAAAAAAGTCATAGTATACCATGTCGAAAAAATTTAAAAAACATCATAGTATAGCATGTCGAAAAAAATTAAAAAACGTCATAGTATAGCTTGTCGTAAAAGTTTGAAAATAAAAGTAATAGTATAGCATGTCGAAAAAATTTTAAAAACGTCATAGTATAGCATGTCTAAAAAATAAAAAACATCATAGTATAGCATGTCAAAAAAATTTAAAAAAAACATCATAGTATAGCATGTCGAAAAAATTTAAAAAAAACATCATAGTATAGCATGTCGAAAAAAACAAAAAACAAATCACAGTATAGCATGTTGAAAAAATTAAAAAACAGTATAGCATGTCGTAAAAATTTAAAAAACGTCATAGTATAGCATGTCGAAAAAATTAAAAAACGTCATAGTATAGCATGTTGTAATTTTTTTTTAAAACCATCATAGTATAGCATGCCGAAAAAACTTGAGAAAACGTCATAGTATTGAATGTCGCGAAATTTAAAAAAAAAAAAAAAAAAAAAAGTCACATTATAGCATGTCGAAAAAATTTTAAAAATGTAATAGCGGAGCATGTCGTAAAAAATAGAAAAGTCATAGTATAGCATGTCAAAAATTAAAAAATCAGTATAGCATGTCGAAAAAATTTAAAAGGTCATAGTATAGCATGTCTAAAAAAACCTTAAAAAACAGTAATAGAATACCTTTTCAATAAACTGAAAAAGCGACATAGTATAGCATGCCGAAAAAAATTGAGAAAACGTCATAGTATTGAATGTCGCGAAATTTAAAAAAAAAAAAAAAAAAAAGTCACATTATAGCATGTCGAAAAAATTTTAAAAATGTAATAGCGGAGCATGTCGTAAAAAATAGAAAAGTCATAGTATAGCATGTCAAAAAAATAAAAAAAAAATCATAGTATAGCATGTCGAAAAAATTTAAAAAGTCATAGTATAGCATGTCTAAAAAAACCTTAAAAAACAGTAATAGAATACCATGTCAAGAAACTGAAAAATGGTCATAGTATAGCATGTCGAAAAAACTTGAGAAAACGTCATAGTATTGAATGTCGCGAAATTTAAAAAAAAAAAAAAAAAAAAGTCACATTATAGCATGTCGAAAAAATTTTAAAAATGTAATAGCGGAGCATGTCGTAAAAAATAGAAAAGTCATAGTATAGCATGTCAAAAAAATAAAAAAAAAATCATAGTATAGCATGTCGAAAAAATTTAAAAGGTCATAGTATAGCATGTCTAAAAAAACCTTAAAAAACAGTAATAGAATACCATGTCAAGAAACTGAAAAATGGTCATAGTATAGCATGTCGAAAAAAACAAAAATAATCATAGTATAGCATGTCGAAAAAATTTAAAAAAAAAAAACATCATAGTATAGCATGTTGAAAAATATGAAAAAAACATCATAGTATAGCATGTTGAAAAATATGAAAAAATAATCATAGTATAGCATGTCGAAAAATATGAAAAAATAATCATAGTATAGCATGTTGAAAAAATGAAAAGACGTCATAGTATAGCTTGTTGAAAAACTGAAGAATTTTTTTTTAATTTTAAATAAAAAAATAAAAAAAAATAAAAAATGTCATAGTATAACATGTTGAGAAACTTTTAAAAAAAATCATAGTATAGCATGTCGAAAAAAGTTTAAAAAAAACGCCATGTCGAAAAAAATTAAAAATGGTCATAGTATAGCATGTCGAAAAAATTTAGAAATGTCATTGTATGGCATGTCTAAAAAATTAAAAAACCTCATAGTATAGCATGTCCAAAAAAAAAAGTCATCGTATAGCATGTCGAATTTTTTTTTAAAAAAACGTCACAGTATAGCATGTCGAAAAAATTTAGAAACGTAATAGTATAGCATGTCTAAAATATAAAAAAAGGTAATAGTATAGCATGTCGAAAAAAGACAAAAAAAAAAGGTCATAGTAAAGCATGTCGAAAAAAATTTAAAAAAATGTCAGAATAGCAGTGTCGAGAAAATTGAAAAACGTTATGGTATAGCATGTTGAGAAAATTGAAAAAAACGTCACAGTATAACAGGCCGAAAACTGTACAAGTAAAGTTTGTCAAAAGTCACAGAATAATTTGTTGCAAAATATCAGAGTTTGCGCATCAGTTAAAAATTCATAGAACCGTAAAAGTCATGGTGTAGTATGGTATATAGTAAGCTGTCAGACCCTGATTTGGGCTGGCCCAATGCTATGTTGTGATTGGCCAGTCTGCATCTGGGGGCGGGACTTAGGTAAGGGTCAATTAGGTATCAGTGCCGTACACCATCCCCTACTCCTCCTGATGAGAAACCATGGATGTGATCTGAACTGTCACTTTAGATATGTTGATGTGATACATATGAAATGTACAAATGTTACATATCCTGGGTTTGCAGAAATGTATAATGTGAACATTTATTTATTCATTTATGTATTTCTTTTTGAGGACGGCACGGTGGTGTGGTGGTTAGCACTCTCGCCTCACAGCAAGAGGGTTGCCGGTTCGATCCCGGGCGTGGGAGCCCTTCTGTGCGGAGTTTGCATGTTCTCCCCGTGTCAGCGTGGGTTCTCTCCGGGCACTCCGGCTTCCTCCCACAGTCCAAAGACATGCAGATTGGGGACTAGGTTAATTGGTGACTCTAAATTGTCCGTAGGTGTGAATGTGAGCGTGAATGGTTGTTTGTCTCTATGTGTCAGCCCTGTGATAGTCTGGCGACCTGTCCAGGGTGAACCCTGCCTCTCGGGATAGGCTCCAGCCCCCCCGCGACCCTCAAGAGGATGAAGCGGTTAGAAGATGGATGGATTTATTTTTTTGACATTCAAAACGATCAAACATAAGGGGGAAAAGAATGCTTATCTGCAGTCGGGGTACCACCTCAGTCCATCTGGTCTCTCAGTGAGTGATCATCACAGTCGGAGCATGCTAGAGTATTTATGGGCATGGTGGAGTGGAGGCAGCTGACACAAGAGCAGTTTACAGAAATGAAAGAAAGACAAAGTCTGCAGACTCTCTGAGATGACGGGCCGCCACCAGCTGATTGGAACATTATATTTATCTGCATCAAATCAATTCATAATGAGCCCAGCGCTCCACATCTGTCTCTGCCTCCAGGCCACTGCCGTCACACAGCCTCTTATTATCTTTTGTTAAAGAAAATCAAATGCATATTAAAATGACACTGGGCTGTTCCCTGGGCAGAGACGGAGCAGTCAGGTCTTCGTGTGCTGGCCCGTCCGGCCACATGATGTTTTCATTAGGCGTAATGCTGCCGTTCCCCCGAGGCTAAGTGAGCTGAAAACAATTAGGGGGCTTCCTGCTGGGATGGGGGTGTGGTAGAGTCCATTGAACCCTCTTCATCTTGAACCAATCTGTTGGAACATGCCCTCCACATACTCCCCCGAGTACAGGAGTGTCGAGTTGATCACATACGTTGCCAGTGAGTGTTGCCCAATCCTGGTGTCAGCCACACGCTGCTGAGTGTGCCAACCCTGGTCATTTGGGAGCCACATGGACCTGGCAGGAAGGAGTCTGAGAGACAGCTCGATCTGAGAGACAGTTTGGTCTCAGATCAGATGATCAGCTTTGACAAACCAGCGAGAGCGGCAGGAAGGATCCTGACAGCATCTGGAGGACGATACCATGTGCAAACAGCTAGCATGTTAAGTTTTGTACTCAAGTACAGCTTTGAGGTACTTTGCTGGAGTATTTCCATGGTTTCATACATTTTACAGGGATTCTTTTGGCACCAGCTGGACCTAACTGTTTGTTTGGGTAAAAACAAAAACATTTGATGGGCTTATAAAATCTGACACATTGTTATAGTTTAACTCTGACTCTGACCCACAGCCAGGATTTTTCAATTTCAGTTTCATCCTCATGATGGGAAGCAGCCACACACACACACACACGCACACATGCACACACACACGTGAGGTGTGGAAGTGATCAGCATTGTGCTGAGGCTTTTCTTTAGAGTGAGCCAAATCTCCTGGAGACATTGAACTAGATGCAACTGTGGTAAACAACAGAGGCATTGTCCCGCTCTGAGGGGGGGTTGTTTATTCCATAACCCGACCAAGCAGCCTCTGATCCCCCCTTTAGTCACACTGACTGCAGATTTCTGTTGTACAACATCCTGCACAGAGACCGAAAAGAAATACATCTACAGATTTAATGCCTGTGTTGATTTTACTTCAGACATTGAATGCAACCAACTGCCTGGTAAAGACACAACAGACAAAGGAGAGAATATTTTGTTCGGTAAAGTTAGTGTCACGTGACCAGGCCTTAATCCATAGCGCTGTGTCAGCATTAGGGAAAAGTCTGGAATGGGGATGTCAGCTGTTACCCGTATAGAAAACTTTTGACCAGTTACACATGTCAGTATATTGGTTAATTTCTCCTCTCTTCAGTTTACAGCACTGTGCACCACACAGGTCTGGTGGGAGCCAGCAGCAGCGCCACCCATTCGGCAATTTATCGCCAGTAACGCCGTCCTGATCCAACAGTGTTGCTGTGGAAACTTTGTGCCCACCCTCCGGTCTGCTCCTGGATCACAGTTTTGGGCTGCAAACCTCTTTTAGATTCTAACTCAGAGCAGCAGAGGGAATAGCAAACAGAGGGACATATTACCAAGAAAGTAAAAGACCAACAGTTTTCACAGTAACACAAATATTCGTTTCCAAGTTGTGAGTTTTACTTTTGAGTTTTCTTTTTTTGCTTGTGTGTTTTATTTTCTCTCAAATTCATATTTTTGTTTGATATTAAAGATGTTTGATTATATTGGAACAAAACTAATTCTATACACTTCAGGGGCCACACACGTGCTGCGTCTTTAAGCACCTGGGTAACGTGAGGTCAAGCGCTGTGTGCCTATACTGTGCCAACTCAGGATGCACAATAATATCAGCACATCATCAGTATTGACTAATATCGAAATCGGACAACATGCTTTATCTTATTTTTTTGACTTTGACGTTGGCATGATACATGGCCAGTTGCTATTATTGTTTGACAGCGCCAGAAGGAAATGCGGTAGGATAACAACGAAGGTTAAGGCGTCTAAAGAACAAGTAGGGCTGGCGGGAGGGGTGGTAGATGGATCCAACAACCACCGACTTTCACCCAGGAGACTGGTGTTTGCTTCCCTTGTGATTATAAAGCCAAACCCTGTTCTTTTTTCCTAAACCCACCACGTGAGTGTGTTGGCAAAACATCACCACGTGCATTTGTTGTTGCAGAAAAAAAGAACATAAATTTGCAGTGTTGTACCAACGTAGTGCTTTTATTTTGAAAGAGACTGTATGCAAAATGATCATTTCCTGTGAAAACGGAAGTGTACTTCGAAAACAGACAGGCTGAAATCGACACAGTATCCCAGAACATCAACAACCATCGCGCCCAGGGTACCTTGCATGTCATCTCGACGTGGAAAGTCCACGACCAAACGTCAATATGTGACGAAGTTGGAGTGAGTTGTTGTTGTATATTCAATTTCTGCTAATACATCCCCCTAAATCCCTCACACTGGACCTTAAAATTAAGTTAAATTAAGTTTATGAAAACAATGTTGATAAGATTACTTAGGTAATGCAATCATACTCAGTGTTTAAAGCATTTCCTAATACTGTTGAAGCTGAAACAAATGTACAGTGACACCACAGAAAAGGCTGATGCCAGCTTCTTGCTAGACGAGGTCGCCGCCTGCTTCCCTTCAGCACCCATGTTAATGAATCAGGATGTTCACACTGGACATGCTGCCATGCTGAGCTCTGCAGAGGGCTCGCCATCTGCAGCGATAGTTGGAGCATCTTATATATTATTTCCATGAGTGAATCTGGCAAGAAAACACATTGATAATTTACTCTGAACCCCATGAAGGGCATAATATATGTGATATAAATTATAGAATATATATCCCCGGCTGACTTGTTCCAGGTATTTGTCAGCTGTGTCTGAACAGAGATGAGCAGACACACACACACACACACACACACACACACACACACACACACACACACACAGACAAAGCTCTACGTGTGATTATTAAAGAGCAGAGCAGCTGATTTATTTTCTGACCAGCGAGATGAAATACACTTGTGCTGTGAGCGGCCAGGCGACTGCTTGAACAGAACTCCTCAGTTCTTCCACATGTGTCATTACTCCCTCAGCTTGGCTCTGTTTCTGCTGACTCAGCTCATCTTTAACCAGGAGCCTGTCTGCACTCCTGTTCTCTCTCTGGCTTTCGGAGAGCTGGATGCATCTTGTGTTCTTCCCTCAGTGTCTGTCTCTCAGCTGTCAGTGTTACACTGGTGTTCAGCTGTACACTGCTGCTGCTGCACTCGATGTTCCTCTGCCTCGGTCTGCTCCACCACAGCTTCTAACACACACTGAAAAAACTCTGCCTCTGTGCAACATCAAGAAAATGTACCTAACTTTAGTGTTAAGGTAAGAATGCGGTCCTCGTAGTACAATAATTTAACATAGGATAGCAAATGTGATGTGATAATATGGTACAGGTTAATGTTGCTATCTTGAAGGGACGGTTCACCCTAAAATCAAGATCAGTGTTTCGATTTCTGGCTCCTCCAGTCTGCATGTCAAAGAATCCTTGAGCAAGATATTGAACCCCAAATTGCTCCTGATGGCTGTTCCATCGGTGTGAATGGTTAGTGAGTAAGAGGTGGGCTCGGTCACCAGTGTATAAATGTGTGTGTTAATGGGCCAGTGTGGTTGGAAGACAAGAAAGTGTTATACAAGTGCAGTCATTTTACCATTAACAGGTGTCCAGAGTCAAAGTCTGATGTCAATTATCTGAACGACTTTGATGAGTAAAAGCAAAAGCAACTCTGTTTATATGAGTTCATGTCCCAGATAAACATGATCTCATCCTAGTGTTGCTAAAACCACGCCAGCGGCAGCTTTGTGTGTTGTATCGGCAGTTAGGTTTAGGCAACAAAACGACATTGTTATGGTGAGGAAAAGATCACAGATGTCGCTTAAAAAAACACCCAGCTTAAAGTGGCACAAAGACAGTGGTAAGACAAGGATAGTGGTTGGGTTTTGACAACAAAAGTGCCTGGTTATCGCTCAGAAAAGATTGCGGATGTCCCGAAAAACCACCAAGCTTTGAGTGGCACAAATGCGGCTCAAAATGAGGCGGTGTGTCGCTACAAAAGCCTCATTTTCGAGTGGTACAAATGTGGTGGCGTGAAGGGGTCGGTGGTTGGGTTTACAAAACTAAAGTACTTGGTTAGGAAAAGATTGCGGTTGTCGCTAAAAAAACCACACCAGCTTTGAGTGGCACAAACACAGCGGTAAGAGGAAGTTGGCGGTTCAGTTTAGGTAACAATACTATTTGGTTATGGTTGGGAAAAGATTGCGGATGTTGCTAAACAATACCCAGCTTTGAGTGGCACAAACACCGCAACCAGTTTTGATGGTTTGTTGGTTTCAAGCACCAGTCTCCAAGGTCAAAGTCCAGTGTTTGTTGCACCCATCCACCTACTCGCCTACCCACCCTACTGTCACGCTTCTTAAACTACATCCATTACTCTGACAGTCTAATAATGATGTGGAGGGGTTTACGTTGGAGTCGGTACAAAGCCCAGCGTGTCTCACACAGACACGTCATCATAATGACTTGAAGGACACGGCCCATGTGGCGTATTTTGACGCCCTGGGAGTGAGATCAGGCTGCTCACATTTGAGGATCCAAGATTTTATTCTGCAGAGTCATCCAGATAACGCTGTAGATTTCCATCTCTGCGCTCATCTACTTTACTTAAACAGCCACGTAGTGCATTAATAAAGTCCATATGTTTCATTGTCCACATTTATATAAGTCTTTCTCTTCTATATTAGATTTGTGTCCTTCCTGTTGCCAGTGATTTTTTTCCCTCTCACACTCCGTTCTCAGTCAGATTCTCCACACTTCAACACAAACTCTCAGTCTGGCTTATACAGCTGCGGCACAGTATGAAAGCAGTTTGGTGATGAAGGTAGACACTGGGGGGGGGGGGGGGGGGCACAAATGAAATGGAGGTTTGGGGTCGTCCCACAGGAAATTTTAAACGTCAAACACTTCATTCTGGTGAATTTTTATGCATCATTTTATTGTATAAATGTCTACGTCCCCCCTGAAATCTGCTCCTGTGCCACTGAGCCACCACCCTCCACACTGCATGTGACAAAGAAAGCAAAACAAGACTAAAATTATCATATCTCTTCACTTCCTGTTGTTTTCCTCTGCGAGAGATAAAAGAGCGAGAGAGCTGATAGGCTGATAGGTGTCCTGTCTGGTGACGGTGTGCATGTCTCATATGCACGGTGGGCGGCTCGGTGGGTCGGCAGCTTTATCAGCATTCTGCTTTAGTGAGTTCATTTCTCAGAGGTTGAGAGAAGGTGTCTGCACAGTCAGTGTGAACAGATTTCCAAATTGAAAGACGCCCGACTGAACAAAGGTCTGCTTTTAGAGGAGACATCTCAGGGGAAACGGGTTAGCTTCTAACTAACAGATATCAGCATGACACTTACCCGGTTGATTGCATACAGTAAGACAATTATTAATTTTTACTGACATTTTAAGTTTAGATTTAATATGCAAATATCATTAAAAAAAAATCATTTTGGTGACACATCAGAGACACAAATTTTTATAGAGGGAATTTTTTATGTCTCTTTTTAACTTTCCATAAATCAAAAAAATACCATCAACAGCCAAAAAATAAACAAATAAATCCACAAAAAAAGAAAAGAGAAATCAATTTACCCCTTGTTTTTAGCAATAAAATGTTCTATTAATCAGGTTATAAATGATGTATGGACATCTCCCTCTGTAGAAACCCTCAGAATATCGACAGGAATAAAACTGGAACGTTTGCTGTACGTAAGTGCTGCTGCAGTGGAGATTTTTGGCTCAGAGTCTGAGAAAAACCCATTTTGAGGAAACAGCCTTCAAAGATAATAATAAGGAGGAAATTATTGATAGAGAGGACTCCACTCATCCCTCCTCCTGCCTGTTCACACTAATGCAGTCTTGGAACAACAAGACAAGGGCGGCTAAATCAGAACAGTTGAACATGGAACTTTTGCTACTGGCACTTTATTCATATTAATTATTCTCCCCATTTATTATTGCTCTTATTCATTATTAATATATTGTGCTGAAGCACATTTAAAGATTGGTGGCATGTGTGAAACATTTCAACTTTTTTGTGGAGCATAAAAATGACAAAGAAATCTCTTTTATTGCTCCATCAGAAAACATTATCAATAGCCATGAAACATGAATCATGTGTGGAATAAGACTGCGCAGTTTTAGCTGAAGATGAGATTTTTGGCTCAGAGTAAAATTCATTTTGAGAAAACGGCCTGTAAAATTCCTCTACAGGTGAATGAGTAAATTTTTATTCAAATAATAAATATAATCATGAAACTTCCACAGGGAAATAATTCTATTAAGACACTTATTTTCTGTATTAAAAGTTTAAATATGCAAATGAGGCATTATCTAATTAAATACACATTTTTTATGAATTTCCAGAACAATGAAAATTGGATAAAGCCATGTTCAATGTTTAGAGACATTAGAGTCACAGGTGGTTACAGAGGGAATTTTGGATCTCTCGTTTTTATCACTTCATAAATCAGATAATACTGTCAACAGCCACAAAAACAAAACAATTTTTGCCATGTTTTAAGGATAAAACCTTCCATAAATCAGACGATGAATAATGTATGAACAGCCCCTTCGTCAAAACCTTCAGAATTTACAAAGGAATAAAGCTGGAGAGTCTGTTTATAAGTGCTGCTGAAGTTGAGATTTTTTGGCTCAGACTATGAGGAAAAACTCATTTTTTAGAAAACAGCCTTTGAAAATATGGATTGTAAAATTTCATACATTTATAGAAAAAAAAGACATTATGAATATATTTAAAAAATATCTGAATAATAGATATCATCATGAAACTTCCCCAGCTGATTACTTACATTAAGACAATTTTTTTGTATTGCAAGTTTCGTGACATTTTATGTTTGAATATGCAAATGATGTATTATCTAATCAAATATGTGCGTTTTCTTTACCCCAGTTTGAAAGAACACGTTATGGAGGCAAAATAGCCCAAAATCTCACAACTGAGCAGTGCATGAAAAATCCGTCACTCCTATAACTCCATTAAAGGGACACTCCACTGATTTCCTGATGATGTCATCGGCGTTATCTCAGTTTGCGTTGGAGTTCTACAAAAAACAGAGCATCTGCTTTACAAACTGGAGGTGTGAGTTTCAGAGACATTTACCAAGCGGGGTGGGTTTACTCAAATGGAAACATTCAAAGACTGTTTCACTAAAGTGCATTACCATGACTTCTGACAAACAGAACATGTCATAACAATCATGAACACGACTGAAAAGAGACGCATAATGATAAACTACGACTGAGGAGAAAAAGGGAAACCCTCCTGACAGCTGCAATCCATCACAGCAGCTTGTTACACAGATTAGCTATCAAGTCTTCTCTCTACTGCCCTCTTCTGTCTGACGGTCCGAGGAAAACCACAGGCTGCATCTTCGAACCATTAATCCATGTGACAGGTTTAAAATGGGGTTTTGCTCAGTAACACAGCACAAAGATGTGTAAATCCTGCCCGCAGGCCGGCAGTGATCAGACTGAAGCTGAGCTGAGCTGCGAGCAGCCAGGACTTCTGTGGGTACTCTGGCCTGAGCAGAGGTTAAATGAGAGCACCCGTAGACTGAGCATGATTTATTCATATCAGTCCAACAGAAGGCCAAGTCTTTTTAAATGACAAGAGCATCATTCATGATATTTGTAGTGCCACCGTGTTGGCTGCTGAGTAAACTCCTGGCACCGACGCTGTCATCTTGTTTACAGGAGAGGCCAGGTATTTCCAAGAAAATCTCTGTAGCCTCTTGTCTTTTCAGGATTCTGGATCATTTAAGGTCAAAATTATTTCCCTGTTAAAGCTGATGTTGAAGCTCAGAGATCGATGTCTGATCAGTAATGTTTCCTCATGATAACATAGCTGCGTTTACAGAAAAGAAACCATGGTCTGATTTATAACACAGTGCATAGGATCAATATAAAAAATGTACAAAAGGACTAAAAACAAAAATGGCGTGTCCCAAAACATATTTGACAATCTCTACAATCAGGCTTTCACCTCACCATCTGCATCGCCAATTTCCTGTCTCCAAAATGTTTGTAAGCATGGGTCAGTGTTTCTCCAATCGAGTCTGTTTTTATGGATCGCAACTTTTGCCTGGGAAGTGGCGTTCGCCTTGTTCAGGCCTCCTGTTGTGTTACGCAATGTTTAGAAATCCTTTTTAAAGCCCAGACACACCAAACCGACATCAAACAGCTAGTGGCAATGAAGGTCAACTATTGCATCGCCTCACATCTCCTGTGTTTCAGCCGAAAAGCTGCACTGAAACACAACGCAGAGACTGACACCGACGGCTAAATAGCAAGTACATCCTGTGCCTGCGTGAAAGGACATAACTCTCCATACCAGCAGGCTGCGGTAGTCTTTATTGGTAATTCAAAAAGGGAAACAGATAGACTGACCGGATGGATTCAAGACAGTAGTTAGTCAGCTAGCACATTAACAACACAACCCGACGTTAAAGAACAAATGATATCTACCTAGCGAACACTAACACAAACCATCAGGAACCTTTTCTGCTAAAGAGCTCAATGGTTAGAAAGAAATAATCTTCCCTGATGTAACAAGTTTGTTTTGCTCTCACGCCCTCTTGACTGTTTGCTTTCGTCACTTCTGTCTCTCTTCTCATACGCTGTGCTGAACTAAATCGGCCAAAAAACAGCCAACGAGGACCAACTAGTGCCATGCTGCAAAAACTAGGGCAACAGATGCTCACTGACGGCTGACTGTCGGGAAACCAGTGTGATTAGCACACCTTACGTGCGACTGATCAGCAAACAGATCTCTAAAGTTGTTAGCCTAGCCGTGGATAAACGGTCAACCCCTAATGATGTCATCAGGGTAAATGTGTCAGTATGCTGAACACAGTTCCACCTTTCTGAGGTGGTCTGTGTCCGACAAATGAAACAATGAGAGCGTGGATATGTCACACATGGCATCTCCAGAGGAAAATTGTGTCGGTTTCTGTAAACCATGGATACGTTACATTTGTACGTTTAAAATGCAGCATCGCAACAAGTGACTTAATATAGAAGCTGATTCTGTCACTGGGAGATGGAGGGGGGGGTGGATGGTGAGACATCTTGGCAAGATGGCTGCCAAGCTGCAGACAACTGTTCAAGACAACTAACAGCAAATTGGTTTTTGGCGCAGCATTTTCACCAGTGTTTGAGATGTCAATTTTGGGTGTTTCTACAGACACATTGCAGCATTTGAGACATGTGGATGTATGACTAAGTGGACAAACCACTCTCAGTGTGTGGTGTATTTATCTGCAGAGACTCTGCTCTCTGCCTTTGTTTTCTTCCTATCATCTGTGTTCGAGGTGTTCGTGGGCGTGCATCCTCACAGTGACCAGGTGAGGTTGTGGCTTTATCAAAAAGGTAGAGACCAGGTGCCAGACTGTTAGCAGCGGGCATCCAAGAGACACACCACTGTTAAATTCAAATATAGCGAGGGGAAATGGCAAGCAGTGGGGATCCAAATCCGAGGCCATGGTTCTCTGCTGGAAACTGGTGGATTACCTCCTCTGGGTTGGGAGAGAGTTACTGTCTCAGGTGAGAGAGTTCAAGTATCTCGGGGTCTTCTGGAGCGTGAAATGGATCACAGATTTGATGCGGCATCTGCAGTGATGCAGGCACTGTGCCAGACCATCATGGTGAAGAGGGAGCTGAGCCGGAAGGTGAAGCTTTCGATTTACTGGCCTATCTACGTCCCAACCCTCACCTATGGTCATGAGCTCTGGGTAGTGACTGAAGGAATGAGATCGCAGATACGACCAGATGAAATGAGTTTCCTCTCTTGTCTGTCTGGGCTCAGCCTCAGAGATAGGGTGAGGAGTTCAGACATCCGGACGGAGCTCGGAGTAGAGACACTGCGCCTTCGTGTCGAAAGGGGTCAGTTGAGGTGGTTCGGGGATCTGATATGGATCCTCCCGCGGGGCAGACCCAGAACACACTGGAGGGATTACATATCTCATCTGGCCTGGGAACGCCCTGGGCATTGTTGGGGCACACACCCATAAATGTCCCAAACACAAAATATGAAAAAAAAAAAGAACATGTAGGCTGAAGGCAGAGTCTCTGCACATAAATACACCGCCACACACAAAGAGCGGGCGATAAGTGATGTGCACTGAAACTCCTACCTAGTGTACCTTTAACATGTTGTTTTACACATCACATTACTGCCATACATGATTCTGTTGCGTGAAAATACGCAGTGAGGATCAGGTCCAGCAGAAAGCCTTGCCAGAGCTCTGAGCAGGAAGCAGCCACTTATGTTCCTCATACCAAGCAGGAGCCTTGTTATCAGCTTCCTCCTCCCATCTGTCATCATCACTTCATCACAGCAGGCGTCTCTCCTTCTCTCTCACAGTGTGCGGTGCATGAAAGCAGAGGGACAGGTTTGAGTGTCCAGAAGTTTCCATGTGTGTCTCAATGATGACAGCAGAGTTATCATAAGAACTTTATTTAGTAACATATTGTACAGCAGATATTTACACAACAGCTTCCATTTCATTACACGTTCTGATAAATACATAACCTCTGCCTCACCACCAGGCTACAATATACACTTCTTTACTGGCCACCGTAGAAATATGCCAATGTAAAACGGCGAAAAACAGATTTGGTTGTAAAGATAAAATGATTAAAAAGATGTAAAACCATGATGCGGGGAGTGATGGGCTCCTCTCAGCCTCTACACTGTGACTGACAGCTTTTTATTGTCGCCACATCATTAAGCAAACACTTCACCCAAAGCTCTGCTCTCAGTGGTGCTGCATGAATCTGTCTGCAATCTGTGAGCTCAGCTGCTGACACTGGTGCTGTGTGGATAGACCAGGGAGCAAGGAGAGAGCAGAAACTTATACGTGATACATTTTGGATATTTTGGTGAAACTGAGGGCTTATGTTTGGCTGGATAGCGAGCCTAGAGAGCACTGAGTCTTTTCCTCTCTTGTAGATATGGACTGTTCCTCTGACATCTGTAACTCAGAGAGTTTCTTTCATCAGTGTCTCTGATTGAGTCTATAGACCAGAGGTGGGAACAGGTCATTGTTTTGCATGTCACGAGTTAGTCTCAATCATTTGCACTCAAGTCCTGAACATGTTTCAAGTCCTTAGCCCTCTTTCACATATGTAATGTTTATAATACAGTATTAAATTTACAGAAATCATGATTGTTTTTAAAATTTCCCTTATCTATTAAAACAAATTTGCTAAAAACTCCCTTTGCTGTTAAGCTAGCATTCATTTAACATGAGCTCACTGACTATTTTCTCACTGGCCTCGACTCACTGTTCCCTGTGCAACCTCAAATGTCAAATGAAGTTGCTGCATCTTCATCCTCCAAGATTTGCAGTCTGAAATTCAACAAATTGCAATCTTTTTATACGTGAATTAAATTATCTTTGGTAACGTTTTTTCCAACTAGCGCTCAGTAATGTAACATTTGGCTCTCTCCTGCAACTTAGCAGGGTGCTGTCTGATTGGCTCACACAAAGTGGGTCTGGGGAATTAAGTGTCGACTTACAGGGAGTGAATAGTGTTAATGTTTTTGATAAGGAAATTAACTGATTTGTAGCGCATTCTTCAGGTATCAAGTATTTTCAAATCAAATCAGTTGAGAGAAATGAGTCATTGATGTTAAAGTCCGAGTCAAGTTGCAAGTCATTTTTTGATTTTTTCGAGTCTAAAGTCTTCAAACGTGTGACCTGAGTCCAAGTCCTTTGATTCAAGTCCAAACTTCTGCAATAGAGGTGTCACCTGGACTGATATGTACCACTGTACAGTGAAAGATAAAACTAAAACACCCATGGGAAGCATTCAGCACACTGTACCGGCCTCATGGGGGCGGAAGTCCAGCTGATTTCAGTTATGGATGATTTGGTGACACCTGAAGGTACTGATGGTATCGGTGGGTGTATTTTAGTCCCTCTGAATGTGTACGGAAATTTAAAAAAACAGATATTTTCCCTCTTCATTTTAAAAGTTCTGTCCACATGACCTTTATTTTACAAGATATCTCTGTCCAAACTAGAATGCAAAAACAACTCCAAATGGTCGCCAGTGTGTACGGCAGTCTCCCCTTCGCCTCTGATACATGGACGAAGGAGCTCAACTAAAACACAGAGTGATGCAAAAGTTTCCTTCCACTCCTCATCGACAGCAATCCCACTTTATAAATTGTTCCAGCATCTTCTGATTCGACTGGGCCTGGTGATCCAAAACCGTTGTTTATAGTAGACTTAAAAAACGCGGATGGGTGCAGCAGACGCCTCTGATTATCTGTGAAGTTGTGCAGTCATATTAGGTGTAAAGTAGTCCTTCGACCAAGCAGTGCTAATAAAAGGTAAACAAGCCGGTGAGTTAGTCCGCGGTGTTGTTGCAAACTCATTATACAAAGCAACAGTGGGCGTGGACAAATTAAGAAGATTGTCTAAGGTGAAATCTTCACCTTAGAAGGCACTTTAAATAATCTCTGTTTTAGGGACCTAAACCTCTGTTTGCATGTGGACAAGAGGCCAAAACGTAGAGACAGATATCAGGTTTCAAAATGATCTGTATACATGCAGACAGGGTTTTAATAACACCAGAAATTTAAGAAAATAAGAACAAGCGGTGTTTATAGGCCAGCATATATTTGGCCTCTCGTTCACACAAACAAGCCATTATGTCACTAAAACAGAGATTTTTTGAAACACCCTCTAAGGTTAAGATTTTTCAAAACTCTGATTACTGTGTATCTGTGTGGACGTGTAAAAGGGAGTGTTTGGAAGGCGATGACATCATCTCAATTTGTACATTGCCCATTGTTGCTTTGAGTAATGAGCATGAGCCAGATAAAAAACCAACAACAGACTACCGGTTTGCTAATGTTTTCTTATCACCACTTGGTCTAATGAATAGTTCACACATAACCTTAGTACTGCTGCACCACTTCACAGACGAACGGAGGTGTCTGCCATGCCCAGTGTTATTTGGTCCATCTCAGCGTCTGTGGTAACGTCTGCCTAAAAAATAATTTGGATCAGATCCGGTTGAACCAGCAGATTGTGAGACACTTTCGAGAGTGGGACTGTTGTTGGTAAGGTGTGACAGGTAAACATATATACCTGTCCTTGTATGAATCAGGGATAATGAGTTCTTTGCGTCGCAGTTGACAGCTAAATTTAACGAGTGTTTGGAGTTGTTATGCATTTAGTGTTGATTAGAGCTGCACGGTAGGCAAAAAAAATCATATTGTGAATATTTTGACAAATATCGCGACTGCAATATGAGTTGCAATTTTTATGGGAAAGGTAATTTTTGCATTTTAGTTCCACTGAAAAAATATATAAAAATGATGATGATGTGATTTTTGCTGGGGTCTCTACCTAACGAGCATGTCCCCTTTACACCTGGAAAATAATTTTTAGGCCAGGGCATCTCTGCAGCACCACAGGATATTGCACTTAAATATCTGTGTAGGTGTGGACGGGGCCTCTGTATCCAACAAACTGAATTAATGATCCACTGTTGTCTTCTACATTATGTCAAATGTGCACATGCACCAGCTTCTGTCTTTGGCATCACATCCAGTACTGATGACTTTCTGTTCTCCTGAGATACAGATGCAAGTGGGACAGAGTTGAGCAGGAAACACACTGTGGTGTCTGAAGCCGCAGTGGAGCCTCATTTAAAAAAACATAAAGTGGTCTTTTATCTCTGAGAACCTGCCAAAGCATCAGGTTTTAATGACAGCAGCTGGGAACCACTGGTCTGTTGCATAATGTTGCGCCAATCACAGATGTTCGTTTGTTGCTTACAGACCGCTCTGGTAACAATGGGAGCTGTGGCTGGGATGCAGATTCATATGGCACAGTTAAAGACAGGAACACTGTGTTCAGTGTCATCTACAACCTGCTGTTTGTTTCCAGCAAACAGCTGTTTCCCAGCAGCACCAGCTTCATTTAAAAAGACTCAATACTTACAATGTCCCTGTCCATAAAGTTGCAGATTGGAACAGTTAAATGAGGGGAGACTGAAATAGACAGAAAGAATAAACAATGGCCTGCAGCAGCTGGAGTCAGACACAAACACTCCGCCACATCTTGAACTGAATTCCAGTCATACCAAACAGGCTAAATATGAATATGTGACCAACGTTTAAACCTCTGAGCAGAAGTAAAGTTTGATCTGTGACTCAGCTTCCTGTCTGCTGTGGCATTACAGATATTCAGGTCTTATTTGTACTTAAGTAGTGAGGGGATGTAACCACTGTGCACAGCTGGAGGCTTGGCCCTTACAGCACACCTCCTCCCCCCTCCTACGTTGCCCTGATGTCAGCGTTCGGCGGCCCCCTGCTCTGAACACTGGCAGTCTGTCGTTGTGTATTCCCCTCGGCTCGCCCTCCGTACAGAGCTGCAATTCTGCGCCTCACCGACGCAGCACAACAGCTACCTTCTTTTCCTCATGCTGGTCTCCAAGCGGCCAAGCTCCTCGTAAGACTGGTAGAAGACTTCCAGCTCGCGGCAGCCCCAGCCCCTCCAGACACACAGGCACCACTCCATGTTTTCCTTACGAAAGCCACATACAACTGTGTCCTTTGCCACTACTGCTGCCTCCTCCAAGATCCTGAGAGGAACAGAGAGAAGAGAAGTGAGATCAATCTGTGAGGGTTAGAGAGGGATGCTATGCAGGGAGGGAGCTAAAGTTAGTGGCACATCTCTGTGCACTCTAATTAGCTCTTCCTAGAAGCTAGTGAGCTGTTCTAGGAAGTGGTTCCCTGGAAAGCCACCGAGGACACTGAATGCTCTGTTAGCACACAGAAGTTAGTATTTATCTAAGTGCTGGTAAAGAAAAAGAAAATTCCTGAACTTCTCTGCTCTGAAATGTCTCATCCAAAGCTCCTGGAAAGAAAAATACAAAATCAAAGCAAAAGACAAAGCCATCAATTTTTAAAGGTCCAGGGTGTCGGATTTAGGAGGATATACTGGTGGAGAAGGAATATAATACAATAAGTATGTTTTTTTAAAGTGTATAGACCCTTTTACTGTTAGTAAACACTATGATGTTTTTTGGTGGGCGGGGCTTAGCTGGAGGCAAAAAAGTTCTCCACAGAGATTAGTTAATGCTAGCTAGCAAGTTCTGTTGTCTTGTTTTAGACGATGGCGGAAGATGATGCGAGTGGTGCGTTCAGAAACACTCATTGTGAGTGTGGGAGTGCACTCTGACACAAACTGGAGCGTTGATAAATTGGGAGCGCTGTCTGAATGTAGCGTTGGGTTATCCAGAGCAGCGCACTCTCAGAGTGGCAGAGCGCACTCTGGACACTCTGTCTGTGGAGACGGAGCAGCAGAGCGCCGAGCGGAGTGAATGTGTGATTAACTTAACCATTGGTTCATTCATGTAGAAATATAACGCTGCGTTTCTTCCACCAACAGGGCTCTCATTTTAGTGTAGAGCGTCAGACTGAATTTACCAACGCACCATGTCAGGTCACTCACTCTCCGGGACCGCCAGTGTTACTTGAATAAGTAAACACTGAGCAACGGGACCAGACTGGCCGACCCGTATGCTCTCACTCAGTGGATGGATGATGTCACAGGAAGCCAATCTTACAAAGGAGGACCACACTTGTTTGTTTTGCTATGGAAGCTAACGTTAGCTAATGTGCTAAAAAGTTAGCGTTGCAGAGAAATCCAATCTTCCTCTTAATCCCTCCCCAGTTTCTGATGAGGTGGACATGATAACCCTTAATACACATAACCTTATTCATCCCTACAACAGGAAATACTTTTTCCCTAACCTGATATGAAGTGTGCGCTGCACATGTGAGCATTTTTGATGATGGCCTCCGTCCAGTCCTTTGGTCTTATCACATTTAACCATAGTTGTCTTTGTTTTTGTTGACGGGCAGTGGCGGCTGGTTTTGAGCCATGACTCCTTCTATTCTGGCTCCCAGTAACACAACAAGACAAACACATTTTAACACTCCCATGGAGCCTACAGCCCTGTGGGGGAGAGGCAGGTTTTGCAGGTAATAAAGTGACATCATTGTAACGTTGGCCCTAAAGGGTCCATATGATTGTGGCACTTTAAAACGATGTTTATTCATGTAGGGAACTCAGCGCTCACCCTCAGGGGGGTGCACAAATTGACACTGATGTCATGCAGGCTAATTTTAATTTTTATACATTGGGGAAGGGGTTATGTTAATGATGCCCAGGAGCATCATCGTGATTTAAGGCCCGCCACACACAAATGTTGAAAAACAGTTTAATAATCTAACCTAACAGTTCAGTACTACACACTTCACAGTCTGTTCACATGTTTTCAACAAGTATTTTCTGACATGTATGATGTGTTTAAAAATAAATCACTAATTATACTTTTCCCTGAGTTTAAACTCTAATTTATGAAGGCTGTGACACAAAGCATTCTGGGAGGAAGAAGAGCTTCTGGGGACCGTGTGTCCTGAGCTCAACCACCCATGTATCATGCTGAACAACCCTGAATTATCTTCTTCCATTGTTGTTTCATCTTTGTGAGGTGTGTCATTATCCTCCACTGATGTTAGTTCACGTCCTTTGATATACGGCCTCGTGATGACGGCGCTCTGTGAAGTCACAGTCAGTAATAACTCAGCCTTTAATACGTTTGTAATGGAGATAAAACTGTCCAATCAAAGCAGCCATGTGATATACCTGCAGGCCTGGCGACCCCTCGCTTCACCTGAGCCGTGACCCCCCCTCCCCAGAGTGTCGTCTATGCTACAGGTGCACCATGTAATAACTGCTTATTAAGGGCCCTGTTTTGGGTGGCCCTTTTATTGCCTGCTGCTAAAAGGCCAGGCCCCTTTTTGTGGACACTCACACAGGAGTCCTTTCTGCAAAGGAGCAGCTGCTGGCTTCTTTACAGAAATAATTACAGACTCAGCCGAGCACCATAAGTACATGATGAAGGATCTCGCTCGGCTTTATTGAGGCTGCATCAGTAAATTAATATATAGCTCTTTGGCCAGCGGTGAATGGTTTCAAGCACAGCTGCAAACGGGCTCCATGCAGGTGGAGGAAAACCCAGTTTAGACCTCAGTAAGTCCCTCTAATGTTAAAAAGACCAGTTAAAGTGGTTCAGTCTGAGACTGAACAGAAAATTCAAGTTGTAAAAAGATGAATAGATTTATTCTTAATGGCTCTGGAATTAAAACACATTTAAAGTGTTTAAAGTCAAGGTCGTGCGCAATACATCAGTCTGGTTGATCTGCACTGTGAACTGTGAAGAACTGAGCAGCTTCTAGTTACAACTCCATGTTTCAGTTCTTTAATAATGTTACTCTACTTTTAGTGAAGCACACTTTTTAACTTCATATCCTCACCTGTTCTTTTATGGTCGTCCACAACTTCCACATGGGTGCAATGCAAATGCCATCCAAACTTTTAAAACTTCTTTACAGTCTTAGAAACATTCAACTTTTTTCTTCTTTTTTACATCAGGTGAACGATTGGTGGTAAATTAGAACCCTCTGCTCTCAGACTGACGTAATCTTAAACAGATCACAGTTATCTTTTCAATCAACTTCCATCACAGATTACATTTTAGATTTATTTCAGACATTAACAGGGTTGTGCATGCGTATACACTTTAACTGACATCTTGCATCACTAAAACCTTACATACTCACAGGAGGATATTTCCTTGGATGACTGGGGTGTAATATGTGCTGAGGCTCGCAGACAAACAGTGAATACAAATTTTTTCACTGTATGTGGGGATTGCAAAGACATTACAATTTTTATCTAGAGGTGTACCGATACCACTTTTTCCTTCCCGATACAGATTCCGATCCCTGAACCTTAGGTATGTATGTAGTGTTCAGACAAAAGATAGATAAGGCACAATATCTGTTACGTATTTAAAACTTCAAACACTTGATGCATTGAGAGAGGCGCAGCAGGTTGATCTCAACCTGCATTTTACGGATGCTGAATGGTCAGATATTCCCAAGGATACACACCTCCTCAATATGTGCCACACACAGCCTGATTCACTTCAAGGTGGTTAGTACACAGACTTCATCCATCTAAAGTCAGAATCTCAAAGATGTGCCCCTCGGTCGATGATGCTTGTGATAGATGTAAAAGTTCCCCTGCATCTCGAGCTCATACATTCTGGTCTTGCCCGGGTCTCTCAGTTCACTGGTTCTCCATTTTTTAAGCCCTTTTCAAAATACGTGGAAAAACAATTGATCCAAATCCAAGTCTTACAGCAATTTTTGGTATTCAGTGTGAAGACAGTCATCTTTGTAAGATACAGTCATTTGTCACCCTTTTAGCCAGAAGACTTATGTTACTTAGTTGGGAGCAGGTGACCCACCCTCTTAAACACTGGGTCAGAGATACATCACAGTTTTTGAAGCTAGAAAGGATAAGGTTTGATTTAGAAGGAGCTAAGGACAGTTTTAACAGTGTATGGCAACCTTTTATTACATATCTGCTGGATCAGCTGAGAGGGTGTTGTACTGTTGGTTCTCAACATCTGCTGCAGAACTTTAAATCAAAGGAACGTGTGAAAACACATACACACTTTGTCTGTTACTGTTGTTATTTCATGCTGCATTTTATCTGTTTGCTCCCAAGGGTGAAAAAAGAGAAAAAACGGAGACTAATAAATAAAGTGGAAAAAAAGATGGATAACTGAGTAAATTGGCAGAGGTGATGATTTGTGGGCTGCCTTACCGTACGTCTTAAATTGATGTGACTGTGCACTTTCTAGGATAATGTTGCTTCTGCCTCTTGTATTTCATTTTATCTTATTTTCTGTCTCGTCTTTGCCTTGGTTATATAAACTTTTCATGTAACTTTGTGAAAGGTATGGTTTGACTTTTATCTATCTTTAACATACTATTAAAAAAACAATTTCTTCTTAAGGTGTGGACACACCAAACTGACATCAAAGAACTAGCGGCGATGAAAGCCAACTGTTGCACCGTCTACGTCGCCTCACGTCGCCTCACGTCGCCCTGTGTCAGTTCCATTTGAACACACTACACGGACTACATCCGACGGCCAAGTGGCACGTACGTTCTGCGCCTGTGTGAGAAAGAGCGGAGTGAGAGAGTGGTACATCCTGTCAGCTGAGGGGTTTCCTATCTGTGCAGCCGAGTGTGCAGCCCCTCCACGGACTATTACATCCAGACGGTCCTGGTGTTTCCCTTTCGGGCTCCACTTCACTCAGCTGCCTGATAAACCCGCTGCTTCTTCCCACTTTAACCTGAATAACAAACCAGAGCTAGCTGGGAGGCTAGCGGAGGCTAACTGGCTGTGCTTCCTTCCGGTTATGCTGCGGCTAACGCTCCGCTAGCCGCTCCCAGCTAGCTCTGGTTTGTTATTCAGGTTAAAGTGGGAAGAAGCAGCGGGTCTGTGGGGCAGCTGAGTGAAGTGGAGCCTGAGGAGGAAGCACCGGTTAGCTCCGGTTTCACTATAGGCAGATTCACTTGCTACAGGGGTGAGGGAATAAAACCTGAACAGCCAATCAGAGTGATCTCTCTCACCGTCAAGCTCCGCCGTCGATTCAATATGCTCAATCGGCCGAAAAGCCACCAACGCCTTAGTGCCGATGGTGCGGGACACACTGCAAAAACTAGGCTGACAGACGCTCACTGACAGGCCGACTTTGGTCGACGGCTGACCGTCGGCTTGGTGTGTCAGGGCCTTAAGCTTAAACAGGGTCTTATTTCAATGTTTAAACTTCATCTGACAAACTCTATTGTGAGTGTGAAGATATTCTTACTCCTACATCAGGCCATCAAAGCCCTCTCTGGCTGAGCTAAACAGGTAAGCTGGTGGCTCTGGATTAAGAGGAGAGACACCACTTGGGCCCCGAGATACCACCAACAACAGCCGGATTCAAGGGAGTAAAAGCAGAGGGGGGCGCACCTGGGATGCCAGGTGCTGGCATTTAACTTTAACCAAATTTAACCATTTAACTCAACCAAAATAAGGATGTAGGGGGAGGTAGAGTGTACGGCCCAGTCTGATGGGGGAGAGTTCAGTCCCACAGATGTCTCTCCTTGGCTCTGCCTTCCCTGTGCTCTTTCCTTATTTTCTATCCATCTTACAATAACCCTTTGACTCCCACTCGGAAACCCCCATATGGCACCATTACTCCCACTCATAGTCTCAGTGTGTGAATCAAGGGATTGTAACATCTTGTCCTAAACTGAACTACTGCCCTTCCTCAGTATCTGTGTCTTGATGACCTGAATGTAATGGTCGTGGAAAATGCTGACGCAAAAACTTGGAAAAAATATTAAACTGAGGGAATGTCTGATTGTGCAACACTATGAAATTTTAAAGCCTGGACAACATCACTTAATCAAATGTTTATTATTATTAACATTTAAATAGCGAGGTTGTTTTTGTCATGAGTTGTTTTAGTGTATAATCTGCAGATACTGGAGGCCTTTGGTCGTCTCTGCTGCTGTTGTGGATCACATGTTGCTGCTGCTCTGGTGGCTGACGATCAGCTTCCAGCCCTGAAGGAAGTCCTCTGGTTCAGAGGGTGCAGCTAAATGTTTTTAGATTCTATTTTCAGTGCCGTTTTATTTCAGGGCAGGATTGGCTCATAGTAACCACTTTTTCTGGAGCGCTGCAGCCAGTTTGTGTTTAGTTCATCTCTGTGACATGTCATCAAGGACCAAAGACACTTGGTGATATTGTATCTACCACACAGTGCTGGTGTGCTTTATTAAACTGCCATAACATAGTTGTTTTTAATGGTTCTTCCTGTTCCTCAAGGCTGCTTTAAAGTGAAATGATTCAAGTCATAGAAATGAAGGCCATAAATACTACCGTCTCTCATATTATGGTTCCACAAAATTTTCTTGCCATCTCGAAAATGTTAGTTTAAATTGGCCAAATAAAATGAGCATTTCAAAAACACTCATAAAGTCTCAAACTAGAATTACTGTCCTGCGGTTGTATCCCTCTGTGCACCAGTTTCTCTTGCAGTTTTCATCCACGTCAGTGAAAACATGGATGCTTCACACACAGAAGATCTATACAATCAGCACAGTGTCAAGATTAGTGTCACCAATTCAGTATCTGACCACGTCTCCCCTTGTGCTACTGAGATACGACGTTGTGTAACATAAAATGTCATCACTTCATCATTTTGTCCTATCAGGCATTTGTGTGAAGTTTTCTCATAATTAGCATATGAATTCTTGAGTTATGGCCAAAAACATATTTTGTGAGGTCACTTTGACCTTTGACCTTCAACCACAAAATTCTAATCAGTTTATTATTCAGTCCAAGTGGATGTTTGTGTCAAATTCAATCAATCAATAAATTCCCTCAAGTTGTTCTTGAGATATCACATTCATGAGAATAAGACAGCTGCAAGGTCACACTGACCTTGAACTTTGACCACCTTTGACCATTCATTGTTGAGTCCAAGTGAATGTTTGTGCCAAAGTGCCAAAATTTCTTCAAGGTGTTATTGAGGTATTGTGTTTACAAGGATGGAATTGGATGGGGTCACATAAGACTTGACCACCAAAAACTAATCAGTTCATCACTCAGTCCAAGAGAACGTTCATGCCAAAATTGAAGAAATTCCCTGAAGTTGTTCTTGAAAGATCGCATTCACAAGAAAAAGATAGATGTAAGGTCATGGGGACCTTGGACCTCTGACCACTAAAATACAATCAATTAATCCCAAAGTCAAAGTCAATCTTTGAGCCAAATTTAAAGAAATTCCCTCAAGTTGTTCTTGAAATACTGCGCTCACAAGACTAAGATGGATGAAAGGTCATGGCGACCTTGACCTTGGACCCTTGACTACCGAAATCAGTTCATCTTTGAGTCCAAGTCAATCTTTGTGCCAAATTCTAAGAAATTTTCCTCAAGATATTCTTAAGATATCCCATTCACAAGACTAAGACAGACAAGGTCACAGTTACCTTGACCTTTGACCTATGACCATTCAATGACCATGACCATGCATATGACCATGACTATGACCATCCAAATTCATTTCATCATTGAGTCCAGGTAAACTTTTGTGCCAAATTTGAGGGGATTCCCTTAGGGTTGTTGAGATATTGCACTCAGGAGAATGGGGTGGATGGACAACCAGAAAACATCGTACCCCCGGCCGCGGCTGTCGCCGGCATGGAGGAATAAAAAAAAGAAGATAAACTGGGAGATAAATATTTGGCTCAATAAATAAACAGTTAATATTGTAATTGTTTTACTGATTCAAGAAAGCGCTGCAAAAATAAACCAGCAGCAAAACAAACCAACCAAAGTTTTACAGATTTAAATCCCAGATCATGAACTCACCCCAAAGACGAACATCCAGGTGGACTGAGGACAGCGATGACACGCCCCCTCAGCTCATCGCCATGCGACTGCATTTCAATGACCATCACGTCACCTCCACGCCTGCAAACAACCACACATGTATATGTATATTTTTTCCAGTAGGTTGTCGTGTTTTTATACAGTCTACTGTAACTTGTATTCCAAGTTTTTATAATTCTGATCGTACAATGTAGTGGGTATGTTTAAAACTTTTTCATGTGCATGTGTTTGGGTTCACTCAGTGTGCAGTGTTTTGTACCTGGGGATCCACAGAGCTCCGCTCACTGGCAGCACAGTGAAGGCTCTCAGCTGAGGTGGCGTGGCCTTCACGCTCTCTGCAGTGTCTCGGTCAGACTCTGGGCCAGTGGATGCCTGCTGCTCCGTCTCCTCCCAGTCTGCAGGCGGAGGCACACTGCTGTGGCTGTCTAATGAGGCGCGGCCTGCGGTGCTGGAACAGTCTGACCCCAGCGGCTCCAGGGAGCAGTTGGATGATAATGAGCAGTAGTCTGTCAGTGAATCCTGGTGCTGGATGATCTGGGTGCCTGCCTCCTCGCTGTAGATCAATGTCACTTCTCCGTTAGTCCATCCCTGCTTCTCTTCCTGATCTGAGGTCTTGAGTTCAGGGGTTGTCACCCTGGTAACCCCAGCAGGACGCTGCACAGTGAAGACATCCCGAAGAGGGTTGCTGTCTCCGCAGCTGAAAACACGTCAAGATGTCAAAAAACAGGCACTTAAAATCAAATCAATTGTGCTTCAACAGCTTTTTTTCCTCCTGCTCACCCGTACGATGTCAGCTGTGACTATCAGACAGGTTCAGATTGCATCACATTACATCATCACTGTTGGTGTGAAGCTCTGTGATTAGCATTAGCTAGCCAACCTGAAGTAACAAAGGTAAAAGACTGCTTAAAATATTCATGGATGAGGAAGGTCAGAGACTCTTCTGCTTTGCTCTGCAGCTGAAGTTCAGTTCATTCATACAGCTCAGTATCACAGACTCACAGACCCACATGAGAAATCTTTCCAAACTCTCCTGGTTGACATCACCAGACCAAATCGCAGAGCAAATAAAACACGAGCTCGCAGATTCGTCTGGTTCCCAGGTGACAGCTCTCCAGGAAGACAAAACTTCCTCAGCACACGGGGAAACTGGAAAAACCCCCAGAGAGCTGAAGGTGGAGAAGAAAATCTAACATTTTAGGATTTAATAAGTCCCCAAAACAGGTTTATAATATGCTAATATTTGTATTATAGGTTCAACATATATCAGACGAAGCTAAATTTTAGATTTTCTGGCTCAGTGAACTGGCAATGGAGCAGTGGGAGCGTGGGACATCCCTTTACACATAATCTACATTACTTTTCTCTACAGTCTGTGGTTTTAGAACATTATTCTCTCAGTGTGTCACATTATTCACCCAGAGGGATGCTGCCTTGTCTTCATTGTTACAGAGAGACTGAGCTGGAGTGTTCATCAGGAGGCAGTCTGACGGGGGAGGCTGTGCCCCTTGTTAGCGAAATGACAAAAACGTGTCCCCCCCTCGTTAACCTGCCATCCTTATCTATCCTCCGAATAGACCCAATCACTGTCCTATCCGACCTATGAGAGATAAATTATTGAAAATACTTTTTGACAGAAGTGTCTGTTTTAACCAGGGAGGTGTTTGTAGCATGGTTTAACAACCAGGAAACTCACAGTCCAACTGCATGTGTTTAATCATCTCACGTCAATCAAATCTCTGCATTTCAAAAGCATCCTGATGAGAGTGAGATACACACAGAGGAGAGACAATAGTTGGAGAGAGTCAGAGAAAACTAATTTCACATGGTGGACTCTAAAGAGAGGAAAGCAGACAGTGAAAAAAAGCATTTAATCAAGACTGGACAGACTCTTATATATTGAATCATCCCAGTATGTCTCAGCATATGTTCAGAGACCGTGGCTGTTATTAAAAGTGGCAATGTGAAGCACCACTTCGAGAAAAACTTACCCACTTAAATCTTAACTGACGGCACAAAAAACAAAATATTCATGGCACTGAATGACTGAATCGTAACTCAAATGTCACCTACTGATGCTCACACATTAACCCAGTCCATTCTGATTTCTCACACTATTACTAATACTGATGTTTGACAGTGAAAAAAATCTGACAGTGACATATAGACAAACGTTCACCTTGGGGCATTTCCTTTCCAGTCCGGTTCTTTTAAGGTTGTGTGATAGCTGATTCGCACCAAACTAAACTTTGGTCTGTCTGAAAACGCTGGTCTTGGTTCATGTGCACTAGAGTTCGGTTCACTTTAGGTGAGAATGCACTCTGACACAAATATAGGAACTGAAGCAACAACAAAAAAAAAAGGCGCTAATCCATAACTTATGTAAGGAATAATGTATAGTGAGCCGGTGACAGTTGAAAAATAACTCCCGACATGGGAATGGAACCCCGACGCGAAACGGAGGGGTTCCATTCCCATGTCGGGAGTTATTTTTCAACTCTCACCGGCTCACTATACATTTTCACGCTTTGAACATGGCTTACTACTAAAACATTCAGTGATGTGACACAAAATGATAATAAAGCATGTTTTATTGATTCAAAATTTGCAAAAAAAAAAAAGTGTCTGTATCCATGGCAACAGCAGCCTAGTTACTGTTGCTAAGTCCGACAAACTTTCGGTTTCAGAGCTAGACTGGCATGGCGCTCCCACTGTCGCTAACTGCACTCCCTGGAGAAATACTCTCAAATTTCTACAATATGCATTTGAAGGATATATCCAGGATGTCAGACTGACACAGGTTGCTATGGCGTCCCTAGCAACGGAGCAGCAGAGCAGCGGTGATACCTCAAGAAATAAACACCGCAGAATTTTGTTGATTGACCAATCAGAATCAAGTATTTAAGAGTGCCATGTTCTAAGCCTCACTAGTCGTCTGTGTAACACAAACAACACATCATCATCTCTCTCTCATCAGGGCCCGTCTTCTCCTTCAGTACTGTCTCACTCGTCTCAGCTGAAGAATGAAAGGCTTGAGAACTCTCTGTCTTGTCAGCTGCTCATATTGATCGCATTCTTCCAAAATATGTGACTGATAGAAACACCAGAGCAAAGCTAGAAACCTAAGACCATATAAACTTGGTGGTTCCATTATTTCTGAGACCGGGAAATGTCAGCGAGTTTCACTTAGATATTCTGTCCGATAGACAAATGACGAACGTTTGGTGCGCTTGATAAAGTGCATCGTGAACACTAACTGAACCAAATGAAAAATGCAACTTCACTCCCACATTGCGCCGAGTCTGTCTAACTATAGCTTTGAAAGTGCTCTTGAGAACTCTGATACCATTCTCATGTGTGTGCTGCTAATATAAAGCTACAGCCAGTAGCTGGTTAGCTTAGCTTAGCACCAAGACTGGAACCAGGAGGAAACAGCTAGCTCAAACTGCCCTACGGCCCTGTGGAGTGTTTGATTAAGCAAGTTTACCAGTTAAACCATTTAAACCAGGCTTATTTCATTAAGTCAGGCTTATTTTCAGGCTTAGCTTCACCTCAGGCTGAGCCAGTGTGAGTTTCTCCTCATGGCTGTACTGTGAGCATGAGTCAAACTGCAGTTTAAATTGTAATTAAGACACCATTTCTAAATAGACTCAAAACATAACTTTGGAATTTCTGCACCAATCAGTTCACATATATTGTGTGCCAAAATCAGCCAGTAATAATATGCAGTATAATAATATCAGCCTGCCTGACACTGTTTACTTACTCATTCACCGTTCTCCAGGGAATGACACTTTTTCGGGTACTCAAAGAATTCATTTCTTTGGGTCTTCAGAACAAAAGACGTCTGCCACATCTTTTCTGCGTCTGTCACAGACTGAAGTGTTCATAGAAACAACTGTTCTTCAGAACAGTCATAAATCCACTCACCAGTACTTGGCGCAGAGATGGTAGGAGGCAGCGTGGTAGAGCAGCAGAGTGTTCATGTGGTCGTCCAGGGTCCAGACGGCCTCCTCTCCCCATAGACTGAAGCTGGTTGCCATGGATACGATGGAGGATGGCGGGTTGTAGGGCTCCAGCCTTCGAACTGCCTGTAGACTCAGACAGTCGATGACCAGCACGCCCGGACCGTTGGAGAACCATAACTGATGACCACCACAGACAGGGACGAGGAGAGGGACGAGGGTGACACAGTGAGGATCGTGAGGTCAGGTTATCTCAACGTCATGTTACCTTCTTTGTGACTTATCAAACACTTGTGACTGTGTATCTCCTCACCTGGGAGCCGCTATTGACCAGTGCCATGCTCTTGACTGGGTAGGGTCTCTGCCTGGGATCTGTGTCCTTCAGAGCAAACACCGTCTTGTTGAGAGTGTGTGAACACAGGTAGGTCTCTCCCTCCAGGGGAACGTCCTCCACCAGGCTGTACACCGCCACCAGGCCGTCAGACATCCCCGCAAACACTCTGGCCAGGCTCTTCACAGGTGATTCAGATTTAATTAATCACTTTACTTTCTGAGACTCTTGCAATCAAAAGTATTTGTGTGCCACTGTCTACATGTTGTTTCAGAAGCCTGTTCATTCCCGTGTCCTTTGTTTGTTTCCCACATCATTACACTATTTCCTGTACTGCTGTGATGCCTATTTCTCTATACTGCAGTGTAGTGTGAATTAATAGAATTAATGCCTTGCAGTCATATGCCTCCACCAACCCGTCAAGTTGCAGCTACAGTTTTTCAGTATCTGAACAAATGTCTTCTGTTCCTGAAATATGCTGAGTAATGAAAGGAAAGTGTTTTTGCAGAATATTATGACATCACAGTGAAGGTGACCTTTGACCTCACTTCATTACTCATTTTTTTTTGACATTTCTGTGAAATTTTGTCATAATGAGCATACAAATTCTTAAGGTATGGTTAAAAACATGTTTTGCGAAGTCACAGTGACCTTGACCTTTGACTGCTGACCACCAAATTCAAATCAGTTTATTCTTAAAGTCCAAGTGAACATTTGAGCTAAAATTTGAAGAAATTCCCTCAAGGTATTCTTGAAATATTGCGTTCACGAGATGTGACAGATGCAAGGTCACAGTAACCCTGATCTCTGACCACCAAAATCGTATTAGTTCATCCTCAACTCAAAGTAGATGTTTGTGGCAAATCTGGAAAAATTCCCTCAAGGTACTCTTGAGATATTGTTCATGAGAATGAGACTGATGAGGTCACAGTGATCTTGACCTTTGAGCTATGACCACCAAAATGTAATCAGTTCATTGTTGAGTTCAAGTGGACATCTGTGCAAAATTGGAAGAAATTCCCTCAAGTTGGTCTTTAGATATTGCATTTGTCAGAATGAGATGTACAAAAGATCAGAGTGACCTTGGCCTTTAACCATCAAATTCTTATCAGTTCATCCTTAACTCAAAGTGCATGTTTTTGCCAAATTTGAAGATTTGTACCTCAAGGTACAGATTGCGTTTATGAGATGTGACGTATATAAGGTCATGGTGACCTTGATCTTTGACCACCAAAAACTATTCAGTACATCGTTGAGTCCAAGTGGACATTTGTGCAATAATGGACGAAATTCTCTTATGGCATTCGTGAGATAATGTGCTCATGAGAATGGGACGTACGGACAGACAGACAGCCCGAAAACCTAATGTCTTCCAGTACTGCTAGTGCAGAGGCATAAGAATCAGATGTAAAAAATCAGTCTGAAAATATTGTGACAGTATCTAGTGGTATGAGCATTTTTTTTTACTGGTTGACTTAATACAAGGAAAAATTAATTCCACAAATCAAACAATCACAGATTCACACACAAAAACACGATCACAGTTCATCCTACTCAGTGATACCAGTCGCTACAGGCTGATCCCCTCCCAGCACCACCCACCACCCTACGAACACCTGGATTTTCTACCAGCTCCGCTTCAAAGGGTAGTGAGGGTGCAGAGCCGTTATGTGTAGATGGGTGAACAGACAGCAGGTCAGAGGTCAGAGGGGAGCAGAAGTACACATCATAAAGGTATTGTTTGGTGCCTGACACTCACAGCAGTGCTACTGGCAGTGAGATGTTTGAAGGTAATTGTGAGCTGCTGTTAAGCCATTAGTGTGCTGTTATTACCTGCTGTACTAAAACTGTCGAACTCCCACCTGTTAATGTCTCTGTAATTTCACCTAAACAAACACTAATGGCATGTCGAGGAATTCGGCAAAAACTGGATGCATGTTCAAGTACCGCTCCATGTAAAGACTTTTCACATGTGTGTACGTCACATTATCAGCTTTATCTGTAAGTGATAGCTTTTCTGCATTCAGACAAATACCCTTTTTTTGACAGTTATGGGCTGGCTTGATTTAGTTTGGTTTGGTTTGGGAAATCCAGGCCAGCGCAGCAGGGATTTGCACTTCCATTACAACAGGGCTACTTGCCTGAAGGTTTGTCTTTAACTGATGATGGCTTGTCTTGGTTGATGACTTGTAAAAGCAGAGTGCCAATCCATGGCTAAAGTCCCCTGTGAAGAAGTGGACTGAGAAAGTCCATGTCTGGTGCAGCTTGGCATGGCACAGCGTGTCTAAACTGACTATGGAAATGCAAAGCGACGTGCCATGGCTTGACTCTGCGTGGCCAAGAAGTGTTTCTGGGTTTTATTTACTCAGATATGAGCAGTACAGACAGAGCTACAGTGTTTTGTGGTGCTTGTCATGTGGAGAGTTAAAAGTAATGAAATAAAGGGAGCACAGTATTTCTTTTCTTTCACTGATTTTAAATGTGATTTTCCTGTTTGAGCCTTAATTAATGACACTTGAGAGCATGGAAGGAATCCACTCAGTTTTATGATTTGTTTGAGAAAACTGCTGCAGCCTGTTTTTCTATTCTAACAATGCACTAGATGTTTAGCTGGAACTCTTATTTGCACACGTGCTGTTTGTAAAGCCCTTTGCTGGATACTCGTTTATTAATCTGTGCAGCTGGAATGAAAGAAAAAATATAAGCAGTCTGATTATTGAGTTTACAAGGTGCCCAATGCTGGAGGGGAAAACATCTTTTTTTTTTTTTTTTTTTATTGTGCACACATTCCCTGATTTAATGAAAAGATTTAATTTCTTTCTTCATACGAAATAATAATTAAGTGATAAATGTATTACAGGTGGGTGTGCAAGATTATATCAGCATGCCATCAGTTTCGGCAGATAAAGGCTTGAAAATGAAATATCGGCGCCGGCCCAAAATTAACATGTCTGCCGATGTGACAGGCTGATAAGATGTGACTTTAATTAGCCAAAACAGGTTCATTCGCCCCGGTTGTTGCTTCTGTCAGGATGATCTCAGGGAGAGTGTCATCGAAACCTGTTAAAGTGGGATGAATTTTACAGTTTTGAAGAAGATGATATACTTTATTAATCTCCGAGGGGAAATTAAATTTTTCCACTCTGTTGTCAACACACAGGCCCGAAAAATAAACACATGCACAAACAGGACCTATACATGCATTTAATGGAGGGATGTCAGAGTGAGGAGGCTGCCTTGGACAGGCACCCTGAGCAGCTGGGGGTTCAGTGCCTTGCTTGCAGTGCCAAGGGCACCTCGGCAGTGCCCATGAGGCGAACTGGCGCCTCTCCAGCTACAAGTCCACACTCCATACTTGGTTCAGACAGGGACTTAAACAGGCGACCCTCCTGTTCACAACCCAGGTCCCTATGGACTGAGCTACTGCCGCCCCAAAATGTTACATATAAATAAACATGACGTGTTTTAACCTGAGTTTAAGTAGTTCCCTTATTTTACCAAGTGAACGTGCACATTTTGAAAAGCACTGTATTTTATGTCTGCGTCTGCCAGCGAGCCGTTATGACAAGAGTAAGAATAATTATATGTTAATTTCATGGCAGCAGAGACTTGATGTTCTCTGCAACTAGGTGGAAAAAAATAAAACGTGCATGTATTGATGTCTGGATTCAGCCAAAATGAGTTGGAAAATATCGGAAAATCCAATATCGTGCATTTCTCTGTGTATTGAACTCTGTGCTGCTGTAGTCTAGACGGTATGTAAAATTAGTGATGTGCACAAATCACAGCAAAGCCCCACAGTAAGAAGCATCACTGCTGAAAGTGAGCAGCTATAGCTCTGCACTATCAGTCGACACATTATGGTGAAAATGAACAAACTGTATTAGAGAAATGGATTAAGTGAAGGATTTGCAATGTAGAGACAATGGATGGTTTCATCTGTGTTATGATTAGGTAACACAAGGGATCACAATGACCTTCACTTGTGGCCAACTTTGTGTGGGAGCCGCAGGCTATCCGCTGGCCTTGATAAGAAAAACCTTGACGATGTGTTCTATTCATTAAATCATGTGTGCAAACTAGTTCTGTCCTGTAAAATACTTATTCAGATCTCATATGTGCTATACAAGACAGTTAAAGGACATATGAATATGTTGATGCATACATGATGTACCAAAGTCTACTCTGATTTCAGATTTGTGTTGAAATAAATCATATACTCAAGTAGGGCTGCCCCCTGATATGACCGAACCTTAGTCGACCAGAAAGGTCATTAGTCAGCAAAATTTCATTGGTTGCTTTAGTGGCAGGCAAACAAAACAAATGTGAAACTCTATCAGGAGCTGCGCCTTGTCACATTAAATCCAAACCTATATGACTGGACCATGTGTGACTTTAATGTGAAAGGACAGACACAGGAAGTATCCACGCTCAGCAGTCAGACAGGAGTCAGGTTAATCTCCAGGGCTGGTACCTGCGGTTATTCCACAGGCTAGTTAATAACATGTCGGGCAGGAAATCCAAAGTGTGGGATCATTTTGAGAAGGTGAAGGACGAACCCAAGGTGATATGTAAACTCATCTTCATTGGTCGACTACAAACATGACGTATCATCTGAAACATGGAAGTAGCTACATGCCCATTAGCCCACAGCGTCATTAACAGGCGGCTCGCTCAGTGTGTGACGTGCACTTGGAGATAAAATATAGGCTTATATTAATGAAGGTTCATTAGTACGGTTTTGTATTTCTCTGTAATGTAGCACAGTGTTAACAACATTAAAAATCACACAATAATACACACTAACTGATGGAGGCAGTGGTAGACCAGCAGCTCCTGTGTTCAGCGAGGTAAAATTACTGTTTTTGTCAACAGAGTCTGGCTTCAAAGTGAGATTAGATAAGTTTCACTTTCCGATCAGCTCCCCATTAGAGAGGGCCGAGGTTTTGGGAAGTACTGAGACCTGGCTTATACTGCACATGTTTTGTGAGTGTTTGTAAACAGATGTTTTGATATAGTTTTACTGTCGTTAAAAGTGGACCCCATTTACTTCAATTCATCAAGAATTTTCTCTGTTTTTAGATTCTTCGTTTACCATGAAGGCGTGCGAGACAAAAAAGTTTTCTTCACAAATATGATGTAACACTGGGCGAGTAACTGATATACAGTACAAATGGTTATTTGGGAGGTGCAGGAACAAATGAGTGATTTATGTGCACAAATGATAAAAAAAAACCCTGCTTCTCTCTCTGTGTGCGTGTGTGTGCGTGTGTGTGCATGTGTGTTGAGACGTGAGCTGACCTGTTCTCTCGCTGGAACAGGAAACAGGCAGGTGATGACGGCTGGACATGAGAACTGTTTCTGGGGTTGACTGAGGGGACACATGTCCTTCAGACTGTAGATGAAAACTTCCTGCTCCTGTCACACAAACACACACCAGTATTACACACTAACCAACACATTTTGCACAAAACTCCGGACATACGACACGTCAGGGAGAGATCCTGTTTACCACATTAAGTTGTTGATTGTTGAGGGAATTAGAAAAATCCAAACTCAAGTGTTTTCCGGAATATTTGAGTCCCAACTGTGAGATAAAGAGTTGCCAAACAGCACATGTATGACCGGGTCATCTTAACCTCTGAACCCCAAACAGAACCAGCACTGTGCTATGTGAAGACGTAACTATCTGCATGCAGATGGTGAGTGTGATTTGAGGTGGCGTGTACCTCAGTAGCCATCCACAGAACGTTCCCCATCTTCATCTGACAGCTGATCCTGCTGCCTGCACACAGCATCCTCTTCACCTCCACCTGACCCTTCTCCACGTTCACCACACTGTAGTTCCTACAAGACACACACAGCGATACACAGAGATGACCACACACTCACACACTGTAGCTGCTTTGGAGAAAACTAGAAGATGGTTCAATCACGCAGCCTTGATCTTACTCTGGTAGTTTTGCCATCTAATTAACAATATTAAAAATGTATGAGTCAGTTTCATTGCTGAGATGTGGTGATGCATCAGCTCTCACGTGGCGGTGCACGTGACACAAGGCATCAGATAGGTGCAGGCATTTTCTCTGAGTTGGACATTAAAATAAAGTTGAATATTAGTCACTGACCACAGCTGTGCGTCCACACAGTTCAACAGTACAAAGGACGACTGTTTGAAGAGGCCATTTTAGACGTGTTCACTTTGGCTTCACTTTAAGATAAGTGGTCAAGATAATTGGGTTAAATTAGGGATTTAAGTGGTTGTCGGAACATCTGTGTCACGTCTTCCCCTTGGATTTGGTTCACTCCTTGAAGGTTAACATTTGAAAAAAAGTAATCATTTATTCTGACGTTAGCTGGAGCAGTTTTTATTTTAGACAAAGTGTCATTATTAAACTGTGGGAAGCCTGGACAGTAAAAACTTTAGAGAGAGCATGATGGGGTTTTACTTTAAATGTCATCACTGTGAACATTTGACTCCCTTTTCTTCAGTGAAAGGTTACTTATTTTCTAGCTTTGTATTCATTTCAGGTGATCCATTCTATGTGTGTGTTTATATGATGGGAGAGAGGACAATATGTAACATGCAGTATAACATGAGAAAAAAGATCCTGGTAATGTGTAAAGCTCAGATTTTTAATGTCTGTCACTTCTTACTTTTATTTCATGAACTGCAAATTTCACTACAGGGGATCAATAAAGTCTCATCTGATCCAATATCATGTTATCAACAATTTAAAGTATGCTGTATTAAAATAGTGACTCTACAAAGGGCCATGCATTAATATTGAAAGTGTCAGACAGAACAGAAAAGCACTTCACACACACTCAGGCCATGTCCACAGTGATGCAGACAGACACTGGCACATCATCTTATCTCTTATTTAAGTTAACTGACTGTCTGCAAACAGGTAAATGGAGCATGCACGCCCTCATTTGGTAAGGAGCATGCTGCACCAGCTTAGCGTGGGTGGAAGGTCAACACTCAAAGACTTTTATCTGCATGGGCTAGTGCGGACACTGTTTAAATAACTGGAGGTGATTGTCCGCTGCCTCCCACAGCCAGTTTCCAGGTCCTCAGGTCTGTTAAAGGCCGTGGGAGAGTCGGGGGAGGGGTGCAAACAAGGTCTTATCACAGTGACGGGGTTAATGGCAGGAAGAAGTCTAGAGGAGTCAGCAGCAGTCATTAACACCACCTGTATGAAGGGATGAAAGCTGCTTTTATTGTGCAGAGATTAACCTGGAATCCTGCTGCCACAAAGACAATAGAGCTTTTATATCAAGACACCTGGGACTCAGCGGTGTGTGTGATTACCGTGGTGTATAAGCCTCTACCTGTGAGCTGTAAGATTTATACCGCATGTGTGTGTATATATATGCACTTATTAAACTAGTTTCGTGGAGACAAAATGAAAATCAGACACTTTTGTAGTTCCCTCGAGTCCTGAGTCGTGGTCTAAGAAGGTCTGAGAAAAAGTGAGGTCATCTTCCTCTGAGTTAATGAGCTGCAGTGAGACGGTGGGCCGAGGGTAAAGGCTCCGAAGGGACGAGCATACCTGCCAACCTTACAGTTTTTTTATTGCCCTCTATGGGTTTCCTCCTGGGGTCACAAGTCTCCCGTATTTCTCCTAATTTATAACAAATTTTCACTCTTTTTTTTTTTCTTTTTTCATTATCACGAGCTGTTTCTACAACTGCACAGTGTGTAAAAGCCCTGCAACTGTTAAAGTGTACTAATTAGCTCCTTTTATATCAGGGTGTCTAGAGGTGTCAAACACTTAAACTTAATGCTTTTTTTTTTAACCTTTTCAAGATTATTTTTCACCAAATTTAAGACTGATTTTTCAGACAAATACTCTTTTTATTATTTAAGCCTTGCAGGTCAGGATAATGGAAAATATAGTCCCGAGCAGAGGTAGGTTTTATGTAGAAATATGGAGAGTGAGTTGGGTTAATCTACATTTTGCCAACAGGTAAGTGCAAGCATTAAGTAAAAATACAGTTTCGGGTTTGAAACATCAGAAATGTGGACTTTCATGCAGAAAAGCTTGACTCATTTTAACAAAAAGAAACTGAAAGTGGATAAATTAAATGAGATTTTTGTGGCAATTAAGACCTCATACATTCAGATTATCATTGTTTTGTTAATTTTTAATTTAAGACTATTTAATGACTCTTTAGACTTTAAGACATGTTAAGACTTTTTAAGGATCTGCAGACACCCTGCTTAAAAAGCAGTCGTTAGCAGTTAGCGGCTAACTCCAAGAAAAGCTATACACTAATGACTGTAAGGTTCAAGTTTGTTTGCCCCTTATGTGCGGTTCGTTTGGGCAGGTGTGAACACAGCAGTCACACTCAGGTGCGCACCAAAACAACCAGACCAAGACCTTCTTGAAGAGGTGGTCTCAGTCCAGTTACAAAGGAACTCTGGTGCGGTTGGTTTGTGGTGAGAAGGTGTTCCGACCTGGATGTGAAGCAACTGCAGTCACATGACACATTGTGTGGGTTAAACATGAGCATGTTACAGTCCTGGAGGATTATTAATGTGCACCTCCTCCTGTACTGCCTTAATATGCACATTCAGCACATCCAATGCATCAAAACATTGTTTTCTAGTTGGAGCCGCACCTTGTTTTCAAACTGTATGCTTTGACTAAAATGAACAATGACAGCAATATAGTCCACGATGAGCAGCGCTAAAATCAACCTGTGTAGTTGTCCCTCCATTGTGACATTAGAAAGTGTCACATTTATCTTGCAAGTGTACTCTTCTTCAACGTTTGCTTTACTTCCTGGATTTTTCCCGCATGGAAATTCTGACCAATCAAGAGCAGCTTTCTCACACAAGGCATTTGATTTGGTCCTCTTGTAAATGTTGCCGTGAGAACACGAACCAACTCTAGGCAATTATACAAGTCTGTGACAAAATAAGTTCCTGATTTGAACCAAAGGAGACAACTCTAGGTCTGAAAGCACCCTAAGAAAAGCAGCTCAGGGCACCATATTTTAAATTTTCAGATGACACTGCCATTCTCAGTCTCCTGCAAAAGGATGAAAGTCCCTCGGCCTATTTCGATGAAATAGACATGTTTGTGCAACTACCTAGTTTTAAACACCAGGGAAAAATGAAGAGACGGTTTTGGACCCCAGGTCAGTGGGGGATCAGAGTCTAGTCATCAATCATTACAAACAAATAAATCAGGTGTGCTCCTACAAGCACCTCAGGATCCACCTGGACAGTAGCCTTAGCTGGAGGGTCCACACTGAAAGGCTGTTTTCTTAAGAAGACTTTGGGATCATGTTTTTTTTATCAGGCTGTTCTAGAGTGTTGTCAGGTTCGGTATGTCAGCATGGTTTGAAAATCTGACTGTGGAGTTAAAATCCAAACTTGCTCATCTGGTTCAGACAGCCATGAAGGTCAAGGGGAGGAAGCAACACCAATCCCTCCAGACGCTGTACGAGCAGTCTGTTCTCAGACAAGCACAGAGGATATTGTCTGAGTCTTTCCTCATTCTCCACACTGAGTACGAGCTTTTACCCTGGGGCAGACGATGCAGGGCGCCCAAATTTAAACTAAATCATTTTAAAAATTCATTTGTGCCAACCTCAATTAAGATTTTAAATAATGCTGCTTGATATACTGCAATACTGTTATGTGTAGTGTGTGTTTTATGGTGCATGCTTTTCATTTCTTCTGGACTATAACTGTAAGGCAGCAATACTTGTGCAGCTCCTGAGTCCAAGACAAATTTCCCTGCGGGGACAATAAAGTATATCTAATCATAAGAAGAACAGCAGCTGAAAATGAAAGAAAACTGGTAAAACAATGAGGTCCAGGAGCTCCTTAACCTCTGAGCAGATGGAGAGATCAGCCACCATATAACAGGGACGGTAATTGATTATTATTGCCATGTTAATTCAATTGTTCCTATTTATTAAATGCTGCCAACGCATATGGTTTATGTCACACTAGAGGCAGACACTAATGTATTACACGTCATGCCTGTTACACCTCTTTTACTTCCACAATGCTGGCATGCTGTCTAAAATGATACACCGCAGAGGCATGATGCCGCTGCCATCATTTGGTTCTGTGTAAAAATGAAAAGCCAACGTATAGAAGGGACTTTGCAGCAGCCCTATGGCTTGACCTTTGAGTAAAAAGAGCTTGTGTTGTCTGTGTTATGCGTGTCTAAGTCCAACAGAGTGCTCTACTTGGGGTTTGAGGGTTACTTAAGGGGTTGAGTGGGGATCTTGCTTGCCCTTTTCAACCGTGGTGGTGTACCTAACTGTGTTCCAGAAACTGCGAGCTGCCCTTTCTGCCTCACTTATGCAACCAGGACCCAGGAGTGTGTGGGCCAGGTAGGACAGCTGGCTCTGGGACTCTGGCGCGGGCCAAGCCTACAGTCTGGCCTCCCTGCCTCTAGAGTATCAGTGTCATCAAAGTCTCAACTAAATTAAATGTATTTAACATAAAAACACTGATGCAGTGCACTTTTTTGTTGCTTTCATTCTTTAAGTCACCAGAATGCATTAAACAAAGTGTCTGAAACTCAAAGGACGCCCAGACCTCTGCTTAGGCTTCACAATCCTTTATATCTGAGTGAAGTCTCAAGGTTAGAAAGTATGGACACAAGTCACCGTGCTGCCTGGACTGAAGGACATTAACAGCAGTTTGAGGATGCAGTGCTGTAGGCTTTGACCATTGCCGTGCCCCGTACTAGATTTATTAAAACACTCACAAAGATAGCAGCTCCTTATTGTGTTTCATATGATACATTATTGTTGTTAAAATGAAGAAAGACCGGCAGAAACCTTAGATAAGGAGACTGTGGATCTCACTCACAAGACCAAATCTTATTTTTAATAAACTTATCAGTTCATATCAGAGAGCTGATCCTCAGAATCTTGATCAATCAAGGCAGATTCTCTATTTCTGTCCATTTCAGTGACATCTCTGTGGAGAACCACAGCTCTAAAGTGTTCACTGCAAAATGTTACATATTTATATTAATGCTTAGTAATAGTTGATATGTAGTTTAAATGCATGCAGAGCACTCATTAACTGCTTTTTCACCAAATTAGCTCTGATTCTTGAACCACTTCCACTCAAGATTCTTGGAGTCCACACAGTTCAATATATTCAGCGTCATGCTTGTGTTTGGCCATGTCTCAAGCTAATTTGCTGTGTGTTAAATAGCTGTTCGTTATTCACTCACTCTACAGAGGAAACAGAGCTTCAAAATAAAATCTCTTTGGTGGAAAATCAATGTAAAGTGTGTTTTTTTTACAAAGTTGACATGTTCACAAGTCACTTGCGGTCCATTCAGAATGGACCTGGGACCAACTTTTGGACCTCGACCCACCAGATGGGAGCCACTGATGTAGTGAACCCGCTTGTGTTTCCATTAGTGTTGAGCAGAGTCGTTGTAATCAAGGACGTGTCATCAACCTGGGCCATTGCATAATGTACAAAGGAAATAAAAAGTGGTAGCAAGACAGCGTTGCTCTTACCTGCAAACTTTTGTTCTGTTATTACAGATATTTGTTTCTGCACAAAAACAAGCACGGCACAACTACTATTAACGACGAGAAGATGAAGACAATATAACATGCAAGACCCCATCGCCTCTTTCCAACCTGTAGCATATGACATGCCCACTGACTTCCTCAGGGTTGGCACTGAAAGTCAAGGAAAGCCTGCTAGTTTTTGGTTCCAGCTGCGAACCAACTTTTCGGATTCTGAACCAATTTATTTTTTGGTCAAAATGCTCAGAACGGTTCAAAATTAGGTGTGTAGGACTAAAAAGTGTTGTTCTTTTTTCATGCATGTTATTAGCCCACACACAGTGGAGTTTGCATGTTCTCCCTGTGTCAGTGTGGGTTTCCTCCAGATGCTCCAGCTTCCTCCCACAGTCCAAAGACATGCAGGTTACTTGGTGACTCTAAATTGTCCGTAGGTGTGAATGTGAGTGTGAATGGTTGTCTGTCTCTATGTGTCAGCCCTGTGATAGTCTGGTGACCTGTCCAGGGTGAACTCTGCCTCTCACCCAGTGTCAGCTGGGATATGCTCCAGCCCCCATGACCCCTAACAGGATAAGTGGTTATGAAAAATGAATGAATGAATGTTTACAGCAAACTGAAGAGTTGAAACAAACCTGTTATCTTTGTCTCCGCTCCAGAACACTGCGCTGTGTCCCTGCAGCTGGGACAGGAAGAGCTGCGAGTGGATGTCACAGGACAGCATATACCTGAGGCAGGGGAAGCTGGGCTCCTGCATCTGCCTCACACACTGAATGGCCAACGGCCTCTGTGCGCACAGACACAAACACACACACAAATACAGACACACGCACAGAGGGAGAACATTAATCTGCTGTCTGATTATTTTTTTTTCCTGAGGCAAGAGCTGATATCATTTGACTCAGGCTAAATCCAAACTAATACAGGAAGCAGATTGTCTACTTTGCTGTTGGCTGTTTAGTTACAGAAAACATCCCACTACAGAGGAAGGACAGCAATGGCAAATCATTAGACTTTAATGCCTCGACCGATGACGAGGGGTAAGTGTTATTGAAAGTAACTCACAAGTATAAGGCAGCAGAAAATAGATTAGGAGTTGCTGCATGGCAAATACGACGACACATCAGAGCAATACAGGGAGCATTATCCATCACCGGAGGAAGCCATGGCAAAGGGAAGAGGGTGACACCACCTCTACACCTCTCACCTTCAGCTGCCACTTTATGCCTAACTTATAGTTCCTTCTGCACAGCAGTCTTCAAGTTATCTGCTCATACTGTTCTGCGAAGGGCTGCGGACAGAAATGCTTCCTCCCTGCTGCTGCCAGTCGCGTTGTCTTTTACCTGCCAGTGAGGAGCTAGTGTGGGACGGTGTGGGAAGGTTCACACTGTCCAGTGTAATCTCTATTAACAGATATCTGCATATGTGTGCATATGGAAATGAGACAAGACTTTGGTATGAGAAGCATTTTGGTTTCCATTTGTAGTCAACGTAGTATTGACCAATCAAGTTTAAGCGGGCTTTGGTTGCCTGCAGGTAAACAGTCCATATGGAGAGCAAAAGAGAAGGAACACATAGGCCAAATACAATCTCAGCGCCCATCTGCTATCTTCTGATGTTGAGTTAGCTTTTTATTAGCTCTTTACTCATTTATCAGCATCCATATGCAGATATCTGTTCATAGAGATTAGCCAAAACATTGTTTGGACCTCTCTCAGGTTTTTAATTGAACTGTAAACACTGATTGGCGCTCAGAAGAGGAAGTGTCAGCCTGGATATCCGTGGGCTATACTCAAACCACTGAAATACTGGCTGTTGCCACCAGAGATTGTCAGAACGATAACCGATGTAATCCGGGACTGTGTCCCATGTGACAAGGAGCAGTTTAACCACTACCCTAACCACACTGTGAGTGGTGCAGTTAATCACTCTATTTCCTACAAAGCAGCACAGAGAGGGAAACTTGTGTGATTTTGATCAGCTCACCTTCTCAGGCTTGGTGTCCCAGCACTCGGTCAGCAGGCTGTGGAGGCAGTAGAACTGAACCTCTTCTGGGCTGCCCAGAGCCGGCCGGATGCCTTTGGAGAGCTTCTTCGCTATCTGAAGCTGGTGGTGTCCCAGCACCGGCCTCCGCCCAGACAGCAGCTCATACAGCACCATCCCATAGGAGAACATGTCCACCTTCAGGCAGCGATGACAAGAGACAAAACAAGGAACATCAAGGTCAGGTTTCACACTTACATCCGAGGAGGTTAGTAATACAGTCAGACAGCTTTGGACTGAAATGAGTGTGTGACTGAAGACAGGTTATTTAATGCATATCATGAATGTAGAGGAAATAAGGGCTGCACAGTTTACTGGAATATTATCAAAATTGAACTTCGGCCAAGCGCAGTATCCAAATCCCATCAGCTTCACTGTGGTGCTACAGAGATGCCCCAGCCTACAGATAATATTCCAGACATAAGGGAACATGCTTGTTTGGTGCAGACCCCAGCATAAATCATATCATTGTTATTATTTTTACTGAACACTGACATCAACAACAAAAACTGACATTCCTACTAAAACTGCGACTCATATCTCAATCGCAGTATCTGTAAAAATAATAATGGCTGGCTGGTTGGTTGGTTGGTTGGTTGGTGGGTTGGTTGGCTGGATGGTTGGTTGGTTGGTTGGTTGGTTGGTTGGTTGGTTGGTTGGTTGGCTGGATGGCTGGCTGGTTGGTTGGTTGGTTGGTTGGTTGGTTGGTTGGTTGGCTGGTTGGTTGGTTGGTTGGTTGGTTGGTTGGCTGGTTGGTTGGTGGGCTGGCTGGTTGGTTGGTTGGTTGGTTGGTTGGTTGGTTGGCTGGCTGGTTGGCTGGTTGGTTGGTTGGTTGGTTGGTTGGTTGGCTGGTTGGCTGGTTGGTTGGTTGGTTGGTTGGTTGGTTGGCTGGCTGGCTGGCTGGCTGGTTGGTTGGTTGGTTGGTTGGTTGGTTGGTTGGTTGGTTGGCTGGATGGTTGGTTGGTTGGTTGGTTGGTTGGCTGGTTGGTTGGTGGGCTGGCTGGTTGGTTGGTTGGTTGGTTGGCTGGTTGGTTGGTTGGTTGGTTGGTTGGTTGGATAGATACTTTATTGTCCACCTTGGTGGAAATTTGTCTTTGGCTTCTCCCAAAAATCAGAGGTACTTACAAACTTATAACACCATACACCATTGAAAACGCACAGTTTAACCATATATGTGATACAACAGTGCAAACAGGCAGGTAGGAGCAATAAGTTTTATAAATAGTAAAAGAAAGCACATCTAATAAAAATAGTAGTGTTTCCTAATATAGTCATTCTGTGTTCATTGCCTTTATGGCATAGAGAATAAAGGACCTCTTATATATGTTGCGACTGGTTCTGGGGACCCTAAATCAACGCCCATATGGGAGCAGCTCAGACTCTAAGTGTAATGGATGTGAGGCATCAGCATTCATGAAGCATTTGGCCTACCTGCGCGTAGCACTGTTAGATACATCAGTTACATTGAGTTGTTTCTGTGACTTGCCAATCACCTTCCCTGCAATATGACAATCTTGGAGAGCTTGTTTTTGCTCTTTGCACTCAGGTGGCTGTTCCATGCTGTAAATGATAAAATGCTTTCAACTATGCTTCTGTATGCTACTTCAAGTATGTGTTTATCCTGGTCTCCTCGAGGGGTTTTTGCTATAAACATTTCATGAACTGCGACAGCTCCCCTAAACCTCTGGAGTTCACTCATCTGATACACTTAGGACTCCGAGTGCCTTGTTTTTTTCTTTCATCTTGTTTGCAATTGATGCCAAAGAGCACATTTGTTCATCAAGTGTCACAAAAAACCCCCCAAATACTTCATGTTTATACAGTAAACATTTCTCCGTTATCTTATCCTTGAAACTGATATCTGAGGACCAAAATACTTGAGTGGATTCTTGTGTCTGAGTGGACACAGATAGTGATTGGGGGACTCGGCCTCTGGTGCAACTTCCCAGAATAACTGCAGAAACAAACAGTTGTGCAACGCCAAAAGCACTGAACTACTTCTGTGGTGACATCACTTGGTAGTGACTCCTTGAGGTCTGTGGCATACTACGGCGTCACAGCAGCGATGGAAAACTGGCATATTCATATAAGGAGGTCATCCTGACTTAATCTGACAAACCTAGCACCTTCTCATTCTGCATTACCTACAGTTTTTATCCTCCGTGTTGGTGCTACATAAAAACACAGCTGCAGAGCCGGCTGCATATTTTGTATTAATTTTGGAAGCATTAACTTAAGTGGTGTGATAAATTATATTATTCAAGTTGGGTGAAAAATGAAAGGAGAGAGATGAATAGTGGAGTGGAAAACATTCAAAGACTAATATAATTAAACACTGAATGGTTTGAGGAGAATGAAAGTGGCCTTCACAGAACTGTCTAAAGACAAAGCCAACAAATTAAATGCACCACTCAAACCAGACAAACTCTTCATTAAAGATGTTTCTCATTATTGTGACGATCCACACAACAAAAACCTCTCCAGACAGAGAATGTTATCCGGAAGACAAACGTCCAGTGCTCTGAAAAATGCACTCTCCCTGCAGTTTCAAAGATTCATGGCCTGCAATTAGGTTAGGTTAGGTTAGGTTAGGTTAGGGGTGGGGCGAAAAATCAATGCAGCATAGTATCGCAATATTTTGCGTGGCGATACTGTATCGATACACGGACGGCAAGTATCGATCTTACAACTTTCACTGCTACCATTATAAAATCAGTTGCTTTTTCGGTCCACTAGATGGTGCTGATGTTTTTTTGAGGTGAGGTCAGCGGAGGTCTCAGTCAGTGGCATTTGGCAGGAAGTTCGTCAAAACAAAGCTGGAGGCACTGGAGAAAGAAATCTGAAATGCGCCATCTGTGTTTAAATCACGTCTGGTTTTATTTGGGAGTTTTTACACAGAAGGAGGACTTGGATATGACACACATGATTTACAGCAGTGTCATATGAGAATGAAATACTCTGGGAATACTACGAACATGAGGGCTCACCTCACATTTAGCTGCTGACGGCCAAGCTAACGCTAAACCCGCTCTGCCGAAAACTCAACCAGCAGTGGACACACTTAGCTCGACAAAACTACCATCCAACTGTGAGAGAGTGAAGAAATTAACACACTCCATCACCTACTTCATGTGCAAAGATCTGCGTCCATACCGCTCTGGTAAAAACCAAGGCTTTTCTTACATGTTAGAAACATGGCCCTGTGGCCCCGGAGCAGACCCAGAACACGCTGAAGGGTTTATGTATCTCGTCTGGCCTTGGAACGCCTTGGGATCCCCCAGGAGGAGCTGGAAAGTGTTGCTGTGGAGAGTGACATCTGGGGTGCTTTGCTTGGTCTGCTGCGCCCATGACCTGGCTTTGGATAAGCGATTGAAAACTGATGGACGGTAATAATTTGCAGTTGGAAAAAAGGTTAATTAATTGCAATACTCATCATATCGCAATAATATTGTAACATGGATCCTCTGGTGAGTCACACACGTTTCTCAGTTCCCTCATTTCTGGCATACCGGTAACACTGATGCACACACTCCAGCCTGGTCGGTGGCGGTAATCGATTTCCAGCTGCGAAGACGATGCACAGGACGTACTGAGTGACATCAGCGCACAAGAATGTTTGGTGAACAGTGATGGAAGACGAGACAGCATTGCTTGGCTTGATGGCAGCTTGGATAAGAGCATGGCTGTGTGCAAATTGTGCAACAAAGAGCTTTCTTATCACCACAGCACTTTAAGCCTACGGTATCACCTCAATGCAGAACATTATCTACGACAGTCCTGGTACAGGCAAACAGTGTAGCCAGCCCACAATAGACCAAGGCCAAAATAAGTAAGTCTACGTCTGACAAATTAACAAACTCTCTGGCGAGATGGATTGCAGTGGTCTGTAGTCTACTTTTGGTGATACAGGATAAGGAGCTGGAAAAGGTGCTACAAATAGCGTCGTCTGATCCAGCTTGATAAAAATGCAATTAATTGCGATTAATTAATTACAAAGCCTCTAATTTTTTTAATCACCTCTCATCACTAGTTACAATGCAATGTTCTGCTGGAAAACCTTAGGTACTGGCATTCACGTGGATTCCACCTGACACTCTCCACGCCCCCAAACATCGTTGCAGACTAAGTACATCCCCTCATGGCAACAGCACTCCCTGATGTCAGCAGTCCCCCCATAGAGCAAAACATCATGCCACATTAGAAAAACTGCTCAGGAATGTCCCGAGGAATGTGACAAACTGCTCAAGGTGTCTGTCTAGCCTTTAAATTCCCCAGATCGCAGTCTGATCGAGCATTCATGGGACGTGCTCTCAACACAACACAACTAAAATTTATTTAGAAAGCACATTTAAAAACAACTCACGCTGACCAAAGTGTTGCAGTAAAAACAAGAGGCAACATAACTGTCAGGTACACAGCTCATACATTTCAAGACACATCGCTCACAGGCACGCATCAGAGAAAGCCACATCAGGGGGACTCAGACGCAATGAATAAAATTTAATCGAGTCAGTGGAGGGGGCAGATCTATTTGGGAGAGGGAGGCTGATCCACAGTTTGGGGGCAGACATGGCAAAGGTACAATCACCCCTAAGCTGAAGTCTATAGCGTAGGACAGCCAGGAGCCCCAGGTCAGCTGACCTGAGGGACCTGGGTGCAGAATAAGGGGTTAGGAGGTCTGTGATGTAGGATGGGGCCAGACCATTAAGGGCTTTGTGAACAGACAGAAGAGCCTTAAAATCAATTCTGAACTTTACAGGCAGCCAGTGGAGAGACGCTAACACAGATGTAATATGGTCTCTCCTGCGGGTACTTGTGAGGGGTCTGGCAGCGGGGCTCTGAAACAGTTGGAGGCGGGACACAGGGGATGGACTAATACCGGTTTACAGAGAGTTACAGTGGTCCAACCAGGAGGAGATGAGAGCCAGGGTGACTATCTCCAGGTTTTTGAAGGAGAGAAACGGCCTGGCTTTAAAAAAAACAAAAAAAAAAAACCTGGCTCTACTACTGCAGTAATACATTTGTCAAAGATAAAGGCAAAATCAAATATCACGCCAAGATTTTTGACGTGGGGTTAAACATAGTTGGAAAGGCTGCCGAACTTCTCAGAAATCAGGAGTCAGGGGAGCCAAAGAGGACAAAAGTCATCTGCTGTTTAGTCCAATCACTTGGATCAAATGGCCACTACACTCTCCATCCTGCTGCTCCACACTGTACCTCTGCATCATCCATTTTCCCTCCTCTCCATCACATATGAAAGTTTTTAAAGAGGTACTTGATCCGAACATTGGGACACATGCTGAATTAATAATGAAAATGGGGAGCACTTAAGTGCTAAAAATTCATTTGATCCAATAACTGAAGTACACGCGCAGCATGGGGGAGTCCTGCAGCAGAAATGGATCTGTTGATCCGAGGCCCTCTGATGGAGCAGGAGGTGTTAGAGAATGACAGAGCTTCCCCCAGCTCAGGATTTATTTTACTTGACACACCAGAGGATTTACAGTTAGCGAGCTGATTGTTTTGACAGGTTACTTCCTCTCTGCAGCGTGCTGCCTAACTGTCTGATTAGTACCATATGTTTGCTTTGAGCCTCAGATACATGCAGGTTTTACCGTGGCTGTAAAGTCACTAGATCTGCATCCACGCAAAAACTGTATAAAGCACCAAAACAATGCTTTTTTGATACCTGACTTTCTGTGAAAGCTTTGTTAGAGAAGCCAAAGGACCAAACACAGGCAGCAATATGTGAGCTTTCCTTTAAAAACACTCTGAAATCAGCAAAGTTTTGACTTTAAATCAAGATATTTCTAAGGAAGACAAATCTGAATGAAATGCAGTGTCAGCTCTCAGTACAGTTTTTGATTCTCGACAAGCACATTCCAGTCTGCACCATAAAATTTTACACTGAGGTTCACCATCGAACTCAGTGTTTATAAGGGCTGGGACCAGGACTGCAAATAACTTATTGATTTATCTGTGGATTCTTTTTTGTTTTGATTATCAGTCTATAAAAGAGGCAGAAAAATTACACTATTACAATAGCCTGAGGAGACGTCTTCAAATGTCAACAGTCCAAATTCCACAGACATTCAGTTTACACTGATATAAACAGAGAAAAACATCGAGGCCCCACAGTGTAGAGGGAACCACAAATCATCTAACATCTTTAAAGGCACAGTTCACCCCCAAATCTACAATTCATATTTTTCTTCTTTCCTGTAGTGCTACATATCAGTCTAGATTGATAATCAAGATTGATAATCTATTGAGAATCTAGATTCGGTAGAAAGAAAATAGTTCCTACATAAAACTGCTCACAACAAGGTCTGTGGATTATCCTGAGTTATCGGGTCATGATTTCTAGGAAAGAGACATTGGGCCTCATTCACTAATATGTGCGTGGAAATCTTCTTACTTTGCGCACAAAATAAGTGCATACGCAAAATCACCGTGGGATTCATGACACCTGCGCACCGGCCAGTTTTGTTCTCACCACCTTGCGTATGTGTGTGAATCAGAATCATTCTAAATTGACAGGCGTGTGCTCGCAATTTCTGATTAGCATACTACCACGCCCCCATTTCTCCATATAAGGAAACCGCTTGCCTAGAGTTGATTCATGAATGAAGGAAGCAGTTATGCGAGGAGAGGAATGCCAATGCTTACAGGAATGCCATGAGTCATTGCAAGATTGTGGAGGACACAGCATGCCAGGATGATGATATACCCCTTCTCAGGGGTATAAAGTAGTTTGCCACCGGCTGTATCTGATCCAAACACATCCAACGGCCCTTAAGCACGCCAAAAGTGCGCTCTGTGGTGCGTGTGTGGGCATGTATGTTATTATAGCGCACCTCTTGAGGGGCTTCAGGGTTTGCGTATGGTGTCATCAGCCATGTTTTAAGGCCATATGCCCGGTCACCCAAACAATATAACATTTTAGCATTAACGGAATAGAGACTTACTGAAAATACTAACTTAAAACAATTGAAATAAAAGACTAGAACAAAAGATGCTCACCAACAAGACATCCACGTCTCACAGCCCCTGCCTCCAAACGCGTTCCCACTGTACTGTTCTGCAAAATAAATGAGTCGTGGGTGCCTCCTGGCCAGCGGGCCACAGCCTTAAGGATATGGCAGTCGGCATTACAGATCATCTGCACGCTGATGGAGTGATAGTTTTTCTCTTCATGTTGTTGTTAATATTTTAATTGTCACAGTGATGAGGGTGAACGTGTGTCAATTTCATGGTAATTTAATCCATTTGGCCAATATATTAGTAAATTAATGATTTTAAAAAACGTTAATTAAATCTCTTTTTCATGAATGTGGTTTTATAGACTCTGCATGTACTTAAAAGGTATGTTTGCATTTTCTAAGTCAGTTCGGCCTTCATCATTTGTGCGTACGCATGGTCTGAGGCAGTTCTAAATTTGTTCGCAGAATAAGAACAAATTCGGGTAAGAAAATATTGATGAATCTCGGATTTGTGCGTGAAACGATCGTACGCACAGTTTAAGCACAGATTTGTGCGTACACACTGTTTGTGAATGAGGTCCATTGATGTTGAGTTTTTCAGATGCATTTTTTGGGGCGCTTTGAGCACCACAAGCTGAGTGTCACCTAGTGCCATTATACTGGAGAGAATCTCTACAACCGATATCTCCAACACTTGGCAACTCACACCAAAACTATCTAGATCGATAAACAGCAGTACAGGTAAGAGGAGAAATATTTATTGATTCTGGGGTGAACTGTCCCTTTCATAACTTCTTAAGCAATAAACAGATGAACAAAATTGTTGATTTTCTGTCAGTTGACTCAATCGATTAATCGACCCATAGTTGCAGCAGTATATGTGACTGACTCACACCATGGATACACCTTAATCCAAATGTGATTAAGTGTGATTAGTCAGTTATATTGCTGTGCGTACACACTGTAAGACAGATCATTGATTTAGCTCTGGGGCTATTTGACTGAGAACTGGAGTGTGTTTGTAAATGGGATTTGAGGCCAGTACAAGTTCTTTCTGCTGACTTTCATTCAGACCACAGCAGCGTGTTGGTCTGACACGGCTGGCCCCGGCTCCTCATCTCTCCGGGGAGGCTAGCTTTACTAGGGCTTACTGTTTTACTGGCCTCTGCCTCTGTGGAGAAAGCTTTCAAAGAGCAGAGAAAAATATCTGTAAGCCTCCACCTCTATTCATCAGCCCCTCTCCCACAGAATCTGCTGACTCCAGCCAATCAGATACCTTTCCTCCTCTCCTGGTCGTTACTTTCGCTGTTTGATGAGGTTTAACTATTCTAATGAGATGCAGGCGAGGCAGGAGAGAGGATAAATGACGGAGCGGGTGGGAAACAAATGAAGTGTAATAGAAAAATAAATGAAAAGCAGCTTCATGGCTGTTAACGTGTTTGCCAGCTGCTGGGATCTTGGCAAGAAATGGAGCATGTGTAAGTATTTGTCGGCTGATGATCTGGACAATATACAGTAACACTAATGGAAAGCTGTTACCATTTGTTTACAGGCTCTGATAACATCAACACTACTGAGCAACTAGATGACAAATCCAAAACACGGACTGTTGATCCTACTTAGGATGTAATGATTGAAGAGTGTGGACAACAAAATGTGTAAACACTGTGTTTAACAACAGATTTAGGTAAAAATAATAAATACACTAAAATGTAATCTGCTCTGTCCAGACACATCTGTGTCAGACATTTCCATCCAAGCACACCTCCTTCCTAAATGTTCAAATAGTGCTGGCAGCGTAGAGCCAAGCAGACAATGGCACCAGCCAAGAAAAAGACAATGACTATGTCTTTTTCTTGGCTAACTAAAAAAATGACAAAATTTCTACTGAGCTGTTTATATGGATAAATAAAAAAAGAATACTCCGATAATATTCCTGTTTACGTGCAGCTGTCCGTACCCTAACATGTCATTCATCATGTCAAAATATAGAGTAATGGAGCAGCCGCTTGTGCCGTTTTGCTCCTTTGCATCAAAATAGTTTTTTTTCCAGAGTTTTCCACCAGTGACGAACTCGTTCGACCGTGCGAACACACCCTCCCTCTTTCATTTCTTCTTGGAGAAGTTGGCGCCGTGATAGTTTGGGGCGGCAGTAGCTCAGTCCATAGGGGCTTGGCTTGGGAACTGGAGGGTTGCCGGCTCACGTCCCCATCTGGACCAAGCTAGAAAGGTGCCAGTTTCCCTCCGGGGCACAGAACCCCAAACTGTGCGGGGCGCCTGTCCATTGGCAGCCCCCTCACTCTGACATCTCTCCATGCATGTATAGGTCCTGTTGGTGCATGTGTGTGTATTTCAGGACTATATATGAAAACAGAGTAAAAACATTGAATTTCCCCTCAGGGACTAAAAAAGTACATCTTCTTCTTCCATTTGTGCATATCTAAAAAAACTGTCTTTCATAACGTTTACATCTAGGTGTGTTTTTCCCCACAACCAGAAATGTGGGCTTCTCTTTTGGGCATGCATCTCTACACCAAGGCAGCACAGGTCGAACCCCAAGGTGGAGGAGCCCTTCTGTGCGGAGTTTGCATGTTCTCCCCGTGTCAGCGTGGGTTTCCTCCAGGTGCTCCAGCTTCCTCCCACAGTCCAAAGACATGCAGGTTAATTGGAGACTCTAAATTGTCCGTAGGTGTGAATGTGAGTGTGAATGGTTGTCTGTTTCTATCATCTCATATCAACTTCAACTTTATTTTGTCCCTAGAGGACAATTAGTTGTACAGCAAGTAAAAACATACATTAAAAAAAGACACGAGAGAACACATAAGAATATAAAGACTCAACATTCAGGCGGAGGAGAACAACAACCATCAATATCAACACCATGATCGCTCATCACATGATCATAACAAGAGTAACAACCAGCCAAAAGAGTAGCATCAGTACTAAGTTTGACTCCTCCTCTGCCCTGCATTCAAAATATCGCTCGAGGGACCTGAATGGAATAAATTAAAATCAAATCGTGGCAGACTTTATCGTATCATTGTCCGTAAATCAATAAGTCGTAGTGTGATGAAACTTGTGACTGACACCCTGAATCCTTATTTCACCGCTATACACATCACCTTAAAGGTTCAGTGTGTAGGATTCAGGGGTAATAAGTATGTTTTCTTCAGTGTAAAATCACCTGCAAACAAGAATCATTGTGTTTTCGTTACCTTAGAATGAGCCCAGAACGGATAAACCAAACACTGGCTTAAGACAGGACCATTCATGTTTTTGTGGTTTTACATTTTCACATCAGCTACCATCGTTAGAAGCCCCTCTGCGATGAGCACCATTGGAAAAACACAGATTTTTTTTTAACATAAAACTGTTTTTTTCAGTGTTTTTACTGGTTTATATCACTGGGTCCATTTGTTTTGGAGAGGAAGAGACCTCTGCGGAGAATTTGGCACCTGCTTAAAACCTCCTAAACATCTGGATCAGAACTAAGGTGAGCATACGTAGGAGGTGCTGGGTGAGTGGCCTGTCTGCAACATGTCAAACTGTAGATTTGTAATGTGTTTTTACTGGTATAAATCACCCCGTCCATTTGTTTTGGAGAGGAAGAGACCTCTGTGGATAATTCAGCTCCAAGTAAAAGCCCCCTGATCAAAGAACACTGACCTGGGGGAAGTTGGAATCTACAGTCCTCACTGAAAGAAGCCACTAAATCTCCCTAAATCTCACACACTGTTCCTTTAATGTGGGTTAAGAGGACATGGTCAGTACCTTCTCGTCATACACGATGCCTGGTCGGATCTCAGGAGCCTGGTAACCCGGCGTGCCCTCGACCCCCAGCGCCCCCTCATGGAAGGTTTGTCGAGAAATGCCGTAGTCAGACAGTTTAATGTTGACTGGATCCCGCAACTGGAAGAAGACACATGGATGAGTGAATGAGTCAGATGACAGAAACAACAAGCTTAATAATTCGATTCAAGTGTCTACTGACAGCACTTTGGATGCTTGTCTTGATAAAGTTCAGAGGACTGTGAGAACAGCAGGGACGACAAATGAAATAAGTTCAGGACTTTACTGTTTTACTGCTGATTTCATAAATACGTTGGAATATTGTCAATAAACCCAAATAAAAAAAATATGTCTTTCTCATAGTAATCCATAAACTGACCTCCAGAGACCACACCAAGATGTTGTCAGATTTGAGGTCACAGAAGATGATGCTCTTCCTGTGAAGGTATGCCAGTCCTGCTGCAATCTGATAGGCTACTTTGAAGGTTAGCATGTGACCGAGGGGCATGTACTTGGAGCCTGCAACGAGAAAACACACCCTCATGTTTTACTGACATAGAAACAGGCTTCAGGTGGGAGATGACAGGATGCAGATGTCTTTACATGCCTTTGCCTTTCTGCTTCTCCTCCAGCACAGTGTTGAGGCTGCCAAGCGGCGCTAACTGCAGGGCAAAGCAGAGCGGGTGGATGCTGATGCCCACCAGAGACACGATGCAGGGATGCTGCAGAGAGTGCAACATACTGGCCTCCTGGCGAAATTCAGAGAAGCTCCGACAGGCGTCTGCAGACTGTAGGTGTTTCACCATGGTGTCTGAGGAGAGACAGAGCGGAACAAGAGGGAGCAGCAAAGGTTAGAAAAGTTATACTTTGAAATGTGAAACACAGAGAATAGATTTGTGCCAGAACGAATGCTACAGGAGCTCATAGTGCCTCATTTTTATATTTGTATCATACTGAAAATTCCAACTGCAAGTCTACAAGCTTTACTCCATCTGTGTCCTCCATTTGCTGCCGATAAGCATGGTGGTCCATGTGTGTCTTTGCAATTATAAGGTGAGAAATATGTGACAAAATAATCTCGCCCAAAAGGTCCGCTTGTTTGCCTTTTTGAAACTTTTCACCACATCTCAAGGTCTTTACAGGATTCCATTCACATAAGAAGAGACACAAGGGTTACTGCATATAACATTCCTATTAACACCATATAGTGTTTGAGACAGTTCCATTAGCTGATGAAGACCATGTGATGCACTTCAGGCTGTTCTCATTCACTGCTCGTAGTTATACCTACAAAATGAATGCATCTTAATTTGTATGTAACCCACAAAATCAGGAGCCAGCAGGATGTGAGCAACTGACTAAGAGTGCTTTCACACCTGCCCTGTTTGGTTTGGTTCAGTCAAACTGAAGTTCGTTTGCCCCCTCAGTGTGGTTCGTTTGTGCAGGTGTGAACACAGCAATCACACTCAGGTGTGCACCAAAACAACCGGACCGAGACCTTCTTGAAGAGGTGGTCTCAGTCCGGTTACAAAGGAACTCTGGTGCGGTTGGTTTGTGGTGAGAAGGTGTTCCGACCTGGATGTGAAGCAACTGCAGTCACATGACACATTGTTTGGGTTAAACATGAGCATGTTACAGTCCTGGAGGATTATTAATGTGCACCTCCTCCTGTACTGCCTTAATATGCACATTCAGCACATCCAATGCATCAAAACATCGTTTTCTAGTTGGAGCCGCGTTTGCCTCGTTTTCAAACTGTATGCTTTGACTAAAATGAACAATGACAGCAATATAGTCCACGATGAGCAGCGCTAAAATCAACCTGCGTAGTTGTCCCTCCATTGTGACATTAGAAAGTGTCACATTTATCTTGCAAGTGTACTCTTCTTCAATGTTTGCTTTACTTCCTGGATTTTTCCCACATGGAAATTCTGACCAATCAAGAGCAGCTTTCTCACACAAGGCATTTGATCTGGTCCTCTTGTAAATGCTGCCGTGAGAACACGAACCAACTCCAGGCAATTATACAACTTTGGAACAAAATAAGTCCCTGATACAGACCAAAGCAGGTGAACTCTGCCTCTGTATGTGCTGCAGGCTCTAATCTGTCATATGACAGGAGCAAAGGAGGACTTCAGGTCACGTAATATAAAGAGTGACAAAATCCGCAGAGGGATGTGGACTGGGTGGTGGACAGGACTCTGACCTGAGGGGACCGGAGTTTGTGTATCATGTGAAACCAAAAGTCAAAGTTAAGTTATATTTAGTAACATACTTAATGTGATGTTATGTTATGTACTTTGGCACTTTATATTAACTATGAAACATGATGACACCCAACCATGATTCTTTTCCTAAAGCTGGGCGTACACTGTGCGATTACAACCCCTTTCTGACCTGATTTTTGAGCCGCACGACCCAGTTTAGAGTTGTGTTTGAGATATCATATCGTATCAGCAACCTTGACCTTTAACCCTTGACCACTGAACACCAAAATCTAATCAGTTCATCCTCAAATCCAAGTCAACCTTTGTGCCAAATTTGAAGACATTCCCTGAAGGTGTTTTAAAGATATCAAGTTCACAAGAATGAGAAAGACACCGTCAAAAAAACAACAAAAAAACTGAGCAGTTTATTTTTGTGCCAAATTTGAACAAAGTCCCTTGAAGCGTTCCTCAGATATCATGTTTAATAGGATGGGACAGACGTACTTACGGATGGACAGATGGACGTCCTGAAAACATAAAGCCTCTGGCCACAGCTATCGACAGAGCTGAGGCACAAAGACTTCTTACTGCCTCAGGGCTTTCAAAAGAGTCTTTATTGAAAATTGTCAATAGCCAGAATGGTCCGCAGGGGCTGATGGACTCTTTTATTGTCTATTTTACACGAACAGTGAGAGCACTCAGTTGTACGGACAAACAACATTTTTTAAATGAACTCAAATCACTCAATGTACGCCCAGCTTAACCCTGACCTAACCGGTACGAGCACTAATTTGTAAAGATACAGCATTTCACTGCATAAAATAATGAAACGTTGTGTAAAGTGTTAAAAATAATTTGGTCAGACAGTGAGGGTGGAAAATTCACAGATTTGGAACGTTTATACAAAACATTCAGCTGCTCACTTTTAGAAAGTGTTCCCTGGTTAAAATGACAAACTTCACCATCAGCTTTTATCATATCAGCTGTCACTGGGATAATGTTAACTCAGTGAGTAACTTGAAAACAGGCCAAAATTAAACTTCCAACAGAGTGATGCGTCGACTCACAGGTGGATTGTGTCACTTTATTTTTAGGAGCCACTTTCTCAGTCTTTCCTTTGTGTCATATCAACAATCAGAGCCTGAAAACTTGATGAGGACATCCTGAGTAAATATTATCAGTACAGGTTGTATTAAAAGTTGTAGTGGTTTTTCAATACTGGCTTTTGTGTGAATGCTTCCTCGTGAGCTTTATCAAGTCAGAAATCCTTGACTGCATTTAGCAGAGACACCAGATGTCCATTAGCAGCTTTTCAAAACATCAGCTTTAAAAGCCCCGTTAAACAATTTCATTAATAAGTAGAAGATTATGCCTCCGTACCTGTGTCACTGCTGATGGTCTGCTGTCGACACTTCTTAAAGTGAAACCGCTTGATGGCCACTGGCTGCTCACGGTATCGAGCTCGGTAGATGATGGTCCCGCTGCCCCCCTGGCCGAGGATGTTATTCTCCTCCTCAGAGTACTCCAGCTGGGCCCTCTCCAAAAACAGCCTAACACACACACAGACAAGAAAAGACACAAAGCAATGATTAGTCAGGTCTGGAAACAAACCTCCAGGTTTGCCAAACTCAATTAGAAGAGAAAACAAAGTGAACAGTAAAATAATTACCCTGAGGTGTCAGTGTGAGCGCCCATCTCACTTTATAGGCCTATTTTCTGCTTCAGCTCTGATAACTAACTGTACTTAGTCTGCAGCGTTTTGCAATTTTCTTGTGCAGTGAGGGAATACTAGAAACATTCCAGGTGGGCTCACTTTCAGTTTGATCCCAGGTTAAAACTTTTATGTTCTCCACAGCCTTTGACTGAACCTCAAGTCCCGCATTTGACCTTGATCTGTGTTACTGTGTTTTCTATCCAGCGATCTATTTTCATTCGCTTATCTGGGGCCAAGTTGTGGGGACAGCAGGCCAAGCAAAGCACCCCAGATATCCCTCTCCCCAGCAACACTTTCCAGCTCCTCCTGGGGAACCCTAAGGCCCCCAGGAGATATGTAATCTCTCCAGCGTGTTCTGGATCTACCCCAGGGCCTCCCATCAGTCAGACACTTCCAGAGCACCTCTAATGCGAGGCACCCAGGAGGGGTGCCCCTCCCGACCCCTTTCTACACGAAGTAGCAGCAGCTCTACTCCGAGCTCCCTCCACATGTTCAAGCTCCTTACCCTGTCTGTCAGGCTGAGCCAGACACCCCACAAATGAAATTAATTTCAGCTGCTTGTATCTGCAATCTTATTCTTTCGGTCACTACCCAGAGCTCATGACCATAGGTGAGGGTTGGGACGTAGATGGACCAGATGGATTGAAAGCTTCACCTTCCGGCTCAGCTTCCTCTTCACGACGATGGGCCGTCGAAACAGCTACATCACTGCAGATGCCTCGCCAAATGGCCTATCCATCTCATGCTCCATTCTACTCTCACTTGTGGACATGACCCCAAGACACCTGAACTCCCACGCTTGGGGCAGTCACTCTCTCCCATCCCAGAGGAGGCAATCCAGCAGAGAACCATGACCTCAGATTTGGAGGTGCTGATCCTCATCCCAACCACTTCACACTCAGTTGCAAACCCTCCCTGTGCATGCTGAAGATTACGATGTAATGAAGCCAACAGAATCACATCATCTGCAAAAAGCAGAGACGCAATTCTGAGGTCTCCAAAGATCCTGTCCATGAATATCACAAACAGGATCAGCGACAAAGGACAACCCTGGTGGAGGCCAACAACCACTGAGAACATGTTTGACTTTACGCAGAGTATACAGACTGAGCTCCTTCTTTGGTCATACAGGGACCAGATTGCTCACAGCAGCGACCCTGGTACCCTGTAAACCTGCAGTACCTCCCCGCAAGACTCCCTAAGGGACGCGGTCATAAGCCTTCTCCAAGTCCACCAAGCACATGTAGACTAGATGGGCAGACTCCCATGACCCTTCCAGCAACCTGGCAAAGGTAAAGAGTTGGTCCACTGTTCCAAGACCAGGACAGAAGCTGTATTGCTCCTCCTGAATCCGAGGTTTGACAATTGGTCAGAGCCTACGTTCCAACACCCTGGAATCAACTTTCCCAGGGAGGCTGAGCAGTGTGATACCCCGATAATTGGAGCACACCCTCTGGTCCCTTTTTTCTGTGATTTTATCTTTTATTTTCTTTAATAGAAGGTTTCTATTGTCTGATTGTCTTTTCGTGATCACACACATGCACTTTCATAAAAATCCAGTTAGAACATCAAACAATATGCATAAATCTCCCTTCAAGAAATACATCTGGGAAAACAATGACTATGTGAAATCCTCTGGTAAATGGTTGGACTAAAATGAATTAAAGGGAAATTTCGGTTTATTTCAACCCGTCTCCTATCGTCCTAAATTTGTTTCAAGTCACTAGTGACATAGAAATAATAGTTAGCATGTTAGCCGTTAGCCTAGATACAGCCATAGCATCAGACCTGTGAAAACTTAATTGAACGGGCATCCTTTCAAGTGCAAAGTTAGTCCACTAAACAAGCTTTTTCTCCACAAAGACCGCCTCATATCGTTAGGATAAATGTCAGAGAACATATAGAAAAGACATGTAAACGTGTTGTCTTACATTACTGGTGTGCTGCCATGTTTGTTGTTTACCATTTAGCTAAGGCTGCAACCGGTCCCATTCCTTGCAACAGAGGCATTCCTCTTCTGTGGGCACTGGGGCACAGCATTCACAGGTAACGTTACACCACCGATCTCCAGAGCTAAATCCTTCCAGCAGCCATTCCTCCTCTGTCGTCCTCTAACGTTACCTGTTGCGCCTCTCTCGCTCTCTCTCCTCCTCTGTTCTTCAATTTCACGAAGCTCTTCGTCAGTGTATTCTGGCTCAAATAAATAAGGGCGGCCATCGCCTCTCGATGTGGGAAGCCTACATACTAACATTCCACATTTAGGTGGTCTTCAGAGTTGTCTTACCTTACGTGTGTTTACCGTTTACCTCTGCTTCCCAAAGCGCGGCCGAAATATCGCGAGAACAAGCAGCGATCTCATACCGTGCCTGAACAAGTAGCAACAGCTGGAAGGCAGAACCAGACAGTAGCCTGAAAAGTTCATTCATTTATTTTATGAAAGATTTATAGAATAATGGCTGACTTTTTGCCAGACTTCGACTTTGTGGAGGAGGAATTTGATTTTGCATTGTTTGTTTTACATTTATCCTAACGATATGAGGTGGTCTTTGTGGAAAAAAAGCTTGTTTAGTGGACTAACTTTGCACTTGAAAGGATGCCTGTTCAATTAAGTTTTAACAGGTTTGACGCTACGGCTGTATCTAGGCTAACGGCTAACATGCTAACTATTACTTCTATGTCACTGGTGACTTGAAACAAATTTAGGACGATAGGAGACGGGTTGAAATAAACCGAAATTTACCTTTAATAATGGCGACAAAACAACTGTATTGACAGTATTAACATCAGTATTAGTTTAAAACTAAGCTGGACAAACCCTCACACTCATTCTGTTGAGGACATTTGTCAACACATGCACCACAAAGACTCAGAATACCACAGCTCCTAACTTCAACCAGCATGTTGTCTTTTGGTCACATCTGAGAAACAAAACCTCTCTTCCACCATCTTCCCTGCAGGCTGACCATAGAGCTGCATCCATAGACCAGACCGGCAAAACAGTGTACTGTGCAAAACATCAAGCCTGCACTTTCCTGGGCGAAGGAAAACCGAAAATTGTAAAGATGTCGATGCAATTTGACAGTGTTTGTCACTGAACCTAAGTGTTCCTGATACCTTAATAAAAGAGGGCTAGTAGCCGTCCTGTCCTGTCAGTGTTCCCCCATCTAATTGGATCAACGACCCCACACAGTGGCTGGATACTGCTCATCAGGAGATCGATATGTGTTTGATTGAATCACCAGGTATCGTAAGGCTAATCCCTACTTCATTTTACAGGATTTTAGCCCTTATTTTCCGCACACCAACACTTTTTGGAGCCTGAGATCAGAGGCAAGTCAGCACTCAAGCACTTTACACTTACATACTGCATGCTCTCATCTACGCAACATTAATCGTCTGCGCCCGTCATTTACACCTCACAGCGCCCCTATCCTCAATCACTCTGGTTACATCCCGTATTGATTATTGCAATTCTGTCATCTTTGGTCTCCCTCTCTTGTGTCTTCATAAACTCCAGTTGTTCCAGAATTCAGCCGCCCATGTCATTACCAGAATCCCCTCCACAGATCATATATCACTCCTTCTCCTGCAGCTTCACTGGCTTCCTGTTAAATAACGCATCGATTTCAAGATTCTGCTTCTCACCTTTACGGCCCTTAACCACCTCTGGAACTGTCTCCCCCACGACATTTGTAGTATTGACTCCCTTTCCACTTTCAAATCCAGTCTGAAAACACACCTTTTCAAGCTGGCATATTCAGTCTGATTTAATGGAGACACACATAATCAAGACATACACTAAAGATGACGTTATGATGATGATTCTATACCTAATTTTCACAATAATGATTTTTGTCTCTATTTTATTAACCTATTGTACTACTGTATTATACTACTATTGTATTACTGTATTGTTTGATTTTATGATCTATGGATACAGTTCTGCTGTTTTTTTTTAAAAATAACCTGAGTTCTGTAAGGTGTCCTTGAGTGCTTTGACAGGTGCCTTTTAATAAAATGCATTATCATTATTACATGTGAACTGTTCACCGATGCATTGCAGACACTCCCCAGATATCCAGCATGCTGAACATCTGGACCAGATGGGGACTTTGTTGGCGTGCTACAGACAGTAAGAGCACAAGACACGGGTTAAGGACAGAAACCGTGCTACAGTGCTTTCCAAGGTGTGTGTGTGAGAGAGAAGGAGACAGACAGTAATAAGGAGAAGGAAAGAGTAGGTGAAAGGTGGACTATTATATGCAATGCTTTTTTAAGTTCTTAGCCTGATAACTTACTCTACTTTGTCCCTTTTGATTTTAATATTTTCTGGTAAGCACCTGCCAGACCTCGGGGTATAGTTCAATCACATCACCATCACATGACGTACTGATCAGGGATTCCTCCTGTTGAAAGATCTTGTAGTGTGTGATGCCATGTCGCCACATCAACTTCAAGACCCCCACTTACAAGACAGCATGTTGAGTGGTGTGAACAATACAGCGATCTGATCACTTTATAAAGTTGTATAGTGTGAATTTAGCTCAAGTGTTGTCGGTAAATGACCAACCTGCTGATACCTAACCTATCTAGGCTGAGACATAGTTGGCTGTGAAGTTCCTGCAGCAGTCTCCCACTCAACATGCTCTCTATCAGTTGTTACTGACAGTGAATATTCACATTTCTTGCCTCAAAGTTCAGTGTGGAGGTCTCGGTTTTTAACATAGATGTTCTCTTTCACGTTGCCGTTATGTGACAGCAAGATTCTTTCCCCCAAAAGGGGGCGCGGCATTAGTGATTGGCTCTCGATGAAGCAATACCATTTAGTCCATCCCATCATCCTACGCTCACGGTCCTTTGATGTGCTGCTTCGACCACACTGACAACATAAACCAATCAAGATGGTGACTTGAATGAGCTCCAGCCCTCCAGTCTGAATGGTGACAGTTTAATGTTAACTCAGGAAATGGTTTCCTGAAAGGCCAAACAACCGAGGGAACATTACAGCAGCACTCTGAGCTGACATTTGCTTCTAATTACTGAATCTTTTCAGTTGTCTGAATCATCCAATGATCCAGAGCAGGGAGCTCCCGAGCTCATCTTCAGCACCGTATTGAGATGATCTGTATCTTTGTCTCCATCAGCAGATGGAGTTTGCTCAGTTATCACAGAGATTAATGCGTTGTTGATTCAGTTGTCAACTCTATGAGTCTAATAAACAGATTATGAGTTATAATAATAACTATTTCATTCGACATTCAACAAGGTTCCTGTCAACAGTTTGACCATTGTTTTAAATCTGTGTTTTAAATCAGTGAGTAATGTCTTTTTAACAGCCCTTCCAGGATGTTGCAATCACAACAAATGACGTAAATTCAACCAATCCGTATGAATTATGCACAACCTTGCAATTTTGTCCAACCACTGCAACGTTTACACAAATTTGACTAATTCTAATAGTTCCCTGCGAGTGTCATCAATCATAGCAGTCCCCGGTCACAAAGTCACCAAACTCACGTCCTTGTTTCTGGTTGTGAAGATGCAGAAATGTGCGACACAAATGTCTCACAACCAACAAAAATTACTGCTAAAGAGTGTACAAGGCGACTCCCTGATGTTCTGCACAAAAGCGAGGGTAAACTGTTTTGCTTTGTGTGCATTGCTGTGGTGGAACACAAACGACACTGATTGATAAACAGTTTCTACCGCAAAACAAAAACCAGAGGATGGCTAAAACACGTGGATAACAGACATGATAAATCACCATGACAGAGGCTGCTGCATTCAGATCAACTGCACATGCTGAAAGCATCAAGTTGAGTTAGATTAAATATGCAGGATAGTGGTAATATGAGTATGGTATAAATCACAAACTCAAAACAGTGCTGTTTTATTCCCACTAAAACAACTTTTTTTGTTTTCAATTTCCACTCACTCCTAACATGCACTGCATTCTTTTGGAGAAGTTGCAGTGAAATTAAGCATTTTCAGTCACAACAATCCAAATTAAAGCCCATGAAATCCCAACAGGACTCATTTAACTGCATGTAATCCTAGTAATACTATTTATGCACATTTCCACAGTAAACACATGTGATTATTCAAACATCTCCCTCTGGTAGGGTTGCAGTGGTATGAGATTTTCACAGTACAATACCGTCTCAGAAAATATTGCAGTTTCACGGTATCACAGTAATTAAGAAATTATCTTCTTATCAGTAAGACTGACCCTTAAAGGAATGAAAACAGATGTGTTATTGTTGGTTGAACAAATGTTTCATTACTATAACTGAACCTTGAAACCATTTTGTTAATGGAAGTACATGTAGAAAGTCTACCCTAGAAAATAACTAAAATAAAGAAGAGATTAAACATCCAGTTGCATTTTTTCCCCAATATCACAGATACACTCTGAGGGGTCCCAATATTTAGAAATAAATAAACTGAAAGCAGAGTGTTATGTTGTGGAGATCTTGTCCAACATTGTCTCGTATCACATCTAAGTTTCGGCAGTTTCAAGGTATTACAGTATACAGGGCTTGACGCTAACTTTTTCCCAAGGAGCACATGTGCTCCTAAGTTGAAAAAGTAAGGAGTGCACAAAGAACTTTAGGGGCACAATGTAAATTGATCAAATAATGTGTTTTCCGTAATAAACGTGATGCAAATAGACATTTACAAGCAAAATGATTTAATGAATTTGTATACAAAATGTACAGAAAGGTAGAATCATCAAGTTTTGAAAAAGTATTGCAATTTAATTAGAGCAGGCTTCCCCGGAGGTTCGCCACTTTTCCCGGTCCTTTGTCTCCTCCACACTTTGACTTAGGCTATGTCCACCCTGCCGACAGTGGGACTTATATTCATTGTGCCGACAGTGGCTTGGAAAACCGCCCATAACCGTGTCACACAGGGAAGAGGGAAGAGGGAAGGTGGCTGGAGTTCCTCCAACATTTGCGGTTAGATTATCATATTTTTTTATTGACAAAAATAGAGGCTGCTTCGGCTGATTTTTTTTATGCACACATGTGCCCCTAAATATTTTTTACAGTTCGCACACACCTATTTTTAGTTGCAGATGCGAGTGAAACGCTCGCACTGTTGAGCCCTGGTATATCAGGGTATTTAGAAATCCTGAAGGTATAATTTAACAAAGATGCTTCACTTTCTAATAAACTGATATGGAGATGCTGTATCGGGGTGATGTAGTGCACAAAACATGCCACCAGAGGTCAGAAGTCTCTACTGGTGGCACAGGCAGCTAAGCTCAGGAAGATGCCGACTGTGAGAGGTGGGGATAACGTTACAGGACTGGTACAAAGCTGGCCAGCAACGGCAAATAGAGGCAGCGAGCAAAACAGCATATTGTCACATCTAATTAGAGCTGGTGATTGTTGGAACATTAGAAAGACTAAGCAAGACGGTTTTGGTGAATTTTATTTGGTTTCTATTGAGCTTAAATGAAGTGTGTTTTACCATGAATTTAAAGGCATTTGAGTCTCAGTTTGATAAGACAGAAACTTAAATTTAGAAGTGTATGACTCTGTTTTCCTGTTTAAGAAGGAGAGCAGGTGTCCAGATGTTTTTCCTTTTTGACATTTAAGCTCAGGGAGCTAACAAAACATACCTTTACATTATTACACGAATATCTTCATATACTGTATACCCTGGTGAAATGTCAGGAAGGTATAAAGGTATGCCAAACAGATACTGCCCAAGCTTAATCATATCTTAGTGTCACATGCTCACCCCCAGTTTCGAGCTCCATATGGGAGGTGGACAACCCAGACTGTCGGCTGTAACATTTTAATAAAAGGCCAATACTGGCCAAAGCCTTGCCCCACCCTAATGTGTGCACACTTAAGCCTGCATCCAGCTGTTACAGCTGATGATGTTAGCTGGTGGCATTCATGTTTATACCAACATCCATTCTCCATTCTTTAAGAGCTCGAGCACAATTGTACTAATATTTGGAGCGGCTGTTTAAATGTTGCAGCAAACATTTCCATGGGTCTGTGCTGTTTTATAGAGATATCCTTGCGCAACTCTCTGCCCATACACACACACACACACACACACACACACACACACACACACACATAAACACAGTGTGCAGGACACAGAGACGTATATGAATATTTATTCTAATAGTTGACAGAGTGGCGGTTACCCTTGAGCCCTGATGATACATCAACACTCGCTGTCACTGGCGACAAATCAGCTGGAACTCATTATAGAGCCAAAGCCCTGGAGAGCAGCTAACTGTCACTCTGTGTGTGTGTGTGTGTGTGTGTGTGTGTGTGTGTGTGTGTGTGTGTGTGTGTGTGTAGTAATTACTTGGCATGTGCTGTGTGAATCACCCAGCTCCAGTGGAAGGACTGCCTCACTCTGAAGTCCAGTGAGTAGCTGTGAAAATCCTCCACAGACTGGAGACATGAGCGTCACATCTGCCATCAAAGGAAAATACTAAAACACTCTCTAAAATAAATCCCTGATGGTCTGAGCGAGTGGTGCAGGGAGTCTGTGGAAGATATATCTAATTCGAGACATATTTTATATGATAATCAGTTTTGGGGTCTTACTCAAAGCAGTTCCTCACACCACTTGTTATGTTATTGAGATGCACTGCCACGTAATTGCAAGTAAACAATAACATAACGTTAAACCTTACACAAAACAAGGATCAGGAGAATCAAGACGGCACTGCTGTAGGCTACGACTGCCTCAAATTGAAACTATATCGATCAACACGTTTAAAAGTCATCTGAACTATATTTAACAAAACAAATAAACGCTCACTCCAGCTGCTCACTCACCAAACCACAGATTTATAGCTGACTAGTCCATCTTATTTCATGTATTCATCACTAAAGCAGTGGTTATACCTCATGATGTAAAGATCCTCAAATCATTATTAAGCTGAAAACACACCAGCACCGCGCACATCAAGTGCTGCCCCTTGCACACACTGGATGCATCTCGCCGTAGCTCGTTAATAGACAACCACACAAGGTTATTACAACCTTTACAGAAAGACCTGTACTGTACTTCCTCCTCCTGTGCATCAGCTTAAAATAATGTGTGGAGAGCCCCTCATTAAAGTTGATTTCCCACCTGCACAGCTGGTCTCCAGAGCTATGACTCACCAGCCAATATCTTTTTGGCCATTGTCTTTATAATGACAGGACTGGGGGTTGTTTAGCTCAGGATATTTCTCAACCTCTACAACTCTCCTCATCCATTCTTCGTCACTGCTATGGGAGCTAGTATGTACAAGAAGAGAGCAAGAGGGGGGAAATGCATTCACGTCCAGGGATGGTGAGGCCGGAAGTAGGAGAGTGTCATAAAGTGTTGCGGGGCATTCAGGAGCGCCAACGTGTGTCTAGCTGCTGCCAGTGTGGGACTGTACCCTGAAAATAACAGGGTCGTATTTTCTGACACGTGACATTCGCAGCAAGTGTGTTTTGGCCTTTCAACAAACCGCTCCTCCTCAGAGTCAGCACAGACTGCCCAGACTGAAGAGCCTCTTTACTGGTGCACTGGTGGATGGTGTCGCTGATTTGATGAATTTTTTTCTATCTGTCCGGTATGCAGATAACTGAGAACTTATGTAACACACGTAATGGCGCAATTGTTTGATTAGTTAGGGCAATGTGATTACAGGATTTAGAACAGTAGCACTTTACATTAGGGCCGCAACTAACGATTATTTTCATTGTTGACTAATCTGTTGATTATTTCTTCGATTAGTCGACATTGAAAAATGTCGGTCTGTCTCTCCCAAACCCCAAAATGATGTCATCTAATGTCTTGTTTCGTACTCACACCAAAGGGTTTTAGTTCACCGTCATGGGAGAGTGTGTAAAGCTGCCAATATCTGAACGTAAGAAGCTGCAATAAGTATTTTGGGTACTTTTACAGTACTTTTCAATGAAAAACGACCCAAACCGATTAGTTGACTACTAAAATAGTCACCAATTATTTGAATAATCGATTAGTCATTGATTAGCCGACTAATCGTTGCAGCCCTACTGACAGGCAGAGCTGAAGGTGTGGAGTGAGGCGGAGTAACTTGGCAAATAAAAACGATTGTATCAGGCTAAGGTTTAAAGCTACAGTGAAGACACAGGTATCATATCAAACTAGAGGGCCTGGGGCATCCATTGGTACTAACCATGTTATGCTATCTTGTTGGAAAGGGGGCCAAATAACGCTCCAGAGTTGCACTAAATTGTCTCTCCCAAACCCCAAAATGATGTCATCTCATGTCTTGTTTCGTACTCACGCTAAAGGGTTTTAGTTCACCGTCATGGGAGAGTGTGTAAAGCTGCCAATATCTGAACATAAGAAGCTGCAATAAGAGTGTTTTGGGGTACTTTTGTAGTACTTTTCTATGAAAAATGACTCAAACCGATTAGTCGACTACTAAAATAGTCACTAGCCATGTTTCCATCAGCCTGTTTAGATGCGCATCTAGAAGTATCGCATCGGAAAATAATTATGATGGAAACACCAAAATTCGAATTAAAATCCCCTGATTCACACAAACTAAAATACGCTCGCTTTAGCTGGGTTTTGGTTGATTCAAAAAAATGTTGATTCGCAAAACGGGGGATGGAAACAGTTATGTTCGAATTAAGTCTGACGTAGCGCACCTCTCTCCATGGTGATATCCACACTCTGGGTCAGGAAGGCGGTAATGCATTTACAAGCTGGTTGCCAACCGCCAGAAAACGTAGAAGAAGAAGAATGTGAGAAGTGTTTTGTTTTCAGTTCTGCGGAAAACTCACGCAAATTCGTAGTTTTCACCAAAGTCCGTACATTTAATGGAAACACACAGGATTCGTATTTCATATAATGCGCATTTCCCAATGATTCGAATCACTTTTGGATGGAAACACAGCTACTGATTATTTTAATAGTCGATTAGTCATTGATTAGTTGCAGCCCTACTTCACATTAATGGGTTACTGACAGATGTAATGTGATCATAGTAACTATCTGCACCCAACAGTGATAATAACAACAATTCTTTATGCTTATACAATACTATTTTTTTTTCTCATGTCAAAATAATCAAAAGGCAATCAGTGTGTATCCAACATTATTTTTCAAGACAAAGTCCAACAGTCCTGGATTCCAAAAAGATTGACAACATTAGATTCCCTGACAGAAAAGAGACGATCTAAAGACTTCAAAAAACTAAGCAAAGAGTATCATTTTAAAAACTCCATTACGAAGTCACTTTGAACATAACATTAGAAATAAAACAGACTTTGATGATCCAATACTGAGAATATTTATCGATGACTACAAGAATGTTTTAAAAAAGGGTGCTATCTCTTCACTCCCCGCACTACTGAATATATTTTAAAAATGGGAGAGAGAAGGAAGCTTTTCAATATCAAATGAGGACTGGCTGGATGTGTGCACATTTCAGTGGAAATGCAGTAACTCGGCTGTGTGGCGTGAGTTCGGGTGGAAATGTTTTATTCGGGGTTTTTTATCACATCAAAGCAGAAAGCACATTTTGCTGGAGTGGACACTGAATGTTGGAGACAGTGTGGGTTTTAGGAAGCCAATCTCTGGCATGTATTCCGGGAGTGTCCAGTGATGAGGCTTTTCTGGACGGAATTTCATAAAGCACTTAAAATGATGCTTCACACTGATCTGCTCTGCAATTTTCCACATTATTTTTGGGATGCGCTGATTTTATGGCAAAGTGTTCTGACGAATACGTGTTCGATATTTTGATATCTGCATGCAAGAAAGCTCTCACAAGGTGCTGGCGGCTTCCCGAGCTCTGAGCAGGGCTACAACAACAGTGAAATAAAAGTCTCAAACTGGAGCCTCAGTACTGCTGCACACTCAGAGGAGATTTGACTATTGACTATTGAAGTCCTGAAGCCTAGAGAGATGCTCTGGGTCACAGTCATGTTTATAAAGTATGAACTGATACGCGGCCTGTGTGTACAGCTGTATCGATGAAAAAACAGATGCTGTTCTGTCAGATGAGCGTGTCTGAAACGTGTCTGTTATAGTGACTGGAGCCTGGCCAGTATCAGTGTGTAAAATGAAATGGTGCATGAAATGGTGAGAGAGGTTACCGTGCAGGGAAGTCAGTCATGAAGAGTTCTGGGACCAGCTCCTGGAGGCTGACCGGCTGCTCAGGGTGTAGAGGACAGATGATGTACTCCTTCTCCACTGCAGCCAGCACACAGTCCTCCATGTTAAAGTAATGAACCCCTTCTCTTCCTCCCCGGTCATCTGCTCCACGTGCTTCTGTCTGTTCAACGTGGCCGGACTGCTTCTGTTGGCCCAGTGAGGAGCAGAGCGGACAGGGTGCGTACTGCTCTATGAGGAGACTCCCATCACTCTCACTGGCTGTCAAGGCTACAAGAGAGGACAGAGAGACATGAGACATGGACATGATCATCTGTTCATTGGTCTTCTATAATGTGAGTAACTGTTTCAAATACATCTGTTAAATGTCCTCTCTTTATTTAAAAGTCATTTTCACTCCTGGAATGCTGGCAGTGCCACATATTATGTACCTATGTCTAAATATATGTATCACATCACATCCAGCCATCCACTGGGCAACGGACAAGAGATCATGCACACTAGGCTATGCTCCCATAAATATTTAACTGATTTACCACCAAGGTGAGGTTTCAATCGTCACGCTCTTCATCAGATGATTGATCAGACTGATGAAGAGCATGAAGCACGAAATGTCACCGTGGTAGTAGTACAATAAACATGAACATCCAGATATATGTTCCTACGCTGCAGTTTGTGCGCTGCAGCAGGGTCTGACTCGCCCATCAGTGGGCAGTGAAGTTTGTGATCGGGATATAAACATAGTGGGTACAATCAGCACTGACATGTTTGTATATTCTTGACCTCCACATATGCTTCGGTGTCTGATTGGCATTGTTGTGCACAGTGTAGACCGACACATCATGCATGACTGCCTTCAGTGCAAAGCCTCTTTGATGAGTCTGTCAGAAAGAACGTAATAAGTACTCGGAGAAAATGTGCAGCAGCTGCAAAATATTGTAAACAAACAATTGCAAAATTAAACTGTAAAGTTATTTCACGACCACTGCCTTTAGACTGGCATCAGAAATAGTGATGTGCGGTGTGATTCCTCTTACAGTTCCAGTGCCTTCAGTGTGACACATGTACAAGTATCTGACCTTTCGAACCTTTTACGTTTCGAGACATTTCACAAAATATGGTGTCAATTTCACTGCGACACTCAGTTTGTACATGCATGTTTGGCAGCTAGTGCTGAAACTTCTCCTCAGTGCAGTATCAGTCATGTATAAGTTTACATCAGTAAAGCTAATATTCATTTTAATGCATTTCTGCATCCCATTTAGGCCATGTAAGCTTCTCTGAGGGCAAGTAGCACTGCAGACGTTGTAGAAACCTCCTCAGCCTTGTGCTGCATTCTTGTGATGTCAGAAAAATCTGAAAAATGAGTTCCCCATCATTGTTCATGGCTTACCAGACCTGTGTCCTTTGGTCTTCGTTATCAATTTGTTGTTTAAATGCTCTGAGAAATAAAATACAAGATTTCGTCTTTGTAGCGTCAGTGTTCATTTCATCAACACACTGAACTTGGAAGAACAACTGTTTGAGGAGCACATGAATGCACCATTGGCCTTGGCTGGCGGAGGTCTAGACCTGAGTCTGATTTAAACGGTCCTCGTTTGTTTACAGATATCCTACTGTGTAGATTTTACACAATCACCTCACAAACCAGTACAACAACCACTTTACTGTGTCATCCATTAATGCAGCAGCTCCTCAGGAGCACCACCCTCCTCTACATCTGTGGCTTCTGGCTCCTCTACCTACAGCCCAGGGTGGTTTCAGTGTCTGCAGCTCGCAGGTAAAACGAGAAAAGCAGTGAATTACCATTTTGATTTGTTTGTGTCTTCCTCCGACTCCAGTCAATTTGTTTTTCAGACGCAACATGACATCTAGCAGGCCGCTGACTGCTCTAATGCTATTTATGGAATATAACTTTTTTTCGTCAGGTATTCCAAACATCAGGGTGAGAATGGATACAAAATAATGTTTTATGGTGTACAGTAAAACATCCAGCTTTTCCCCATGCTTGTATGTATCTAGGCCATGTAAGCCCAACAGAAATATGATCTGACTGCATCAATTTGTCGTTCATCCTGGGCATGCAGAATACATCCCACCTCGAGAGAACGCTTCACTCAGTCTTGTTCAATAAGTGCAGCTGCTTGGCTGTCTGAACCGGAGTCTGATTCAATCGAATCTCATTCACTCACAGGCAGTGTGAGTGGGAGGAGGACACTTAAGAGAGACTTCAAAAAGATTCATTTGTTCATTTTTGACCATCACTAATCAGATCATTACAGCAGGAATGTTGGCCGAACACTCAAACCCTGAACTAAAAAAAAAAAAAACAGTCATGGGTGATTCCTACAGTATCAGTTATCCACAGCAGCTTTATACTGCCCTGCTGCTCACACTGCTGCTGTCTTCTTCCACTTCTGTCCCCTAATAGATCAAGTTGTGAATAGAGAGGGGCCACTGGTTCTGAACGTAGTGTTCAACATGAAAAACCTCAGCCCATACAACCTGAGAGATCTTTAAGAGATTAGGCTACTGTAGCTTGTTTTGGTTTGAGTCGCAGAGTGTTGGAGATATCAGTCGTAGAGACGTCTGCCTTCTCTAGATGCCACTCGGCTTGTGATGCTCAAAACTATACATTTAAAAAACTCAACAGCAATGTCTCTTTACAGAAATCATGACCCGGCTCCTAAAATTAATCCACAGAACTTTGTTGTGAGCAGTTTCATGTAGGAACTATTTTCTTTCTACTGAACTACACCCGCCCACCGTATCACTGTGCATCTGCTCATGGACGAGAGGTGTGTGCTCGTGACAGCGCGAGACGTCAACATTAACGGCGTCCTCCTTGACTGAGCTATAACGTAAGCTTGCTTAATGGTGCAAGGTGAGCTAGCAGTGGATGCAGGCCTTCTTCTGTGTGGTGATACACTTAGCAGACATCTCTACAGCCGATATCTCCAACACTCAGCAACTCACACCAAAATATCTAGATTTTTGGAGTGAACTGTAGCTTTAAATATCTAAATAAAATACAGAGTGATATAAGCAAAGCTACGGATTAAAGTAGGAAACATCTGCTAAAAGACAAAAGTACCAAGATTAAGAATCTGATCAAGTATTGGGAGCTGAAAGTCGTCACTCAGCAGCTGTTAGCAGTTAGAAGTTGTGTCCACATAAAAAAGGAGAGCTGCACTGACCAGGGAACCATTGCTCAATCAGAGAGTTGACGTTGTCTGTGATGAAAGCCATGGCGGAGAAATCTCTCATCTCTGACTGGCAGATGATCTTTATGCCTCCACTCTTCTTCCTCTTCCAGTTCACATCTGACGACTCCACGCTGCAGAGACACAAACGCACGCCACCATCTCATAATTTACTGTGTTCATGGAAGCTTAAGTGGAGCACAAGGAACAGCAGGAACCTCTGAGGCACTTCAACATTCTTTTAGTCTTCCTTTTTAGTTTACTTTGGATTATCTAAATCATTCTTTTCTGAAGCCAGGGTATTTCTTTAATTCTCTGCAGTGGGAGCACCACGTATTCATGACGCATGATGAGGTGCTGAGCGTCTATTCTGTGCTGAGTGCTTCACATTTGTCATTTTCTTTTTGAGCGCCAAGGGTTGAAAGCTGGTAAAAAACCAGAGGAACCCACCCACTTCCTGTGAACCTGTATGCCCCTGACGTTCACTGAACACTAGCTCCAACCTGTTATTTGCCTTCACTGGTTTTTGATTTAAGTCTGCTTGTCCTGATTCAGAAGTGGCTCCTCTCTAAAGCTCTGACACTAGTAAAGCTACACACTCTTAACTTTCTCACACTCTACACTCCCTCACTGTCTCATTTAATTACTGCCCGCATCACTGTAGCCCCATCTCTGACCTGAGGTAACCTCCATCGAAAGTGACCAGCAGCCCCTCCTTCCAGTATATCGTCTGGCTGCGTCGGACTCTGAAGGTGCTGCAGCGGTTCCTCTGCTGGGTTCCAGCGAAGCTGTAGATCACAGAGTTCCTGTTGCGCTGCGTCCTGGCGTTTCTTTTGTGCTCAAACGACTGCACAAACACAACATTCAGAGCCATGAATGTAAAAAAGCTTGAAGTGTGTAAGTACAATAAGTGAAGGATGAGAATCTGCTGGTTTCAGTACCTGCAGGTCCATCTCTGTGAGGCTGATGAGCATCCTGGCAATGAAACGCTCCCAAAATCCAGCAGGAACAAAGCTCATCTTGACAAGGCGCTGCAGGGTGTTGTTGGTCTGCTGACGGAAGCAGTGGATGTCCATGGCCGGCTTGGGGGGGAGGAGGTGGGGCAGCAGATAGCTACACCAAGAGGAAAGGAAAAATAAAGAACACATTTAAAAGTAGAAAATGAATAAAGAAACTTCAGGGATGTCTGCTGCTCGGCAGTAGTGCCAGGACTTGCTCCACATTAGCAGTTACCAGCTGCAGTACCTGGAATTTAGTATCAATGCCCAAGGGTACCTTTGTTCAGTACTTTACCTTTTCTGTAATAATAAACATTTAATTTCTGAACAAGCCGCAGGGGTGGAAAGTAGACAAAACTGCCATTCTGCTCCGCTGCTATTTTATGATCACACATAGATCTTCTGTCTCTGCATCGTGTAGTGGTGATACTAGACCATTACTGAAATAATATACTAAAGAAAACAGACCCAATTTCAAAAGCAGATCGGCACTATATCTGAATTTAAACCCGGCAGCTCAAGCGGAGCTCCTTTGCCAGCCTCAGAGCCCTCTGAATTGCTTCCAGGGTTCACATGCTTTCATCTCTTGTCTGTCACTTCCAAAAGAACTGGTTTGAGCCAAAACATGACGGTTTGTGCCTAATTCATCACACAGGAGACAAGACACAACTGCTTCCACTGGTAGAGTGATAGCTGTCTTCAAGGTAACAGCCAGAGTGTTTTAGGTTGTTGCTTGGTGGAGAGTGACGTTAGTAATGCATTTTACGTCGGGTGCTGTGTGGTTGCTTTTGCTATTGCTTGCGGGCAGTTGCTGGGGTTTTAGTAGGTGTTTATATCATGATGAGGTGGTTACTCGGCAGTTGTTGTAATTTATAGGGCTCTTCCATCGGCACTTGTGGCCGCACCAAGTCAAACCATGCCACGTCAACTTGTGTTTCCATTCTGAGTTGAAATGCACCAATTTTTTGCCAAGCCATGTGCGAGATGGACCTTTTGAGGAGTTGGGCCAACTTTGTGTGATGAAAAAAACAAACACTTGAGGCAAAATAACGGAGGGTTTTAGCCCCCGATCAGCCTGCTGCTTTTAACACTTTTTAAACACCTCAAAGTGGGTAACTGAGATGCAAATCCCTGCTGCGCTGGGCTAATGCACCGAGTCCAATCGAGTCGAGTCAAGCCAGCACACGTGTGTGGATAAACACTATTAGAGTGGTTGCCTGAGTGTTGCTAGGTCATTGCTGGTGTTTAGGCTGTTTGCTATGGTGACTCTGGTCGTTAGCTGCTAGATGGATGTGCAGAAGTTCTGCATCATTACCAGCACTGCATATTTTGATGTAATAAATTGTGGGGAGCAAAAATACTGGCGCAAGCTATGCAGGAAAGAAAAGGAATCTTAGGATGGGAACTCTGCGATCATGGCGTTGTGCTGGGAGAGTAATGTCATTTCTATCAACTGAGTATTAATAAGTATATAGATGACATGTTACCTGTTGTTTGCCACGGGAAGAGCGATCTCGAACTTGGCTAGAAACTGGAAGTACTGTTCCTCTGTCTGCTGGGTGAACCCTGTTCCAACCAACAGCATCTGCACATCAGACATCACAGACATCACCACAGGAAGTCAGTATCATCATTAACACTCAAAACAACTCACAAAGCCAAATTCTTTTTTCAGACGCTCTCTTCCATTTCTCCAGTTGTCTGAGAGTCTCACCCTGAGGTCTTCAGCTCGGATCACTCCGTTTCTGGCTACAGAGCGAGAGGACTTGAGATGCATGATCCTCTCCAGGCACTCTGACAGCCACACAGGACACAGGAAGTAGAGGGTGCACAGGCCATGGCTGGTGTCGGGGAAGTGCAGCAGGGTCCCCGTCTCTATCAAGAAGCTGATGGCTGGATGTGGTGCAGAAAAAAGAGGAGCCATAAGCCTGGTGTTCTGGTGTAGTCATGGACGTAATCCTATTAAGTAATCCTACATACGTAAAAGAATCACCTCACCGATCAGTCAGCCTCAAACAAATACTAGAAATACACTTTGGCTTTAATTAAGGAAATCGTTCAAGGTAGTTTGAACAGTTTGACAAGTCAAACAAGTAATTTTCACACTCCAATAGTTTGCTGAACAAGTCACAGTACCAGTCTGCAGGTCCTCATAGTCTCTGATGTCACTTCCTGGGTTCTGTTCGATGACACTGTCCAGCTGGACATCAGTTAGGTATTGGACCTCTCCCTCAGCATCTCGCCTCTGCTTCTCTGCTATCACTGCTTCCTGAAGTGTCAGGTAGCTCCTGGGGATCTGGAGGAGGAGACAAGGGTACAAATCTGTTTGTGCTTTAGAATAACATCAGGAAGATATCAAGGTTAGTCTTTTTGACCAAACAGATCCAGGAACTAACTGTAGAACGATTGTAGAAGTCGCCAACTTAACTGAAGTTTAACAGTAGTTGCGTATGTGGTTGGTGTGAAATTATCATTAGCTCACTTTCCAAAGGCAAACTGTGAGACATATCTGAACGAATGATCACGTCAACTACTTTCTAACATTGTGCCAACAGTAATTAGACCCGACGATCGACAACAGATTGCCAAACTGTCCCTGACTCATCCTAAAACAACCCTTGAACCAACCATCATCCAGGCAAAGCTCTTGGACCAGCTGGTGCTACTTCCTGTGATTTGTCCTCTCTCTGAAGGTCTCATGTACCCACATGGATCTGTGTCTCACGTACTATTTGGGAACAGCCTCTCACCCTCAGAGCACATGCCTGTCAATTTTTATGCAGATTTTAAAATACAGATCTGTGAGTTAACTTCAAAACTGGTGAAACTAAAAAAAAAAAAAGAAAAGGTGATTCAGTTGTTGCCTAGCAACATTAAAAAAAGGCACAGCAAGCTGCAAAACATGGTCTATCTGATCAGGGCAGGCGTCATCAAAAAAAGGCAGCACCACGCACCTTGCACTCTGCAAGGTACAAAACGCGCTCTGACTGGGGCCTCACACTGTATGTACTGAGCACACACACACACACACACTTAATGTATTTTGCTTCTACTCCACATTATGTTCTTATTTCATGAATCTGTTTCCAGCCTACACAGTAAAATCATCTGAATTTCCAGGGAGAGTTTTTGTTGGCAAAAAGCAGAATTGTTATAATTCTGGTTACTGTAGATGTAACAGCTGCTGAATGAAAAAAAAAAAAAAAACCTACTCACTAGTTCACACAGATTGGTGATTTTCATATTTTCATGAAGCTGTATGCGGATGAGACATTTCTCACACATCTTATAAGCTTATTAAACTATTTGATAACATTTTAGATCATTTCACGAAAGCTTTGTTTTTAAGTGATACAACAGTTACATGCACACTAATATGTCACTCTTATTCCAAATATGACCATATTCTGAATTTGATGTGGGTCGTTTAATCCGTTTAAATTTTTCGATCAAGACATGAGGGATATTATTATTACCTGATATTATTCAGGTTTTAAGAGCATTCTTTGGACATGTTTACAGCCCCCTGCTTTTACATATTTTGATGTGGTAAAGGACATGTTAGGGCACATAATCAAAGTATGCATGGCTGCATGGAAACAGGAGTGTTTGTAGAATATTAATTTTCATTAGCCATATAAACAGGTTAGTAGGAACATTTCCTTTTCAGAATAAGGGCAAAACCAGAATATTTTGTGCATGTAAACATAGTCTGTGACTACGTTAACATGCAGACTAATATTCTACTAACATTTTAATATGACAATATTCTGAATTTGAGTCATGTAGACACCATATTCCATCTGGATATCTTGAATTAGGCCTTTATACACACCTCCTTTTAAATATAATCAAAGACCTGGATTTCAAGAGGTTTTTGGATACGGGAAAATATTGCAATGCTGAACTTTTCAAGAAGGACTGAAAGAGGGAGGCTGTATATGCACGGTCCAAAACAAGTCGGAAAGTACTGAAAAAAATCCTATTTTGATGCAAAGAAGCAAAATGGCACAAGCAGCTCCAGTCGTTTTAACTGCCTATATCTTGGTGTAAAAAACATCATGTTAGGGCACGTTAATCAGAGTATGCACGGCTGCATGTAATAGAAGGATTTAGTGGAACATTGATTTTCATTAGCCATGTTAACGGCTTACTAGTAGGGCTGGCCCAAACATTAGTCAGCAAGATTTCAATGTTCACTTACACAAAGAAAAAAAATGAACAAATAAAAAACATGAAACTCTATCAGGAGCTGCACCTCGTCAAAATAAATCCAAACCTATATGACTGGACCATGTGGGACTTTAAGGACAGAAAGGACAGACACAGGAAGTGTCCACACTCAGCAGTCAGACAGGAGTCAGGTTAATCTCCAGGGCTGGTACCTGCGGTTATTCCACAGGCTAGTTAATAACATGTCGGGCAGGAAATCCAAAGTGTGGGGTCATTTTGAGAAGGTGAAGGACGAACCCAAGGTGATATGTAAACTCATCTTCATTGGTCGACTACAAACATGACGTATCATCTGAAACATGGAAGTAGCTACATGCCCATTAGCCCACAGCGTCATTAACAGGCGGCTCGCTCAGTGTGTGACGTGCACTTGGAGATAAAATATAGGCCTATATTAATGAAGGTTCATTAGTACGGTTTGTATTTCTCTGTAATGTAGCACAGTGTTAACAATGTTACTGATGCTATTCTTTCACACACCTTCAACTCAAACCACCAAAATATATCATTTAATCATTACATTCATATCAGAAACATGCAGGAGACCAGTCGACTGATGGACCGTAATGAGGACTATCGGTCGACTTGGACTAGGCAGCCCTACTTTGTAGGAATATTGTCTTTTTTGGAGCAAGTTCAGAAAACAGAATATTTACAGATGCATGTAAACATAGTCAGTGATGTGCTGTATGTATTTAATAAGCAAACAGTTTCTCTCTGTTGGACCAAACTGTGAGGTTCCTCTACACAGACTCACAGTGCAGAGCATCAGCAGACACGCCGCATCACTCACCAGTCTGCCCAGCAGCTTACTGCCACAGGCTGAGCTGCTGCTGTCTTTCATGGAGAGAGCCACCTGGTAGATCAGCTTCTTCAACCCATCCAAACCCTCCAGGGTCTTACAGGACACTTCCCTGAGCACCAAGACACACACACACAATTGAATACACTCCACAGACTAACAGACAGATGGTAAGATGTTCTGTGAGGCTGATACGAGTGACAGCTGTCACGAAGCTCAGCCAAACAGTGCAGCTGCTTCTTATCAAAAGAAATGAATGTAAAAATGTGTGTTTACTGCAGGTGCTTCCAGGTGATGTCAGGGTAGCCGCTGGCTCGAGCCCCCGACGGCGATCGGCACAGAGCCAGAATGTAAGCTCTCAGCGTGGCCAGTCTCTCAGTGCGAAACTTGGTGTCGATGAGATCCAAGTGTGTTCCCACGACCACCACGGCAGAGTTTGGTGCTCGCGCCTGCGGCAACAACACACAGTTGAAAAATGATTCTTGCTCTTGGAGACACTTGTTTGACACACACATGAAAATAGCATGTTAATACACTCTCATTTCATACTCTTTTCCTTTTTGTATGTGTGTTGCTATGTTTCTTTAGATGCTGGGTAAACTTAAGAGAGAGTGTGTAAACAGGAGAAGGGGAAGTGGCAGATAAGAAGGGAGAAGGGAGAGAAATTGGTTTTTGGGTGAGGGGAAGGGATGAAGTGCTAGTATCATGTCCACATGTAGAGTGTATGTGTGTACTTGTGTGTGTATATGGTGTGATACAGAGGCAGAGGAAAGCACACATCCTCTGCAGCCCAAGGCAACATGTCTCCTCATTTCCAGACACACTTTTGACAGGACATTATGCAATTATTTTCACATTCCTCTGGAAGAATGCTGGAATTGACTTTGTTTACAATCTCTTTCCATGCCTCTTATTTGTCTGCACTTGTCTCTTCATTACATTTTTTTCCGGCAGCAGTTTATTTTTTTGGTTTTCATTTTATTTACTGATTTAGAAAAAGAACTTACATCTAAAATGAAAAAAATCATTCAGGCTTTTGCAGAATAACATATCAGTGAGGCAGTGTATAGAGTTTTCAGATGAGGGCTAAATTCTTGCATCTGATTTGCTGTTCCTCTCTGAGCATACACCACACTATCATCTATAGATGTATAAAGGCACCTGGATACAGTGTTGGAGGCGGGCCCCGTTCATTCCTGTGACAGTTGCTCAGTGGCACATGAAGCCAATAAAGTTCAACAGCTGCGTATAAAAATTACCCAGATAATCGGCACTGCTTCAGCACTGTGTGGCCCACAGATGCACCAGAGACTACCGCCAGCTACTTCCAATTTAGTGCTTCACTAACTCAAAGGGGGATAAAATGAATCAATAGAGCAGCTCTCCAGACTTTCCAAATGTCATCAAACTGAATGGATCAAATTCTGATGGTGAAACGAGTCATTTCACAGAGGTTGTGACTCTCAAAGAAATGTATCCACTGATTTGCAGATGTCTCTTTCGCCACACAAGTCAATGGGAAACCCTTTTTGGGCCACGTGGCATCACATGACGGATGCAATCACACTGTTTGGTCACTATGAAAACTGGTTTGACGCACTTCCTGGAGGCCTGTCGGCATCGCGTCATCAAACGCCAACCACCAAGCCGGCCTCCCTTTTGGGGGAAAATCTGACTTTGACTTTGATGTTTTAATATTACTGTTACTATTCAGTTTTAATCCTGTTCTGAATTTATTTCATTTTTTAAATAATTCCTTGTAAAATTCACAGAATTAGTTCTCTGAGAATCTCTTTCACATTCCAGCAAATGTTGGTGCTGAAACTAAAATATCATCCATAGTATCGAATCGATATTGAATCCAAATGGTAATTGGACACCAAATCAAATCTGACCTTGTGAATCGATACTGAATCGATTCAGAAAACACTCAGCCCTTCTTTATACTCTCTGTTCACAATAAAGCTGTTTAAAAAAATCCTACATAGCTAATGACATACCAGCACACAGATCCTCAAATGTGGCCCTTGACATACGGAAATGTTCCAGCCAGAGTTCGTGAGTGAAATGCTGCTGGACAACTACCTCCCAAAAGTCCTTCACACGCCTACGTTCCCATACACACGGAGAACGATGCGATGGTCTCCTTCCAGCTATTTCCCACAGTACTCTTAACATTAAACTTCTTTGTCGTCTCTTCTTCAAGACGGTTAGGTACGCTGTGAGCGCTGACAAAATGCTAACCAGAGTTCTCCCAAGAGCCGACGTTTATCAGGAATCTGTCCATGGTCAGTTGTTGAGTGTCAGTTGAGCGTGTTGTTGTTTACAGTGGGCATAAGACGCTCTCTTATGACGTCATCTCATGGCGCACTCTTCTTCTACGGGGGTGTTTTTATTTTGTTCATTTTTCACGAGAAGAGCCACCTACTGCTCTTCCTGTTGACTTCCAATAATCGCAAAACAATAACGAATTGAAACAGGCATAAATTCGCATTTTCTTTTGCGCATTTTCACAAAATTTATCTCAAAAATTTCGATACATTTGGATGGTAACCCCACTACTGTCAGTTGAATCATACCCCTTGTCGACAGTCATGAGCTGGCTTGGTTTGGTTTGGTTTGGTTTGGCCCGTCAGCCCAGCACAGCAGGGATTTGCATTTCCATTACAACAGGGCTACCTGCGTGAAGGTGTGTCTTTAACTGATGAGGCTGGTCTTGAGTGATGACATTTAAAAGCAGTGGTCCGATCAGGGCGGGTCAAAGAAGTTTACCTGTTGGAGGTGAGCTGTTTGCAGAGGTGCAGTAAGAGCCTGTTGTCTGCAGCTCTTCATCAACAACTCACTGTGGCTGTTTCTGATTTTCCAATTTTCCAATAGATTTTTCACAATAAAAGTCTACCATTATTTTGTTATGTAAAAACTTTTATTGTGAAGCAGCAACATAAGGAAATGTTGAGTTTTCGAGTCGCAACTTCACACAACTTCTAACACGGCTGATAGCGAACATGAAACAGTAAAATAAAGCAGATATCTAAAGTACAAACAGGACGCATGACAGAAACTAAACTCCAAACCACAGAGATCCAGCTAGAAGCTACAGACGTACTGAGAGCTGAACACACAGAGACTTTTAAAAACACTTTTCTCTCTGGTGTCCTGCAGACAGAGGTGAGAATCGCAACTCATACGCTTGTTTGACGGGAAGAACAGGGGTGGGCGGGGGTTGGCTGCGGTTGGCGAGACATCACCGCTACCCGCTTGAGGGTGGGTGGCCCTGCTTTTGGACCTACTCCTGAGAGGGTCCATCTCCGGCACGGCTGGGCATGGCACGCCGCGTCTAAACTGACAGTGGAATCACAAATCCGCGCGGCATGGCTTTACTCAGCGCGGCCTAGAGTGACAATGGAAAAAGGGTATTAGTCTTTACTTTTCGAAATGTTTAACTCCCACGTTGACTCTTTAAACATTCTTGAGTGTAATTCCCACCACTTCGACGAATACATTTATCATTATTATAATTATCATAATTATTATTTTGGCAGGGGGATTTCACTCCGGCCTACAAAACACATCCAGGCGTCATTAATGCTGTAAACCGAGCACACAAACCAGCGGGAAGCAAAGAGGAGGCGTTATGAAATGTTAGGAGTTAGTAATTAGGCTTCAATGAAGCATTTAAATGAAATGATGCAAACAGTTTCAACATCTTCCACGTCATCACGCCCCCATTAAATGACATCCATCGGGCTGCGGTTGGTTTATGTGGTCTGACAACCAAATGATTTTCCTTTAAATCAGATCACTCCTCCCTCCGAGTGGAAACACAAATACCATCTGTTTGTCTGCTTCTCACAGTCACACCCTTCACTTTCTGACCACTCTCACTACAGCGCAGCCTCAGGTTCTCAGTGTGTGTGTGTGTGTGTGTGTGTGTGTGTGTGTGTGCCACATTTCACCTCTATGTTGAGCAGCCATGTCTGCAGGTTGGCCACAGCCTCCTCTCCCAGAGCCAGGTTCCAGATCACCACGTACAGGGCCTTATCAGTGAAGAAACACTGGTTCACTGTGGACATGCTCGCCTGACCACCAATGTCCCACACGTTGAACGCCACTGAGTCCTTCTGTGTGAAACGAGACAAGTGCTGAGTCAGCTCTACAGAAGCGATGAGTCAGGAATTTAGAAACAGTATTAAAGATCCTCCCTGCATTTGTGGGAAGTTTCCACTGGACCGACCCACAGACCTCACTGTGTACAGTTTCTATTGGAACCACTCTCTGACCCAGAAGTGAAAACTGCTGACAAACTGTTTGTGGATTAACCAGAGCAACAGGGACGCTGTTTCTAAAAAGAGGTGTTCACTCTTTCCCCTATAATTGTACAACTGTATCCCCGCCAAGGGCAAAAGCTTTTTATTTAATGCCATAAATAGCTCCAAAAATCCATTCATTCACAAATCAATGATTTGCTTTTGTAGAGGCCTCAGTGCAGAGCTGCTCTGACACGCACTGTGCTCTCACTTAAAGGTCCAGTGTGCAGGATTTAGGGGATATATTGGCAGAGATGGAAGATAAATTAATAGGTATGTTTTCTTTGGTGTCACCTGAAAATAAGAATCGTTTTATTTTCGTTACCCTAGAATGAGGTGTTTACATACAGAGCAGATCCTTGTCTATATCAAACACTTGCTATAGATAAGGCCATACACATTTTTGTGTCGGCCACCGTAGTTAGAAGCCCCTTCTTGATGAGCAGTGTCAGAAGAACACTTACTTACTGACTTATGAGACTGGTTTATTCAGTGTTTTTACTGGTTTAAAGCACCTTGTCTGTTTGTTCTGGAGAGGAGGAGACCTCTGTGGATAATGCTGCTCCTGGTACAAATGTCCTGAACAATGAACACTGAAGGAATTCTAACCAGGAGAAGTTTTATCTGGTTGCAATCTGCAATCCTCACTGCTAGACGCCACTAAATCTCCCTAAATCTTACACACTGTTTCTTTAATTTCAGCTCAGTGTGGAGTCATAACTGTGCTTTACCGTCATTTACAGACTCCTCCCTGTTTTTCACTGAGGGCGGGGCTTTGCACATCCACACACACACGGAGCAGAGCACGAATGTCACTGAAGTCAACAACAGTTTGTTACATTATGTACAATAAAACCAAAAATGGACAGATGCAGATCGTCGCAATCATCTGAAAATCAAATTTAAATGTTTGGACTTTTTGAATGTTGCTGATGGAAGAGAAGCCAGTCCTGACCAGACCACAAGCAGCTCTTCTGCTGATACAGTTGCACCCCCCAACAGACACAGAAAGAAGCTCTGATCTGTCCATTTCAGTTTTGAGAGAAGAAACACTCCTCCTGGCTTTTTATCAATAATAATATTGTGATGAAACTTGCGGAAATCAAACAGCTAATCCAATAAGCAGACTGATATGCAATCAGTTTCCTTCTTGTCTTTATGGTCTGATATCTCGAGCCTGTACTGTGTGTGTGAGTGTATAATATACTGTCTGTGTTTTTTCTTACGCTGTTTTTGCCTCCGCTGGGTTTTTCCAGCTCCCAGGTGGAGGTGGAGATGCTGCACTCTGCCGGGGTGAAGGGGGCCGCCTTGCCGGTCTGTAGAGCCTCCAGCAGGGCCGTCTTCCCCTGTCTCGGTGGACCAATCACGAGCATCTTCAGCAGTCTATAAGGCTCTGCTTTTCGAAGGTGTGCCCGGAGGTAAGCCAGGACAGATGTAGGACCTGGAAAACCAGAGAGGTCGACACAAAGTTTTCAGGATGTTTAGAATGACATTACAAATTATCAAGAAACATTACAGAGGTGCCACCACTGCAAACCAAAAAATATCGACCCATGAATTGATGTGACAGGTTAAGAGGAACCAATAGGACGTTTTACAAACTCTCCTTATTGACTAAGTGTTTTGTTCTTGGTTTTAAGATGTATTTACATGGATTTTTTTTTGGCATGATTGGCACAGGGGCCAAGCCTTTAAACGCAAAAGTCCGTGACTGAGTGACTGACTGATTGAGTTGGCCAAATGCCGCCATTTCCTGTTTCACATTAAAAGCCCTCTGGCGTTTTATACATAACCCAGCCTTTGCAAAAAAGTATTCAAACTTAATTTTAAGTTAATATGGTTCTTCTTCAGCAGTCATTTAAGCATTATAACTTTAGGTAAAAACACTTCCAGCTTTTGGAAAGTCGGTCTGACAGTACCTTCTTTTCTTACTTCCTGGGGGACATTAGTGATGTTGAGGTCTTCGGTGTCCAGCTGCCACAGGTTAGACAGCTGGCTGAGCTCTGCTGGAAGCTCCCGGATCCCAGGATTGCTGTTTCCAGAGCAGGTGAGACAACACGAGTCAACAATACACATGACAGACAGGAAGCTCAAAGCTCCCTAACCATCCAAATGACATTATGAAAAAGTTAAGAGAAGTGTGTAGGACTTAGTGGCATCTAGCGGTGAGGACTGCAGACTACAAATAGCTAAACTTCTCCATGTAGAATTCCTTCAGTGTTCATTGTTCAGGAGGTTTTTACCAGAAGCTAAAATATCTGCAGAGGTCTCTTTGTTTCCAAAACAAACAGACCAGGGAACTCATTTAAAAAATAATGTGTAACATCCACACTAAAAATGTCCGCACGGACAAAAGCCAAAAATATTCGACAGTTTCTACATTCAGGCTTCCACCTCACCATCTGCGTCGCCAAGTTCCCGTCTCCAAAATGTTCGTAACCATGGGTCAGAGTTTCTCCCATCAAGTCTGTTTTTATAGATCACAATTTTAGCGTGGGAAGTGGCGTATGTCTTTTTCAGGCCTCGTTTTGCGTACGCAGTGTTTATAAATGAGACCCCCGGTGAATAAAACCAGTCAAAACACTGAATAAAGCAGTTTCACGTTACAAATCAGCGTTTCTTCAACGCTGTCTGGCCTGTCAGAGACGGGCCGCAAGCCCAGCACTTTCTAATGTGTGCTCACCTTTTTTCTCAGATAACTTAAGATCCAGATGTTCAGGAGGTCTCCTCCTCTTCAAAAGGTGCCAGATGATTTATATCGGTAAAAATACTGAATAAAGCAGTTTCATGTTTAAAAAAATGTGTGTTTTTCTGATGCTGCCTGTCATGGAGGGGCTGCTGACTGGTGGCTGATGCAAAAATTCAATAACACGAAAACATAAATGGCCCTGTCTGGTGTCAGTGTTTTGTTTGTCTGTCCTGGGCTACTGTAGAAACATGGTGGTGCAACATGGTGGACTCAGTGGACGAGGTGTAAATATAAACGTCTCATTCTGAGGTAACAAATACACAATTCTAATTTTTTGGTGATTATACACTAAAGATACATAGTTAGATATATCCCCCTCCATCCGGCACATTGGACCTTTAAATGTTAAATTATTCCTAATTAAACAGTTCACACCTCACGGACTTCCACTGAGCCCTCAGGGATTTTAAAAACACTCCGATGGAGATGTTGCCACAGCAATATTTGGCAGCCACAGACTTTGTGGATCCACAACTTCCCAAACAATTCAATCATTTCGCGGGGGGAGGTGCGTGAGAGCAGAGCGATCTGCTGCTCGTATGAAACAGCTGCAAACAGCTGGAGCAGGAGGACTGACCTCATACCACACTGTGGTTCCCAGGGACTGAACTGAACCCAAAAAGATTTGTCACTCCTGACTTCATCATTTGACTTTCAACATTTGGCTTGTTAGGGTGACATAATGCCTCACAGTGAGTCCTTCAGCATAAAAAACATCAACAACAATAACGCCGATTATTTAACCAGCGGAGTGTGTCACTTGGCTCCAGCACCCACATCTGATTGTACTGAAAACTGTTGACATGGTTATTGTTTTGAATTTGATTTCAGCTTTATCGATCCAAATGCAAAACTCTATCATGTGGAAATACAAGATCTGTGATTGACTATAAACTGTCAAAGTGCTGAAAAACAGCACATATCTCATATAAATGATTAATTTGTTCACTGAACAATGTGTTTCATTAAAAATAAAATATGTAACTTTTTCACATTAAACAAATACAACTAGACCAGTGTTATATATTTTGCTGGGTTCTGTACTTATCCCAAATGTTTTCAACAATGTTCAAAGAGAAATCTGTCGTTTTAACAAAGGACACGCTCCATGTCATTTAATTGCCTGTCAGTGGCGTCATATCCCCCTTGTGTTGTCTCACCAGAAACTGTCACAAATTGATCAGTTTGAGGCCACATTTTTACCATATGCTTTTTTGATCTTGATCCTTTTTTTCAAAGATTTGTTTTTGGGCTTTTTGGCCTTTAATGACAGGACAGTCAGAGATGTGACAGGGAAGAGAGGGGATGACATGCAGCAAAGGGCCATGGGCTGGAATTGAACTCGCGGCCACTGCAGCAAAGACATTGGACCTCATTCACAAACAGTGCGTACGCACAAATCTGTGCTTAAACTGTGCGTACGATTGTTTCACGCACAAATCCGAGATTCATCAATATTTTCTTACCCGAATTTGTTCTTATTCTGCGAACAAATTTAGAACTGCCTCAGACCATGCGTACACACAAATGATGATGGCCGAACTGACTTAGAAAATGCAAACATACCTTTTAAGTACATGCAGAGTCTATAAAACCACATTTATTAAAAAGAGATTTAATTAACGTTTTTTAAAATCATTAATTTACTAATATATTGGCCAAATGGATTAAATAACCATGAAATTGACACACCTTCACCCTCATCATTGTGACAATTAAAATATTAATAACATGAACAGAAAAACTATCACTCCATCAGCGTGCAGATGATCTGTAATGCCGACTGCCATATCCTTAAGGCTGTGGCCCGCTGGCCAGGAGGCACCCACGACTCATTTATTTTGCAGAACAGTACAGTGGGAACGCGTTTGGAGGCAGGGGCTGTGAGAAGTGGATGGCTTGTTGGTGAGCATCTTTTGTTCTAGTCTTTTATTTCAATTGTTTTCAGTTAGTATTTTCAGTAAGTCTCTATTCCGTTAATGCTAAAATGTTATATTGTTTGGGTGACCGGGCATATGGCCTTAAAACATGGCTGATGACACCATACGCAAACCCTGAAGCCCCTCAAGAGGTGCGCTCTAATAACATATATGCCCACACAAGCGCACTTTTGGCGTGCTTAAGGGCCGCTGGATGTGTTTGGATCAGATACGGCCGGTGGCAAACTACTTTATACCCCTGAGAAGGTGTGCAAGATCATCCTGGCATGCTGTGTCCTCCACAATCTTACAATGACCCATGGCATTCCTGTAAGAACCGGCGCCATCGCTTCTAACAAACTGTGAAATTTACTACTTCTCTCCTCGCGTAACCGCTTCCTTCATTCATGAATCAACTCTAGGCAAGCGGTTTCCTTATATGGAGAAATGGGGGCGTGGTAGTATGCTGATTGCAGATCACGGACACGTGCCTGTCAATTTAGAATGGTTCTGATTTACTAACATACGCACGGTGGTGAGAACAAAATTGGCCGGTACGCATGTGTCATGAATCCGACGGTGATTTTGCGCAAGTACTTATTTTTTGCGGAGAGTAAGAACATTTCTGCGCAGATATTAGTGAATGAGGCCCATTGCCTTTGTACATGCAGTGCAAACTCTACCCGGTGAGCCAGTGGTGGCTCTGCCTGATCCTCGCCCTTCTTGACTATACGTTTTAACCAATTGAAGGATCTTAGTCATCAGACGGATGGATCTGAAGTTATTTAAGAAATGTCCTGGGCAAATGTTAGCAGCAGCTCCAGCCCCTGCTGTGCCAAACACCCACAGAGAAACACGGATTTTAAATATGAAGCTGCTTTATTCAGCGTTTTTACCACTTGAAATCACCTGATCTGTTTGTTTTGGAGAGAAAGAGACCTCTGCAGATAATTCAGCTCCAAGTAATAACCCCTGAATCCTGGCTCTTAAGTTCTCAGAGAAAAAACATGAACACATAATAGCAGGAGCTGGGCTAGTGGTCCCTCCGTGATGAGCTGAACAGCACTGGAGTAACACTGATTTTTAACCTGAAACTGCTTTATTGAGGGTTTTAATCACCCGAGGTCTCATTTATAAACACTGCTTACGCATAAAACAACGCCTGAAAGAGGCGTACGCTCTTTTACCCTTCATGTGCAAAAGTTGTGATCTATAAAAATAAACTTGATGGCAGAATGTGTGCACCTGTAGGGAAACTCTGACCCATGCCTGCAGACATGTAGGACCCAGGGGAAATTGGTGATGCACATGGTGAGGTGGTGAATTAAAGCCAAACTGTAGAAATTAAATGTGAGAGCCATCACTAGATGTACAATGATGTCTATATGATGTCTATAGACTGATTTCACCATAAACATTTAATCCAGCGGTGTTATTAGTGATTGTGCTAGTGAGCCATTACGTTTCCATAAACACCTTTCAGTTGTAAAAATTATGAGCCAACTCAAATCTCCCCTCAGATTCTGCTCATTATTTCATCAGAGCTGCCATCACATTCCCAGCCCCCCTGAGAGTGCACATTATCTACCTTTAAATAACTGCAAAACAGAGCATCAACAGTTTTCAATAATATCTTCCGATACTGTAAATACACATCACCAAGCACAACCAAGAGACATTGTGGTGGCGGCCACACACTTCCTCCTCCAGTCAACCTTTTAACATCTTGACCACCTGCCCATATGGTTTGTGTAAATCAGTTCAGATGGAAATAAAGCCGGTGACAGCTGTTGCACAGTTATTGATCTCCATGTCCTCATCTGGAGTCATAATCATAATGCAGGCCAAGATCGCCTCAACAAACTTAATGAATAGTGTTGACCTGTCACACCTTCATCTTCAAATGACATCTCAGGGTCAAGGGTGTTCTATTTGTCACAATCATTTTGGCACAGTGTGTAGTAATCAGTCTAAACGCTGTAAACACATAAATACTGCGGTGACATTCGGCTGTTGGCGTGATTCACCCGTAAGGTCCAACTGAAAAGAAGGCTCATTTCTATGCATCAACATTCGTGAGGTGCTTTGCATTGGACGTATAGAGGGTGGGATATGAGGATGATCCATGTGCAGACAATTCCAAGTTTATTTGGGATTTATAAAAGGAAATTGCACGCAGGCAGGCAAACGTATGGTCAAATTAAATAGTCCATTTCCTGTTTTTTTCCGCATCTACACTGTTAGTATGGATCCTACACACTGTTTTTTAAATGAGACCCCAGGTCTGCTTGTTTTGGAGAGGAAGACTGCTCTGCGGATATCCTGGTAAAAACCTCCTGAACAATGAACACTGACAGAATCCTAATGTAGAGACGCCGACATCAGTGACGGCACAGCTCTCTGAGCAGCAGAATGCAACATACTGTACATTTAAAGATGGAAAAGGTCAAACTGTATATCAGGTCCTTTGAAATAAGTGGTGCTGGGAGCTTAGTGAGATTATAAGAGGTTGTTAGTTCCATTAAGAGATTTGAAATAGTGTTATTGATCTGTAAGGCTACCTGCTGGTTGGTGAATATAACCCAGGCTGTCTGCTACATGGAATCTTGGCCAGTGTATGGAGACATTTTAAAGCACCCAGAAACTGTTGTATTTTACATTTTTTTCTTGAGCACTGGCAGAAACATGAGTGCCCCTGTATTGCAGCATCTCTGCTCTGCACCTTTCATCCGTCAATGAGGTTAAAAAATACACACATGGAGATTATGGGGCCGTACACATGCCACGTTTTTTGCACCCTCAATTCAATTAAACACAAGAAGTTAGCATAAGCTATTATGGCAAGGCTTAACTATACAGACCAGTGAGCAGTGATAACTAACATGTCTTTGGGGTCATCAGGTGGGAACCTCCTTTCACCAGTGTTTCGTCTAGTTGGTTATACGACACCTCCAGGAGGCTAGACAGTGATCTCTGGTGTCCCAGAGACACTCCCCTAATGCCAGGTCTCACTGCTCCCCACACCAACCCAATAACCTCCTTTACCTTACTTACACATGGCTTTCTCAGCCCAAACAGCACCGCCACCTTCAACAAGGCTCCGTACATGCGAGCTCCAGGTAGTGACAGTGCCGATACTACCATTCCTAGCACATCCACCTTACTCTGTTTCACACACTACATAGCATAACTTCAATATAAGCTAAAGTTAAAGGAGATAGAGAAGATAAACTCACAGACTTTCTCAGCCCAAACTGTACTGCCACCTTCAACAAACCCACGTTACATCCTTTTCACGTGGGGGGTTACGGCCTTGGCCCGTGTCTTACCTCGATCACTACCATGTTATTTTAATATGTGCAAAAGTGACAAGCCGGAGGTGTGTTGCTCCTCCTCACTTCAAATCGCTGCCATTAACTTTTAACCTGCAAAGGTGGCAGTGTCTTTGCAGGAACTGTAGGAATTTAGGAAAGCCCTTGTGAACATTTCAATAGTTACACATTAAAACAATATTTATTTGCAATTACTCTATTGAATGACCCTGAAGCATGACCAAACAGGCTGTGTCACTTCAGATCAAAGAGATGCGCCCTGTCACTGTCAGTGCAGGGCTGACAGGGCACCCTCCGCTGAGAAGAGAGAGGAGAGGAGAGGAGAGGGATTGTAGGTCTGTTTGTAAACAGGGCTTCTCTGACAGTCATGTATTTCCCCAAAAAACATCTCTTAATGCACGGTAGAGCGCTGTTCGTTTTTTTTTTTTTTTTTCCAAAATCGCCATGATATCCAGCAAATCGCCTGGCAACCATCCAGTCGCCAATATATGATTTGATTGCTGATCGTCCCAGGCCTAACTGCCACCTTCAACAAACCCAGGCTCCGTACATGCGAGCTCCAGGTAGTGACAGTGGCGATACTACCTTTGCTAGCACATTCACCATACTCTATTTCACACGTTACATAGCATAACTCTAATATAAGCTAAAGTTAAAGGAGATAGAGAAGATAAACTCACAGGCTCAGCAACATATCTGTTCCTCAACCAGCTTTCTCTTATTTCTGAGATCTGCTTTATTCCATACCGGTTTGCCTGAGCCAAGCCCCAGGCCTCCCCAGCCAAACTGAACATTACCTCTCCTCAAATTCATTGTGTTCAATGTAGACGTGCAGCAGGCGCACTCAAACCCCAGAGCGACGCTGTTGTGATGCACATGTGTTCCCAAGCGCCTATTGTCTTACTTTGTCTTTACTTTGTCTGTGAATATCAGTCTGTGGCAAGTATGGAGAAGAAGTTGATCATGTTAGTGCAGAGCTGTCAGAGCTTTACATCTGTCCCACAGACAATAGGCCTACACACTTTTTAACAGCACCTGGAAGATCAGCTCTGCACTCAGGGTTTCAGGTAAATAGGCTATGATTAGGTGCTTCTCTCGGTTGCTTAGAAACCTCGGACACAACCTGCCGTCATGCTCTTGAAAGCTGACACAGAGAAGACACAAGAGTAGCACCCAGCGCCTGACCTTGTGTTTTCCAGGCAGTTTAAGACGCAGCATGTGTACGGCCCCTATGACTTTAAACTAATATCATAGTGTGGCAGAGGGAGGACTGAGAGGGACAGAAGGTGTGCAGGTGAAGGTTGTCAGACAGACAAACAGAGAAACAGACAGATACACGGACGGACTCACTTGGAGAGGTAGAGCTCGGTAAGGCCGTGCAGACCACACAGTGACTGGGGAACACACTCCAGCTGGTTGTCATTCAAGTAAAGCACTTCCAGTGAATCCCGCAGAATCATGGGAAACTCTATGGGACACACTGCCAAGACAGAGCCATGCGGGGGGTCACAGCGTGTAAGTTCAAACACACACACACACACAGCAACTACAGTTCATTAGAAAGTGGATAATGTGAGCTCTGGGTAAGGAGTTGTGTTTGGATCAATGTGTGCCAAACATTTCCAAAGAATCTACAAAGTCATCAGCATCTTCCACAGAAGTGTTTTTCTGTGCGGGGCGTAATTCCTGTTTATATATTTTATAACAGTGCATTATTTCCATTGTATCAGACAATTGACCCACAGGAGACATGCATCAGTCCCATCAGGATCTTGAGAAGTTCCCCTTCACTGATAACACATGTTCCAAATGTGTTTGTTTGAACTTGTTTTAAACCAGACTTGACACATTAATCATTCATTCTCCATAACCGCTTATCCTGTTGGGGGTCACCAAGGGGGCTGGAGCCTTGCCCAGCTGACATTAGGTGAGAGGCAGGGTTCACCCTGGACAGGTCACCAGACTATCACAGGGCTGACACACAGAGACAGACAACCATTCACACTCACATTCACACATACGGGCAATTTAGACAATTTAATTTTAACCTGCATGTTACTGTGACTGTGGGAGGAAGCTGGAGCACCTGGAGGAAACCCACGCTGACACAGGAGCTCCCCACCCTGGGGTTTGAACTATTAATTATATTAAGCAATATTTTTTTCATCCAGTACGACCATTTTGAGTGCAGGAAGTTGGACGTTTCAACCACTGATCCCATTTAACACTAGATATTTTGACTATTTGTCCATCACTTCTAGCTGAGGGCCCTTTCTTTCAGACTTTTCAGTTTGATCTGAACCAAAATTACAGATGAAAACAGTTTTTGTATGATTCAGAGTTTTGGACTAATTACAGGAAGTTTTGGCAAGTTATCGTTAAGTGATAAGAGTAGTGTTGCACCAGACCTGGGGGACGGGAATCAGGATTGGCTGCATTGTGTGCCGGGCGGCAGTCAGGGACGGGGCCCCAGGCGTTCTGATCCTTGGTGTTGCAGACTGTTTAACTCCCTTTTTCTTTAATTATTTTATCTATTTTCCTTCTTTCGCTAATTTTGTTGTTTAATTTTGGTTCATTTTTTTCCCTTTGTGTTTTTTTTCTGAATCACAGTTTCTTGAGTTGTGACCTTATAGTTACAGTAAAAGAAAACATATGGTGATATGTTAACATATGTATATATTGTACCTATCCTGCATTAATGAATACAGTTAGTTGTTAAAAAAGAGAAGTACCCCTGGTTGGGAATCACTGTTGCAGCAGATTCGTCACCACGAGGTCAAGTCTTTATTTCAGATCATGTTAACTCTGAACACGCTCCATAAATCAAAGGTTAGTTTGAGGGACGGGGTCAGAGATAGTTCACTTCATGTGGGAGGTTAGAGATGGTTTGTTTATTGTCATTCAGAGGCTGAGAGAGCATTGTCTTAGAGCTGTGGTTCCCAGACAGTGGAGTGGGACCTCTTCAATGGGGGGGAAGAAGAATTTGAAGGGTCATCAAATGATTCATGAGCCAAAACTGGATTCAACTCGCCTTGTGCTCATCATACAGAAAACAACAAATAAAACAGGCAAATATGTTAACAATATGTAAACATTCTCAGTTTGTGGCACAAATGCAAGGACAAAATGTCAGGTAATGCTGAGAAATGTTCTGACTCTACAGCCCTGACATCAGCTCTGAGGTCAACATTAGTAGCAGACACTAGGTTCAGCTTGTTAGAGTTAATTATTTCCATGTATGTAAAGCAGACCTACCTGGGTCTGGGTCCCTTCTGTTCCATGTACTCAGGAAGGCCAGCCTCCTGGATTTGGGCCCCTCCTCTGTTCTAAAGACACAGCAACAAGTCCAATAATGTCAAGCACAGTAGCATTAAGAAGGAGTGACAAAAGCCCTCATTTACAAACATCACACTGCATGGGCTTTAGCTTTATATGATTCAGAAATATTTAGAGATATGACAAGTTTACTGACAAAAAGTAAAAAGTAAGAGAGGCAAGAACTCTGCTCTAAGCCCGATATGATACAGTCAGGGTGCCCACACATTTTGACCAATGAGTTTCAAAACTATTGCAGAACTTTTCCATAATATTGTACAACATTTCTCTAACCTAACATAGTTTTAAATGTGTAAGATTACACTGCAATACAGCCATACATTATGAAACACTTCCTTCCAAGTCTTTTACGGATAAGCAAACTATGCGCCATTTTGGGGCAGAGGAATCAATTTGTTTTACACATCTGTTACATTTATTTCTTGTTAAACAAACATTTGTTTTAAACACGTTTAAAAATTGTTTGCCACCTTGCCTGAACCTGAGCGTTCGTGATACGTTAATAGACTACAGTTGATTGACGCCATGCTCCCTTGGGCTTCCCCAGTAATACAATAAAGTATTTCATATCCCGACGTCTAGACATGTACAGTATGTGTTGTCTGTAAATAACCAACCTGTCAATAGCCCTCTGTTTGATTTACTTGGAGACAACAGCCTGATACTGCTGTGTTGTGTAACTGTGCTGCAGCTGCCTCCCACTCAGGTTAACTTTAGCTATCCATCAGTGGTAACTGTCATCAGCATCATTTAGTATCAAACTGACTGTGAATATTCATGTATCTTCTGTGCCTTAGATCTCAGTGTGAAAGCTTCGGTTAATCTGCTACACAACACAACACAACACAACACAGCTTTTCTGCAGTTCTTCTTTACTTCTTATGGACATTTCTTTCACCCAAAAGGGGGCGTGGCATTTGTGATGATGTGATGCTGGTCTTAATGTGTATCAAATGTCAAAATAAATCCAAACCTATATGACTGGACCATGTTGGAGTTTAATTTGAAAGGACAGACACAGGAAGTGTCCACGCTCAGCAGTCAGACAGGAGTCAGGTTAATCTCCAGGGCTGGTACCTGCGGTTATTCCACAGGCTAGTTAATAACATGTCGGGCAGGAAATCCAAAGTGTGGGATCATTTTGAGAAGGTGAAGGACGAACCCAAGGTGATATGTAAACTCATCTTCATTGGTCGACTACAAACATGACGTATCATCTGAAACATGGAAGTAGCTACATGCCCATTAGCCCACAGCGTCATTAACAGGCGGCTCGCTCAGTGTGTGACGTGCACTTGGAGATCAAATATAGGCCTATATTAATGAAGGTTCATTAGTACGGTTTGTATTTCTCTGTAATGTAGCACAGTGTTAACAATGTTACTGACACTATTCTTTCTCACACCTTCAACTCAAACCACCAAAATATATCATTTAATCATTACATTCATATCATTAACATGTGGGTGACTAGTCCACTGATGGACCCTGATGAGGACTAGTGGTTGACTAGGAAAATTCTTAGCCGTACTAGACTGCATCTGGCATTATCTTTTATCCATCTCCTTATCTCTGCATTAAAACCGCCCAGTGTTTCTTCACATATGACCTTCAGTGACCTCAGCAGTGAATGGTTGTGTTGTTCAGTAACAGCTGGCAGTGTGTATCTACAGTGTGGACCTACTTGCCCAGCTGGTTCCTGGAAAGATCGAGGGTCCTGAGCTGGGAGCACTTCCACTTACTGGGGGCCGGGAGTGTCGCAATGTGATTCCCACACAATCTCAACGAGACCAGAGCCTGATGGGAGGATGAGTGGGAGGAGGGGTGAGATACTGTAAACCACACATTCACATTTTCCTTTCAAGGAGTACACAGACAGCTGGCTGACTGTATTACTGGCCAGCTTTCCTGTACAGTGAAGAAAACATAGCTCCAAAGTTCTCACTGTGGTTACTGTGTTATGTTGCCTCAAATCGTTCACTCATTAGTCATTCACATCAGGCATCTTTTAAGAAGGAAAGAGATCTGATAAGAGATGCAGCCAAGCCTGGAAGAAAACATGCATTAAGTATGACACAGAGGCTGTGATACTGTTTTGCTGCAGCAGCTCCCATAAGAACTGAAAATGGTTTCCATTCCAAAAGAGATGTATCTGGTAACATGGCAGATAAAAACGAATGCAAGTCGTGAAATTGTGTTCAGCAGAAAAACTGATAAACCCATAAACCTTTCCACTTTCATTTATATATCATCTTTAAATTTATTGTCATTTATTGATCATGCAATAGCCCAGCTGTCAGAAGAAAGCACCATATACAAGGATGTATTAAAGCCATCTTAGTTATTTGACAGACCGCTGACTTTTGTTTTTGTTTTCCTTGTCCTTGGTTTTAATTATGACTACATTTAATGTACATTTGTGCCTACATTATGTTCCTTGTTTACCACGCTGCACCACAAATTGGCCCTTTGGGGACATTTAAGTTTTATAAGACTGTCTTTTGTTTTCTCTTTATTCTTTCTCCTTTGTTGGTTCCACATTGGGTCGTATAACAAAGCTGTCAGGATTTTAAAAGGAGACCTTTTGTGTCTGATGTGTAGTGTTACAAGGAAGGAAATTCAAATAAAACAGGGCGAAAGTTTCAGATGATGAGGTAAACATACGCTGAAGTTCCCTGTAAGCAAAAACCTCAGGCTCCCTAACACAGTGGTTCCCCTTGGTCGTTAGTTTAAGGTCAATTCAGTGTCAGTGTCAATTCACTGTGAAATTCCCTGTACTTCAAAATAAAGTGTGTATTTGACATGTTTGCAAGTCACTTGGGGTCCATTCAGATTGGACCTGGGACCCACCAGCTGGGAACCACTGTCCTAACGGCCTGCACTGGCAGCTTTTTTTTCCAATAGTTCCCACTGAAGAGAGCGTGTATGCAGCCGTCTAGAGAAAAAACGCAATGTCCAGCATCCTTTTTCAGAGCGGAAGAAACGCCCAATGTGCTTTTTCTTAATTTGTACAATGAATGAATATTACATAGGGTTGGGTACCGTTCATAATTGAACCAATACGGTACTGGTACCGGTATCTGGAATTCAGTACCGGTACCAAACGGTATCTTATTTCGGTACTTTTTAACCCTATGGGCCCTAGGCCTTTTTGGAGTATTTTTACTGCCTTTACTTTTAAGCTCATATCACAGTCATTATAAAGGCTACATACACATGCTATATCTTGTTTTTTTTTCAGGACAATCTGAGCTAACCAGATTTGCCGTCATTCCTATGTGCCTGTATTTTATATTAATTTTTCTATCAATGAAAAAAACAAATCTGTGTGACTAAATTCTTACATTTTTACATGTATCTCACCATAGCAAGTTGGAAGAAGACATATTCTGCCATATATGAAGAGGGGAGACTCTCTGGAATCTGGCAATATAAGAACCATGATGCTGGGACATTCTGTCACTTCACAGCTGTCCAAAACATGTGGTTTGTGCCAGGCGGACATGATTGCCAGTAATTTTTCATTATTGCAAGAAATTCCATTGACTCATTCACAAGTCAAAAATGTGTTTTATCTGAAAGAAACATGCAATATTTACATCTAAGATCATAGAGGAATAGTCAACCAAGTGCAATGATGTCCTCCAAGATAATATTTGTTTTTCAGTTTCAGTTATATATTGGGGGGCATTTTGGGCATTGGTGGGGGGGCACGTGTCCCCCTCAATGTATATGGTGACTACGGCCCTGTCAGCATGCATAATTAGGCTACAGTTGTCTGGGTACGCAAAGGTCAAGTGCCTGGTCTTGTCATACAAAGTTTGATGGCGTGTCAACTGGACAATATGGAGATATTTGCATCTTGAAAGCCGGACTACAAATGTGGATAGACAGGGAGAAACACACGCAAGCCTAAGACGTGGTAAGATACGATATTCCTCACTATATGAAGTGACTGATAACAAGATCTGTATAATGGATTGTAAAGAAATTCATCAGGTTTTTATTTTGTAGACAATTGATCTGTATTTATAGCGTGACGGGATGACAGCACAATGATGTGTGTGGTCCTGCGCTTTCATGTCATGTGTGGCATTTCTGTGCGAGCCTGCGTTCGCGAGTAATCCATCCAAGAGTAATGTGTGTGCTGTTTCCGCTGATATGCGTGGCTTCTCGCTATGACGCACGGTCGCGGAGAAAATCCACAGAGAAGAACGGGTGTGAATTTGGACGCACTACGCGTCGTTTGGGCCCATAGGCTAAACTTCTCAGTTTCAACATTTTATTGAGAACATTTAGGAACAGTGCTGCATGTTAACTTTTGTCTGCACATTGTTTTTGTCGCCATTGTTGCTGAGTCTGAGGTGCGAGTCATGCGCTCTCGCTCTGCCTCCACCTCAGGTACCGAAATTTGGCACCGATTCATTTTAAGTTAATCGGTACTCGGTAGTACCGACGTGAATCGGTACCAAGTACAAAAAGTACCGAGTTTCAGTACCCAACCCTAATACTACATACATTGAAAAGTATTGTATTTCATGTCTCCATCTGCTGGTGGGCTGTCACAATACGATAATGCAAGTATAATATGATATTAAAGGGACAGTGCACCCAAAAATGAAAATTCTGGTCTTGCACACGTGAGCGTGGTGCCCAGAGAGGCAGTTAGAGCTGCAGGCTACAATGAGGCTAAAAACAGAGTTCAAATGAGGTTTTTCCAAACAACTTTTTATGTCGGGGCTTTAGGACACTTGGATCACTACGGACAAGCAGTATGGAGATATTTTGTGGTTTCAATTATGTGTTCTTGGACGTTTGAATCTGGGGCGCCGTCTGCCTCCATTAGGTGGAGTTGTGCTGCTACCCCCTCTCCCCTTGGATCTCCGCAAGGGATGTGAGGACTCTAAAACTTCACCTGAGCCTCTCTCGGCATATGGGCGAGGAGATAATGGCTGAATTTTCAGTTTTGGGTGCACTATCCCTTTAATTCCACTACAGAAGAGACTTGATGATCACTAAAATTAGGTGGGGAAAAAAGTGGATATATCAAAATTCGTATCTGTTATTGGCCAAATGATCAGATGATATCAGATATCAGCAAAAAATCCAATATCGTGCGTCCCTAAACTGTAGTCAAGGTTGAATAAATTTGGTACTGATTCCTTTAAAGAATTATTGATAATAAAATGATAGAAATACAAATCATGGATGGCTGCTTCACCTCCGAATGTTTTCAGTGCTTTTGTATGTTTGTGCTGAAGCCGCTCTGACATTCAGCTGACCCGTGTCACATGACCCTGCAAAACTATGTGACATTAAAACAGCTGCATGCAGTCGCACACTTCTACATCTAGTAAACGAGAGAGAATGCCGGACAGGAAGCGTATTGTGGTGCTGCTTCTCACCCTGCAGATAAACATAGAGACAGAAACATGCACTATGTGTGACAAGAAGGTAAAACACAGCAGCAACATGAGTAACAACCTCTTCCAACATTTGAAAACAACACACCCTGAAAGTTAAAAGGACGCTGAGTAAAAACAAGAAGACGCCCATAATAAATTTGTCATACGTTTGTTATTAATGGCCAGCACGTTTAATGTGATTTCCTTTCAGTTTAATTTTCTTTTTTCTAAAAGAGACCATTATTTTTGAAAGAACTAATACCATTACATTTCTAACAGAAAGTCATGTTACTGCACTCTCACTCTCTCCTGGTGCTTCAGTGACTTAAACATGGAGTCAACTACACAGCAGCAATGCCATCTGCAGGCTACTCAACACATCACACACACAGGAGTCTGACTCCTTTTACTGTTAATGCATCTATTTCTGTTGAATCGATATACGTGTAACTGGTAATTGCACTCCAGCCTGGTGCACATACAACAGGTCCTACCTCCAGCTCAAAGATATATGAGGGCAGCTCCTTCAGGTTGTTGTCAGAGAAGTCCACCTCCTGCAGCTGAGTCCTCCAGAAGATGGAGATAGTGTTGGGAAGACTCTCAATCACGTTGGAGGAGGCTTTGCATTGTTTCTGCAGGAGAGGAGGAAGAAGAGGATGCATTTCTGTTACTATGAGTAAAACATAATACTTTATTGACCCCTCCCAAGAACAATCAGCATCTCCGTGATGAAGGTTCAGCTGTTACTGTGTGGTTAGTTGATCAATATTAAGATAATGCAGTTTTAGTCGACAGTAAGACATGCACTGTGCATTCCCCAAACTTTAAAGCACAAGTTTGGTATTATTTTATGTTTCCTCTTGTAAACACATCCCGGGAAAAGACCAACAACACCAATATGTGTGTCCAGTGTAGACCTGGGCGTACACTGTACAATTTAAGCTCATTCTGACACGATTTTTGAGCCTCACGCCTTATTTTTGGAGTTGGACCAAATTTCAGCTTTGTCCGGCATCATTTGCCAGCAGAGTGCAGGGGGGGAGCGAGGACCAATCAACTCTTCCCGACCAGCCGTTGGACATTTGGAGGAAGTTCTGACGGTCATTGTCAGGCTGTCAAACAGTTGAAGCAAAGCCACAAGATGAGTGCCTCTTTTCTCACTCAATTAATCGTACAGTGTATATCCAGCTAGCTTGTACGTGCTGCTAACTTGCTAACGTATGTGTGTGTGTTCATGTGAGAGACAGACTTTTCAAAGCTCAACAGCAGCAAAACCGAGGCACACTGGCTCCAAAAACACCACATCCAAAATCCAAAAGTCCCACACATCATCACTGCCAACTTCCCTGTACCCTTCTCCAGCCACGTCACGAGTCTCGGTGTCATTCTGGACAGCACTCTTTCTTTCGACCCTCACATAAAAAACATTACCCAGACTGCTTTCTTCCGCCTCCACAACATTTCCAGACTCCGCCCATCACTGTCCCAATCCAGCACTGAGGTCTTGGCCCACGCATTTGTTACATCACATATTGACTACTGTAACGCAGTTCTCTCTGGTCTTCACACCAAACTCATTTACAGGCTTCAAATCATTCAAAACTCAGCTGCCTGGATCATCACCCGTATCAAATCATCCAACCACATCACCACCATCCTCATCTAACTACACTGACTCCCCGTTCAGTATCGGATCGACTACAATAACCTCCTGCTCACCCTCAAAGCCCTGCACAACCTGGCCCCCACTTACCCCTCTGACCTTCTCCAGGAGTACACCTGCACCCTGCGCTCTTCCTCTGCTGGTCTCCTGATCATCCCCATCTCACGCCTCAGCACCATGGGTGCCAGGGCTTTCAGCTACACTGCCCCCAGCCTTTGGAACGCCCTACCCCCACCGTCTGACAGCATAACATCCTTCAAATCCCATCTCAAATCCCACCTGCTCACTTTAACACTGACTGTACCCTCTGACTGATTTTGATGATCGTACCATTCAGTGTGAGGACATAAATCATAAGAGGATTTAATGGTTCAGTGGGAGTTAGAATTAAACAACAACATTTTCATACAGTGTATGCCCAGCTTTAGTCTGTGACTCCTCTGCCCTGTCTGGGACCAAAAGCCAGAACAACAGAAACAACAAAATACACTCATCTGTGGAACGCAATAAAAATATTTAACATTCTGTGTGAACCTTCATCATCCTCCTCAAATGTTATCTTTGGCACAGTAGCTAAGCCTCTCAAACAGCTCCTACACCATGATGCAACATTGATCAAGATCCTGTAAATGAGAGTGCCTGTAGACAGCAGAGGAAAAAGATGTGTGTAGTGGATCATCAGCAGTCTGGTTTCTTACCAGTGGACAGGCCCAGGGATCAGGGAAGGTGCTCAGTGTGTTCCTGCACACGTTGAGGAAGCCCAGGGATTTCAAACAGTGCATGACGGACGTGGGCAAAATGGTCAGACAGTTATCGGACACGTCCAGCTCCTCCAGCTTACGTAGGCCGATCCAGTTGGTAGCTGACAGAATGGAAATAAAGCACACAGCCAAAGTCTGAATTACACCTGCACAAATGACGAATTAAAGAACTGTTGCTTCAGGTGGGTTTTAGGATGTGTTTATGATGCAGTGTATTTGTAGGGTTACAGCTCTTGGGCCATCTCTTTCAAAATAACCCCTGACACGCGCCTGACAAACACTGAGTAAATATATACTTTTAAATCTACATTAAATATTTATTACATACATTAGTCTACATGCATACAATAGTTCTACAGAAGCAGAGTTGGAACGTACTGTCAGGGATGTCAAACAGGACGGTGAGCTGGTTCTTAGCAGCAGAAATCCTCTGTATGCGGGTCAGATGGAGAAGTCCAGGTGGTAAACTGGTGAGCTGGTTCTGGGAGAGGTTTATCTGCTGTAACCTGAAGCACAGGAGAGACGATGACAGCTGATGAGTTTTTTCTTTATGACACAAGCAGCTACATCCAGGACTGAGACACTGAATCAGTGTTTGGCCCACACTTGTAAATGCCTTCGCTGAGGGAATACTTAAATAAGCTTGTTTGCCATTTTAGCCGAAGTGAGAGGAGATCGATATTCGTTTAATCTCTGAGTCCACAGAATTGACTTCAGGACATGTTCAGCCTGGATTAACACGAAGACTGGAAACAAGGGGGAAGCTATTCATCCACACTGTATTATCTGAATTTAAGACACAGAGAAACAGAGAATGAGACAGTCAGTACGTTTACACGCACAATTAAGTTGAGCTCCAGTTACAGCTTGACTAGGCCTATTGGACTACTGTCTTTGTCCCAGTATACAAGCACTGGAGGGGTGGGTGGAGGTATGTCCGAGTCCGCAACAAAAGGTGGAGATATGCCTCCTTTCAGCTTGTAAGTATTGCACCTTTTTCCGGTTGACTTGTTGCGTCACAGACCAAACAATCGGCCAACATGTTAGCTACAGTTAGCTAGCAGCTAACTGGTGCCATGGTGGACAAAGTCACAGCTCTGTACATTTCATCCATTCATAAATGCACGGCTCATGTTGTTACCAGCTTCTTCAGCTGAATCCAAATGTCCACCCTTGCAGACTTCAACTGAACTAATGTGACGCATTTACTATCATCATTTAAGTCTGTGAGGGCAGGGACTGCAAGTGGCTGACAGACAGCCCCCGAGACTGTCCAGACTCTCTGGAAGTCTGTAGAAAGTCCGCTTGAGGCCCCTTGTGGACTGGCTGAATTGTGGATTTGGAGACCTCAGCACTACGAGACTTCCCGTGAGCGCGCCCACAAAGTCTGGGAGTTTTAGACATTTGGATTCAGCTTTCTTCTGTTACACATTTAATGCTATTCACTTCCGGGTCAAAGCCCAGGGCAGAATCTGTGGAGCATGCTCAGAGCTCCTCAGCCAGTTTTGGTCTCACTGACTGTATACATGCAGGAGGAATTTGACTCCCAGTCACATTATCTGGTACCCTGGAAATCCAAAGTTCTCGCGAGAGCACAATTTGAATTTGCTCAGCGAGTCACTCTGGCAATCAGTGATGATGCTCATTACTCATGCCATTGGAGCCGAGCTGCACCAATCGGTGTATATGATACAGGCGGGCCAGAGGCGAGCTAATCAGTCAGTAAACATTGCAAGATGGCTACGGATGAACACCAGTTGTTTGAAATGGCTTTGGCCGCTACAATGAACGAGTTAGACTTGGCTTTTTCTCTAAAAGAGGAACAGAAGACAGCGCTCGCTTTTGCTGTTTTGCCGACCGAATACGGCAAGAGTCTAATCTACCAGTTAGCTCCGCTGGTAGCTAAGCGCTAAGTATTGTTCTGATTGGTCGTAGTGTTATCCAATTGCGTGCAGTGATATTTACAAATGCATGCTTGGTGCCGCCCCTCGAGTTGGGCCATTTGCATTACTCATAGCCAGACCCTAAATCTTTCTAGATTTGGGTCTGGATTTCCAGGCTAATTATCTGGGTGTGTCAGCCCGACTTTGAGAAATTCACTTTAGTTCGATTTCAGTCAGACTAATATGTTTACATGTAGTTTAAAAGTCTGGTTTTAGCCAGACTAACACAATAAATCGATTTTCTCTAATGTCATGTAAACGTACTGATTGTGGTTTCAGGAGCATTCAGAGTCAACAACAACGAGGTTCAGTATCTCTGAAGTCCAGTCCTCACAGTGGGTGGATTGGTAAATCTGTAGCCAAGAAGACACCCTTAGATACTGGATTTAAATATAGTGAGACAGTTATTTGGAGCTCTACAGAGCAGTGGCAGAATAAGAATTCAGATCCTCTAGTTAAGTGGCAAACATACCTGGAGCAGATGACCTCCTGGGAGCTGTGAGCAGCTGGCAGCTCCTTCAGCAGGTTGTTAGAGAGATCCAGATTCTGCAGCTGCATGAGACCCCAGGGCACCACAGAGGGCAGCGCAGCCAGGCTGTTGGATGACAGATCCAGGTGGGTGATACGTGACGAGACATCCATGAACCAATCCAGCTCCAGCCAGGGCAGCTGCAGACCGCTCCAGGACACACTGACAGCCTGCGCACAGACAGACAGACAGCATGACGTCATGAGGAGAGCCACTTCTAATCACCTTGACTGAAAGTATTATGAACTTAATCATAACACATCATAATTCTTAACGTTTTATTAAAGTGAATAAATGAACATTAGCAACTGAACCCAGATGAGCTAAAAAACGAGATATTCTCTGGGATTATAAAGTCATAAACTACCCAAAAAAAACCTGAGATTAGAGTCACATATTTATGAGACACTGGTCAAGGAACCACATTGCTTCACTTTGCGATGGTTGAATTAACTTTATCAAACCACAGACACTGCTTGGGTTGCTTTTATTTTACGGTACACTTGTAAGACGTAATAAACTGTATTTTGTATCAAATTACACCATGAATTAATTTTTTTGCAAGATATTTATTGGTATTTATTAGGTTTATTTGGGTGCGTAAACCCACTCTACCCTCTCTAACCCATTATCTTATATTTGCAAATCTGTGCATCAATAGGCCATTTTTGTTTAGTAATACTATAAACTATTAACTGGACATCTAGCAACGGCAACCTGTTGTTACAACAAGACATAGACATGTTTAGATATGTGATTTCATTCATACTTTTCCTTGTTTTTTGTCATAAATTTATGACTTTAGTTTTTTCTCTCAAATTTACAATTTAAAATATTCAAGTTTCTTTTACCATAAATTTGTGGGTTTTGCCTGTAAATTTACTGCTTTAAATGTAATTTGTATTTTGTAATATTTTTATCCTTTCTTGGCACTCAGTCACTTTTTTCCTGTTTTTCTTTTGCTTCTGACTCTTGAGCTGCTGTAACGTTTGAATTTCCCCAGTGTGGGATAAATAAAGTCTTGTCTTGTCTTATTTATCGAAATACCCCCCCCGCTAGTACTTTTGTTTTACTTCCTGTAAAATGGCCATAATATGATGTTGTACTTATGAGATGAACTAAACCAAATTACAGTGGTAACATTGAAGGTAATCTGGTCATGGTTCTAAAATTTCAAATCCAGTCTAGAAAAGATCCTTTGAAAAAAACAAGATTAATTGTTTGTATGTACATCCTACACTTTGTTTATTTATTCATTTCATTTTATTCTCAATTTCTTATTTTCATTTCCATAGACAGGTTTGTGCTGCAGAGAGCTCATCATCACAATATCACAAAAACTTGGACATGGACATTTTCAGTATATTAAAACTGTAAAATAACTTTTTAGAGGTAAATGTCTTCACACTACAGCTGACAGGCTTCTGGCTGGCTAACATGACACATTGCAGCTAGCAGCAGGAACATCACTGACCCAGACCACATCATTAGTTCTGCAGGTGGTGAGAAATGAACGGTGTGTCTCCTGAACCCTCGACAGGCAGAACAAGTTAATGAGCACTGAAGCTGCCCTCAGAAAAGTCATTTTCTGAGGACATCAAACAAGTGCTCTGTGTCATGTCATCATCTGTAAATCAGTATTTCTACATGGACACCAGTTCCCTGTTATGTCTTCTTATGGTTTGAATCTTATTCAGGATATGACAAAGAACATAACCTGCTAATCAATATGATTCTAACGTTATCAGGTTTCTGTTTAACGTCTTTGAATCTTTCATATCCCAGACACACTCTGTCATCTCTGTACTCTTTTACTGACCTATGGGCAAAACAGCTCTGATCCAAAGCTATCTGTCTGCACCTCTATCAGCTGGAGTTGCAATTAAACTTGAAACACACATAAATTTAATGGAGTTGAAAACAACTCCTCATAGGCTGTCTTTCCTGCTGCACTGTTTTCTACTCGGGAACACAGTGGTGACACGCCGCTACCTACCTCCTCTCCTTCTGCGTTGGAGGTTTCCTGTATTTGGAGTCTGAGGAGATGTTTGCTGAAGGCTGGATGGTCCATCAGGGTGTATGAGGAGAATCCTGCTCCATTCTGCAGCAGGAAGCGAGCTATCTCCTCATTACCTGCAACACAAAACATGCCACTCACTTCATGTGTTCACAGCACCAGAGGTGGACAGTGTTCACGCTATATCTGTCACCAGAACTGTTCCAGCACTTCTGCTTTACATGTTTCTAACCTGGTGTTTTCTCTTGCAGGTGTTCAACGTTTAAAGAATTAATTGTCTCAAGGTTTGCATTAAGGAGTTACAGCTTAGCCACGGACACACAGCTGCTGTAGGCGGTGCTTAGCTCCCTGTGACTGGATTGTGATTGGTCAGTCGGGGCAGGATCAGGATTAAAGGGCAGATTTATGTTGCCAGTACTTCAATCTGCCATTTAAAACTGTCGAACAATTTAGTGGCCTAACATTAATAATGTTAAATTAATCACGGTGTTGCAAGCCATAAAGTTAGAGCATAAAGGAGCTGCTATTACTGATAAGAAATCACAATCATCAGTGAGCTTGTCAAGGCTGAAACTCTGGTTCAACATCTGATCTGACATACAGTATTTCCAGGACGTGAATGCAGGAGTAAGATACTTTTTGAAGGCAGAGTAAGAATAATATTTTCTTTACTTTGGGGATTTTGCATCAGTAAAGCAGCAAATCCAAACTGCAGTCTCCAGTGGTCTGCTGTGTCAGTACCGACGATGTCTACAGTGTTCTCATGTGTGTGTCTCTACCTGCTCGTGCAGCAGCGTACAGCGGGAGCCCAGTGATGACAGCAAACTCATCGCTGTGGATGGCGCAGTCTTTGGCATCAGCATCGTAGCCGTGGACCAGCAGCTGGACCACGTCCAGGTGACCCTGCTGGCAGGATGTGGCCAGCATCCAGTTCAGCAAGTCTCTCCTCAGACATGGACCTGAAAGGAGACAGAGAGCCAACAGCAGTCAGCAGAGGTCAGTCAGGGTATGCTCTTCTCTTCATTAACATCCACACAGACTGCACCGCAGAGCTTCTGTCAGTCCAAAGACCATTTCTATTATTTTGAAAGCTTTAAAGGACCTATGATGCAGCAACCTAATGCCAGCAAACCTGGTGCATGTATTAGACTCTAGACTCAGCATTTAAGACCAGCTTTAACCGTGAAAGCTGAATCTCGATAACGTTAAAGACAGCCTACAGTTTCTGATGGATAACTCACTGTGTCGTCTGCATAAAAATAAAAATTGGCACCAACCACATTTTGACCAAGACTATTCATATAAAACGGAAATAACAGCGGACCTAATATAGAACCCTGGGGTACACCATTACAAGTGAGCCAGTTAGAGGTTATGTGTTTTTGTTCTACTTTCAGTTCAGCAGGAAATACAAAATATGCCGATATCACGTTGGCTCTCCCAACAAGCTCAGGACGTGGTGATGACATTGAGTCAGAGTCTTAATTAAAAGCACAGGTAACACAGTATGTAACCTTTAAACACCAGAAGGCAGATTAGCAAAACTAATAAGGAAAATATATTTATGTAAACTAAAGATTATTCTCTATCAAATCTCTAATTCTCTATCAGCACAAGTCCTGACTTTTAGTTTCTACCTGGAGTTTGGTTTCGGTTCTGAAAGCACTAAACACAAAGTTCAACCATTATCATAATCAAACAAAAGGTTCGCCCTTCCTCCCACAGTCTTCCTCCTCCTACCAGGTATAGAGTCCAGCAGCTCTTTGACGAGGCTGGCGTGGCCGTAGTACGCTGCCAGGATGGCTGGGTTGCTGTTTGACGGCTCCTGGGGAACAGTGATACGAGCTTCTTTCAGGAGGTAACACACACTCTGCAGGTCACCGTGCTGAGTGGCCACACACATGAGACGGACCTGAAACAATACACACACACATAATGAATCACAGATTAAACATTGGCAGCCCCAGAGTCCTGTTGCTGTGGTCCTGTGTACAGAGTGGTGTGCACATTGTGTAAGTAATAAATACCATCTGTGCACCCACGGGCGTGTAGGTCTTAAAATGAGTTGTGGTCAAGCACGTTGTTGTTGCTTTGACTGCACCGTTGACCAAACCTGGTGCAGTATTTTTCTGCTATTCAAAGGCACACTATTTTAGATAGTAAGATGCGCTTACATAGAAAGGTTCACAACATAAGTACACTGCTTGTTACACACTCATCGGATGTGTGGATGGGTTGCAGGTGGATGAAATAATACCTCATCAATGCGGAAAATATGAACAACATCCTGTAAAATATGAACATAACAGAGAGCAGACTTCACATTGTCTGACTCCACATTGGTAAATGGTAGATAAACAGCACTTGTCACATTCGCACACAATCACACACTGGTGGCCAAGGCTACCATGCATGGTGCCACCTGCTACTCAGTAACAATTCACACACTCTCACACACTGATGGAGCAGCCATCAGGAGCAGTTTCAGAATCTTGCCCAAGGCATGTGGGGTGAAGGAGCCCGGGATCGATCCGTCTAGCTTCTGACTGGTGGACGACCCGCTCTACCTCTAATGTGTCGCTGTTCGGTTAGAGAGACCAAAATAAAAAGAATGAGACTTGGGACTGCGTCACGGAGGTAGTTGGTTGGTCTGGTGAGTGTTAAAGTGTGTAATGTTAGTAATAGAGGAGAGAATTGCAGGCTTATGTTGCAAAGTAGCATGCAAGTCTTCCTTGCTTGGTTTGAATGGGATGACATACGTTCTCTGTTTTCATTGACCAAACATAACTTTCTGTAACTATTAGCTTTTTGACTGGACAACAGCAAGAGAGCAACCAAAGCTGCCACAAATATTTTTGACAGTCGTGCTTCTTGGGCGCCCGCGAGAGACTTTGCCTCTTTTGCAGCTTCTGGTGTGAACATACAGTAACTTTTATTCTTGTATCTTATGCCTGTCTTAGTGTATTTTAACTTTTTATTCTCTATTCTTTAGTTCTTTAACGATTCGCTTTTAAATGTCCTTTTACAATGTGCTTATTTTGCACCATGTCTAAATGCTTTTGATGTTTTATGTCAAGCAGTTTAAGAACATCTACTTTGTTACTGAAATGTGCTATATAAATAAACTTGCCTTGCCTACTGAATTACTCTGAGCTGAAAACCATCACTTCTTCATCTGCTGTGTAAATAGTGCACCAGAGGCAGCCTCACCTGGCTTTTAAACGGAATGGGAGATGAAACTCTGGTTGGTTGAATTCATGTAACAACCAAAACACACCCATGTTTAATCAAGAGACTTAACACAACCCCTTTGCTCCTTGCAACTTACATAGCATCCAGATTATGCACTGTTCACAAGTATCACAACTGGAGCTGGACATGTCCTAAATGCACTTGTGCCATGCACTTTTGACCACAAGCTACAGATCATTTAAACAGAGCCCTGTATGTTTCAGTAAAGTACAAGTCTACTTCTAAACAACCTCCACAAAGAGTTGAGAACGTTAACAAAATGTAACCTCGTGCTCTCTGTTGGAACAGAGTTGAGCCACAATAAAAACAACTTCACACTTGAATATACACTTCTCCCTGCTTTACCCTCCACCATCAGTAAAGATTGAAGTAGTTATAAGAGAAACTTGTTTTGTCTTGTTGACTGATCGCAGGTGACTGGTTATTCAGGTTCTATGCTTCTAAAAAAGGGTTCACCTGTAACATACAATTTGTGTAATTGTTCTATGTCATGACTAGTTTAGAGGAAATAGAAATCTTTTAATAGTTTAGCTTATCTTTATCTGATTAATGCCACTTCTCTGTCACAGACACATCATGTCATTGACACACCTGGCTGTGTTAAAAATCTGCAATGACGATATGGTGCTGGAAGTGTGGCTCGCCTGGTCAGACATACCCAAAATAAATGAAGAATAATTCCATAACCATCACGTGTCTACGCATAATCTTGGTCTCTATGGATAGATATGATCTCAGAGACATCAGTTAAAACCTCCTCTATTGTTGACCTGTGTCATTAACTCTTCAACTGACAGCCAGTCAGCAATCAGGAGAGATGCTTGGTGACTTAAGATTTTATAAATGAACTATAACCAGAACACACATTTTTATTCATGTGGTTGTTTTCACATCCCAGATAATAAACATGAGTTTTACAGGTAGACTAACAAAGGCTCATTTAGAAGTTTATTGGCGGGCACTGAACTGTTCTGTAACTGGGCGGACAGTGCTCAGTGCAGGTCACCTGTGTTTGGCGGTGATCTGTGCACAGCACACATTCACTGTTGACACAAGCTTCACACAGAAGGAAATAGACTTGAAGCATAAAAATATGCTTCAGGTCGAGGTTATATGAGTGAGAGTGAAACATGAGACGTAACAAAGCCTGTGTAGAGAGGTGGATCGATTAAAATAGAAGCGTATCAGACACACAGATGACTGAAAAAGATGCTGAGGCGCCTCCTGTGTGCACGAGCCTTCAATGAGTCGGCACTCAGTCTGTAACATGTCAAAACTGAAAGGTCCATTTGATATAAAATAAGACCAAAGGTTAAGAGTCTCCAGCTGTGTTTGCATCTCTGTGATGCTGCACATCAGCAAAGCAGTGCTTTTTGATAACAGCAAAACATTAGCAAGTTAGCATGCCCACAATTACACATCCCTGCACTAACTAATACTTTTTAATTATTTTTATTATTCTAACTTTATTCTATCCTAGTAGGGGTGTGCCACATCATATCATTCATGATAATGGTAAATAGACTGCGCTCTTCTAGTCATCTGACCACTTAAAGCACTTTTACACTACGAGTCACATTCACCCATTCACACACTACGAGTCACATTCACCCATTGGCCGAGGCTACCTACAAGGTGCCACCTGCTACTCAGTTTTTAAACATACTTGCACACCGGTGGAACAGTCATTGGAGCAATTTGGGGCTCAGTATCTTGCTAAAAGATGCTTCGACATGCAGACTGGAGGAGCTGGGATCAAAGCGCTGATCTTTCGATTACTGGACGACCGGCTCTACCTCCTGAGCCACAGCCGTCTCTAATACCGGCATAATGTTTAATATGATATGAAAAATTCTTGTCGTGATACTCGCAATATTTTGACTTGCTGACGTATTGACGTCATACTGTTTTGCAAGGCAACATCAAGCTCACCTGCAAAATGTGACTCAAATTATCACCTGACCAGAAAGAGATTCAAAATGACCACACCGAGATGCAAAGGAACTGAAAAGAGACACAATAAAACTACAAGACGAGGCAAAACAGCCACAAAGAGACAAAAAATGACCAAAAAAGACACTAAATTATCTCAAAGAGACATAAAACACAGCAATAAGATGCAAAACAAGGCTAAACAACTATAAAGTGTGTGTGTCTTTCTCCTGTGTAGGATTACTGGGGGCTTTTGCATGTCTGTGCTCAGATTGTCTGATAATGCACCCCTGTAAGGATGCACCAAAAGGACAGCTGAGGCTGAAGGGAATGTTAGCTCTGAAGAGGGTATCTCTCTAAGTATCGGACACATTAAAACGTTGACCTGGTGATGGCGCTACGTGAAAAGTCAGAGGATCACCACAGTTTTTACAACATGAATGTCTCAACCACATTTCATCACAATCCATCTAAAAGTATCTGAGATATTTCAGTCTGGACCAAAGTGACGAACAAACCAACACTTGTAGTGTGACTAAAAATAGTCACAATAGAGGATCTGAAAACAAGTCTGGTTGCAAACTGATTTCAATAATTCATACTCGGTAAAACTGCCACCAGTTAATCAGTTAGTCAGACTGAGGAAATGCCAGAGACTGATTCTGTGTGTTTGTGTGTTGTGTGTTTTCTCCATCTAACAGCTGAATGCAGAAATGGAACCAGCCGAATCTGTCACAGAGGCAGAAGTAGGCCAGATCTCTGCTGACGCCTGAGAAGAATGAATTCCCAAATCAAAACAAGAGCATGACACGCCCACTCACAACCAAACAGCAAACACAGAACGCTGCAGCACTGCAGGGAACACTCTGCAGAATAATGAGACTACCACACAGGACGAGGGCAAAGAAAAAGAAAAACTCGTGGGGACCAAATTTGACAGCAGCAAAACTATATCAAAACATCTGTTTATAAACTCTCACACTTGAAGAGACTTTGAAGAGAATATAGATACAGTTTCACTTTCAGTTCAGCTTTAATTAATTGAGCATAGCGTTAGTTCAGTCAGGACACAATGTCAAGCTCAGCTCACATCCCAGCTACATCAGCTGATCTCAAGGAGCCCAATTAACTGATGGATCTGCTGATTGATGGAAGGGAGTCAGCCGATAAAATCTCATTTAGGACACCCTATTCAAACTGCTCTGGCCTGCCTACTGTTGCTGCTTCCTCTGCAACCTACTTTGCAACCTGCCTCCACCCCAGCTCCTCCTTTTCATGCTGTGTCTGACTTAGTGTCATTTCTGTTTGTCACTGATGCTGCTCTGTTCTGTTCCCGGGGGTCTTTGCTGCTGCTCTCTCTGCCTTAGGCTTTCCCTGTAGGTGCATGAAAGGGCAGGGATGTTTGCTTACTTTGTCTCAAGCTTTCCTTGTAGGCGAGTGGAAGGTCAGGGAGGTTTGCTCTCTGTGCCTTAAGGTTTTCCATGTAGGCGAGTGGAAGGGCGTAGAGGTGTGCTCTTTCTGCCTTTTAATTCATACTTTCAAGAAGCATAGTTTCAGAGGAAAATACTAGAATCACGCCCATACAAATAAAAAAACAGAAAAAAAAACCAGACAAAAACAAAACAAATATAACGTAAAATAAATCAATTAATCTCTCCTTTCTTTAGCTCTGACTGGTTTACTTCACCTGCACGGTGAAGTTGCCAAATAAACTTGACATCAAAACGCTGGGAGAATGCTGAGTAACACAGCGGACTTTCCCTGGCAGCGATAGGTTTATTTAGCATTGTGTGAAGAACTCGTTTGACGAGGACTTAAGTCTCACAGACGTTCATTTATATACATAAAAAAAAATTAAAAAAGGACTCACACACAGCTTTAGTGGACAATAGGGAACTTTTGTTTCTGATTTAATTTCAAAGTTTAGTTCCTGGTTCGATTTGTTCCTGTGTGTTCACTGCACGTTATTTGTCCTTCAGGCCTGATCACACCTGAAACACTGACATACTGTAGCCCTCCTCTCTTTTACAGGAACACAATATCAAATTTGAGACTTTCTTTAGAAATATAAAACAATCCAAAATCCTCTATCAGAATGGTCCTAAACTACAAAAGGACACATTACTTGTGCCAGTAGTAAAGTTATTCACATCAGAAATAACCCCATGACTTATTAAATATGTGGCGAACAGGAGAAATGTAGAATTTATAAATTCTGAATATTCACCGCTGATAACTATCAAGGTTACTTTTATCACCTTGATGTTTGTTCACATGTTTGGTTTTTATTAGTTATTTGATGCTATAAAAAGCAGGTCTGACATCATGGTTGACAGCTGTGTGTGCCCTTGTTTGATAGCACTGCTTGTGATTGGTTGGACGGGTGTATGAATAGGAAGTCGACACAGAGGAGATTGCTACTGCACAGTCTGCGGCTCCAAATGACATCACCAGCGCAAGATGGCAGCAGCTGGATATTTTTGCTTCATTTTTGTGCAGTGAGAGGAAGTGGAGACGCGTCGTTTTTCTATACTGTCTATGATTTTAACATTTAATTACCATATACGACAGCACGCGGGTGCAATGGTGCTTGGTCAATAAATCGATTGCTCTCACATGCTCGTTATGGGACAAGGAGAGTGGTCCTATTAAATGGCCTAGTCGAGCTGTAACTGTAGCTCAACTTAACTGTGCATGTAAACGTACTGACACACAGACTGCAGCCCAACCAGCAGTGCAGCTGATGTGATATATATACAGTACAGGCCAAAAGTTTGGACACACCTTCTCATTCAATGCGTTTTCTTTATTTTCATGACTATTTACATTGTAGATTCTCACTGAAGGCATCAAAACTATGAATGAACACATGTGGAGTTATGTACTTAACAAAAAAAGGTGAAATAACTGAAAACATGTTTTATATTCTAGTTTCTTCAAAATAGCCACCCTTTGCTCTGATTACTGCTTTGCACACTCTTGGCATTCTCTCCATGAGCTTCAAGAGGTAGTCACCTGAAATGGTTTTCCAACAGTCTTGAAGGAGTTCCCAGAGGTGTTTAGCACTTGTTGGCCCCTTTGCCTTCACTCTGCGGTCCAGCTCACCCCAAACCATCTCCATTGGGTTCAGGTCCGGTGACTGTGGAGGCCAGGTCATCTGCCGCAGCACTCCATCACTCTCCTTCTTGGTCAAATAGCCCTTACACAGCCTGGAGGTGTGTTTGGGGTCATTGTCCTGTTGAAAAATAAATGATCGTCCAACTAAACGCAAACCGGATGGGATGGCATGTCGCTGCAGGATGCTGTGGTAGCCATGCTGGTTCAGTGTGCCTTCAATTTTGAATAAATCCCCAACAGTGTCACCAGCAAAACACCCCACACCATCACACCTCCTCCTCCATGCTTCACAGTGGGAACCAGGCATGTGGAATCCATCCGTTCACCTTTTCTGCGTCTCACAAAGACACAGTGGTTGGAACCAAAGATCTCAAATTTGGACTCATCAGACCAAAGCACAGATTTCCACTGGTCTAATGTCCATTCCTTGTGTTTCTTGGCCCAAACAAATCTCTTCTGCTTGTTGCCTCTCCTTAGCAGTGGTTTCCTAGCAGCTATTTGACCATGAAGGCCTGATTCGCGCAGTCTCCTCTTAACAGTTGTTCTAGAGATGGGTCTGCTGCTAGAACTCTGTGTGACATTCATCTGGTCTCTGATCTGAGCTGCTGTTAACTTGCGATTTCTGAGGCTGGTGACTCGGATGAACTTATCCTCAGAAGCAGAGGTGACTCTTGGTCTTCCTTTCCTGGTCGGTCCTCATGTGTGCCAGTTTCGTTGTAGCGCTTGATGGTTTTGCGACTCCACTTGGGGACACATTTAAAGTTTTTGAAAGACTGACTGACCTTCATTTCTTAAAGTAATGATGGCCACTCGTTTTTCTTTAGTTAGCTGATTGGTTCTTGCCATAATATGAATTTTAACAGTTGTCCAATAGGGCTGTCGGCTGTGTATTAACCTGACTTCTGCACAACACAACTGATGGTCCCAACCCCATTGATAAAGCAAGAAATTACACTAATTAACCCTGATAAGGCACACCTGTGAAGTGGAAACCATTTCAGGTGACTGCCTCTTGAAGCTCATGGAGAGAATGCCAAGAGTGTGCAAAGCAGTAATCAGAGCAAAGGGTGGCTATTTTGAAGAAACTAGAATATAAAACATGTTTTCAGTTATTTCACCTTTTTTTGTTAAGTACATAACTCCACATGTGTTCATTCATAGTTTTGATGCCTTCAGTGAGAATCTACAATGTAAATAGTCATGAAAATAAAGAAAACGCATTGAATGAGAAGGTGTGTCCAAACTTTTGGCCTGTACTGTATATGCATACTATATATTTTGGATATGCTCACCCCGTCGATGCGGGGCATCCCTGCACTGCACTCCACACAGCAGGCTTGTTGGATCAGCTCCCTGGCAGACTCCCCCTCTCCGTCTTCATATGCTGCCTGGATGTTCTCCAGAGTGGGAGAAGGGCCCAGCGTGGAGCCGGGCCCTGGACCCTCCAACAATGATGCCTTGGCTCCCATTTCCTCCCCAGGGCCTGACAGAGGAGAGGACGGAGACAGAGGACAGACACAAAGGGACAGACAGTAGGACAGACACAGAGGGACAGGCAGAGGGACAGACAGTGGTCAGTTAAAAGGAGTGTTGGTGATGAGGAACAGGATTATATGGAGGCTTGTGGCATCACGCTGCAGATTGAACACATCATATTACTGTAGTCCTGTTAGCAGCAAACACCCAAAACTAGGTCACCTTATTACAGCATCCTCTGTGACGACGGGGAAACAGCCTCCCTCGCTTTTGATGATACTGTGTAATGTATCCTCAGTGCGAGGCAAAATAGAGAAACACCAAGTGATGTTTTGAGTCATCATGGATGGCATGATGGCAATCATGGATGTACAAAGAGAAGTGGATACAGCATTGGAGGCGGGGTCATGGTCATTCCTATGAAAGTTGCTCATTGACGCATGAAGCCAAAAAAGCTTGAATTCTGCAGTATGAAATTATCCTGATGCTCTGCAGCATTGGACCCAAGGGCACTAGAGACTTCCACCAGCTGAGCGGCTAACTTCCAGTTTAGCACTCTGCAAACTTGAATGGGGTTAAAAATGATTTAATCTTGCGGCTCTTCTAGACTCTCAAAATGTTATCGAACTGAATGGATCAAACCCTGACAGAGAAACAAGTTATATTGTCGGGTTGTGATGCTCAAAAAAATTCATGCATTCAGAAATGCCTATGATGCCAGATCCAGATCCTCGTCACAGACTGGGAGATTCTTAATATACGTACATCAATGAGGCTACAGAAATGGCTTTCTTAATTTCTGTATGGACAACATACTCAATAAAAAGGACATTACTATGTACACAAACAATAAACCATGCACAAATATAGAACTAAATAAATGCATTCAAAGGAGTAGTACACCAATTGAGTTTATGGGCAATACCGATGTGATTAAATTGCCCATTTAAGCAAGATGTCAATCAAGAGCTTGGAGTTAAGCCAACATTTTGGTGTTGAGCTGTCAGCATACTTGCGTGCAAACAACATGGAAAAATATGAACATTTGAAAATGATGATACAGCAGTTTGCGGATATCTCTGTATGTAATAATGTGTCTGGACTAATTATTTTCCTGGATTTTGATCATCTGCACCTTTGGGAGTGCATGACGACTATATGCGGACCATTTTTGTTGGAATGAAGCTCAGTGTTCAATCAGGAAAACTTTCTTTATAGTGTATTCATCCACAGTTCTCTCTCTGTCCCACCACTTCCTCCCATCAGCTGATTTGGGGCGTTCTCTCTCTGAGTTAACTCATCAAACTTTGCCACAATCTCCTTCAGCCATTCATGTTGCTGCTACTAAACTTTAAATCTGTTCTCCTCTCTGCTCCTGTCAGCTGTCATTTTAGACAGAATCATCACACCTTCCTCCACCCCATTCACCTCCAGTCACCGTATCCAGAGCCCAGGACAAGCTCATCAAAAGCCCACTCCTCTTCACATCCAGATCCTCAGCTCCCTCTTCATCTCATCTCATCACCACCATTACCATCACCAGCGTCTAGACTATACTGGGGGGTTCCCTCATCTACTACAGCTTTACCACCTAACTGCAACAAAACTGCACAGAAGTATTGTACAGTTAAGTTGCTATTGCACACAGTTGAAAATATAATAAATAAATAAATAAAAATAAAATAAATAATCAGTATTGCCAGTAGGTGATGTAATCACCAAAACACCTATTGTGCCTGTAGTTTGCTTTGGAACTGGATCCTCACAAAGCATGTAAGTTTGTGGCAGATTGGACCATGTATGCTGGAGTTACAAACCACTTCCTGTTCAGTGGCGAAACACTGACATTTGACACCTCGCCACCGTCACACGGTTCATCAAAAACTCAAGCTTCAAGCAACTTTTGATGTCAAACGTTTCAAGATGGTGCAGGCAAAATATGAAGCCAATTAGATCAAATATGAAGGACGAGTTTTTTAAAGTATGACCTCTGGAAATGGCCAAAAATGCACCAAAATTCCACATAAAATTCAAAATGGCTGACTTCCTGTTGGGTTTAGAGTATGGCTCCAATAGACTTTTTTGTACTTCTTAGGATGTTACAAGTTTCATACATGTAGGTGAAACCAGCTTCAGGGGCTGCTCTGTAGAAATTCAACAGGGGGCGTTACTGAGCCATTTTGTGACACCCGATAACCAGACCCATATCAGATGTAAATTTTCTCCAGTTCTGAAGTGTGTGCAAAGTTTCATGAGTTTTCGAGCACCGTATAATAATAATAATTCCTTCAGTTTCAAGAGAGCCTTCACGACCACCCGCAGTCGGTGCTCGGCCCTAATTAGGGAATTATATCTGCTAATGGGTGATTAAATCCAAGGGCAATTTATTGACTTAATCAGCTGCCACCACCCCCAGCTAACCTTGTGATCACAGCACTTCAGATATCCTTAATCCCATCAGACGCTCACAATAATGACCTTTTCTCTGACGTCCCCCCAACCGGGCGTTCCCACCTGAAACAGCAATGAAAATGCAAAGGGCTGCCAGTTTCAGTAACAGATCCATGAGGTGTACTGGCCACAAAAACACTGTACAGCAGTTATGTGTCAGGATTTTACAACTTTTTTAACACTGAGCAGTGATTTTATATTCCTCCTCAACGATCGATAAAATTTTTCCTCAGATTGCTCAGCTTCACAAGACAGCGTGGCGTGCCAGAGCCTGCCCTGGACCAGCGTCCTCCCCACTGATCACTCACTCATGTACAACGCAGACACTTTACATGCTATAAACAGTGCAGGCGGGCCATGGCGCTACGCATCAGTGCACTTGAAAACCTTCGGCGACAGAGCCTTCTCCAGAACAGCACCCCGACTATGGAACTCCCTCCCCCAACTGTTCGCCACTCTCCCTCACTTCCCATATTCAAATCCCACCTGAAAACCTACTTCTTCTCCCAAGCCTTCGACCTCCCCTACCCCTAACCACCTCCACCCCACTGACTGTTCCTATACCGCCTATGTTACATCCCATCATTTCTTTTGTTCACTATGTTGTCTTCTGCTTGTTCCCCCGTCTGTCACTACCCCTTTTGTGTTACTATGTAAGCGTCTTTGGGTCTTTGAAAAGCACTATACAAATTTAATATAATATTATTATTATTATTATTATTACTCCCTACAGGTCATAATTAGACCCGTGCAAGCAGGAGTCAGACCACAGCAAGTGTTTCCTGGTTTCAAACCGTCAAATGTGTGACTATCGTTGCTCAGAATGAGCCCATTCATTCAGAACCAACGGTTAGTGATTGCTGGTCGACTGCACAGTTTTCTTTCCAGGCCTGTTTTTAGATAAATTTCTTGGTGAGTCTGAGTTTCACTGTCAGTCAGACTGGTTATTCATTTTACCAGCGAACCTTCTGTTTCCTCTTTCAGCTGCATGTGCCTGCTTCCTGCAGCCCAGTGGCTTTCCTATGAATAATTAAGACACAGAGAGTCTGACTGGGCTGCTGAGGCTATATGAGAAAGCCCAAGGGAGTGAAACCATTAGACATACGCGCCTCCCACCCACCATCAATACTCTGCTATCACAGCCTCACACGACCTGTCTGGGGAAGAAGCTAAAAGAAGACCTTGAGAGGAATGAAGCTGCCAACTTCTCCTCCGTTGCTAAATTTCTCCCTTTCACTCGTCCGTGTGGTTGGGTCTAGTTTTAGTTTAGAGATCAGAGGGAACATTCACTCCTGACAAACAGTGGAGACTGAACATCAGTGTTATCGGCAGTGGACAGGACCAGAGGGGAGCTGAGGGAAGAGGAGGAGATTTGAGCATTGTCAGTTCACATGGCGGAAATGAAACACAGGATCATGTTACAGACAGCACAGAGACATAAAAACATCCAGTGGAAGGCTAGTGTACCAACAAGAGATGCATCAATCAAACTTTTTCTCTCCAGATACAAGTTTTGACACCATAACTCTGAGTATCTGCTGATATGAAGCATCGATCTGATAGCAGCACTTTCTTTTTCCCCAAATCTAAAATTGGTACACATCACTGAGGCCAGGGGAAAATGAGTTTAGTGAAAACATTGAATTTTATATTAACAGTGACAAAGAAAACTATTAAGGTGGATCGACTGAGTCAAGGCCAACGTCAATACCTAATCCGCTTGGCCACAGACATCTTCTGGAGGCAGAAGTGGCCATATTTTGATGAGAGTGTGGAGCTGTGGAGGAGCAAAGGGTGGATCAGACTCATAAGTCCCATTCTGTACAGTTTTTTTCTGTTTCCACTGTGAAAAGTTGTGGATGGTACCAATAAAACCATTCCTGACTGTCCCCATGTTTGGTCCCCCCTCTGTTGGGGTACCTAGCACACAGATCAGGTACTAAAAGGTGGAGCTGTGAACACTGCAGTCTGATTGGTCAGTAGAGGACGGTCACTCTGCTCAGGGCTGAGTTGTGTCTGGTTTTGTAACCACAATTCATGACGTGGCAAGTTTTATATTGGTAAACTGTAACTATAAAATGAAAGGATGTTTTGCTGCCTCTCACAGCAGCTGGAGTCTGAGAAAAAATAACTTCATTCACTGGGCCGACTGCCGGCAACTTTTAAGGTGGAACGTTTACTTGTGAGGTTACTTAATGCATGAGTTGATGACGTGAATCCATCAGCACACCTTAAATTTCAATACGACAATTTCGACCATTCCATTAGTTTTTACTGTCTCGTTCAATGACACACACTTTTATTGAGTGCATCTTCGAGCATTTAAAAAAATATGTATGAATTTCGACCAGATTATGTGAACTGCATATATTCTAATCCTCACGTGTCGTTCCTGTGGGCTACAGCAACACTAAACCCCTGAGCTTGCCTGAGAAGGACTAAATGCACAAAGCTGCTATTTTTAAATATCCCATGGAGAGAGACTCTCACTGCAGCCTGTTCTATTTTGTTCTGAAAATGTGGGCGTGCAGCCTCGTTCTGTGGACGATAAACCAGGTGCAGACTTCCATCTGTGTCACCGCTGATGAGGAAATGCAGCGAGTGACAACAATCCTGCCCACTTTTAGGGGCATTTTTTGCGGTGGAAACACTAAACTGACCTAGGGTCTAGGTACCATGTCTGAAGGGTTACTTTTGGTTCCAAATGTACGTACCATTAGCGCGTTTTAGATAGGAATTGTGCAAATTTGCAGGAAAGCCCAATCAGTCTTTTTTCAGCATTGGCAGTATAAAAACAAAATCGGGGAGTGCAGCAAAATGCCGCCTACCTACTTTTGTTTATACAGAATGTGCCTTTTTCGGGGCAATGGGGGGCGTGAGCAAGTAACAAAACGTGTAGCTCAGCGTGTGACGTAAACAGTGACGTGGGAGGGAAGCCGCGGCTGGTCAGTCCTTCGGCGATTCTCTCATAAGTCGGCCCGTCCTTCACCGTCCCCGTCATCTGACGGTTAATGGCCTCTTCGTTTGCGAGGACAAGAAGGGCGCACAATTCCTTGTCTCCCCAGTTGCTCATCTTTTGTCAGGTTTGCGTTTCCCTCTTGCTACTAGCTGCTCATTCCTGCTATCAGCTGTTTCCTGTTTATCCACCGCCAGTGGGTCGCATGTGCAGCGTCATCAACAGCCCTCCTGTTGCGGAAGACTGCCTCGGTCTGTTTAAACTAAAAGAGTTCAGCCAATATGTCTATCCTACGAGGCGGAAAATTGGGCGCCTCGGATCAACTCGCCAATCCGCCTCTGTGTGTCTAAACGCTCGCAGCTTGCCGGCAAAACAGCCCAACATTCGAGAAAAATCTGGCAGTGTAAAAGGGGCCTTAGATTGTAGTGACGCCTCACAGACAGTCTGTCACTCAAAGCAGAACTGTCCTCACCTATGCATAACTTTAAGCCTTTATAAAATGTAAACCTGAGAGTTATTTAAAACTTCACTCCCCATACAGCTGTCATGAATGTTGAAATAAGCTTTAGAGACTGAAACCATTTTATGTACCAGGCTGTAAACATGCTGTAAAGTTGGACATTTTAACCTTGGGGTCGATGGGGACTGACTCACTCTTAAAGACAGCCTCAAGTGGCCGTTCAAAGAACTGCAGTTTTTGGCACTTCAGCACCGGCAGTTGCCACTTGAGCCAAATGCAAATGACATCTGTGCAGTTTGGCCAAATTCTAAATTCTAAACAAATCACCACCACTTACCCCTACCTCATCCAAAAGCACCTGTCGGACCTGCCCTCACAGCCGAGCTGCGCTTCCTTCTTCCATTGTAAACAAATCTGTAACTATTGTCTTGTGTTGTTCCTTCACATAAGTAAGACTGTGGAGGTGTAAAAAGAAAACAGGCTACACAAATTAAACCATGGGATATACATGAGGGGGTCCTCAGTGTATTCTCCATCTTGTAAACGGTCCTTGCCTGAAAAATAATTAAGAACCTCTGCTTTAAACGCTGGCTGAATGCATCTGAATGTGGTGCAGGATGATAAATACATGCAGGACTCTGTTTAGAAAAGCAGCACCAATAAAAAAAGAAGATGCTTTATGTCGTCACTGTTTTGATTCTGACTGAAGAACCTTTGTTGCACGAAACTCCCCCTCACTCTCACTCAGTGTTTCCTGCCTGTCTCGATTGTATAAAGGCAAAACTCCACAAAAATAAGCTTTAAAGAAAGAGCAGGAATAAATCCGGCCTGAGGGATTATGGAGCCTTAAGGAGTTTAAGAAGCTGCTAAACCACCTAATAGAATTTCATTCAGAGACCTTTAGCTCTCCACAGCTCCCTACATGCTCATTCAGGAGCATTTCTATTGGAAAAAAGTCTGTCAGGCTTAAAGGAGTGATCAGTATTGTACAAAATGAATATCGGATAACAGCACGGCTCCATGAAAGCTGCTGATCAGTATCAGTGTGAAGCTTTCAGGGGAATTTCCACCTCGACACCAAACATTAATCCACTGTTTCACTTTCCCTCTGTCGCTGCTGGACCACAAGAAGGAAGCAGCTTCACACGTACTGTGGACAGGATTCAGTCCTAACAGGCAAAACACAACAAGACAAACTGAATCATCCAAAACACTCTACTGTACACACAAAAAGACACTACCTGCAGCTGGTGAACTGAAAGCAGGTGTGTTTTTCCCTTCAGTGTGATGGACAGGAGACTCTGCTGCAGGTCACTTACAGCCAGTGCTCAATGGAATGACTCTGCACACGTGCTGGGATCAAATCAGTGGTGCCATGCTACCAATCAAGAGACTTAGGTCTCGATCACGCAGAAAGCATTTTAGGAGCTGGAAGCGACTTCCTGTAATTGTTTTTAATGAGAATAAAGCCTTTTGTTTGTTGTTTTTGCGTTGTGACACGCCACACGTTTCTGCGCTTTTGCCGGAGCGCTCTGAACTCCTCTAGTCCAAAAACTTCAACTTCAATGACGTATGGCACAGAAAAACGCCACACGTCATCTTCGCTTTTTTCCCATTGTCCAATCAGCTGATTTAAGAGGCGGGCCTTCTGTGATGGTCATGACAACAAGTTTGCAGTTGGTAAACAATGGAGGAGAGAATGGGTGGTAGTGGTTGCTGGATACCCAGAGCTATACGGCCTGATGATAGACAGCAGGTTATCAAACTGCCAAGTCATCCTAAAATACGCCTGTAAACGTCCATAATGGAGAAGAAGCTCCTGGACCAACTGGTGGCACTCCCCATGATCCAGCCTCTTTTTTAGGGTCTCATGTACCCACACAGATCTCTGTTTATCTGCTGACAGCCTCTCACCCTCAACCAGAGCCACAGACAGTACCCTCTGCCTCCAACAAGCGACTAATTACTGTGAAATAAATTAAAATAATAAATAACCTGTAAACTGATTACAGGGGAAGGTCAGTGTAAGAAGGTGATGGGGTGGTTGCCTGGCAACAATAAAAAGGCACAGCAGGCTTTTTTATTTACTAGTTCAATTATTTTTAAAAAGGCAGAGCAGCGTGCCTCGTGTTTTGTAACCTGCAAAACGCCTCTGTGTGAGCAGGGCCTTATACTGGTTATTTATTACCAAGACTGCTATTGTCCTACCTACTAGATCCGAAACTGGGGGTCCAGACCAAAGCCTTTTGAGGGGGTTGTGGGGCCTTCCTGATTTTAGAGGTCCAGTGTGTAGAATTTAGGGGAATATATTGACATGGGTTAGGGTTAGGGACATGAAACATAAGTACATTTTCTTTAGTGTGTTATCCCCTAAAAATAAGACTTGGAGTCTGCTCAAAATTCACCTAAATCACTTGTTTTACGCAAATGTCCTGCAGTTACTGTGTATCACTGTTTGTTATGGATTGAATATAATATGAAACTACCATAAAATATGTCACTTAGCCACGGGTCATTAGTGACTCAATGAAAGATAAGGGCTTCCTTGATGAAAAGGTTAGGAACCACTGACCCTAACATTTGTATCTGTGAGATATTCCTTGTTTAAAGGGAAATTTCGGTTTATTTCAACCTGTCTCCTATCGTCCTAAATTTGTTTCAAGTGACTAGTGACACAGAAATAATAGTTAAGTGCCCCGGCTGTATCTAGGCTAACGGCTAGCATGCTAACTATTATTTTTATGTCACTAGTCACTTGAAACAAATTTAGGACGATAGGAGACAGGTTGAAATAAACCTAAATTTCCCTTTAATAAACTCAGACAGTCGGCAGCTCGCCTGGCGACCCAGTGATCCTAAAGGCCAACAGACAGTCCCACCACAAGCTTCCTCTTTTTATGAAACACTGCAGTTAAGAAGGGATCACTTACACTGTGTAGTTCTATATCTCAGTTTAACTGCATATTGAGAGTATCTTCCCTGCTTTACCTTTTTACACTAATTTCTGACAGGGGACAAAGGCTGCTGAATTACTTTCTTCAAAGCCAGACTCCACTGAGAAATACACTGATTTAACATCACTGAACACAGGAGCTGCTCATCTACAACTGCCTCCACCATTTTTGTGTGTGTGTGTGTGTGTGTGTGTGTTATTGTGTGACTTTGGCTTTTCAACGGGTTATCTCTAATTCACCAAATTCACACAATAACACAAACTGGTCAAGGCAGCAGTAGACCAGCAGCTCCTGTTTTCAGCGAGCCAAAATTACTGTTTTTGTCAGTGGAGTCTGGCTTTGACGAGCGCATAGATGGGAAACTAAAGCTGTTACCTGCTTCCCTGTTCGAACGGGCTGTCTGACAGCAAGGTTAAGCTGTAGAAATACTCTCAATATATCGTACACCTCAACTTCTATTGGTTGTTTTAGGTGGGACTTCTTTTAAGAGGCTAAAATATATTCACAGTAGTACATTGCTGAGCTTCCATTTCAGCTCTTCTGCTGCTTTTTTTACGGTAATACACTGACTATGGATGAGCACCTCATATGACCTCACTTCAAAAAATCTGAACTATCCCTTTATTTATGCTCTGTCTCTGTGATACAGCATGTTAGTGGGATCAAATCACAGTGACAGGAGCAAAGTTAAGCAGACACAGCCATAACTGCTCCTATAACTTTGTCTCAACACAGTTATGATGGTTTGCTGTAAAGTAATTTATGTTAATATCCTTTTGATTTTAAAAATTCAGACTACTGTTACATGAAATCCTTCTGGTGCACATAAGGCTCTCCTCTGACCTGATCAGTGGATAAATTCCTGCTATTTCCCTTTAAAATGTGACATTTATAATTGAAGCTGTTAAAGGCATCTTAAGAAAGATTTAAACAACATTCAAACCCCACAAAAATCCTCCCTTAAAACCCCAGTGTAATCCATGCATGCGTACTTGAGTGAGATGTGTTCAGACATCAGAATCAGGTTAATGCATCCTCATAAACACCCAGTGCTGCATTAATGAGCTCTACAGTATGGAAGTCATCAGATCCATCACAACTCTGCAGACAACACTGAGATCTGATCTGATGTCAGTACACTGATCGCAGAGTCAGAGCTCAGCGCTCAGTAGCTTTGAGGCTCAGTCAGCCCGACATGTGCAGCATATAAACAAGCCTCAGTCAGCGCTGGGCTCTGTCGTCTGCTCCTCTCTCCCACTAACCTGCTCATAGCGAAGCAGCGTCTCCTCCTCTTCCTCCTGCCTCTATCACATCTAAAGCTGAGCGCTTTCTTTTCATGGCTTCCCCTCAGCTGCTGTGTGGTTTCTACCCAGCTGTGTTCCCTGGATGATCTGCCTCCTCTCTAACCCTGTGACAGGCTGAACGGGGTGGGAGGACGGGGGGGGCAGGGAGGGAGAGGTATTGAACAGGAGGAGGGGGAAGCAGGGAGGGGGAGCGGGGAGTGATGCTCCTTTGTTTAAAAGCCACGCCAGCCTCTGAGCTTCCTGCATCTGTCTCCCTCACACTGCCTCTGCTCTGATCTGCTGTTATCTTACACTGACCAGCCAAACCTTTGACAGCACTCAGCTCAAAGTCCCGATACATTTTATACCTCCTGCGAATATAATCACATTAATCACGTTTCCACATGTATCTTGTATCTACTGTTAACCCTCCTATTGTCTTCAGGTCAATTTGACCTTGTAGGACAAAAGTTGCGTAGTTCACGGGAAGAAGGTTAAGAGCTTGTTTTCTAATCTTGAAAAGCAGAGTTTGTCACATGTTTGTCCTGGGCTGAAAAACTGGACCCCAATGAATGATTAGAGGAAAGTGCAATCAAACACTGAGTGAAGAAGTTACTGCAAGGGATTAAATCCTAAGATCATATCAGGAGTGAACAAATATTGGTTAAATTGTGTGCAGAACTGAAATGGTGTGAAGAGTGTATGGCTGTCAACCCTCAGTTTTGCACTCACACCCAATTTATGTAATTCCAAGACTGTTTGCGGACCTTAGTATGCAGAAATATTTAAATACACCATTTTGAAAAATGGCTGTATTCCTTTATCCCTCGCCTAAATTTAGTGCAACTCTGGAGCGTTATTTGGCCCCCTTTCCGACAAGATAGCATAACATGGTTAGTACCAATGGATGCCTCAGGCCCTCTAGTTTGATATGATACCTGTGTCTTCACTGTAGCTTTAAACCTTAGCCTGATACAGCCGTTTTTATTTGCCAAGTTACTCCGCCTCACTCCACACCTTCAGCTCTGCCTGTCAGTAGGGCTGCAACGATTAGTCGACTAATCGATGACTAATCGATTATTCAAATAATTGGTGACTATTTTAGTAGTCGACTAATCGGTTTGGGTCGTTTTTCATTGAAAAGTACTGTAAAAGTACCCCAAAATACTCTTATTGCAGCTTCTTACGTTCAAATATTGGCAGCTTTACACACTCTCCCATGACGGTGAACTAAAACCCTTTGGCGTGAGTACGAAACAAGACATTAGATGACATAATTTTGGGGTTTGGGAAAGACAGACTGACATTTTTCAACATTTTAACACATTTTTCGATAAAATGATTAGTCGACTAATGGAAGAAATAATCGACAGATTAGTCGACAATGAAAATAATCGTTAGTTGCAGCCCTTCCTGTCATACCTGCTGCTTCTTCACTTTCTTTTGCCAGACCTTTGTCCGTTGCCTCTCTGCTGCTTTCATTTTCTTGTTGGTACTCTGACATTTCCCTGAGTGGTCTGTGTTTTTCAATGAGGCATTCTGACTTAGCTAATCAGGCAACAGTCCACCTCACATGTTTATATTAGCAGCACTTGTGAGTTCTCCGCATCATGCACCTGACTCATGTCAGTTGGGCCGTACCATGTCACAATACCTGCAGGGGGGGCATCAGATAGCACCTTGAGATGTGTTTTAAGTATAAAATTACATTTATGTATTGTGTAAATACATAGAATTTGTCAGTGATTTAAGTCATAAGTAAAAAGTTGTAATTAATCCCATTTAAGGGTCAGTCATAGACCTTTTCATGCCCCCCCTTTGGCCTTGGGCTGGGGTCATCTGTACCCTTTGACCTCCCTGACGGCAGGCCTGGACACTAGATATCAAACAAAAGCCAGACACAGTATTGTATTATGTTTCTGTGAGCTGTTAATTCACCACTTCTAAGCAGAAGGCTGAAGATAACATTATCTCGGAGCCTGACTGGCCAAAACCTCCATCTCCTTCAGACTCACCCTGGTCTGGGTCTGACTGCCTACAGAGCAGAGCAGTGTCAAAGCAAGAATCGCTGACTCTGCAGCTAAATCTAGGGACCAAAATGTCCCTACACATACACTGACAGAAAAACAAAACAACAAAAAACAGACCGCTTCACTTGAAGGAATATCAGTCGCCTGAAGGGTCACCAACTGATGATTTGATCCATCAGCTTTCAGGAGGCAGACCTGAGTAAGACTCATGATTTTATTCTGACATCAAAATTTGTCTATAACAGTGAACTTGTGTGAAAAGTTGTGCACCATGTTTCACTGTCAAACTCAACATCAACCAGCACAAGACCTGTCCCCACCTCTGACAGAGACAGGAAGTTAAAGTATAACAGCAGATCACAGCAGCTTCCTTGTTGCTGGGAAGAAAAGGTGGACAGTCAACCTACTATAATCTAATCTACCACAGTCCCTCATCTCCTGCTGTCATCCTCCATCATCTATCATTAACTCTGCTCTCATCTAGCACACAGCTGAACTACAATCTACTGTAATGTGGTACAGAAGCTTTGTGTGTGTGTGTGTGTAATGTGGGAGTGAAACTTTCTCAGTCTGGTTCATACGTACAGTTTGACAGCAGCAGATACAGCGTGCGGCTCTAAAACAATCACACTTTCACTTCTCTTTTTGCTAAATTTAAGTGCCGCTGCGATGCCTCCACACATCGACACATTTCAGTTTGCAGTCAGACCCCTCATGAACCTGCCTGATGCTTCTCACACAGACAGAGACAAGGCCGTGTAGAAGGATAGATCACTTACTGCTTTGTGGCTCCATGCTGCTGGGAGTGTCTGCAGAGTCCTGGGGAAGGCCAACGGACCAGTAGGACATTCCTACTGGAGGTACTGGTTAATCACTATCAGAGCAGAGAGGAGGCCTGGATTCAGCTGTCACCCTGCACACACACGGACAAAGCAGCAGTGATGAAGTAAAGCAACACTAAAACAGTTTCTACCCATTAAACAGACACAGTTTAGCTGTACGGCCCAAATGAGACCATATTTATTTAAAAACTATGACTATTTTAAATGCATTTTGAAAATGATGCAGGCCAACAAACACCATCACAAACTATGAGTGTTGATACATTACCTGCAACAAGCCTGCACAACCCTCTAAATGTGCTATTATAAAAATAGAAAATGTAACCAAGACCCTCCGAAGCAGCACATGTATTTCATCGAGGCAGGTGAGCAGCCCAAACCACAACCAAGAGCTGCTGTAGGCCTCCTCGGCACCGCGCCGGACTGGCTGCTAATGGTTGATCTGGTCAGGCAACTCAAGTTCCCAGCACACATCACAGTGACATTTTTGCGACCTGACATCATTCTGTCAGAGGCCACTAAACAACTTGCCCTGATGGAGCTGACGGGAAGAGGAAGAGTCATTTGAAAGGAAGAATGCAAGTACCAGGAGCTGGTGGAGCAGTGGCAGGGCAGGGTTGGAGAGCACACTGCCACCCTGCAGAAGTAGGCTGAAGGGGATTTGCCGGTTGGTCTCTCTTTCGAACCAACACCCAGATGTGAATGAGTGGGCTGATGAAGAAAAAAGTCACCAGGGCTATGACACGTACAGCAGAGAGAGCCTCCATGTTGCGTTGGATAAAGAGGGGCGATCCATGGGCTAATGGTGCTGAGACACAAGTCAGGGCTTGGTCAACCCTGGCTGGGTCTCCTGTGAGGGTGTATGATGTTGCGAGACCTGAAACACCCGATGAACCCAGGATACATCACTGATGATGCGTCCCAGCGTCTGTAGGATGTATCATTCACCATTTTTAAAATATTCTGCATCAAACTACACTGTAGTGCACAGTCATTAAATAAATGTACTGGACTCAGGGAAAAATAGCAAAGCCGTTCTTCAATACACAATATTGTTAAATCTTTCTTTTTTCTCTGAGAAAGAAGAAATTTTAACTTGAACAGGTTCCTTCCTCTGGCCACTGAGCACTGCACTATACTGTGTGTACTAACTGAACTATTTTTAAAGAAACATCACACCAAGGGAACTCAGCAATTCAATATTACACCTCCACAAAAGGAAACAACATGGGGCTGACATATAATTCATAATCTGTCATGCAGTTGTCTCAATAATGTAGATTTTTACTATATGACTGTTATTTTTTGTTTATGCTAGAGCTGTACCGACACCGATACCAGTATCGGAAATGCCTCTGATACTGCCTAAAATGCGGTATCGGGTATCGGTGAGTACAGCCTATGACCAATTCCGATACCACGTAATGCCTCACGTCATTACGCGTACGCACGCTACAGGCAAAGGAAACAGAAACGGAGCGAAGTTTAAAAAGCATTCTACTGTAGCCTTTAAAATGTTTTTACCAAATTGTGCGGCTGCACTTTAACCTGTGTCTTGATCTGTGTCAACACTGGATAATAATAATAATAATAAAAAGCATTTATTCTACTATTATGTATTTATTTCTTAATATTCTACATAGAGTTTTAGGAGTTGAGACATACAACAATTCATATCCGATCCATTTTTATTTTACGTTCGGTATCGGATCGGTACTCGGTATTGGCAGATCCCTAAGGTTCAGGGATCAGAATCTGTATCGGGAAGGAAAAGTGGTATCGGTACATCTCTAATTTATACCTACACCAAGGATATTTCAGAATGTATATTTTGTCCTTCCTATTTCATTATTATAGCTCTCATTAATACTGTATTTTATTTTATTACATTATATTTTTGTACTCTGTACTCAGGTCTCACTTGTAAATGAGATCTTGATCTCAGTGTGACTTCCTGATAACATATAGTCTATGCATTCTGACGTCCTGAGTATGTGTTAAGACCTCACACTTCCCTTCATGTAATGTGTGTTTTCTTCTCTTAAAGTTTCATATTTAAAATTTAGGACACAAATTATATAAAAATATCTAACATTTTAGTTTTTTCTTTTTAATAAAACTGAAGAAAAAAATCTATAATCCTGTTTTGTCTTTGTCATTATGGGTGTTGAGTGTAGACCGATGATAGAAATATGAATTTAAAAGATTTTAGCATAAAGCTGCAACATAACGTGAAAAACACAGCTTTCTGAATGAAAGCTATCTACTCATTTAATTAAGATTTTGCATAGATAGACTGTCATATAATTGCATTTATATACATTTAACTTCATTTGATTGAAATGTAATTTTCTATTTCACTTATAATCTAATTTAATTTAACCTTTAATCTAATTTAATTCAAATTTTATTACACTTTTCATGTTATTTCAAACACTTAACAGTCCAGACAAAACCCAAAGGCAAAATGGAAAAGCAACAAGCAATATGTTCAGTGTCAGGGTTGAATCTTGTTTTAGTGGAGAATGTAAATGTAAGCATGTAGACCTGTGCTTTTTTATTTTTAATTTAATCATGTACTTTGTGATCTTTAATTAATTTATCTATTTTTATTTAATCATGAACTTTGTGATTTTTAATTTATCTATTTTTATTTAATCGTGAACTTTGTGATTTTTATTTATTTGTTTGTTCAATTGTTTTAATTATTTTTTATTTTAATCATGTACTCTGTGATTTTATTTTTATTTTTTTATTTAATCATGTAGTTTGTGATTTTTGATTTAATTTATTTTCTTTTTTTTAAAGATATTTTTTCGGGCATTTTTAAGCCTTTAATCGATAGGACAGATGAGCGGGAGAGAGAGAGGGAGTGACACGCAGCAAAGGGCCATAGGCTGGAGTCGAACCCGGGCCGCTGCAGCAACAGCCTTGTACATGGGGTGCCTGCTCTACCACTAAGCCACCGGCACCCCTTAATTTATTTTCTTAATGTTTTTATTTAATCACGTACTTTGTGATTTTGTGTTTATTTTTAATTCTTTTTTAAGTAGTTGGAAAAACTTAACACCTTCATCACTAACTCTCCAAAATGCCATGCTATATTTGAATAAACATGGTAAGCCATAAATCTAGGTCAGCACACCCTCGAGCTGCAGAGACTCTCAGACATCCAGTGAAGCTGCAGAGGAAGGGCCCTTAAAACTCTTCAGCAGGTCCTCCCTGCTGCTGCTGCTGCTGCTGCTGCTGCGTGTTTCCTGGAGGATCTGACTCAGAGTGAGCAAAGATGCTACGACAGTGTCTCAACTCTGAATTCATCCTACACTAAACCACAACATGGAAACTGCAGCAAAACCTGGACACAAAAGCTGCTTATGCTGCTAATGGTGTCCACAGATACCACTGATATGTTAGATTTGCAAAATATCGACATTTCAAAGGTGATGTAGTATATGAGCTGACTGTCACTGGGAGGTGGAGGATGGCGTGTCACCTGGCAACACTCCTGCCAAGCTGCAGACTACTGTTCAAGCCAATAACAATAAAGCGGTTGTTTTTAGTGAGTCATTGCTGTTTTAACATCGGGGATAGTGCCTCGATATGTGGTTGTTTTTCACCGCTTTTCCAGCGAGGACTTTTCCCCCAAAACATGATCTCTTCTGCACCATAACTAAGTGCTTTTTGTGCCTACATCAAACCACACATGAATCACAGCCCTGTTGGTCCAGTTTGGAAACCTCAGAATTGCATCTCTGCTTTTTGCAGATGATGTGGTTCTGTTGACCTCATCACACCGTGACCTCCAGCATGCACTGGGGCGGTTTGCAGCCGAGTGTGAAGCGGTCGCGATGAGAATCAGCACCTCCAAGTCTGAGGCCGTGATCCTCTGCTGGAAACCAGTGGATTGTCCCCTCTGGGCTGGGAGAGAGTTGCTGCCTCAAGCAAGAGAGCTCAAGTATCTGGGAGTCTTGCTCACCAGTGAGGTTTGAATGGAGCATGAAATGGATCACAGCTGCAGCGATGCAGGTGAAAGGGACGTCTGGGGTGCTTTGCTCAGACTGCTGCCCCCGCGACCCGGCCCAGGATAAGCGGATGAAAATGGATGAATGACAGTCATGAAGTTTCAATGTGTCCCCTACATAATAACATACAAATGTATAGTTTCCATTGCAGAAATATACAATGCTAACACATTTTCTGAAGACTGAGCTGCAGTGAGTGCTCAGCTACAGACCTAAGCTCAGCCAATACACTCTGCAAATGCCCCCCAAAAAGAGCGAGTGCATGTTGGGAATTGTATCAGAGTTATACAGAGTTATATAGAGTTTACAACATTTTTTAACATGTTTATCGCAGCCATGAGATCCTCACTGGTAGGAGAAAGGGTGCTAGTAGCATTACCTTTAGCTTTGCCTGAGACAACTAGTATAGTTGAGGTCTCGTCAGAAATTTCCTCTCAGGGGCACTTTTCTTGTTTCTTTCCTTTGTCTGGTTTTGTCACATTGTATAGAATTTCACAGCTCACTTCAAAATCACAAATTAGGAATTAAAGCCACAGTGTGTAGGAATTTCTCCCATCTAACGTTGAAATCATATATTGCATTCAAACAGATAGCACGCTCTAGTGCCTCACTGTTTCAAACGCGTATTGCAACAACAGCAGCTGCTGTGCACCAAAAAGCTTTGATAACATTGATGAAACCATGTCATCCAATACTTCATGGAGTATTCATTCAGGCTCCTTTACAGACGCACACGACGCAAGTTGACAAACCCCCTCCTCACCATGCTGGCTGTGTGTTCAAAGTAGGACTGTTGGAGTTGGGTGTAAATGGAAACAAACCAATCACGTCTTGTCTTTTGACAACTGACAAGTGGCTCAACCTGTCACACCTCATCCCTCTCCTTGCATCACTGTGCCGCTGACAGCTGTTAGCGGTGTCGCTACTACCCCGGCACTACTGCAGCATAACAAAGTCCCACTCTTTGAGCATAATGCAGGATCATGCATATGCAGCATCACGGGAGACGGAATCCTTATCGCCAAGAAAACACAAAAGGAATTCAAGAAACGAGGGTCAACATCGGGGTAGCCTTTCCCAGGTGGAGAGAGCTGCTGAAGGAGAAAGGTAACGCCAGGCCAGTGCTGCTGTTAGCTGGGAAACGGCTAACAGCTAACAGCTAACAGCTAACAGCGGCGCAGTGATGCAAGGAGAGGGATGAGGTGTGTGAGGTTGAGCCACTTGTCGCTGTTAGCTGTGAGCCGTTTCCCCGCTAACAGCGGCGCTGTCCTGTGATTGCATTACCTTTCTCCGGCACCGGCACTTGTGACTAGCCTGCTTGCTGCTGCTTTTCGTCACTCTACCTGCAGGCGGAAACCGGAAACCAACAAGTGAAAACGCAAAAGGCGATTCCATATTTCTCAAGCATGTCCTTGTATGCACCTGTATTTTCAAGATGGCGCACGTACATGATGAGACACCGGTCGCAATGTATATGTAAATGGGAATTTCGGAGCTTATGGACATACTTAGATACGCTGATGGAGGTAAATACACATGTGCTAGGACACACTTTTGACTGCAAAATTTGTTTGTCTCAAAGAACAACTGAAATTGTTACACATAGTGCCTTTAAAGGTCTTTAGGGTCAGGTAAAAAGTGAAGTCAAGATGGAGCTCCCCAAAACCACATCTACTCCATGACAGGAACCATGATATCCAGATGTCAACATGGTTCAGATGTCCCTCTCCACAGCAACACTTTCCAGATCCTCCTGGAGGACTGCGAGGCGTTCCCAGGCCAGATGAGATATGTAATCCCTCCAGTGTGTTCTGGGTCTGCCCAGGGGCCTCCTACCAGTGGGACGTACTCAGAACACCTCTAACTGGAGGCATCCTGATCAGATGTTGAACCACCTCAACCGACCCCTTTCAACATGAAGGAGCAGCGGCTCTACTCTGAGCTCCTCACCCTGTCTCTAAGGCTGAGCCCAGACACCCTACGGAGGAAACTCCATTTAGGCTGCTTGTATCCGCGACCTTATTGTTTTAGTCACTGCCCAGAGCTCATGACCATGGGTGAGGGTTGGGATGCAGATGGACCAGTAAATCAAAAGCTTTGCCTTCCTCCTCACCACGACCAACTGGCGCAGCGCCCGTATCACTGCAGGTGCTGCACCAAACCGCCTGATCCATCTCACACCTTCAGCTTCAACCTTATTCAGAACTAGGAAATATGACCACGTTACTCCAGTTCTTAAATCCTTACCCTACCTACCTGTCACTCAGAGAACTGATCTTAAAATCTGGCTGCTTGTGTATAAATCACTCTGTGGCTCAGCGCTCAAATATGTCTCTGACATGCTTGCGACATATGAACCTTCTAGGACTCTGCAGACATCTGGGGCTGGCCTATCCACCATCCCAAGAGTCAGAACAAAACTTGGTGAGGCAGCGCTTTGTTACCATGCAGCACAAACCTGGAAAAACCTCCCAGGAGATGTTAGACAGCCCCGACTCTGAACACTTCTAAATCAAAGCTAAAAACGTAAATCATTTAGTAATTAATTTGACATGTTATATCCTTTATCTTTACTGTTTTATTGTAAATCTATATCCTGTATTATGTTTTATGTTTTATTGCTGTGTAAAGCAGTTTGAATTGCCCTGCTGTATAAAATGTGCTGTATAAATAAAGCTGCCGTGCCTCACACACCAGTATAGAGTGCAACTGAAACATGAAGCCATAATAGCTCTCTCCTTAATGCCAGAAAAACATTGATTTAACATCGCTGAACAGAGAGGCTGCCTCAACCTTTTCTTTGGTTGATGCTACTGAGTGACTTTGGCACACAAAATTTCTGTTTTTGTCAATGGAGTCTGGTGTCTTTGACAGATGAGGAACTGAAGCCATTAACTGCTTTCCTGTCTGTACAAGCTGTCTGACAGAAAGGTAAAGCCCCGCAGAAACTGCCAACACAGCCTACACTTAGACTGATATATTAATTTTTACAATATGTTTAGCTGCAGCCCCCCCGTCCACAGCAGTACATTGCTTATCATCCATGTCAGACTCCAGCCTGCTTCTCCAAACTGGGGGCACACTGACTGACATGTTCTGCATGCAACACACTGGCTATGGATAAGTACCTCGTTTAACCCCGCTTCAAAAAATCTGAACTGTTCCTTTAAGTGGGAAGTTAAATCTTCATCATCTGTGTCATCCTCACACTGCAGCAGGTGTGTATAGCCATGAGGAGGAGGCATGACAACACAGTGTCTGTGGAGGAGCTCTGCTTGTGAACACATTGGAGTCACTGAGTCAGAGACAACTCCTTTAACTGATGTTTGCTAATACAAGAGTCCCTTTATTATTAAGGCTCAAACAGGAGGCTGTAGAGGGGTCTGTTAAGCGTGTGCAGCAGGTTGAAACCTACTTTAAAGCCTGAAATATTCCTAAAATTACTGCCTCTTTCTGCATTATAATAATACCGAATTTAAAAGTACTTCATGAGAGTATGGAAAATATGTTTGATTATAGTTCACAGAGTAAGTTATTAAAACAGGAGGAAAATATGTGTTAAATTAGCAGATTTTTCAACAGCGTTTGGTTTGTTTTTCCTCTGATGACAGGGGCGCGTGAAGCAGCCCTGATGGAGCTAACTTGGTGACTTTTAAGACTCCCAGTTGAAGCTAAAACATCAGACTCAAACTTTAATGACGCCACAGTGACAATAAAACTACTCACCACATGTCTGAGGACTCCTCTCAGCATGGCGACGCACTTTTACAGCTCCGAGTCGTTCACAGCGGCTGCACAGATTTCTGTTTGACACTGACGCTTCTCTGGACTTCCTGATTCCACGATGCAAACTTTCCAATCCACGCACACTGTGTCAAGTCCAGGTCAAGCCAGACTGGAACACGGAGTCATTTCCGGTGAGGGGTTTCAAAATAATGCCCAGCCGTTGGCGTCATTAAAACACACCCAGATAAATTTTTCAAAATAAAACAACAGTAATTCAGCAGCGAGAATATAAAATAAAGATAGATGGTGTTATATATTTCAGTTAATGATAAACCAGGCCCGACATTATTAAAAACAGAGAAATTCACATGTTGCTACTTCATAGGCCTTTACTTGAATTTGTGATTTACGGTGTCACAATTTTGTAATTTTATGATTTATGGTTTTACTAATAACTATGTTTTTTTTAAACTACTGGTTTTACTGATATTAAACTGTGATTGCTTCTGTGGACTTATCTTTTGTTTTAATTGTATTCAAATGTCCTTTTATATTGAATTGTCTTGTTGGCCTGTTTTCTGTTTATTCTGTCTACTTTTATGTGAGGCATAATTCCCTTGTTGTAAAGCACTTCTGGCTGCATATCCTTGAAATGCGCTAAACTATTATTATTATTATTATTATCATCATTATTATTATTATTAGAATATAACCCCCAACCCACCCACCTAAGGTGACATTGTAGACTTTGTGCAATAACTGTTGTGTTTGGCTGTTTTTATTGTTTTAACTTACTATTTATCATATATCTTAAAAATATATGAATGTGTGTGTTGGTGCATGTGTACATATTTATATGCTGCTAACTGTATTGCTCCAACAAAGTTTCATGAATAACATACAATTATAATAAAGGATCTATCTATGCATCCATCTATTATCATTATTATTATGTTTTCTTTTAAGAGGGACACTTAACCTTTTAACTAGTTTAACAGATATCACCATGAAACTTCCAAAGTTGATTAGTGACATTAAGAAAATTATTTTTAGTATTTAAAGTTTTCAGAAATTTCAGGTTTTAATATGCAAATTAGTCATTATCTACTGAAATATGGACTTTCTACATACATCTCCAGAACAGAAATCTGAACTAAAATAAACAGTAGTTTATTATGGAAGCAAAATAGCCCAAAAACTCAAAATTAATCAGTGCATTAAAAAAAAGTCTTGTCTTACCAGTTCCACAGTAAAAATATTGAGCATTTATTTTTTTACAAACAAGAACATCAGCTAGGCCTAATGAGAATTATTTGCTTTTTTATGCCTTCTACTTTTTTCTTACTCCAATGCTATCCACATACTCTCCACTCCAACATATCCAGCGATTATCTTGCACAGGGGTGTAAAACATGTGGCCTGTGGGCCAGAATCCGCCCACCAAAGGGTCCAATTTGGCCCACTACATGACTGGACTAAGAGGTGCCAGGTTTCAGGAGCAAGTTTAACAATGTGTTGCCTACTTTGTGTAAAACTCTGCCTCAAAGGCTTTTCCACCATGACCAGAATACAGATCTCTGATATAACAATAAATACTTACTGTGACCATGTTTAAAGACACTAAACATTGTGCAAAATATTGTCAATCAGCAGCTTCAGTCCAAAAGAATCTGTATCAGGAAATGTATGGATAAATGCATATGTCATAACAGAGAGAAGTCGACTGACTGAATGTGGAAAAACTGAGACATATTATTGAAATTGCACTTATTTTTCATGACATCTCAAGCTGTTCAACTGTTTTATAACAGGATGAACAGCTACAGAATGTACTTGTAATTCTTTACACCAAAAAAGGGAAAATATTGGAGCTGATGGTACTTATAGGTTATTGTGTGATGGTTTTATTGGTCCCGCCCGCTGGAGATCAAACAGTGCTATATGTGGCCCATGAACAACAAAGACTTTGAAACTCCTGCTGTAGCAGGTCCTAAATTGTGATAATCACTCACTAATAAACACAATAAGGTGACCAAGAGGTGGTACACTTACTGCAGACCGACCATTAGCATTAGATCTTTGTAGCATTTTCCCTTAATGAGCAATTTTTTAAATGTAAAAAGTCGGTTGCAGTTTTCTTGCCCCCCTCTGGGTGGTGCCCTTTGCAGCCACCTACATTGGTGTGAAAACACCCTCAACCAAGGTGTTGTACACTGGTAGTGGTGAACACAGTGTCAGCAGCTGATCCCCAGAAAGAACAACAGGTTCCTGAGTGTCTCTTTGATAATATTATAAATAGTAGTCCCTCTAAAGAAAACATGCCCTGTCATATCATATGCATATGTTCTTGTTCTTCACCTTTCCCAACAATCCTTTGGTTGCTGTGTGCAGAAACACATGCACTTGTTCAGCAACTTCACCAGGCTTATTGTATAAAAGAATGATGCATAAAGTACATTTCATTTTCTTTATTCAGAATTTCTATTTAAATACAAAACTAATGTGAGAAAAATGCAGAGACAGATGTGTTTCAATGTGTGATAATAAACTCTCACTCATGTTGGTAAAAAAAAGTTAAAGTTGACACTATCTGTTACAGTACTAACATGTTACTGGCAAGGTAAATATTACCTCATCTGGGACAGGAAACAGTTCCTTCCAACATCTGAAAGGGAAGGCACATTCTCCTCAGCAGAGAGAACATTCGTACTGATCACACCAGGTTTGAATCAGCGCTTGGAATTAGAAACATAAAGTATCTGCAAACATCAGCTACTCAACAGTTACAAAAATAAACAGTAGTTCTTGCTCAGACCTCCTCACATTGTCTACTGCAGGGAGAGTTGATGAGATTTTAATTGAACTCACATGAAAAATCATATTGTTGATTAATCACTATGTTTTGCACAGGTTTAAGACATGACGGGCAAATAAAAGGATCATCATAATGACTGGAGCATTTTTTCGAAAACTTTCCAGTTGAGGGACGTCGAACACAGCTGACAATCGATCAATGATCAACCACTATTTGTGCAGTAAAAAAGTTACTCATTGTGTTCTGTATGGGGGCCCATACAGACTGGGGCTGCCCTGGATTTCCCCCCTTAATTACTGTAGTAAAAATCACATACATACACCGGCCACTTTATTAGGTACACCTGTTCAACTGCTCTTTAACACAATAGTTAATCAGCCAATCACATGGCAGCAGCTCAAGACATTTAGTCATGTAGACATGGTGAAGACGAGCTGCTGAAGTTCAAACGGAGCATCAGAATGATGAAGAAAGGTGACTGAAGTGACTTCGAACGTGGCATGGTTGTTGGTGCCAGACGGGCTGGTCTGAGTCTTTACTGGGATTTTCAGCACAACCATCTCTAGGGTTTACAGAGGATGGTCCCAAAAAGAGAAAATATCCAGTGATCCAAAATGCCTTGTTGATGCCAGAGGTCAGAGGAGAATGGCCAGACTGGTTCAAGATGATAGAAAGGCAACAGGAAGTCAAATAAGCACTGGTTCCAACCAAGGTGTGCAGAAGAGCATCTCTGAAGCAACAACACCTTGTCCAACCTTGAAGCAGATGGGCTACAGCAGCAGAAGACCACACCAGGTGCCACTCCTGTCAGCTAACAACAGGAAACTGAGGCTACAATTCACACGGGTTTTCTCACCAAAACTGGACAATAGAAGATTGGAAAAACCACATTCAGATGGAAGCATGGATCCATCCTGCCTTGTATCAACGCTTCAGGCTGCTGCTGCTGGTGGTGTAATGGTGTGGGGGAGATTTTCTTAGTACCAACTGAGCATGGTTTAAACACCACAGCCTACCTGAGTATTGTTGCTGACCGTGTCCATCCCTTTATGACCACAGTGTACCCATCTTCTGATGGCTATTTCCAGCAGGATAACGCACCATGTCACAAAGCTCACATCATCTCAAACATGACAATGAGTTCACTGTACTCCAATGGCCTCCACAGTCACCAGATCTCAGTCCAATAGAGCACCTTTGGGATGTGCTGGAACGGGAGATTCTCATCATGGATGTGCAGCTGACAAATCTGCAGCAACTGTGTGATGTCATCATGTCAATATGGACCAAAGTCTCTGAGGAATGTTTCCAGCACCTTGTTGAATCTATGACACCAAGAATTAAAAAGGGGGTCCAACCTGGTACTAGCAAGGTGTACCTAATAAAGTGGCTGGTGAGTGTACTGATGTCTGGGGGAACTTAATAAATCAGAATAAATTATTGGAAAATTATTATAAAAATACAAATAAAACTGAGCATTAGTGGTTTTGAAGCTGTTGAGTAAAGCCTATCATCACCTACAGCACATCATAGTAAAGGTGAACAAACGCTGACTCTCTGGGATCTGACACACTCTGGCACAGACTAACTGATATATCGGCCTAACCCTAATCTCAACACCATGACTGAAGACAAAGAAGGGAGCGTGCTGGTGGGAGAGAAGTGTGATGTGAAGGGCAGTGCAGAGCGCTGGACGAATCACAGGGTTTCACTCAGTTTGATTGTCACTGCTTTCACCTCCGAGTACTCGGCCAGAGCGTACTCTCCTCTGAGAGGACAGAGACGACACAGGAGGCAGGTTAGAGAGGACACAGTGAAAAACTCAAGATCATGAAAAATTAAGAAACACTGATAGTTCTTACAGCTCTCTTCCGTTGCCGGACATCTTGTACCCTCCGAAGGGAGTCTGGGCGTGAAGAGCGTTATAGCAGTTTATCCTGAACAGAAGAAATGGTTTGATTTTATTTGTTGTCAGCTCTCTGTTTAAAGGTTACTTCCCCCACTAAATGACCATTTGTATATCAATTAATCTCCACCTTACCTTTGTTTTTCTCGCTTCACTCCACGATGAAGGGAGAATCCAAAAAAGGCGAACATTCTTCATGAATTGACGTAAACAGGTACCACATTTAACCAAAGCAGACTATGCCCTGGGGCCTCCTACCAGTGGGACGTGCCTGGAACACCTCTAACAGGAGGCGCCCAGGAGGATCCTCAGCAGATGCCCGAACCACCTGAACTGACCCCTTTCGACATGAAGGAGCAGCGACTCCACTACTCCTTCCCTAGGCTGAGCCCAGACACCCTTTGCAGGAAACTCATTGTGGCCGCTTGTATCTGCGACCTCATTCTTTCAGTCACTGCCCAGAGCTCATGACCATAGGTGAGGGGTTGGGATGTAGAGTTGTTATATAACGGCATAAGGGATATCGGCAAAAATCCAATATTGTGCATCCCCAGATTATACTGCATGAACTGTGTGAGAGTTTATATACGGATATTTTAGTATAGCTATGCTACTGTTAAACGTGGTCCCTGTTCATGAAGAATGTTCGCCTTTTTTTTTTTTTTTTTTTCCTTGGATTCTCTGTTCACTGTGGAGGTTTTTTCATAAATTCAAGGTAACACACAGTGAGTAAATGTTAGTAATGCTGGTTACTCTTTAAATATGGAGCTGGAGTCAGGACATGGTTAGCCAAGCTCAGCCTAAGGACTAGGACCAGGGACTTACCAGACAGTGCCAGTCTCCAGGGCTGCAGACACAGACAGAGCTCTGTCCATACTGGATGTGAAGACCGCTGACACCAGACCGTACTGTGAGTTGTTTGCTCTGTCGATGGCCTCCTGCTGGCTTTTAAAGCTGAATATACACTGCACTGGACCAAAGATCTGAGAGGGGACAGATAAATCAAATTAATATGTTTGCTGACCTCTCTGACTGACATTCACATAAAATAAAAAACATAAATGTGTCATATGAACAGAAAAGAAAAGCTAGACTGGTTAAATAAATACTGAATAAAACTGTACAGTCCAATATGATGATATGTGACAGTACGCCAGATGTGCAAACATAGAAGAATACAAACAACAGAGCAGCTGTGAGGTCAGTGGTTGTGATGGTACCATGACAGATGATACTGATGCATGTCAGTGATACCAGTGTCATGTCAAGAAAATGATTTCCAAAACCAGAGGATGAGACAGGGCTCTAATTTAGAGCTTATTTAGAGATAAAAATATTCAGATGAACCTCGATATCAGCGGATTTCAGTATATGTTTGCTGTAAAATCCTTAGTCCCAACCAGGTCTCCAGGAAGTGCACCGGGCTCTGAAGCCAACTTCTCATAGTGGCTGAACAGTAAAATTACAATTTCTGAGTCCGTCACGTGATGCCATGAGGCCCAAAAAGACTTTTTCCCATTTACTTACATTGGGAGGGAGGGTTGAGCGTCAACCCCCCACGAAATGACTCGTTTCACTATCAGAATTTGATCCATTCAGTCCGATAACATTTCTAAAGTCTAGAAGAGCTGCAGATTAAATCATTTTATTCATGGATGCCCATTCAAGCAAACTGGAAGTGGCCATCTCAACCGGCAGAAGTCTGTAGTGCCCATGCTCTGTGGGCCCAGTGATGCAGAAGCAGTGCAGATCACCTGTCAATTTTTTACGTGGTGGTTAAACATTTTTGGCTTTGTGTGCCACTGAGCAACTTTCACAGGAATGAACAAGATCCAGCCTTCAACGTTCAGTCTCTTTTTGTACATCCTAGGCACCAGCATGTGAACACAACCAAAGGATCCCATACGCCATGGTATTGAAGGAGGTTCATTCATTTCAGTGGAACCATCACAGCTGGATGGGGTGCACACAAAGAAAAACAGAAAAATCAAGGATGACTGAAGTAATTAATCACTCAAAGTCAAAATCATGAGATAATATGTTAAACTTCTTAGTTGGTGTAATTTGGGGGATTTGTTCTAGTATTTTTTTTACTAATCTCATAATTTTGAATTTCACTGTCAGAAACAGGCTTCCACATAACTAAGCAACACATTTACTTCTCCTCCTGCGTGTGCAGCTCCTCATCAGTGCTGACTGCAGCGTGCCTCTCTGCACTATCCATGGTGCAATTACAGCGCAGTTCCACAGGGTGTCAGTCACACACCGACACCGTCCTCGTCCCTGTCTGTGTCTGATTCATTGGTACTGAACTGAAACAAGTCGTACCTCTTCCTTTGCGATGCGCATGTGGTCTTTGACCCCAGAGAAGATGGTGGGCTGAATGAAAAGGCCCTTCTCGCCCAAAGCTGCTCCTCCATACTCCAGCCTGGCTCCCTCCTGCTTCCCACTTTCTATCAGATCCATGATCTTGTCAAACTGCTGTCGGTCGATCTGGAGTCAACATCAAGAGAGTAAGAAGAAAAGATAAGGAGACGGTTTTTAAATACGGGAATCCTAAATTTAGGAACTGATTTAGTGAACTTGGATGTGAACTTTGGACAGAGCCGGGCTGTTTCCACCTGCTTCCAGTATTTTTCCTGAACCAGGCTAACAATGTCCAGACTCCAAATCCGTACTTCCTACCTGTGGCCCGTGTGATGTTTTGGGGTCCAGCGGGTCTCCTGTCACAATCTTCTTGGCGTTTTCTATGCTGCGACGCACAAACTCCTCATAAATACTTTCCTCCACAAAGACACGTGACGCAGCCGTGCAGCACTGACCCTGGTTATACAAAGCTCCTTTCTGGGTTTCCTCCACAGCCAGCTGCACTGTACACACACACACACACACACACACACACACACACACATAAAAAATGCAGTATTTATTAGTATAACAAACACATACTGTCTGCCATCAGTTAAATGACAGATCATATTACATATGAATGGTTCAGTAGTAGCTGCACTGTACAGGCCAGTTTATCCTGCTACTGTTTCTTCTGCTGCTCTGTACTGATAGCGCTGTCTCTGCAGCCCCTCAAGCTACAGTATCTGTTTTTGATAGTGTGACAGTCGCTGAGATCTTCACCTTATAGTTGTGAGATGGCACAAAAAGCTGAGTTGTACAGATGAAAGATGAGACTCTCATGTTTCAATATTCCTGAGTCGTAAAGACAGGTAGTGAAACGCCCGGGGCTGTAGAGGTGTGAAGTAACCATGTAACAGGTCACACTGTGACTCCAGTGCATGCTGGAATATACATACAACATCTTTGTGTTGCATTTACTGATGTAAAGATGACAGAGACACAGAGTGTGTTCACTTACAGTCACAGTCAGCAAACACAATGCTGGGGTTCTTCCCTCCCAGCTCCAGAGTCACTCTCTTCAGATTACTTTTGGCTGATGCTTCTTTGATCAGCTGGCCGACCTGCACGCATGAGGGCACACAGAGTCACACAAAGAACCTTTTGAGGAACTCAGGAACTTCACTGGGACTAAAATCAGTTCATGTACAGTAGTTTAAATAAAGATATTCCCAGCATCGCTGAATGGCCACAAACAGTCGACACGGCTGCTTCAACTTGTGTCCAGCTTCACTCACAGAGCAAGGAAGTGCAGCATGAGTGGTACAAGTATTGAAAACGGACGAACATTTCTTATAATGTTTTTAATGATAAAAACTATATTATGTGGTCGGCTTCCCGAACCATTTAAGTCAGTGGTTCTCAAATGGTGTGCCATGGCGCAAATCCAGGTATGCTGTGGGAATTCGTAACCACACATTGTACAAAAAGTTATGAATACATTTTTAATTGACTGTATGAATATGAAATGGTGTAGTCATATTTCTGGTGAGGTGCACAACAGGCTACGGTGCACCTCCCCAGAAACGTAACTACAAGTTGCAGCGATGCAGACCTCCTGTCTATCTTTGTAAGCTGACACCATTTCCCTCAGTTGAAACGAAGCTTTTATTTACTTTAATCTCACAGATGAGAAACAATAAATTGTGAAGACAATAAAGCCTCCACTAAAATAGCATTTTAAGTCTTGTGTGTGATTTATCCTGGCTGAAATATGAGCAGAGGAAATCTCCGCTCCTTGCTAGGCTAATTTATACAATGTAAAATGCCATAGGCTTGTGCTAATAACGTTAGCATGTTGTATTTGTTTGGAAAACGTGTTTAGTATAAGACAGTTGTTTTGTCAGTGAACCTTGTGAGCTGTAATGGAGACGAATTTTTTAACATCACCTTTGTTAAATGTTGCCGTTGTTGAAATTGTCTCTATTAAGCCATGTTCAATGTGTGTTTTGGGTGTGTTATGTATCAACTAAACTTTACCGGACTTCACAGAAACTCCGCCGCTGACTAGAGTTTTGGAGGTTTAACTGCAGAGTGACACAGACACATCCCTGCATTAATATAAATGCTCACAACGGCGTAGGCTACATGCGTGTGCTATGGTGTAGGGTCTGCTGCACAAGTATAAATCCCCCTTAATCTATGCACATGGGGGTGCGCTTCTACACAGAGCCTACATAGAAGGCCATTAATTCAACACAAAAGTATAAACTCTGCTTCGGTTGTACAACTAACCAAAGTCAAAAAAAGAAATCATTACTAGCAGCACTGGACCACTTCAATGGCGTCTGGATTCTTTATCAAAGAAGTACACACCTCTGTAGAGCCAGTGAAGGCCACTTTGTCAATGTCCATGTGGCTGGCGATGGCTGCTCCTGCTGTGGGACCAAACCCTGGAACTATGTTCACAACTCCTGGCGGGAACCCTGCCTGAAATGGCAACCCAGAGAGCAGAGAGTGATTTATCTTCCCATTGACGAGCAACTCCTACTATATGGTTAAAAACATCTGATCCATTTGGCTAGTTCATGGTAGGTTCAGTATTCCTTTTATAAACTGTCTGTATGACCACTCTGTGATTATGTCTAGTGACGGACAGGGACCTGTGGGAGTCTGTGAACCTCACAGAGTTAAAGTGTTCACTGTCTCCCCTGCTGCGAACAGTCACTGAACATTTCGAAGCAGAGCAGTTTAATCACACGAGAAGCAGGATTTTCCACAAGAATACAGGCCCAGAATCTGTTCAAGAAGATGACTGTGAGACGTTTAAAGTCTCTCAGCCTAACATCAGACCTCTTTGATGAGTGATCCAACGTGGAGGGCCGTGAGGGGGGTCTGCTCTGCTGGCTTGATGACCACAGTGTTTCCACAGCTCAGGGCTGGTGCTATCTTCCACGTGAACATCAGCAGAGGAAAGTTCCACTGGCATAGACAGAAGAACACATGTTAGCTGATCTCGGCTTTCAATGTGTAACAGCACAAGTCAGGTTAATGCACATTGACACAAACAAAAGGCACGGTTAGACCACGATTCAAGCTCTACTCAGAGGTAAACTGAACCTTCCCCCCTCTATTGGACTGATAGAAAGTTATTTAACAAGTCATCGTACATACCATAACTTTGCTTTTCATTATTATTCAATTTATAAACATTACAAAGGTTAATCTGCGACAGGGCCATGGGCTAACATGCGCTGATGGGTCACTAATAACCTCCATTCCTCCAATGGCAGAGCCAAACTATTTTCAAATGTGTGAGAAGTCTGTAAGCCAAATTCAAGTTATTATTTCTAGTCTCACTCCGTCTTCTGATGGATCAGCTGACAGATCACATGACTCCTTTGTGTGCAACCAGTTGGCACGTTCAAACCAACAGCGACCAGATCTTCCAAAACGGCGGAAGTTTAATTTTCAATGAGAGCCTGGCGACTTGGGCGACTTGGACTACCTGGTCGTCAGCCACGCGTCTTGCGCGACCAAAGCAACCGGAGCGGGTCCGGAGGGGAGTTAAAACTAGTTTTACTTTATGGTAACGAGCTCCGACACAGTTCGGCAACAACCAATCAGAATGCTGATGTGCATTGATGAAGCGGGTCCCAGAGAACAAGCCATGTAACTTTGGTTCCTACAGCACACTTGTTACAACAATGGATATCGAGAGGTTGATTACTTGCGTTCGCGCCCACTCAGTCCTTTACAATGTGTCGCTGTTTGGTTACAGAGACCAAAATGAAAAGATTGAGGCTTGGGACTGCGTCACAGAGGTAGTTGGTTGGTCTGGTGAGTTTTAAAGTGTGAAATGTTAGTAATAGAGGAGAGAATTGCAGGCTTTATTGTTTAATTATGACCTTTTTAGGTGTTCTTTTTCTGTTTTCTGTTTTCATTGACCAAACATAACTGTCTGTAGGCCAACTATGAGCTTTTTGACTGGACAACAGCAAGCAGCAACTACGCTGCTTTCAAGCCAGTAGTCCGCTTTGTGGCTCCTTTAAATTGACAGGCACGATTGAACGTTCGAATGATTCACGTGATGAGCGACTAGAGCGACCAAAGCTGCCACAAATATTTTTGACAGTCGTGCTTCCTGGGCGTCCGCGAGAGACTTTGCCTCTTTGGAAGCTTTTGGTTTGAACATAGAGTTAGGCTTTCTGTGTAGGCGCATGGAAGGGCAGAGAGGCCCCAAAACAGGGCCATACCACCAAATATAATACTGCAAATGGAAATAAAGTTTTCTTTGACAAAAGTGTTCCCAATTGAAATGATTTAATTGAGAGGCTCTTCCAGATTTTCGAAAACGTGATCAGACTGAATGTGTTGTGATGCTTTAAACAAATATATTAAAACAAATGTATCCACTCATTAACAGACTCATCTTTTAAAATGGAAGTGGCATCTTGTGACAGAGCCGGAAGTTGTAATTCCACGTTTGGCCACTATGTAAAATAAACACATCACATCAGTACAACACCGCAAATTGACATTGTCTTCCTTCAACAACAAATGCACGTGGTTATGTTTTGCCAATATACACACGTGGTTGGGTTTAGGAGAAAAGAGTTTGGCTTTTTATGGGAAGCAAACACCTCTCTCCCAGGTGAAACTCAGTGGTTGTTGGATGATGATGACATCCCCACTTTGACCTGTCGTCATGGCTCCCCCTTGCCGCAGCATGTTTGTTGGACCTCATCAATCTCTAGTTGTGGAAGCAGTTGCTGTTTGTGGAACATTGGGCTAGGAGTTGGTTCTTTGTCAGTGTAGATGTTGGGTTTCGAAGCATCTATATATCCCACAACCTCTGCATGTCACCCCTCTCGCTGGGGTTACATGTATAGTAGCAATCCAACAGGTCCAGATTCTCTGCTCTAGTCCAACTATGTCTTCTTTCAGTAGCCCATTTCTCATTGGGTTGTCTTGGTTCCTCAGCAACTGACGCAGACCTTGTTGACTTGGGCACCGACTGAGCCGGTATGACTCTTGTGTTTGTGGTTTCTCTCATCCAGACTGGATATGTGTTACCCTACAGGCATGTAATAACCTGTTGTCAGCTCTGTGTCTTATGCACGTCTCGGCCTCCCGTTCATGGCGATGCAGCGCTGGATAACAATCACCACTCTCAGCTGCATGTTATGCACATCTGTCCCACTGCTGGGGAGGCAGAAACAAACACTGCCAACAAAGTTGCCTGCGGCCTCTCTTTCTCTCCCTCTCTTATTGTCCATCCCTCTCCCACGCGCACTTTCTCTTCCCCAGTTCTCCATTGTTCTGTCACTCCTCCTCTCCCTCTATCATGCCCCCCTGTTTCTCTCTCTTTCTCTGTTGGTTCAGGGAATGTTAAGAAGTTACAGCCTGGTGGGTCGGGTCGGGAAAAGAATCAAAGCTCTAACTCAAACCTTTCTGAAGCTGGAATCATAGGGCTGCATCCAACAATTCTTGTAACTGTAGCAGTTGGCCAGGTGTGTAGCCCTGTCCGAATAGGGTTTAGACTGCCTTGCTAAACCTGCCGCCATCTTTACCTGGTCGAGGATGAGCAGCAGAAAGTAATCACATAACCACAAACCAGTTGCTCTACAGTGAAGCTGCCCCCTGGACACACTGGGCAGAGGCATTATTAAAGTTTTTGGATAAAAACGGTAGCTTGTTTTTGTCATTCTCTCATCACTGCAACAGTCTCCAATGGAAATAATAATGACATGAGAGGCACAAACTGGGGCTAATAATCCAAACAACACACACATCACCAGTTCTTTGTTTTGTCCAGAAAAAAAAATCCACTTTTTCACTTGGATGTTGGTCTGCAGAGAATATACAAGATAATAAAAGGAGCCTTAAATCATTAGGACTGGAGGTGATTCAAAGTTAGCAAATTCAGAAAAGAGGTCATTTATTTTCCAGTTGCTCATTTCCATGCTGGAAATCAGTGGACAACTAATTGGGCACTCAAACCCAAATTAGAAAGCAATGCATGTGAGTGCTGCATGTTTATTGTTTAGGCATTGTTAACTTTTACAACACTTTGGAAACACTCACAGCCATTAAGGGATCCTGGGATCACAAGTGGGGAGAAAAAGGTTTCCTGTTTTCCTCTGAGTATGACTCACGCTGCGTGTGCGCCAGCAGTGCTTTCAGTAATTACACAACGTCCTTCAGTATAAATTTCACTTTTATGATATAATCTCCCATGTCAAACAACAGCCATTTTGTTCCTTTGTTACCAAAGCAACATTCGAGGTTATAGGCTCATGCTCAAAGATAAAAACTGAATGGCTTTATTCTGTCATGATGCTGAAATTATGCGTATGTGTCTGTCTGGATCTGAGACAAAGTGCAACACGATACGTCCGAACACCAAAAGTTGCCCCACCCTAGATCTGATGAAGTTATAATCAAAAGAGACAAAAATACATATATTCCAATGTGTGAAAGTGAATCCAAGCTGCACAGGACCAGAGCTGTGTGTTCCTGTGAGAATGGCCCCGGAGGGATTAAGAGAGAGGAGGTCTTGTTTAGAGAGAGCAAAGATTAAGATAAGGTTTCTGGTACACTTACCAGGGTTTCATTTCATCCTCACATCCAGACAGTGCATTCAAACTGCCTTGCTAGCACTACACGTTTATGATCACTGCTTCTCTGGAAAGTTAGGTTCAGTTTTTAGTGGTTCTCATTAAGCCTGAGTATTGTCCCAAGACAGTCAGAGACATTAGCTGTGTAGATAATAGAGCCATTCACTGCTGTGACCTGCTGAAGTTTAATCTTAGCACTCTTGTAAAATTCACCTAAATTCACTAAAAACGCCTATCCAAGGCATACCCAGAGGAAATTACAAGCTGTTCTTTCATTCTTCCATTTTTAGTACATGTACATGCATGGCCTCATTTGAAAGGTCACACTGACGTAGAGCTGCCCCCTAACAGTCCACCTAACGTTAGGCGACCAGAAAGGTCATTAATCCGCAAGGTTTCAATGGGCGCTTAGTCGCAGAAAACAAACATGACACTCTATTGTCAAAATAAATCCAAACCTATATGACTGGACCATGTGGGACTTTAATTTGAAAGGACAGACACAGGAAGTGTCCACGCTCAGCAGTCAGACAGGAGTCAGGTTAATCTCCAGGGCTGGTACCTGCGGTTATTCCACAGGCTAGTTAATAACATGTCGGGCAGGAAATCCAAAGTGTGGGATCATTGTGAGAAGGTGAAGGACGAACCCAAGGTGATATGTAAACTCATCTTCATTGGTCGACTACAAACATGACGTATCATGTGAAACATGGAAGTAGCTACATGCCCATTAGCCCACAGCGTCATTAACAGGCGGCTCGCTCAGTGTGTGACGTGCACTTGGAGATAAAATATAGGCCTATATTAATGAAGGTTCATTAGTACGGTTTGTATTTCTCTGTAATGTAGCACAGTGTTAACAATGTTACTGATACTATTCTTTCTCACACCTTCAACTCAAACCATTGTGTTGCCCTGCCCAAAATATACAATTTAATAATTAAATTAATGTCGTAAACATGCGGGTGACTAGTCAACTAATGGCCCTACATGATGACTACTGGTCGGCTAGGAAAATTCTTACTCGAGGGCAGCCCTACACTGAAGTGCTTCTGTCATATAAGTTCCAAGTTGGGAAATACACTATACACTACACTATCTTTATCAATTTTATCTGAATGTACTGTTCAGTTATCCAGAGCAGCGCACTCTCAGAGTGGCAGAGCGCACTCTGGACACTCTGTCTGTGGAGACGGAGCAGCAGAGCGCCGAGCAGAGTGAATGTGTGATTAACTTAACCGTTGGTTCATTCATGTAGAAATATAACGCTGCGTTTCTTCCACCAACAGGGCTCTCATTTTAGTGTAGAGCGTCAGACTGAATTTACCAACGCACCATGTCAGGTCACTCACTCTCCGGGACCGCCAGTAATACTTGAATAAGTAAACACTGACCAACGGGACCAGACTGGCCGACCCGTATGCTCTCACTCAGTGGATGGATGATGTCACAGGAAGCCAATCTTACAAAGGAGGACCACACTTGTTTGTTTTGCTATGGAAGCTAACGTTAGCTAATGTGCTAAAAAGTTAGCGTTGCAGAGAAATCCAATCTTCCTCTTAATCCCTCCCCAGTTTCTGATGAGGTGGACATGATAACCCTTAATACACATAACCTTATTCATCCCTACAACAGGAAATACTTTTTCCCTAACCTGATATGAAGTGTGCGCTGCACATGTGAGCATTTTTGATGATGGCCTCCGTCCAGTCCTTTGGTCTTATCACATTTAACCATAGTTGTCTTTGTTTTTATTAACCGGCAGTGGCGGCTGGTTTTGAGCGATGACTCCTTCTATTCTGGCTCCCAATAACACAACAAGACAAACACATTTTAACACTCCCATGGAGCCTACAGCCCTGTGGGGGAAAGGCAGGTTTTGCCTTCAGCTTATAAACTGACGTCATTGTGACATGAGCCATCAAAGGGTCTATAACGTTTTCTTTAGGAATAGATGTGTATGGCAATAGGCCTGTCTGGTTCTCAGCGCGTCGTGTGACCAAGATAGTGCTCCTGGAGGCTTGGACCTTTCTCTGTACTGATCCACAGATGAAGCTGATTACTACGTTCTCTGACTGAGGAGAGGACAGCAAACATGCATAATGGTTTTTACTCAAACTGTCAAAGCATACCTTTAACTCTGATGTCAGACTCAAAACACATGAATGACGTACATGTACACAGAGAAAGAGTACAGCAGAGCCTTGTACCACAGCACACAGGCCTATCAGAGGTTGGGATCACAATAGTGTGTTGGCCTCAAGTAATAAATTAGATATTGTGCAATGTTCTGATTTTTAAATGCTTATTAGAAACAGACTGTGTTACAGCAGAACAGTCAGGCATCCTGATGTACCTTTTATTAGATCCCCTCAACATCATACTCACTGTAACTGTATATGACAACAATATTATTTATTTTATTTACAGTGTGTATGGGTGTGTTTCATTTTCACACCATGCCAGAATGGTAATAAGAATTCCTATTATGTGTTATTGCTCATAAATTCAAACCAGATCTCCTCTGGACTTACTGGAATGATGGCTCCACATACGCCAACAGGTTCGTGTTTGGTTAAACACACAAAGTTTTCATCTGTAAAAGAGAGAGAGAAGAAACAGTACAATCAGTTTGATCCACTTTACTCTAGGTGGGGGGGTTATTCAAGCACTGCCAATACTACTTTTTAAAAATTCTGTTATTGCTTCAAGGTACACTTAAATTTCAAGGCAATTGGAGGTCAAGTAGATGTTTGCACAAGTAAGATTGTTCGGTTAGTTTCAAAGTTAAAACATGAAGTTCAACCATCTGCCTTCACATAACTGACATCTCATGCTGAGAGAGAAATTTGATGTGAGATGTTTGAAAACATCAAACTTCAACACCAGTGTGTCTTCTGTTAAAGGTCCAGTGTGTTGGGTTTAGAAGGATATACTGGTAGAAATGGAATATATAATAATGAGTATAATTTCTTTAGTGTATGATCACCTGAAAATAAGAATTGTTATCATTATGTTTTATCTTAGAATGGGCCGTTTATATCTACATAGTGAGCGGGTCCTCGTCCATGGACCTGGCCATGTTGCACCACTATGTTTCTACAGGAGCCCAGAACAGACAAACCAAACACTGGCTCTGGATAGGGCCATTTGCGTCTGCTGACTTAGTTAGCAGCCCCTCCGCAACGAGCAGTGTCAGAGAAACAGATTTTTTTGACGTGAAACTGTTTTATTCAGTATTTTTACTGATTTAAATCACCAGGGGTCTCATTCATAAAACAATCAATAGGATCCAAAAATGGTGTGTGCCAAAATATATTTCATAACTTTAACAATCAGGCTCCCACCTCACCATCTGTGTTGCCAATTACCTGTCCCCAAAATGTTCATGAGCATGGGTCAAAGTTTCTCCCATCACCTTTTGCATGGGTAGCAGCGTACGCCTCTTTTAGGCCTTGTTTTGTGCGTACGCAGTGTTTGTAAATGACACCCCAGGTCTATTTGTTTGAGACCTCTGCGGATACTTCAGCTCCCGGTTAAAACCTCCTGAATGTCTGGATTAAAAACAAAGTGAGCGCACGTTACTGAGCAGGTGCTGGGTTAGTGGCCCAGCTGCAACGTGCCACTGATATCGTATCGTCAAACAGTGCCGAGTGTCAATTTATTTTATTATATAAATTATTAATATTACAAATACAAATTAAACTTTGGGTAGTCTACTGTAGATGCATTTTGCTGCTGCAAAAAATGGCTGAAGTGAGATGAACAGACTGAAATCTTACTTTAAAACTCACAGACTTTATCTTATTAGATAAAACAAAGTTTGTGGTGACAAAGTTTTCCTTTGAGGACACGATTTACAGTTGAAAAAAAGTAATAAATCGTTATATATTTTATTCAAAACAACAACTGTGCCGCATTAATCCTAACCCACATCAACGTCATGTTTCAGTTTCCCTTACATTGTGCTCTTTAACTTTCTAATTCAAAGTGCAACACTTCTATTGTACTGTTAAGCCGTTTATACATCAATCCTTTAACAATGTCCCACCAGCACTAACAATGAGATCAACACTCCTACAGTTGTACTCTACATGGATGTGTCAGCAGATAACTGGTCAAACCTGGCCTCCCAGTCTGCACGCTGACCTTCTCCAGTTTCCCATGTGACTGATCGCAGACTGGGAGACTCCCATCTCCAGCTGCCTTTATCTTTGAGTCACTGGCTGAGTTCATGTTCAATCACAGCTAACTGAAGGTTAAATGCATCAAAGTCAGTGGGGAACGTCCTTGTACGTCTTGGGGGAAGCGGCTGTCAGTGTGTAACACAAGATTCAAACGGACAGCCTGAGGGCGACTGTGGCTCTGAGAGGCCAACACCAAACTGACGGAGAGAATATCCTACTGTTCTGATGGACTTTAAATACACAGGGGTTAAAGAAGTATTTAGATCTCTTAAGGTACTTAAATCATTACAATATAATTCCTTTTTTTATTAGTGTGATCTTTAGAAAAGTAGAAGTCATTAGGTGTGTGTTATGTTGCTGCAACCTGTTCTTATTCCCAGTTTGTCAAATACTGAAGCTTTGTCACGCCCCTTGGCGACACACAGGGCACCCTTTAGGGTCTCTCTGTGATGCGCAGCTGAACTTATGATGTTCGGATTTTCTCTTTCTTTATATGTACATCGGCAGAGGTCTCTTCCTCTCCAAAAACAAACAATTTAAAGCAGTGAAAACACTGAATAAAACAGTTTTGTGTTAGAAAAATGAATGTCTCTAGGATGCAGTGAGGCTCGTCAGAGTTTAGCCACCAGACGGTGACAATCATAAATTGACTTCCAGTCAAATCTATGGCACAAACTTTCAGGAGATTTTTACCAGAGCCAATTATCCTCAGAGGTCTCTTCCTCTCTCAAACAAAGTGACCTGGTGATTTAAACCAGTATACACACTGAATAAAGCAGTTTTGTGTTAAAAGAATAGCTGTTTTTTGGACGCTGCTCGTTACAGAGGGGCTTCTAACTACTGACAGGAAAAACCCAGACAGCGGGTGGCCCTATCAGAGCTTGTGTTTGATTTGTCCATTCTATGGAAACATGGCGGTGCAACATGTTGTACTCTGTGGAGGCAGACCTGCTCCCTATGTAGATATAAACAGCTCATTCTAAGGTTACAGAAACACAACAATTCTTATTTTCAGGTGATCATACATCTGCCAGTATATCCCCCTAAATCCTAAACACTGGACCTGTCAGCAGCTTTGGGAAACTAACTTGAGAAATCTCTAAGTTAGGATGGTTTTGTAACAGCTGAATTCCTATCCTAGGATAAGATAAGATTCTTTCCTAAATGAAGAAGGGAAACATGTTTCTGTAATACCAAAAATCCTGAATGTCATCCCAAACTGAGATAAGATAAGATTTAAAACTTAAATTTCTGTAACGAGGCCTCCTGCATCTTTGCTTGGTTTTTAACTCTTGGACTTTCTATTTGTGTAATTTCATGTCCTGATTTTCATAATATCAGATAAAGTAAACTCTCCTGGTGTATTCCTCATGATGACACAGCTGATCTTTGAAGGTGAGCTGTCTCCCTACACACACAAACATCATGCAGCTGGGCCGACCTGGGAAAGTCAAGAAGCTTATGTCAAATTTGTCATTTTCAGTCAAATAAAAACTAAAAGCAGCCGAGCAAACACTTATTATGTCTGCAGAGCCACTCAGACAATTCCGATGCTGGGAATGAATGAAATGAAAAGTGAAAATGTTTCTTATCTATCATTGGCAGTGTCTGGGAATGCAGGTACTTTTGGTTTCATTTGTGTGTTTCTTTCTCTCTCTGAGTTATTTATAACGGTGCTGACTGGAAATGAGATGTTACATGTGACTGTATTCAGGCTCTTACTTTAAACTTACAAGAGAGAAACTTGTCCAGCATCTTTAATGATCAGTGAGTTGTCCCGACTTATCCAGAAAACATGGCTTCATCTGCATCCAATGAAAGTAGCAGTCCATACAGTAGCTCCACCACTGAATCATGTTTACAAAATTCCAGTCTCTATTCACAGCTCACGTGTGGCCTGCGACTGTTTTCTTATCAAACTACGACTCGGTTATGTGTCTCGTCTTTATGACTGGTCATGAAACTGCTCCAGTGTGACGGTGGGGATTACTGGCTGAGTGTCTGCCGGCTCGGCGAGGCATTGAGCCAACACTGATTGTTAATCCTCACACACACTGTTGCACCTCACTGATTACTATCTCAGCCTCTTCCTCTTCCTTTTGTCCCGCCGTGCCTCACATCTCTCACCACTCTATTGGGATCTAATCGGGAGGAAAAGGTGAGCATGTTTTGTCTATGTGCTGTCCCGCAAAGTAGGATCTGACAGGAGGGGGAAGTATTAAGAGGCTGGATGAGATACCACCCAGGGCTAAGGACAATCCTGAGTCAGGACAAGTCACTTGCACTTTGGGTCATTAACTTGTTTCCTAACGGTGCGCTGGTCACAGAGCGACTGATGAGGCATAAAAACAAGTTCCCCATGTGTCTAGTGCACACTGGAAACTCATCCATGGCCCCTATTAATTATCTTGTGCACACTTTTAATTGTTTTTATTTATTGATTGATGTATACTCATTTAACATTGTTTTATATGGAGCTCATAAAGGAAATGAAGAGAAAAAACTGATGCACTTACATGTATGAGAGCAACCCAATCGCCACAAAAAACATTGTACTTTTCTGCAAACCACAGATACATTAAATTATTAAATTTACACATGGAATCTTAATGTTTTTTCATGTTTCAGAAATTATGTGGTTAACGAGTGGTTAGGTTTAGGCACCAAAAAAAAAACACTTGGTAATGGTTAGGAAAACATCACGTTTTGGCTTAAAATACTCACTTTTGGTGGCACAATGCCAGCTGGACATGCAGCGATGTCTTGACAAAAAACAACCGCTTTTCATGGCACTATCATGACAGAAAGGGCACTGATGTCTTGACAAAGACAGACGCTTTTTATGGCACTTTCCTGACAGAAAAAGCAGTGATGTCTCTGTAAAAGCACCAACTTTTGGTGGCGCTATCCCAACTGGAAACGAATCAATGTCTTGGTAAAAAAAACTATCACTTTTAATGGTACTTTCCCAGCAGGAAAAGCAGCGATGTTTTGGTTAAAAAAACAACCTCTATCATGGCAAGTGCAGCGATGACAAAAAAAACCAACAACTTTTGATGTCGCTATCCTGATTGGAAACGCTGTGCTGTCTTGGGAAAATGCAACTGCTTTTCATGGCACTATCCCAACAGAAAAAGCACTGACGTCTCTGTAATAGCACCAACATTTGGTGGCACTATCCCAACTGGAAACACGTCAATGGTAAAAAACAATCACTTTTTATGGCACTTTCCCGGCAGGAAAAGCAGCGATGTTTTGGTACAAAAAAAACAACCTCTTTTTGTGGCACTGTCATGGCAGGATGTGCAGCGATGACAAAAACACAACAACTTTTGATGTCACCATCCTGACTGGAAACGCTGTGATGTCTTGGTAAAACACAACTGCTTTTTGTGGCAGTATCATGGCAGGAAGCACAGTTACGTCTCGACAAAAAACAACTGCTTTTTGTGGCACTTTCCCAAATGCTGCACTATCTCAAGAAAATAAAACAACTGCTTTTCATGGCACTTTTTGTGGGAAAAAAAAAAAACAGCATCAGATTATAAACACATTTGGTGCCTAAAAAAATGCTTGTAAAACAGTGTTCGGTTTCTAAATCACAACCTCCACCTCCAGATGACGAAGTCAGCTCACATACTACATCACTTTAAAAATGTTAATATGAAATGTACAAATGTAATGTATTCGTGGTTTGCAGAAACATACAGTGGCAACATTTCCTTCAAGTCTTTTTTCCTCATATTTACAGTGATTGTGTACTGAACTCTGAGTGCTGCCAAAATGCAGGTGACCAACACAGCAATAGTCTTTAGGTGTTTGGTGTTGCTGTGTGGTTGTCTTTGCAGTAAGTTTGTGTATTTCATGGAGCACCTCAAGTCCCAAAAGGTTATATATTTTTATTCAGTGTGCACAGGTTATCTTCTTATGTGTACAAGATAATTAACTTGTGCGCACAAAATAAAATAAATTCCCTTTTGGGGAATTATTGGGCTCTGCAGTACTGTTTTTAATAATGGCTGCATGTAGAAGTTTTTTCCCTCCTTATTATCACATTGCTCAAACCCTCACTGACACCACACACACAGACCTTTGTTGGCCATGATGGTTTCCTTTGTTGAACTCCTGACTGTTAGAATAAGATGACACACACACTCACCTACAGGCAGACTCTTTCCATGGATCTTGTCGGTCCAGCCTGCGTAGTAACGAAGCGTTTTGATGCTGCCGTCCAGGTCAATGAAGAAGGACTGCAGGAAAGGCTTCCCTGTGTCCAGAGTCTCCAGCGTCTGAACAATCAGGAAAAATAGCATCACTGTCCAATTGTGTCGTACATTTGGCTGAAACTTGGCAAAGTTGTAACTGCTCCAAAGAAATGTGATTTGTCACTGTAACTTCAAATAACGCAAGAAAACAGACCAATTATGTATTTATAGTACAAGTATATTTAATTTGTTTTCAGGACATTTCCAACCATGTTTGTAGCAACTAAACAGGGTATTCTTAACAAGAACTCGGGACGTGTCCAGCCCTGTTTGTGGCAACAAACTGGGTATTTTAAGCCAATACATGATCTTTTCCTAACCCTTACCTTGTTGTTTTTGTACTTAAACCTAACCAGTTTAATCACAGCATTGTCACAAAATAAAATTCAAATATTAAGTTCCATCATATCCACAACACATGAAACGTGTAAATGTTACATATCCATGGTTTGCAGAAACATACAATGGCAACATTTACACTGGAGGTTGGGTTGGTTGATCCCACTTTATGATCGACTTTCTGCTTCCACTATGTCCTCCTGTTCTTTACCTGAACACAGTTTTCCAGTGAAATGAGGGATGATTTGCATCATTTCACCCAATTTCTGTTCAACCTCCAAATAAAGTGATTGGAGAATCTGGATACACCTTGTTTGTATAATTACTTGGCAACGGCAACGTTATCATAACTGATTAAATTGTTGTACAACACCGACCAAGTTCATAATCCATTTATAAATATTTATAATCCCTTTTAACTTGCAAGCATCTTCCTGCATAGTGCAGGTTGCCCAGAAATGTTCTGCCAGCTACAAACTGTTTTATTTGTGTTGTATAATGAGGGTCAGAATTCAGCACTGGTGCCCAGTGGTTCCTGTTTATGGTACCTGACCCTCTCTGTAATAATAATGAAAAAAAAAAAAAACAATTTCAGTTGCAAAAACTAAACGCAAGCTTCTCAGTATAAACATTGTTATTCATTTAAAGGTGTTAAAAATCACTGACTCTGGCATCATAAGTGATAAAGCACCATTCCGAATAAGTTATCAGTAACGTACAGAAACATTGTGCTGCTGCAATGCCGGTGGTGTAGTGGAGGGTTTACGCAGGTATACAGGGTATGCCTACCTATTAGCCAAAAAGCCACTGGAATATATAGATGAGTGTACCCACTTCCTGCTTGGTAACCTACCCATCTACCTGGCGGTTCATCAGCGACCACTACACAACTGTTAGGTCAGGTTTGGGTGGTTGATTAAGACATATTTTGGCAGGTTGGGTGGTGTGGATTGGCTCTCGCAATGAGCCAGGTTGGTGCGGGTATTAAAAATCTCTGACTCACGCATCACCACGATCCAGTTTTGCAGTTTGCATTACAAATATTACAGCAAGTTTTGTCTGTGGTAAGTTTGAGAAAGTGTAATGTGTGTCACTTTTGGTCCGCTATTGCCCTGACTCACTTTAACTTGAAAAAGCTGCAGGGGTGACGTTTTCTCACTCTCTCTTTCTCTGTATATTTAAGGGCCTGTCCCATTTCTACTTCTTAAATCTTCCACTTGGTATCGAGTCCTCGTTTGTCCTACCCTTGATGAGGGAAGTGAGAAATATTAGGGCAGAGATCTTTCCCTAAGAAATGGGACACCACTTCATGCAAATCGGTGTGGCCGACGTGCAGGCATAGGTCACACATAGTAGCGACGCAATGAAAATGCCGGCTCCAGCGCTTGTGTTGTGGCGTGTGCTATGTTTATTCTTCTCCGTATGATGGATCAACAGAGGAGAAATGCTGAAAACAGGAGGCGCCTACGACGTCTTCTAGTTCTGATCGATTTTGTTCGGGTAAGTTGATTTGTTTAAATATTTTGACGCTGTGTTCAGCCAAGTTGCTGATGAGTTTACGATAGTCCAACCATCTGTTGTTTGTATAGCCTACATTCTGATCGTACAGTAACAAATTGTTTCCCAAAACTTGCCGAAGTTGCTGACTTTGCAAGGTGTTCTGGGAAATTTCATCTTCAACTTCGTTGAAAGTGTGGGTCAGGGCTCCCTTGGAATCTAGGGCGGGTTTTAAGTGTTGGAAACCACTTCTACTACCTCAATTCTGTTTTGGGACACCACTAGTCTAAACATGAATGCGCACAACCAAGTGCAAGTGGGTATTTCTAGAGGAAGTGTGGGTAATGGGGCAGGCAGTGCTACAGCAAGTACCCTCTGCCTTAACATTTAGATACTACTAGATACTCAAACGGTAGATTGATTACACGGGAAGGTTAGTGTAAGGAGGTGATGGGATTGTTACCTGGAAACATTAAAAAGGTGCAGCAAGCCTTTTTTTTTACAAGTGGCATTCAACTTTGCCTTGTGTTTTGCAACCTGCAAAACACTGTCTGTGTGATCGTGGCCTTAAAAGACACAAAACCTCCAAAGGGTCTGAGTGTCTTGCTCCTGTGTGGAAGAGGAGGTGGGGCCCTTTGCATGTGCCCAGAGACCCCTTCTCTCATAATCCGCCCATGGGTGGTGCCGATGTAATGCAGTTGGTACTCTTAAAAGTACCAAGTTCATTACCCCACTTAATGTTTAATATACCAGCAATTTAATACACAATAATAATTATTATAATATTACTGTAACAGTGGTGAATTAATCTAGGGAGACAAAGACAGCAAGTGCATTAGACTGAAATATGTGGAGGGGTGGTGCAGTGGGACGTCAAACGGTGTACAGTGCCTTGATAAAGACATGGCTTTGAGCCAAACGTGTAAAACTGAGTGTATAATCGATTACGTTAATGCTTAATAATGATCATGTATGAATCTGTCAGACATGATTAACATGGTATGACGTACCAACATCTACACAGAGTTTACTGGAGTTACTTGTGTTTGATTTTAAAAGGGAAAAGAAGAAGACGTGGGGCTCTGCAGCTCAAGCGGATCCTGAAACCACAGTACCACTCTACTGTACCTTTAAATGGTCCGAATCTGGTCTTTATTTCCCCAAACATAGCTGGGAATTTAGTGTAATTAGCCATACCCTGCACACTACCACTCCAGAGCATGTTTGCAATTAGCAGTCACATGCAATCTGGTATTATTACTTCACTCACATCTGTAAGGGTTCATTTACAGATCTAAGTCTTAATGCAAGCTGGCAGCCAAACAGAGTGAACAGGCACAGCAACAGGGATTTCAGTCCAAACAATATCTGAAGGAGAGGCAGAGTAACATCCAGCAATCATTACGGAGAGAAAAAAGAGACCGGGGTGGGGTCACAGTGTGATGTCATGCAGTAATATACTGTAGGCCAGTCCCTGATATGAAGGAGTCAACATCGTGACAGCACATGGACATTTTTCAGCTGCAGGGAAATCCCACAAGTTTGTTGCTTATGAAACAGCACTTGCTTCCATAATTGAGATCTGTTGTTATGAATAATATCTGAGCCACAAGCAAAAAGAAACTGTTGTTCTTGTTCAGCTGAAACAGATTCGGAGCACGTAGTGTTAGTTAGCTGTGTGCTGGTCACTGAGGCGATACCTGTTTTTTACTGATCTGACACTGACTTAATGTGTAAACATGAAGGGAAAGAAAAGATTCAGCAAAGGGTAAATGTGTTGGTTAAGAGGTGAAGAGTGACTTCGCACATTTACTAAGATACTGCAAGTAACTACATAGGCTACACTACTAATGTTCTTGTACTTTACCGGAGTATTTCCATTTTATGCTATGTACACTCCTCCGAGAACCGCCACCTCAACATGGTGGAGGGGTTTGCATGACCCTGTGAACCTGGGAGCTGTGTTTTCGAGGCTAATAGTTGCTGGTAGGGTCTCTGAAGGTGAAGTGGTCCCAGAGGAGGGGCCAGTCTAAGAGCCGATTCAAGAAGACCCTGATGACACGGACTATTCAGACTTCGAGCACCTTGCCTGGAGCCAGACCTCAGGGGGAGATCGCCAGTGCATTGTGTGCCGGGTGGCAGGCAGGAGTGGCGTTCTGGACGTGCTGATCCCTGGTGTCGCGGATGCCATGTTCTTTTTATCTAGTTACTCAAGTTACTAAACTTAATTGGCAGAATAAGATTTAAAAAATCCATAACAACCATAAAATATGATGCATTGTGATAGAGTAAAATAAACTAACTACTATTAAATCAATCGCCAACTAATTTGATAATAAATGAATCAGTTGTAATAATAAGTAAGTAAGAAATAATAAGTAATCTTTTATGGAAAAAGTCCAAATTCTTTGATGCCAGCTCTTAAAGGTGAATATTTTCTGGTTTCTTCCCTCCTCTATTACAGTATATATTTGTGCTGTGGACAACACAAGACATTTGAGGACGTCATCTTGGTTGTTTAGAAGCACTGATCGACATTTTTCACAATTTTCTGCCATTTTCCTGCCAAACAACATTTGATTAATCAGTCTGAGTAATTTTTAAGGAAAAGAAAGTAAAAATTTGCTAATTTTGGCTTCTTAAATGCGCATATCATCCAGTTTCTTCACTCTTTTATGACTGCATATCTTTGTGTTTTGGACAAAACAGGACATTTGAGGACGTCATGTCGGGCTTTGGGACACACTGATCGACATTTTTCACCATTTTCTGCCATTTTGTAGACCAAACAACATTTGATTAATCGGTCTGAGTAATTTTTAAGGGGGGAAAAAAGTCCAAATTCTTTGATTCCAGCTTGTTAAATAAGAATATTATCTGGTTTCTTTACTCCTCTGTGACAGCTGACTAAATATCTCTGGGCTGTGGACAAAACAAGACATTTGAGGACATCGTCTTGGGCTTTGAGAAACACATATCCACATTTTTCACCATTTTCTGACATTGAATTGACCAATCAACTTATGGATTAATAGAGAAAATGATCAGCAGATTAATCAACAATGAAAATATGTAGTTGCAGCCCTAAGTATAATGATGACAGGTAATGCATCAATAATAATGATCAAAAAATATAATATTTATGGCCACTTTGCTGCAAAATCAGCAGATACTTTTCAACCTTTAAGTACATTTAATTTACTTAAATATAGAATTCAAATGCTTTTGAAATCAGTGAGCATGTTATCTTTCTGTAGCCAGCCTCAGAGTGATTAACAGTAATGTTTTCACTATAGTCAGATCATAATATTTCATGTATCCTGTAATATTGCTGGATTCTCTTAATAATATGCGGTTTGATGTTAACTGAATGTCTCCATCGCTCCCTGATTACTTTTAATTAAGTTAATTGTCTTATAGATGATTCAGCTGAACAACAGGATGACACACTTAGTAACGCATATTCAGTTTTAATTCAAATCCATCTGTAATTCTTCAGCTGCGTAGGTCCATCGTAGTTTCAAAGAGAAACCAAGCACTACTTTAAATGTGAAAGTGAAATGGTCGCAGTTTGTGCGTCAGAACTATTCCGAACAGTCACGTCGCATTAACAGCAGCAGTCTGCAGGAAGCATGACGTCACTTTAGCCCAACATAAAGACAAGTAGTGTGAATGAACCCACCGCCAGCAGGACCCGGTCCCTCTCCATCAGGTCAGCCAGCTTGTGCAGCAGCCTCCCGCGGCTGGACGCGTCCATCCTCCGCCACGGAGAGCCTCTCTGCCCGGCCGCCTTGGCTGCCTGCACCGCTTTATCCACATCTTCCTGCACAGAGACATAAGCAGAGTAATGCAGAGTAAAGCAGAGTAAAGCAGGGCGATGTCACGACACAAAGGCTCTGCTGTACTGTGGAAACAACGGGCTGTGCGCCCAACACACACCTACAGACTGACTTTAATTTTCAGGGCCAGGTTCCAATAAGTAATTACATTTACTTTCCACTTTACTTTAATTGATTAAACGGTAAAAAGAGGTGCATAACTGCATTGTAAAAGTTATTTTGTGGATATAAAACGCTAAAGTGTAGATTAATTATATACCGAATTTTCTAAAATGTTCTTATCTATTTGATCAGGCTCTGATGTCATGCTGGATTTTATAGGTATTCTTCTGACAAAGCCAAAAAACTTAAATTATCAGATACTGAAATGTAGTTTGACAAAAAGATTCTCCCTATTGATTCAGAGCCAAAGGAGCTGCACTGCATTAGGCAAAAGTTCGTAGGCCATCTGATTGGGTTGTAAAGTCATGCTGAATTTCAAAGACAATCTTCTGACAAACTCCAAAAACCTTAAATTAACAGATATTTGAATGAAGTTTGGCATGGCAGATATACCATGTTTGGCAAAAGGTTCTTATCTATTTGATCAAGCTCTTATGTCACGCTTGATTTGAGAGACATTCCTGTGACAAACCCCAAAACCTTAAATAAACAGATATATAAATTAAATTTGGCAAAGAGTCTTCCCCATTGATTCAGAACCAAAGCAGATATACAGAATTAGGCAAAAGTTCTTATCTATTTGATCAAGTTGTAATGTCATGCTGGATTTTAAAGGTATTCCTCAGACAAACCCAAAAAACAAATCTGGCAAAATGTTGGTTGGTTAAATCTTTTTAACCAACTTCTTATGTCAAGCTTGATTTCAGAGACATTTTTCTGACAAACTCAAAAATCTTAACAGATGTTGGAATGAAGTTTGGCAAAAGGACTTTTTGCTATTGATTTGGAGCAAAAACAGAAAACCAATGTTCATATAAGGTCCTTATCGTTCAGTGGTTCAGTACGTAGGCCTACACTAAGTTCAATTAATTATCATTATTATGCTATGTAATAAAATAAAGGCTGTAAGTGATGCATTCTTACTTTGTCTGCTTCTTCCACTTCACAGATTTTGACACCTGTTGCTGGGTTGAAAGTTGGAAACGTCCTTCCACTGCTGGATGTGTGCCATTCATTGTCAATAAAAATCTGTGGAAAGCAGAGTGTTTGCTTTGGTTTGTGCCTCAACTGACAATTTATTCAAAGTTAAAAAACACAGTGAGCATAAAAGCTTCCAACCCCACCTGCAGCAGCTGGTTTCTATGCAGAGCCTCCTTACCTTGGTGTGTCTGATCTCCTGAACTTTGACAGGCTGAGGAAAAGGCAAAGCTGGGATCCCTTCGGCCACTCCGTTCTCTGTCGTTCCGTTCTGTGCCATTCTGGGTCAGCAGTACAGTCCAGGGCCAGTCTGTCTGCTGCGACTACTCAACACTGCCGGCCCATCCTCTGGCTTTTTATAAGAATGTGAAGTTCCTCCCTCCGCACACAGCAGCTGAGGAGAGCCCAACTCCGCCCCTCCACTCACCAGTGCAGGGCCCTTATCTGAGGGGATCTTGTTCTTACAGCACCTTGGAAACATCCTGCAACATGTATCCTATTTATCACTAATGCTGTGTGAATGGTGTGGGGTAAGATGGCGGCCAAACGGCACGCCTACCTGCTGTTCTTATTTTCATAAGCAAGGTGTTGAGGAAGCAGCGAGCATTTCCAGTCATGATGAAGGTGGATAAATGCAGTCCAGTTTTATTTTCAGCGTGCATTAGCTGTGTGTGTGAGCAAAGGGAGAGTCAAGAGTGAGAATTTCACACCTGAATTATTTGGCTGTGCCTCTCAGTAAAGGGAATGAAAGTAATGAGACTGAATTCATTCTGCTGCACAATATTTACATCGCAACACAGCAGCTTTGATCTGCTTCTGTTGGCCTATCTGGAGCGACTGCAGGCTGTTCGTCAACCGTGCAAAGGTGTTATGAGTTGTGATGTTCCTCGCAAAGTTGGTTTTTGCACCTGGGCCTGGTGAAGTTGAATGGAGTTGAACACATGCAAACAAATGCTTTTGTTCTTGAGGACAAAGCTGCTTGCTTGCTCCGGGCTTGCACTCCTACACAGTCTGCTATTGTTTCCCCTTCATCGCTTCTTGTCACTCTTTATGTCAAAGTTTAATTAGGACAACGGGCTTTCGCAGGCTCATTTCTCACTTCAGCAACTTTCTAACACTTCATAATGAGCGAGAGAGACTCAAAGGGATTGCACGAAGGGGAGGGGGGGGGGGGGGGGGGGGCTTGGCCGGATGGTGGAGTCGGGAAACAATATGAGATGCAAAGCATGGGCCCAGACCCATGCAAATAAGCAGGAACCTGCACTGGAGGGGATGAGTCGATTGCTCAAACAGTTTGAGGGATTAACAGCGAGTGAAAGATCAACACGGCAACCAGAAATATTCTTCGGTTGAGCATCAAGTATTTATAGAACATCTAAAAGCAACTGTAGCTTTTATCAAATGTTACTCAGACAGGAGGAAATGGTGCGACGGCCTGTTGGGACTGATTATGTTGTGTTTTCTAAAATTCTGTGAAATGTTTCTGTGTTTTCTGAGATGTGTTTCTTTAAATGTTGTGTTCTGTGAAATGTAGTGTTTTGTCAAATGTTATGTTTTCTTAAATGTTGTAGTGTTTTCTTAAACATTGTGTTTTCCGAAATGTAGTGTTTGGTGACTTGTTTTTGTTTGTTGAAATGTTGTTTTCTTACATGTTGTAGTTGTTTTGTTAAATGTTTTTGTGTTTTGTTAAAACAGTACACACATTAATCCACATGTTGTGTTTCTTCTGGCAGCAGGACGGTGTGTGTGGGACTGTGTCAAAATAAACTACAGTGTGTGTGTGTTCATGGTAATGAAGGAACGTGTCATCCAGTGCATTGGTGAGTGTTTTTAACAAAAACAGAAGCTCTATGGTGCAGAGGAAGAGGATATATCAGGCTCTGATATACACTAGGGATGTGAACAGTTAACCATTAATCAGTTACCCGCCAACAACAGTCTTGACCGGTTACGCATGTCGGTCTGTGGGTGAATTCTGCTGCTCCTCAGTTTGCTGCACTGCGCAGCATCTGGCTCTGGTAGAGGACAGACAGTTAGCCGCCTTAACAAAGATACTCTGCAACAAACACTTTCCCCTCCAAAAACAACTAAATAGTAACAATAATGGTATTATTAGGCAATGAAATACAAGTTTTATTTTTATTTTAGCTTTTGATTAATGACTTTACGCACAAGGCTATTTAAACTTCTGTTTATCCAGCTGTACGGTAACATCAGCAGCACGGCAGTGAAACTGGAGCGACGGTTGAGCACCAACAGAGAGAAGAGATTTCTGCGTTGCCAGATCTCATGAGAGGGGGTTACAGAGACAGACAGGTCTCAAACAAAGTTAATTTCTCCTGATTCGTCATTCTGAAAAATGTCATTTTTGTGTAAGAATGTTGGGACGATATGTGGCTTGTGAAAACTGGGTCCAATCTTTACTTCAGTGACTTTATCAAGAAAGACTTGGTCATAATCTCTACTCACGTTCACCTTTCCCATTGGATTAAATAGTGGCACAGATACAGGAAATGAAACTAGTGGGACATCTTGGTTTATCAGGGGTCTCTGGCATTAACATGTGCGATCATAGTGCTCACTGCCTGCCCTCTGGTCTCTATGGATTAGCTAGCCTTAGCTGCTCTGCACTGCGCAGAGGGGGCAGAGGGTATTTTGTGTGTGTGTGTGTGTGTACATATATATATATATATATATATATGTACATATTGTAAATCTGTTTTGAAAGGTACTATATAAATCAAGTTGTTATTACTATTATCAATGTTACATAATTAATAAAAGTCATTTAAAAAAGAATGCATAAATGATTCAAATAACGTTTGAAGTTTAAATGTAATAACGCACTACCTAATTTAATGCAGGTGTTTTTATTTCGAATGCTGTTTGAGATTTTGAGCCCAAAATTAGGAGTCAAACATTTTGAGTCAAAAGTTTTCGCATTGAATCTACAGTACTTTTTTTTTTAGCTTTTCTGAAACCTACAAGGAACAGAAGGTTGTTACTTCAGTGGACAAGATGTGAAGAGTGGAGATCCGCTGTCTGACACTGCGACGCAAATCAAATCTGACTTTTACTGAAGCAAATCTTTGCAAATTCCGCCTCTGTAGATCTGATGACATCGGCCATCGAGGACACTGTCACAGGTGGAGACAGGTCTGTGATCTCTCTGTGATCATGAATCTCTACTGTATAATATTCAGTCCTCCTCCAGCTGACTGAGCGTTAGCGGAGCGTCCTGTCGTGGGAAAGTGGAGCCTCTCCGTCCAGGCTTGGCTGCTCGGGCTAATTGGTGCTGCACACCTTTTAATGAAGGTCAAGTCTGCTCCCATCAGCAGGCTTCATGGCCAATTAGAATCTCTCCACAGATAGCTAATTGCAGTGTTATGTCTTTTGCTGAGAGCTTGTTATAGGTTAAATACAATGTTACAGAAAAGACGCAGGGTCAGTTATCCCTCATTTCAGCTCCAATTCTCAATTTAGGAGGATGTACTGAAACCTGAGAAAAAATAAATGGAAACTGAAGTGAGCTCTGTGCAAGCTGTGGTCGTAGCAGCAAATGAATACAGCACACTGAAGCAAATACAGGGTATTGTCAAAAAAAGTGCATGAGTGAAGAAACAGACCGAATCAGTTTGTTTACAATAACTTGTGGGTAGAAAACCCTCGTGTCATGTACGTAAAATGAAACAGAGCTGAGCAAACGCTGCCTTGGTTAGTTTTTAGCTAGTTTAAAAAAAGGCCCACTTGAAAAAATCATTATCAGTTAATAAGTGTACTTTATATTTAGAATATTTTCACCACTTTACCTTGTCATCAGACAGCCTTTTCCAACACACAACTGAAGCCGTTATCTCAAAGCGACCTGACACCACTGACAGTGTCATTTTACCTCGCAGGACGTGAGAGGTGCTGGTCCACTGCTGCCTTTGATTGGTTAGTGTGTAAAGCAAAGTGGTTAAAATATTCCAAATACAGTGCACACTTAGGCCCAATCCCAATTCCCCCCTTGGCCCTACCCCTTGGCTCTCGAAATGAAGCAATGAGGGGTAGGGGTTGAAATCTTTCCCTAGGAATTGGGACACCACTCACTACGTCACCGCATCGGTTACATTCACGCATACGTAACTATTTTAAACAGGAAGCTGCGAGCCATCTACATTTCCAACTGACATCTACAATGGAGTCTCCAGTTGAGTTCATCCTACCGATCGCGTTTGCATTATTCATCATGCTTCGTTTGATGAACGACAGACGACAGGGGACTTCTGCTAGCTAGCTAGCTAACCAGCTAACATTACGAGGCAGCATAGTTATACTAGCTGGCGTGTTATCGTAACATGAAAATTCCGACAATTTTGCAGAACAGGACAGATGACAGGCGCCAGATAGCACGAGCTAGCTAGCTAACTAACAAGCAACCTGACGACGGTAACGTTAGCAATGTATGAACTTTTTTCCCTGTCTCTTGGTCGGTGGTAGCCATGGCGACATCTACCCCTCGCTGGCAAGTCAGCATCTGAAATCCTTCACTCCGAAGGGCTAGTGTCATACCCACTACCCCTCGTTATGCCGCCTACCCCTACACGCAAATAGGAATTGGGACACTACCCCTCGCAGGAACGCGCAAATGTAGGGGTAGGGTTAAGGGGGGGTATTGGGACAGGCCCTTAAACTTATACTAATATTAAGTGGCTCTTTTCAGGTGGCTAAAATATGTTTTACTTTGGTATCAACCCACAGCAGTACATTGCTTTGCTTCCATGGTAGATTTTGTTTCTCAAAGACGTTAGCAAAGCAACACAGTACATAACATAAGCATGGCAGAAACATCAGATAGGCTGGACCACCGTGTTATGTTACAGTTAGAGCTGAAAATGAAAAGTAAGAAGACGTAAAAAAAAGTCTGCCAATTTCACAGATCTCTGCAACTAAAATCAGTTGCAATTTTAAACATTTTGCAATTGGCTGAATATTCAGGGAGTCTACAGGTCTCAGACAGTTAAATTCAATGCTCTTTAAGACCCATTCAAGACAACGTTTAACCAAATTTAGGACAGATTTTTGGACAAATCATGTTTTACTTATTTAAGTGAATTAGGTTAATCTAAACAGGATTATGTCCAGTGGTAGGTTTAAAGATTTGTAACATCAGAAAAGAATTTCATGAGAAAGACCATGACTCATTTTCACAAACAGGAATTAATAGATGGATAAATGAAATTAGATAAAAAATGTTTGTGGCAATTAAGACCTCACAAATTCAAATTTAAGACCATTTAATGACTTTTAAGGCCTGATATCTATATAATTGAATTTGAGACAAATTTTTTAAGGACCTGCAGACACCTTGTAATTTAGTGTTTAAAGCAGATTGGACCCAAATGTGTCTCAGTACAATGTTAAAAGAATGAAAATGTTATATGAGGGACATAATTAGTTATTCCTGGAACAAATGATTAATTCAAATGAGACAAATTATCTGAGGATGCAAATTACTATACTGCGGGTATAAAGGCATAACGATGCTTCAAATGATGATTTTTTTCAGAATGAATGAAAATCCTGACATTTAATTTGAAACACAGATTATTTTAGGATTAAAAACTTGGTTACTGGTGAGGGACTGACTTTCTTCATGTCAAACAAAAAGCATCACTGAAGTTTAAATAGTGCTCCGGTATCAGAGCTGACAATCTCTCAGATGTGACCTGTCTCGCAGATAAAACGCTTTCCCATGCCTGTCTGTTATTTCTGCGGACTTTCAGTGCTGCAGTTGGACACACACAGACAGAGCGTAAAAGAGAGAGAGGGGGAGGGGAGAGAGAGAGAACAATTCAGATTGAAAAAGATGGACAGATAGAGAAAAGAGGGAGAGAAAGAAAAGGAACGAGGGAAGGAAGGAGAGTCTGAACCACTGAGATAACTCTGTCCAGGTGTTCAGAGCCAAACAAAGGCTCTTTTCAGGCCCTGATGAGAACACACTGCTCCTCCACTTGTTGCAAAATATACAGGAGAGATAAAAGAGCACAACTCAGGAAGAAGCTTATATTCTGTTACCGTACCAAAATATGGACCAGGGGAAGGCCTGCCCAATTATATGAGCCTCGCTGCTGCCAGTAAACAAGAGTATTAGCTGGGAGAGAAAAAAGCCGAGGTCAGAACTGCCAACGCTCACAATAAGTGAATTGTGTTACAGTTCAGTTTCATTTGTTTGAAAGTTATCCAGGATCAAAGTTTAAGATAATAAGAAGAAATCATGGGTAAATAATGTGAGCGCCTTCGGGCCACTATCCCAGGAAGAAAAGCAGCCATGTCTCAGTAAAAAACAACCGCCTTTCGGGCCACTATCCCAGGAAGAAAAGCAGCCATGTCTCAGTAAAAAACAACCGCCTTTCGGGCCACTATCCCAGGAAGAAAAGCAGCCATGTCTCAGTAAAAAACAACCGCCTTTCGGGCCACTATCCCAGGAAGAAAAGCAGCAATGTCTCAGTAAAAAACAACCGCCTTTCGGGGCCACTATCCCAGGAAGAAAAGCAGCCATGTCTCAGTAAAAAACAACCGCCTTTCGGGCCACTATCCCAGGAAGAAAAGCAGCCATGTCTCAGTAAAAAACAACCGCCTTTCGGGCCACTATCCCAGGAAGAAAAGCAGCCATGTCTCAGTAAAAAACAACCGTCTTTCGGGCCACTATCCCAGGAAGAAAAGCAGCCATGTCTCAGTAAAAAACAACCGCCTTTCGGGCCACTATCCCAGGAAGAAAAGCAGCCATGTCTCAGTAAAAAACAACCGCCTTTCGGGCCACTATCCCAGGAAGAAAAGCAGCCATGTCTCAGTAAAAAACAACCGCCTTTCGGGCCACTATCTCAGGAAGAAAAGCAGCAATGTCTCAGTAAAAAACAACCGCCTTTCGGGCCACTATCCCAGGAAGAAAAGCAGCCATGTCTCAGTAAAAAACAACCGCCTTTCGGGCCACTATCTCAGGAAGAAAAGCAGCCATGTCTCAGTAAAAAACAACCGCCTTTCGGGCCACTATCCCAGGAAGAAAAGCAGCCATGTCTCAGTAAAAAACAACCGCCTTTCGGGCCACTATCTCAGGAAGAAAAGCAGCAATGTCTCAGTAAAAAACAACCGCCAGGCCACTATCCCAGGAAGAAAAGCAGCCATGTCTCAGTAAAAAACAACCGTCTTTCAGGGCCACTATCCCAGGAAGAAAAGCAGCCATGTCTCAGTAAAAAACAACCGCCTTTCGGGCCACTATCCCAGGAAGAAAAGCAGCCATGTCTCAGTAAAAAACAACCGTCTTTCAGGGCCACTATCCCAGGAAGAAAAGCAGCCATGTCTCAGTAAAAAACAACCGTCTTTCAGGGCCACTATCCCAGGAAGAAAAGCAGCCATGTCTCAGTAAAAAACAACCGCCTTTCGGGCCACTATCCCAGGAAGAAAAGCAGCCATGTCTCAGTAAAAAACAACCGCCTTTCGGGCCACTATCCCCGGAAGAAAAGCAGCAATGTCTAAGTAAAAAAAACCGCCTTTCGGGCCACTATCCCAGGAAGAAAAGCAGCCATGTCTCAGTAAAAAACAACCGCCTTTCGGGCCACTATCCCAGGAAGAAAAGCAGCCATGTCTCAGTAAAAAACAACCGCCTTTCGGGGCCACTATCCCAGGAAGAAAAGCAGCCATGTCTCAGTAAAAAACAACCGCCTTTCGGGCCACTATCCCAGGAAGAAAAGCAGCCATGTCTCAGTAAAAAACAACCGCCTTTCAGGGCCACTATCCCGGGAAGAAAAGCAGCCATGTCTCAGTAAAAAACAACTGCCTTTCGGCCACTATCCCAGGAAGAAAAGCAGCCATGTCTCAGTAAAAACAACAATTTTAAGGCCACTATCCCAGGAAGAAAAGCAGCCATGTCTCAGTAAAAAACAACCACCTTTCAGGGCCCCTATCCCAGGAAGAAAAGCAGCCATGTCTCAGTAAAAAACAACCGCCTTTCGGGCCACTATCCCAGGAAGAAAAGCAGCCATGTCTCAGTAAAAAACAACCGCCTTTCAGGCCACTATCCCAGGAAGAAAAGCAGCCATGTCTCAGTAAAAAACAACCGCCTTTCAGGCCACTATCCCAGGAAGAAAAGCAGCCATGTCTCAGTAAAAAACAACCGCCTTTCAGGCCACTATCCCAGGAAGAAAAGCAGCCATGTCTCAGTAAAAAACAACCGCCTTTCGGGCCACTATCCCAGGAAGAAAAGCAGCCATGTCTCAGTAAAAAACAACTGGCCACTATCTCACGATGAAAAGCAGCCAAGTCTCTGTAAAAAACAACCACTTGTTGGGCCTCCATCCTGGGAAGAAAAGCAGCCATGTCTCAGTAAAAAACAACCGCCTTTCAGGCCACTATCCCAGGAAGAAAAGCAGCAATGTCTCAGTAAAAAACAACCGCCTTTCAGGCCACTATCCCGGGAAGAAAAGCAGCCATGTCTCAGTAAAAAACAACCGCCTTTCAGGCCACTATCTCGGGAAGAAAAGCAGCCATGTCTCAGTAAAAAACAACCGCCTTTCAGGCCACTATCCCAGGAAGAAAAGCAGCCATGTCTCAGTAAAAAACAACTGCCTTTCAGGCCACTATCTCAGGAAGAAAAGCAGCCATGTCTCAGTAAAAAACAACCGCCTTTCGGGCCACTATCTCAGGAAGAAAAGCAGCCATGTCTCAGTAAAAAACAACCGCCTTTCAGGCCACTATCTCAGGAAGAAAAGCAGCCATGACTAAGTCAAAAACAACTGCCTTTTCAGGCCACTATCAGCAGGAAGAAAAGCAGCCATGTCTCAGTAAAAACAACCGCCTTTCAGGCCACTATCTCAGGAGGAAAAGCAGCCAAGTCTCTGTAAAAAACAACCACTTGTTGGGCCTCCATCCTGGGAAGAAAAGCAGCCATGTCTCAGTAAAAAACAACCGCCTTTCAGGCCACTATCTCAGGAAGAAAAGCAGCCATGTCTCAGTAAAAAACAACCGCCTTTCAGGCCACTATCCCAGGAAGAAAAGCAGCCATGTCTCAGTAAAAAACAACCGCCTTTCGGGCCACTATCTCAGGAAGAAAAGCAGCCATGTCTCAGTAAAAAACAACTGCTTTTCAAGCCACAAAATCAGCAGGAGAAGAAACAATGTCTGTAAAAAACAACCGCCTTTCGGGCCACTATCTCAGGAAGAAAAGCAGCCATGTCTCAGTAAAAAACAACTGCTTTTCAAGCCACAAAATCAGCAGGAGAAGAAACAATGTCTGTAAAAAACAACAATTTTGCGGCCACTATCTCAGGAGGAAAAGCAGCCAAGTCTCTGTAAAAAACAACCACTTGTTGGGCCTCCATCCTGGGAAGAAAAGCAGCCATGTCTCGGTATACAACATCTGATTTCTGGGCTACTATACCAGGACGTTACCAAAAAAAACCCAACCACATTTCAGGCCACAATCCTGGTCAAAAACAACCAATACTGGATGGTGTAATTGATTGGTGTCAAGAAGGTTTTCAGTCACAATTGAACAACATGTTGCAGGAACTAAAAGTTGATCACTGGGATGGACGACTGTGGACATTGTCTCAGCTTTCTTTCTGGCACTATATTTACCCGGGGTTTCATCAGTGGTGCAGGCCTCGGCATCAACATCCATTCAACACAGAGCTCTCTGTGGGCTCAGCTTGCAGAGGGATATGTGTCTGCCTGGCGGCCCTCTGTCATCTCTTCCTGCCTGAGCTGACAGAAGTGAGAGGACAGTCTTTTGATGTCAGGAAGAGATTCTTACTCCTGGCTGTTTCTCACCAATTCACATCAGTCCGGCCTCTTCCCCCGTCTGTTACAAGGAGTGAGAGAGCGCTTTGTATTTTCAGATCAGAGCAATTTGCAAATTCATTCAAGAACAGCGTCACACAAAAGGAGCTTAGATATAGAATCTCTCATCACTGTTTCTCATGGGCAGTAGATTAACTTTCCTACCTGATGGCTTCTAACTGCACAGCTGGGGAAGAGAGTCAAACATGCTTCTCTAGGAAGCTGGCAGTTAATATCAAAGGTCTGTTTTACTGTGATACTGACAACCAGCTGCAGAGAGATCCTCACCTGTCACACTGGAGAGACCTCTGTGGGCACACATTTGATTTCTATGATAAAACATAACACAGCAACAGGAGGAAACCACCATCATTATGTACATTCACCAGCCAGTTTATTAGCTACACCTGTTCAACTGCTTGTTTACGCAAATAGCTAATCAGCCAATCACGTGGCAGCAGCTCAATACATTTAGTCATGTAGGCATGGTGAAGACGAGCTGCTGAAGTTCAAACGCAGCATCAGAATGATGAAGAAAGGTGATTGAAGTGACTTTGAACGTGGCATGGTTGTTGGTGCCAGACGGGCTGGTCTGAGTATTTACTGGGATTTTCAGCACAACCATCTCTAGGGTTTACAGAGGATGGTCCCAAAAAGAGAAAATATCCAGTGAGCCAAAATGCCTTGTTGATGCCAGAGGTCAGAGGAGAATGGCCAGACTGGTTCAAGATGATAGAAAGCAGCAGAAGACCACACCAGGTGCCACTCCTGTCAGCTAACAACAGGAAACTGAGGCTACAATTCACACGGGTTTTCTCACCAAAACTGGACAATAGAAGATTGGAAAAACCACATTCAGATGGAAGCATGGATCCATCCTGCCTTGTATCAACGCTTCAGGCTGCTGCTGCTGCTGGTGGTGTAATGGTGTGGGGGAGATTTTCTTAGTACCAACTGAGCATGGTTTAAACACCACAGCCTACCTGAGTATTGTTGCTGAGCGTGTCCATCCCTTTATGACCACAGTGTACCCATCTTCTGATGGCTACTTCCAGCAGGATAACGCACCATGTCACAAAGCTCACATCATCTCAAACATGACAATGAGTTCACTGTACTCCAATGGCCTCCACAGTCACCAGATCTCAGTCCAATAGAGCACCTTTGGGATGTGCTGGAACGGGAGATTCTCATCATGGATGTGCAGCCAACAAATCTGCAGCAACTGTGTGATGTCATCATGTCAATATGGACCAAAGTCTCTGAGGAATGTTTCCAGCACCTTGTTGAATCTGTGCCACCAAGAATTAAAAAGGGGGTCCAACCTGGTACTAGCAAGGTGTACCTAATAAAGTGGCTGGTGAGTGTATATGGCCTTTTTGTTCTAACTACATTCAACTGGTTTGTCCTATTGTAAATACTGCAGACATTTACAGTTAAAATGCTTACTCACTCCCAGTAGATCAAACCAGACACACACACACACAACAATATGCTTTTTTAAGAGCTTTTAATTTGAAAGCATTTTACTTGTGATGTAAAATGATGGTCAACATCATCGTCACTTTTAAAGCCGGACTAAGAGTTACAGTCTATATTCATACCCAGTGTGTGTAGTGCTGCTGAGATGAAAGGGAGTCTGGTAGATAGTGTGTCACAGCGCAGACATCACCTGCATCCCTGCTCTGCTCTGAAGAATGTACAGGATTGAATAACAGAAGAATGTTTACATCTTGCTTTTGGCCTGGAGGCGATGGTGGTGGTGGTGGTGGTGGTGGTGGTGGTGGTGGGACTGTTAGTCTCCTCTGCAGAACATAAAGTTATCATATCATATCTAATCTGGACGGAGTTTATTTGCTGGAGGATCTTAACATTTATCTGTCTCAGTTTCTCTTCCTAGTAACAAGTGACAGCTCTGCAGACAATAATGAACAGTGACAACAGGAAATAAATCTGTACACAGGTTCCTGTTGGCTGGGAGGTGTCTCTGAAAACTGTTTAATACACTTATCCAGTAAAAGAACTAGTGCTGGTTTAAGAAGCACAAACGAAGCCCCTAAAACTACAATTACCAAAAGAACCAAATCTGTAATATGTGATGCAGGTTGAACGAGTTGTTACCTGGCAGGGGCGTAAATACAGACTGGGGCCCTTGGGGGTTGGGGCCTGTAGAGAGAGTTGTTGTCTCTAGAGCAGAGAACAGGGCCTCATGAGTGATTCAACTTGCCATCTTAGAAATATGCCTGTGTTCAAAAAAGAACTCATGTTAAACTACAGATGCTGTCACCTGTTATTCCTGACCTCGAGAAGGCAAACCCATCTCCATTAATGTTTCTTTTTTATAAAATAGTCAGTAGCAATCTATTACAAAATGATATGTGCATTTTACAGAAACTTTAAAAACTATAAATAAACTGTAGAAACTTCAATTTAATGAATAATTTCTCATTTTTTGTCTTATACAGATTTGCAGTGATGATTGCAAGGTAAAATGAGCCTAGTCTCACTGTGAAGTCATTGAAATCTGGCGCATGGGCAGTGAATTGCTGTGTCAGACACTGACGAAAAAAGCCGTCCTTTGACATTTGCACGATACGCGGCCAGTCGCTGTTATAATGTAATTGCACTCGGGAACAACGGGAAAATACGGAAGGACAAGAGCGAGAGTCAAGGCAGTGAAAGTCCGAGTAAGGCTGGCGTGAGGGGTGGTGGATGGGTCCAACAAACACTGACCTTCACCCGGGAGAGCTGTGTTTGTGTGTTTGTAAGATTGTAAATTTCCTGTGAAAACTGAAGTGTATTTGAAAGAGGACAATGCATGTAACAGGTTCAACCTGGCATCCCTGAACATCAACAACCAGCACACCCAGGGTACCTTTGACACCGTATCTGGATGTGGAAAGTCCATGACCAAACGTCGATATGTGACGAGGTCTGAGTGAGAGTGTGTTGGTAATACATATATTGATGTTGTCCAACGTCAAGTTTGTATTTCATCATGTGACGATACTATAAAATAAATGTTAGCTGTTCGACTCAAAATCTGGCACTGGGGCCCGTCCAAGCTACTGTACACTACTGTTACCTGTTATAGTTTTCTTGACTCAAATTCAAAAGTTATTATCTCTGCTAGACTTAAACTTGGATAGGATCCTGCGTTTGGTTGTGTGTGTGCATCTGTCTGCCTGCTGCTGATCTGCATACTACTGGACCAATCAGCCTATTATTTTGTGTGCATGTTTATGATTGTATGCTTAGGGACCTCTCATTGTTGCAGCAATTCACAGTGGTCAAAAAAAATGTTTTAATGACTATTTTTTGATTGCTGACTCCTCACTCCGCTTCACCAACCTGTAATGGCTGCAATTAATCAACTAAGTCAAGTTGCAAAATCACAAAGCTAAAAACAGTTCTGGCATTCGTCTTGGCTAAAGACAAGACTTACCTAGTCTACTGCAGGTCACATTTTTGCTGTCGTCGTGGCTCAAAAACGGACATCCATAGAAAAATTTGGTCTCATGTTAAACCACAGCATCTGCAGATTAATTCCATAAATGCACTGAAGGTATGACCACCATCTTGCCTGTAAGAGAGCCAGGAGATCTTCACTCTACTGAGAGTCCTTCTCTTGTTAGGGCCCAAGCAAGTGCAAGTGATTTTTATTCTTCTTCCTCCAAATGAATCACATTTTTGAGGGGCTTAACAAAACTCGTGAAAGTTTGCACACACATCACATCTGGTGAAAACTTTGATATTTTGGGGGTGTCATGTCTGGCTGCCAAAAATGGCTCAGTAGCACCTAATATCACAAAATATCAATGAAGCAGCCCCCAAAGCTGGTTTCACTAACATGTACGAAACTTGGTAAGCACATGCAACACCCTAAGACATTCAAAAAAGTCTCTTGAAGCCATACTCTAAACCCAACAGGAAGTCAGCCATTTTCACTGTGCAATCTTTGTGCATTTTTGGCCATTTCCTGGGGTCATACTTTAACAAACTCCTCCTACATATTTGATCCAACTGACTTCAGATTTGGTGTGGACCATCTTAAGATCTTGGACATCAAAAGTTGAATAAAGCTTGAGTTTTTGTCACACTATGTGACTGTGCGAGGCGTCAAGTTTCCATGTTTCACCACCAAACAGGAAGTGGTAAGTAACTCCACTGTACATGGTCCAGTCACCCCCAAACTTTACGTTTGATGACTGTCCTGTCCTAAAATTTGCCTAATATAAATGTTCTTGACTCCAGTCCTGGTCTGTTGATTGTCTCCTTGATCCTGCCGACAGGCTTTGTTTCCATTGTCAAAAATTATTGCCAACATGTTAATATTTAGGGTAGCGTTTATTTTTTATATTACTTTAATGTTGCCCAAAATGTACACACACACACACACACACACACACACACACACACACACACACACACACACACACACACACACACACACACACACAGAAACAGCCACACCTGGGGCTTTTCTCTGCTGAGAAATGCAATGCTTTAATGGCAGTGCCACAGAGGACATATCACCTGTTCTCCTGTTGCAGAGAAATTCTCAGAGGCTACTTGTGCACAGTACGCAGCTCCAGTGGAACTGTTTTGGATACATGTCGAATCAATACGCTCTATTGTGTGGAAAGTCAGAGCACTTCTGTGAGAGACTCCCACAGCATTTGGGATAGCTGGCCTGCCCCGCTCTGCTGTTCGGGTAAGCATGAGTGGATCCTGGATTAGTGCACACAGTGTGTTCTGTCTGGACACAGTCATCTCTCTCTACTTTTCCCGTATCTTTGCAGATAGGCTAGTAAAGCTTTCAAATCTATTTTGGAGCAACTGTGGCAGTCTATCCACCCTAAAGTCTCGTCAATACATCTGTCAATTTGAGATCTGTTTATACAGCCCATACATTACTTATCATCAATACATACGGTATATTGCGACACCCCCAGTATAAACCTTGTAGTTTTTTTTAACTTTAAATCACCAAATCATCAGTGCTTGTTGGCGTCCTGAACTGGTGTCACTGGGTAAAGGATAAACTAAACACACCACATTTGTAAAGCAAAGGCCAGAAAGTTTGGCAGATGAAAACTAGACAATCTGTTGGCATTGCACAACTCTGCAAACCATGAATAAATTACATTTGCACATTATTTTGCAATAGATATGTTGAAACTTTATGTTTCAACACTGCTGTGGTTAACGTGTCATTAGGAAAAAAGATAACTTAAAAGGAATGCATGGGAAAAGAAAGTCAAATTTCTTTCTTTGATAGAATCAGGTTGGAAACACACTTCTGATTTGTGTCCCAAAATTGCAACGACAGAAAAGAGCTAATCACGACTGCAATGAGAGCAATTAGCATCTCCAAAAGGAGAAGAGAAAAGAAAAGATCAAGAGCTCTTAATGTGGACAAAGATGAGAATGGAAAAGGAAAGAAAAGTTTCTATTTTCTAACTAGAGTCACATGTGAGGCATTGGTGCTCCGAATGAACTGTAAATAGCTGGTGAGTAAGCCCATTTGAATCAGGAAGCCTGGTCAGAGTTGAGCATCTGCCACTTGAAACTGTCATGTTGTTTTCTGTGTTTGGTTTCCCTCAAAATAAAGTTGTTGTTCGGGGCTTTTACAGTACGTGGACGAATAGAGGCAAAGTTTAAATTGGCTCTACTAGAACCGAGATGTTAGGCAACTTCTTGTACTGTGCTGAAACTGTCTTCTTTCATGCATATGAGGCATTCAGCCTGCTTTGGCCCCTTTTCAGGAGATTCTTGTGGTCTGTTTATAAACCAGTGAGCACAATAAAAGTGCATCTATGCCTTCTGAACAGAAAATATTCTGCACTTATAGGCAACAGAGCAAAACTATGGAGCCAAATGCTAATGAGCTGTTTCAGTGTCATGAAAAGTTCATTAGGACTAACAGACAAGACAAGACAAGACAAGAGCATCAATATTAAACTATTCTGCAAAACCCTGGATTACGTTCAATGACAACATTTTTAAATTCCTGGTTTCTTCAGTTTCTGTGCTTGGCAGCTACAGTATGGTGAAGGTTAGGAAAGCTGTGGATGCTGCTAAAAAATACCCAAGTTTGAGTGGTACAAATGCAGCTGGAAATGCAGCAACGTGTTGCTAAAAAGTACCCAGCTTTGTGTTGCACAAACACAGCTGTTAATGCAGCAGTGTGTCGCTAAAAAGTACCCAGTGTTGAGTGGCATGAACGCAGCTGGAAAAGCAGCTGTATTGCCAAAAACTACCCAGCTCTGAGTGGCACAAACACAGCTGAAAAGGCAGCAGTGTTGCCAAAAATCACCCAGCTTTGAGTCACTCAGACACAGCTGGAAAAGCAGCACTGTGTTGCTCTAAAGTACCCCGCTTTGAGTGGCATAAACACAGCTGAAAAGGTAGCAGTGTTGGAAAAGCAGCAGAGTCAATCCTGAGCAGACTTTCAAGCTTTAAACTACATCTGTTGCCCTCACTGTCTACTGTATAGGTTTAAATTTGGTTTGGTAGAAAGCCTGGTGCGTCTAACACAGACACTAAACGGTGCCTACATCGTCTTTAAAATGACTCTGGGACACTGCCCAAGCAGCTAATTTTGGTGCCCTGGGTTTGAACCCGGACTGGTGTGTTCCAGCTCCAGCTCCAGCTCCAGCTCCAGCTTTCACACTGACAGTGAGTGATGCTAAAGTTTTAATACACTGTGGTGTTTTGGTGTGAAACAGTAGAGTGTCATGGTGGAAAATAGTGTGCTGTTTGTGTACACTTGAACGTTTTGGACATTTACACTGCAAAATGATAAAACCAAGAGACAAAAGCTGACAATAAAAAAGTGTAAAATAAAGGAGGACAGTGTGTGTGTGGATGAGTGGGCAGAGATTTTCATAATTGCTCAATGTGTGTGTGGGTAATGACTGTGCGTGATTGTGTGACCTTTCTGTTACAGTCTGTCATTGATCAGTGCAGGTCAGACACAATCTCAGTTCCTGTCCCGTCCTCAGGAAGACTGCCTTTAACCTTTTGGATTTGACCTAGATGGTCATGTGTGATAATTATGGTGGTTAAGATTTAGCCTTTGAAAAATATGATAATATTTCGACAGCATATTATGTATTTTATTTATTATTTTGAACTTCATTTTAGCAGGAAGTTTTTGCTGATTATTCCATGGCAGTTTTCCCCAGATCTGTCTAAAGATTAAAAACAACCACCCTGCGGATATTAAACGGTTGGTCCACCCAAACTGTCCTCCAGTGCCAGCATGAGAAAATTCCTGCAGCGGCCTCTCTGTCACTCTGTTCTGCCTCAGTGGTCCGTGCATCTGGCAAGAAGGTGAAGTGCTTTCACCACAAAATGAAGTCTTGATAAAATGGTGCAGCGAACAGCTGGTTATGGTAACGGGGAGGCGAAGGCCATCAGAAAGAGCCTCTTTGTTTTCTCTGAGTTGGGCACAAGGTGGCCAAACGTCACACGGCTGACCCCTACTAGCTGCTTGTCTCCTGGACCGAGCAATAACATAAAGAGTCCCTTGAGAAAGCCGAGTGGAAACCAGCCAATGGCAGCTCCTGGAATGCCTTCTCATTTCCTGAAGGACGAATATGTTTCATTCATCTTGCAACAATAACGTACAGGCCTGAGTGTGTCTGAAATGAGGCGATCTCAAATCATTTTCCTCATAGTAAATTATAACTGGACGCAGTTTGAATATGTGAGTTTTAAAGTAGGAAGGTATTCTCTAGAAGAATTAGAGCAAAAGGTGTCCTATTAGAGATTCATAAAATACAAGCAAAACAAAATGGTGTTTTTCTTATCTGTAGATCACGTTCATGATCTAACACTACCATAATAAACCTTAGTATTCTGAACCTTCTGAATTTGGCTCCTTCTCAGTGTCTGTGAGGACATTTCCTCTGAAGCTTTGGATTACACTGCTCAAAATAAATGAGGGAACACTGAAATCCCACGTCAGATCTTGATGAACAAAGTTGAAAGTCTTTACTCATGTACGTTGTATAATTTGTTGAGGACAAAATGATGTAACAAAGGGTCAGTGGAAACCAAAATCATCAACCCACTGAGGGCTGGATTCAAAATCACACCAAAAATCAAAGTAAAAAATTGAAATCACAGGCGGATCCAACTTGGTTGGATCCCAGGGCCCTCTGCACCAGGATGAACCCAGGGCCCACTGCACCAGGATGAACCCAGGGCCCTCTGCACCAGGATGAACCCAGGGCCCACTGCACCAGGAGGAACCCAGGGCCCGCTGCACCAGGAGGAACCCAGGGCCCTCTGCACCAGGATGAACCCAGGGCCCTCTGCACCAGGATGAACCCAGGGCCCTCTGCACCAGGAGGAACCCAGGGCCCACTGCACCAGGAGGAACCCAGGGCCCACTGTACCAGGAGGAACCCAGGGCCCTCTGCACCAGGAGGAACCCAGGGCCCACTGTACCAGGAGGAACCCAGGGCCCACTGTACCAGGAGGAACCCAGGGCCAGCTACACCAGGAGGAACCCAGGGCCCGCTGCACCAGGAGGAACCCAGGGCCCGCTGCACCAGGAGGAACCCAGGGCCCACTGCACCAGGAGGAACCCAGGGCCCACTGCACCAGGAGGAACCCAGGGCCCTCTGCACCAGGATGAACCCAGGGCCCACTGCACCAGGATGAACCCAGGGCCCACTGCACCAGGATGAACCCAGGGCCCTCTGCACCAGGATGAACCCAGGGCCCACTGCACCAGGATGAACCCAGGGCCCACTGCACCAGGATGAACCCAGGGCCCACTGCACCAGGATGAACCCAGGGCCCACTGCACCAGGATGAACCCAGGGCCCTCTGCACCAGGATGAACCCAGGGCCCACTGCACCAGGATGAACCCAGGGCCCACTGCACCAGGAGGAACCCAGGGCCCGCTGCACCAGGAGGAACCCAGGGCCCACTGCACCAGGAGGAACCCAGGGCCCACTGCACCAGGAGGAACCCAGGGCCCACTGCACCAGGATGAACCCAGGGCCCTCTGCACCAGGATGAACCCAGGGCCCTCTGCACCAGGAGGAACCCAGGGCCCACTGCACCAGGAGGAACCCAGGGCCCACTGTACCAGGAGGAACCCAGGGCCAGCTACACCAGGAGGAACCCAGGGCCCGCTGCACCAGGAGGAACCCAGGGCCAGCTACACCAGGAGGAACCCAGGGCCCTCTGCACCAGGAGGAACCCAGGGCCCTCTGCACCAGGAGGAACCCAGGGCCAGCTACACCAGGAGGAACCCAGGGCCCACTGCACCAGGAGGAACCCAGGGCCCGCTGCACCAGGAGGAACCCAGGGCCCGCTGCATCAGGAGGAACCCAGGGCCCACTGCACCAGGAGGAACCCAGGGCCCACTGTACCAGGAGGAACCCAGGGCCAGCTACACCAGGAGGAACCAGGAGGAACCCAGGGCCCTCTGCACCAGGAGGAACCCAGGGCCCACTGCACCAGGATGAACCCAGGGCCCTCTGCACCAGGATGAACCCAGGGCCCACTGCACCAGGAGGAACCCAGGGCCCTCTGCACCAGGATGAACCCAGGGCCCACTGCACCAGGAGGAACCCAGGGCCCACTGCACCAGGAGGAACCCAGGGCCCACTGCACCAGGATAAACCCAGGGCCCTCTGCACCAGGATGAACCCAGGGCCCACTGCACCAGGAGGAACCCAGGGCCCACTGCACCAGGAGGAACCCAGGGCCCTCTGCACCAGGAGGAACCCAGGGCCCACTGTACCAGGAGGAACCCAGGGCCCTCTGCACCAGGAGGAACCCAGGGCCCTCTGCACCAGGAGGAACCCAGGGCCAGCTACACCAGGAGGAACCCAGGCCCTATGCACCAGGAGGAACCCAGGGCCCTCTGCACCTGCAACTGCCAAACCAGTCATGCTGGATGATGTCACAGGCAGCATAACATTTACCATAGTGTCTCCAGACTCTTTCGCACCTGTCACATGTGCTCAGTGTGAACCTGCTCTCATCTGTGAAGAGAACAGGGCGCCAGTGGTGGACCAGCCAGTTCTGGTGTTCTCTGCTGAATGCCAGTTGAGCTGCACGGTGCTGGGCTGTGAGCACAGGTCCCACTAGAGGACGTGGGGCCCTCATGCCACCCTCATGGAGTCTGTTTCTGACAGTGTGGTCAGAAACATGCACACCAGTAGCCTGCTGGAGGTCATGTTGTAGGGCTCTGGCAGTGCTCCTCCTGTTCCTCCTCACACAAAGGAGCAGATACTGGTCCTGCTGCTGCTGGGTTGATGCCCTTCTACGGCCCTGTCCAGCTCTCCTCGTGTAATGGCTGCTCTCCTGGTGTCTCCTCCATGCTCTTGAGACTGTGCTGGGAGACACAGCAAACAATCTTATGGATGTGCCATCCTGGAGGAGCTGGACTACCTGTGCAACCTGATTGGGCTGCAGGTACGGCCTCATGCTCCCAGCAGTGACAAGGACACTAGCAGAAGACCAAACTTTTTGGGGGTTGTCTTGCTTTTGCCTCTCCATGATTTTTTTTTACAGACCGTGAGAATTATACCAACAGGTCTGTACTCCTGTAACACAATAGAAAGACATTGGCAGAGTGTATTATTCTGATGTGGCCTGGAGAAAGGAGCTCCCTGTCTCACATTACATTACCAAGAAACCTTCAGGACTTTGCAAACACACAAACCTAATGGAGCTGCATAAATGTTTTTGCATGAACCCATGACAGGGGAAATGTCCACATATTTGATGTAGGTGGGACAGCATGGAGGTGCCATATCAGGTAGGAGAGGAAGAAGCATTTAGATATTTTTAGACAGCACACAGAGCTGCAGAGACTCCTGACAAAGCTGCTATTGTTCCTACTGTCTGAGGGCTTGCTGGCCCACAGAGGGATGGCATTGTTTTATCATGTAATGCTACCAGTGATCTGTTCAGCGATAGCACCCTATGTTTGGTAAAGTAAGACAGAAGTATATCACAGCCACTATTGGGTCACCTCAGCTCTGGGTAGTGTTTGACTGAGTCCTGCTGAGAACAAATGGAGGCGAAAGCAGAAACCAGCTCTTTTAAAACAGCATTCCGGAGGAAAAAAAAGAAGAAGGGGGAAATAAAGAAAGGAAAGGGAAAATGTAAAATGATACAGCGCTCAGGAGAGATGCTTGACAAAGTGCCACGTTCTGATTTTTCCTGTTGCTTTTATATGTTGTTATTTGGGTGAGGGGCGGCGTGAGCAATTAAATATGCATAAATGAAAACTGTGACAGCCGCTCTGAGCTGAGCAGGCACACACATGTGCTCTGCTATCCTCTGAAAGGTAACACCCTGGTGCTGTGCCAGTGTGAGTGGAATGACCTGAACAGGCTGGATGGTGATTATTATCTGATGATATGTACTTTCCACACAGGAAGAAGAAAGTAGTGTCAGATTATCTTCCACATCCGACTCAGACAGTCCCAAAATATGAGCGTATTTGACTCAGGGTTCCAAAATGTAATAAATATGTAATGAAATTGAAATAATGACACTTGTATTACTGATTTTAATCAAATGATACCCAAAATAAAAAATATATATTTTCTCCAGTCTGCACCGCACAGGTTGGTTGACAGTCACGGTCCACTACTGACAGCTCCCGAGGATTAAAGAGGGACGGAGATCATGGCGGACATTGCTATCTGTCAGAGCCTGTAGCAGGTTGAGTTTTGAAGCTAGTTACTGGTATCACATGAAACTAGAAGAACTATGGAATCCAGTGGTTATAGTGGGACAGAGAGGCTGAGCTGATTACATGATGTTATGAGGATGAATAAGCGGAATAGTTGAGCCTTGAGCAGATTGCGGAGGACGTTGTAGTGTACACGCCACACAGAATGACGTTCAGACACAACAAACTCATTAACAGATGTGTGTCTCTCTAGATGCATGAATGGATACCTGAACAGGCCTACCAGGGACAGGCCAGTGGCCCCCTGACCTTCCCCTGCAAAATGTTACTCAAATTATTGTCACATGTAATGACCCAACCTGGTCTCACTCCAAAGTCGTTGAATAGCGCCGCTTTGTCAGTAACTTCCAGCATCAGACATTGACGAAAAAGCCGCCCTTTCACGTCAGCATGATACGCAGCTGCTTGCAGTTATAGTGTAACGGCACCCAGAGGTGTCAGGGGGAAACGTGGTGAGACAACACCGTAAGTTAAGGGGGTGAAAAGTCAGAGTGGGACGGGCAGAAGGGGTGGTAGATTGGTCAAGCAACCACCAGTCTCGCTCACCAGACCTTTCTCAAGAAAAGAAAGGTCTGGCTGGGCCGACTCTCACTTTAAGATTGGAGAAAAAAACAGCCCGGGCTGGTTTTATTTCTTTCAACCAATCACAGTCGTTTTGGGCGGTGCCACAGCAACGGTGCACTTGCAAAAATATTGCCGGGGGGAAACAGGTTTTGGTCTAACATGCCCACAAAAATATCGCCTACAGGACGCGAACCATGGCAGAAAAATGGCTACATCCCCGCAAGATCAAACACCGCAAAGTCAGTAAAGGACGTGTTGAAAACGGTTGATGTAGTGCTTTTATTTTGAAAGAGACTGTAGGCAAACTGTACAGTTCCTGTGAAAACAGAAGTGTATTTTGAAAACAGACAATGCATGTAACAGGCTGAAGTTGAGGCGTCCCAGAACGTCAACAACCAACACACCCAGGGTACCTTGGACGTCGTATGTTGACAAAGACAGTCCATGACCAAACATCCAAACAACAAAAATAAAGACAGAATTATCTCAAAAAGACACAAAACCACAAAAAATATTGCATGCTGTATCTCTACTGTACCAGCACAGTGATACTACTAAAACTAAATGAAGGAAAACTGTTTGTGCAAATCCACAACCACCAGAGGGACACAGGCAGGAAGCAGCCCAGTCCATCCCAGAAGAAAATGTTAGCGTTGTACGTTTTGTAGTGACCTGTTGCTGTTTTCCAGCGGCTTGTTAGGCATGAAAATAGTTGTTTTTTACCGAGACATCACTACTTTTCCTCCTGGTGTAGAAGCCCGAAAAGCTCTTAATAACTGAGACATTTCTGCCTCTCCTCCCGATTTAGTGGCTCAAAAAGCTGTTACTAACCGAGACATATCTGTTTTTTCTCCCAGGATTGCATCCAGAAGTGTTTTTTGTACACTTAGACATCACTACTTTTCTTTCTGCAATAGTGGCCTGAGAAGCTGTTAATAACTGAGACAAGATGTCGTTCTTTACTGAAACATCACTACTTTTCCTCCCAGTATAATGGCTCGAAAAGCTGTTACTAACCAAGGCATTTCTGCTTTTCCTCCCAGGATTGTGGCCTGAAGAGCGCTTGTTTCATATGGAGACATAACTGCATTTCCTGCCGGGATTGTGCCACCCAAACAGGGTATTTTAAACCAAAACATGATCTTCTCCTGACCATAACCAAGTGGTGTTTGTGTCTAAATCCTAAAGGTCTGAGTGTCTAAATGTGAAATGCCAACAACTTTTCTGGCGATTGAGTTGCAGGAAGTAGGTCTGTAAACTATGATGGATCTGTATGACTAGTAGTTTCAGTAATAAAATAAATTACCTTCTTTTTTTTTTCAAATATGTTTAACCATGTGACTGCTCGTGTTTCTGTCTGACTTCTTTTTGGTGATCTGATATTAAGATGGTGAGTACAGTCTTATTAATAGTGCTAGGAACGATCTGTTGCATTCAATGATCGGATGCATCTTGTATAAAACTTAGATTCTGACCTCTAATAAGTACGCAAATTAAAAAGAACAGCTGCTATCAAAAGGACCAGCCTGTCATCTCCTTCCTCTTGAAGCTCTCACAGTAAATCCAACACACACAGAAGAAACAAAACAGCCGACAAACCTCGAAACGTTAACTTCAGTTTATTCACACATTTTGTTTTTTTTACGTTTGAAAATCTGCATATTCTGTACATTCAGTAGTTAATGGTGTGGAAGACTTACAGCCATTTGATAGCCACATAAGACATGTATGAAGTGTTTCCCTGACTGTGACGACCAAAGTCTGCTGAGGAACTGATAGGAGAAGGCAGTCGATGGATGACAAACTCATTCACACGCGATACAAAACTACTGCTGCAAAATGGCATCGTATCAAATCCAGAATCAGGAAGATGGACAGCATGGTGCATAAAACAGAACTGAGATGTGGTGGAGGACATCCTAACATGATGATATAACCTTCAGTTTTTATTCTCACGTGTGACCACTGCATTATCAACACAAGTAGTGAGCTGAAAGAGACGAGGCTGCATCCAGACTTTAGCTATTTAAGATCATCTGAAGAATTACAGTCAAATCAATTTGATTTAAGACGTTAATAAAACTACCTCAGGACCAATAATTAAAAACCCAGGCCATATACAAACATTACAAAACTCATAATCATATTGGCTATTTAAACAAACACTCACTGGATTAGTTTCATTTCAGCAACTGCCTTTTTTAGAGGATACAGCCTTAAAGTGTGTCACTGGGAAGACTGAGAGTTACTGGGCTGCACCTGAAGACACCCTACACTCATAAAGGGGAAAACAGCAATCGCACATAAAATCTTGGTTGTCAGATTGTACAATGAAGCTTTGCTGAATCTAGATGTAAAAAGGTAAGATGTGCAAGCAGAGATATGAAATCTACCGAAATCCTTTTTTCAAAATGCAGCAAAAAAAACCAAACCCTTCAGCCTTAGCGTTGATACTTAAAGAAAAAAATTCAGTATAAAGTAGCACCGAACACAGATTAGACAGCGCTCGCTAATGTGGTAGTTATGTATGTTTATGGACACTTACAATGCGTTGGACGCTGTTTTCTGTGTCATTTCGTGCTGTATTCTGGTTGGTTGGTATGTCAGAATTTGGTCCCCGATTTGTTTGTCTCATGCAAGCATGCACAGTAGGCCTGAGCAGTGTCTAATTTTTCATATCTTTCTGAAATTTCACCAGGGTACATGACTGTATTTATGGGAGGGTGCTACCAATCCTACCCCCGTCGGCGGGTTCACTATGTTCAGCAAGCTCTCTTTCAGGGGCCACACACATGCCGCATTTTTTGCGCCCTCAAATTTTTCAATTCAGACGCCCAGCAGGCGTGCTCAAATGCCAGGGTGACGCTGCCGCAGTGCACGCGTTTCTGAGTGTCTATTTGTCAGGGCGCAGCAGCTGTGCCCTGAGATAAACTGAGTTCAACTTCAACAGCATGCACCACGTTATGTGACAAGGAACAACCAATCACAGCCAACAGATATCTTTCCCGTCTTCAGTAAATATCAGTCTGTGATGAACACGGAAAAGTTGATCATTTTAGTCCTCGGACAACAGGCCTACACACACACGTCTGGAAGATCAGCTCTGCGCGCAACAGCTAGACTGCAGCACTGCAACGCTGCAGCTTTTCCATATTTATCAGACTGATATTTACAAAAGAAGCCAAAGATGATGTCGGCTATGATCGGTTGGTTTTTGTCACACGACACGTGAAACACAGTGCTGCATTCTTAGGGTGCAGTCTCGGAACCCATCGGCTGTATTCGGCGCATACAGCCTCTGGGGGCTGACTCCCGATTTTTTGGCATTCCGGTTTGATTTGGGAGGAGGAGGCGAATTTCCGTTTCCGACTTCTGTTTATATATAAGCAAATATGCTGAACCATTGCGATGGATTCAGAGTTTGCAGTGACGGCAATTATGTTCCACCTCGTTAGTTCACCGCATGGACCGTTTAACCTGGCAACAACTGCAGCCGGCTCAAACGTGATTGGTCAATATCACGCGGACTACAAACAGCCTACAACTGGAAACCAGGGCTCTTCCGCTCTTCTTCCGGAGGCAAGATCTCCGGGGTTTGCCTACAGACTCTACATTCACTGAATGTAGAGTCTGTATATAGAGACTAAGCTGAGTTCAACTTCAACAGCATGCACCACGTTATGTGACAAGGAACAACCAATCACAGCCAACAGATATCTTTCCCGTCTTCAGTAAATATCAGTCTGTGATGAACACGGAAAAGTTGATCATTTTAGTCCCTCAAACAAAAGGCCTACACACAGTGTCTGGAAGAAGATCAGCTCTGCACTCAGAATTTCAGGTAAATAGGCTGTGATACGATGCCTGTTGCTAGGCTGCAGCACTGCACTAAGATGATCAGCTTTTCCGTATTTATCAGACTGATATTTACAAAAGAAGCCAAAGATATCTGTCGGCTATGATCGGTTGGTTTTTGTCATGACATGTGGAGCACGTGCTGCATTCTAAAAGCTGAACAGTTTGTCGTAGGGTGCAGCCATTGGGCCTTGAAAAACAGGCTTGTGAGCATCTACATCTACACTGAAAACAAAGAATAGGGGGCGAAAAAAAATGCAGCCCCGAAGAGTGCCCAGCGCCTGACCTGGCATTTTCCAGGCGGTTAAAGACGCTTCATATATACAGGCCCTCACACTGCTGTGTGGTTGGTGCATCTAGTCATTAAGTGGAAGTGGAAGTAGAAGGGAAGCCGTTTCAAACATGGCGGTCGGGCTACAAAGGGGTTGCTGCACATAGTTCACCACATTGAACTTCTGGTGGTTGCCACTGGGCTTTGGCCGGTTAGACAGTGGGGGTCGCAGGAACAGAAAGAAGAAACGATGGAGGAGCTGATAATATTTGTGTTTAAACACCCAGAGATATGGTGCTAGCAACTTAAAAGGACAACCACAAGCAAAGCTGAGCCTGGGATCACATTTTCACCAAACTCCAGATGACTGGTAAATTGTCTAACTGTGTAGAAATCTTTGGTGATTTCAGTGATTTCTATTGTCTTGCTACAGGCTAGCTTTCACTTCTGCTGGTGTTCACTGAACCACCTGCCTGACATCGCAGCCATTGGCTTGTTTGTTATTGTGTTTAACTTTTGACTCGGCCCTCTAGTACCATCTATTGGCTGTATCAATGCCAACATAAATGACGCATGGCACTATCAGAGCAGTGATGTTTAGAATGTTTGAAACAGACGTATCTATTTTCGTACGTAAAGGGGGTATAAATGAGTGTTAATGGGGTGTGTGGGAACACAAAAGACACACTGACAGTGTCCTTCATGTTCAGGGAAAAGATTTGGGGAAGCCTTTAAAAACTTAAACGGGTCCTGTCAATCTGTTGCACTGGATTCAGATTTGAAAGGCAGATTTTGATGGATGCAGCCCCTGAAACTGGACACAGGTTGTCATCTTCGTTGACCTTCATATTCAAATCCCATGTTTGTATAGTAACCCATTCACTGCCTGTTGTCTTGTTTAAAGTAACTTGCAGACAACCCTGCTAATTTAAATATAAAATGACACTGACATGTTAATGCAGATGTTAGAATGAACTCGTGAATACAACATTTTAGGAAAACCAACTTCAGGTGCCACATAATTTCACTACAAATTTTAAACACATGCAGAGACAAAGAGAAAAAATATTTCCTGTGGTGTCGGTGTTATTTAGACCCCAAATCCTACATTTTATTTTGAACTGTCAAAATTAAAAATTCACAGTATAATCTCCATGACAGAGTTACCTGCAAGAGATGATGAATTGTAAGAAAGCACCCAACATGTCTGCCGTAAAAATTAAATATTGATTCCAAATTATTTCTTGTACAACAGAGAACTCAGACACACATAAAAGTAAAAATACTTGAGTCACACCAAACAGATCACAATACTTTCCAAACTTTAAATACATTGAGAATACCAGAGATCATTGCTTAAATAAATTCTACAAAAATATCTGTTGTACATAACATATTTACATTGACTGTAGCTTCTAACGATTGTGTCAGTGTTATCCAAAACAGACCTTATTATTATCAACAGCTGCTCCAGAGAGTAAATGTGATGCTTTCAGAACATAATTCCATCACAGTGCATTTACTCCAAACTGAAATGTACTACATATAGTGTAAAAATTGATTGATTTATAGTCGATCACCGAAGATCACTCTGGTAGTATCAAATAATTACTTAAATCAAACTTAAATTCCAAAATCATTTCAAATGCATGACATATTCTTATTGGTGTCTTTATAAATAAAAATTATCCGTGCAAGTTATTTTTGCACATCAAAAGAAGAACAAACATGTGAGCAATGTTTGAGAAAATCTGATCCTGTATATGATTTTTTTTAAAGATATACTCCCTGACTTTGTTACAGCACCCAGCGGCAGCCCTAAAACTGTTGATGTTTTAAAATCAGGTCAATTCTTAAGTATCAGCAGTGAGCTAGGAAGACATTTTGTAGCCTGATAATCAAACTTGAATTTTGCTTCATTTCATTCCTCCCACTTTTAACGACCTATTCCCCCCGGCTGATTTTAGAATTTAAAGGGATAGTTTGGGTCTTTTGAAGTGGGGCTGTGTGAGGTACGTCTACACAGTCAGTCTGTCACATACAGTAGATGTCGAGGCCTTTACATGCTGAGTCCGTTTTTTTAATCCATCATCCCAAAAAAAAAAAGATTACACACAGAAACCTCGCACACTGATTCTGAAGCGTTTTATCTAACACCTTCCTTTCCTCCTTTGCTTCTCTCCACTGGAGTTACCTGTCTGACTGACATCACTCACTCCCTGTTTTTCATTTGGCACCACAGCTGCATGAGGGGGCAGAGCTGTCCTCCACACTCTGTGTGCAGTCCACATCCTCCACTCATCATAATCATCCGCCTGAATATTTCTACCTGACCTGCTGAAAGTAGCTATCTAAGTTATGATGTGATTCTGTGCGCCACGTTCCTTTGTCTTTTCACAGCTGTGACCCGCCGCCACGTTTTCTTCACTGAATTTTGGTCAAACTTCTCTAAAGGCTCTGACAGATGCAAAAAACACAGAAACCTCTTCTGAAAATTTTTATGATGGACGAAAGTTTCGGGCTCAGTGTGCCTTTACTCTGCACGCCTCCAGTTCTGAGAGTTTGAAGTCGGACATGGAAGCTAGGAAATGTACTGCTGTGGAAGGGAGCAGCAGAAAAAAACATTTTCACTGCTTTACCTTTGTGTCAGACAGTGCTTTCCGATGAGGAAATGGAGCCATTATTGCTCTCATCAAACCCAGACTCCACTGAGAGAACCAGTGATTTAACTGAGCACAGGAGCTGCTGCTCTACTGCTGCATCACTTAGGTTGTTTGTGTTACTGTGTCACTTCGGTGTTTAAAAGGGTTTGTTCGGATCTACAAGTCACACAATAACACAAACTAACTAACTGATTGAGGCAGCTGTGGACCAGCAGCTCCTGTGATCAGCAAGCCAAAATTACTGTTTTTGTCAAAGGAGTCTGGCTTTGATGAGAGCACAGATGGGAACTGAAGCTGTTAAAGGCTTCCCCATCAGAACGGGCTGTCTGACAGAAAGGTAAAGCAGAGAAAATACTGTCAATACAGCATACACTTAAATTAATATTGTCTTTTTTAGGAGGCTAAAATCCATTTTGCTGCTGTCCCCTGCCACAGCAGCACATTACTTAGCTTCTGTGTTGAATTCCAGCCTGCTTCTCCAAACTGGGGGTGTGCTTACTGACATCTACTGGATGTAATACACTGACTATGGATGAGAACCCCACTCAGAAAAAATCCAAACCATCCCTTGAACATTGGGGCTCAATTTAGGCCAGACGCATGATTAACTGTCTGAACAATCAACTATCTCAATGTTGGACGATAAGATGAATCTTTGGCAGGTCGGACATTTTTCTTTGGTTGCTCTTAATTGTAGTGAGCTTGTTTTCATGATATTAGCGTATTATTTTACATGCTGTGGCGACTGCAGTCTCTGCAGACCAACTGTCCACATCTCACACTGCACAAAGTGATACTGCTTCTCTCTTCCTACATAGCTAACTAGCTCTGATTGGTCAACTGTTTCTCTAATTGTTTCTCTAGTTGTCAATGGCACAACACAAGTGCTATCTGATTTGTAATCATTGAACCATTTGGAGATGTGGATGGTGACTTAGAGGTTTGGAACCAGGTTATTTGGGTAACAACACTCACTAATTGGGTGCGAAAACAAAATCAGAGAGTATCTTTTGGAGTGGGTTTCTTTAAAGCTATCATCGTCCAGGTAGCTCAACACTTTGCTGATTTTAAGTCAGAAAGGATCATCATTATCATGTCATCATTAGTGCATCAATTGACTTTTTTTTACTTGAGTTAAAAAAAAAAGGGGGGTGGGGTGTGTCTGCACATTTGTTCAGCAAGAACATAAATGGTAATAATGCTAACTGTGGTAACAATGCTATCTGTCAAATGAGGTTTTCTTTTTCCCACAACCGTTGCTCACATGAGATGGATTTATTTCCACTCTTCAGCTGCTGCTGTAACCGTTAAAAAAAAAGGCTGAAATGGGGAAGAGGAGCGGAGAACTCTTGAACTGGACGACCAAACTGGACTAGCTATCCTTACGCGTGTACACAACAGAGCTGTGGACATTTCTTCCAGACGAGGAGCACAGTGATTGCATAGTCTTTATAAATGATAAGAGTTTTTTAGTCACCGTCTCCTCTTCTGTTGTTGCTGTTGTTGCCTTCACACGTTGTCAAACTTATGTTTTAAATAGTCTTTCATGACCTTTGCGATCGGTAGATCCTCCAACAATTTCAAGCTTTGAAGGCCAATGCAGTTACGGATTTTTATTCGACACAAGTCTTGTAGAGTCCGAGGTTGTCCTGAAAGAAGAACAGAGACAGTTAGAACACATTGGAATTACTCCTGAGCTAATCAGTATACCTGACTGAGACATCGAGGGGGAAATTTATCCTCTGATTTTAGCTTATTGCAGATAAGTGGGCACTGGGATTTATGATGGCTGGTTAATAACAAGAAGATAAGTGTAAATGTGTCAGTGTTGGGGTCGTTTTACACCTTAATCATTACTTTTTAAAAAACGTAATTGCAGTGTGCAAAACATGCGGGTCAAAAATTACAACACAAAAGTGCCAAAAACTGCAGTTCCTCTAATGGCCACTTGAGGCTGGCTCCAGAGGCAGGTCAGACACAGACACTCAGATTTAAAAAGCCCAACTTTACAGCAGAAAGTAACATGTTAATAGCCTGATATAAAACCATTTTTGATCTCTGTAGCTAATTACAACATTCATGACAACGATACAGAGGTGAATTTTTACACAACTCACCCGTTAACATTTTATTCAGACTTAAGGTATGCATAATTAAGGGCAGGCCGCTTTATGCGTCAGTCTGTCTGTGAGGTGTTGCTACAGTCTGTGAGTCAGATCCCCCCCTCGCTCCTCCACAGCTCCAACCTCTTGTTCAAATATGGTCACTTCTGACTCCAAAACAAAAAGACAGCGATGACCAATATGCCGGACTCGAGGCTTCAAAACTGGAGTTCACAAACCAATTGGTGATGTCACGGTAACTATGTCCATTATTTTTACAGTCGCTGACGAAGACACAAGAGCTTCCAACAAATGTAATTTAATTTAATATATGGTTACTCGGTTAAGTGCAATGATTTGAGACTTAAAAAACAATGACTTGATCTGATTTTCACCAGAGAAATTTAAAGCTATAGTGCGTAACTTCTGTCGCCTCCCAGCGGATAATGCGTTATTACAACTAATAAGCCGGTAGCACTTCCATGTACACAGAGTAACACTCGCCACACACCGTGTACACAGAGTAACACTTGCCTTTGTGGTAGGATCCACTTCTGAACTGTGTCTCGGCCGCTTCTCTGCCATGTTGCTTTCTCTTTCTACCTGCATTCTACCTCTTGCTATGACACTCTCCGCTCTTCCTCCCCCTCCCTTCTTGTTGTGAGGAAGCATTTCCTGTGCACCAGCGCGGGAATGTCGCCGGTCAACACGCATACTAAAAATGATATATATTGAAAAATACCGCGAGATGTTAAAGGAGCCGATCGGCTTAATCAGCATTGTGTCATCTCCTCTGTCATTTACGGACCTGTAGAAGTTACGCACTATAGCTTTAAGTGTCTCAAAAATTTAAAACTGAGGCATGTTACGCCCTTAGCTAATGTCAGATTAGCTAACTGATGATATTAGAGAAAATATTAGGTGAGCAGAATACCCTTCTCGGTACATATCTTTATCACAACTCTTTAATATCAAGAACGGTTTTCTGTTGAAAATATGAACATCAGCAGACACATCCTTATCACATTTTCAAACCCTTAAATATCAAAATTGCTATCAGTGGTACAACTCGCAGCTGCGTCTACACCGAAGTTACTGGAACAAATTCATGTTTCGAAAAGGTTTGTCTTCATAGTTAAACACAGAGATGTGTGATCACCTCCCCTCTCTCAGTCCTAACTTCCTCAACAAAATAATTATTCACATGATGGAAAAAATTTGGTCAATGAGTTTTTTTGCATAATGAAAACTAACAGCCCAGCATTTCAAACACAGATGGTTTAAAAAGATGAGTTTCAGTATATGGAAAACTAAAAGCATTAAAGCCCCATCATAAAAAAAGTATGACTTTGGCATGTTCTAGTGGTTTTTACAAAAAAAGACACTGTTACCGAGGGCTGTCTCAATATCTTAATGCTGTATATCCACCATCAAGCTCAAATGTTCCTCTCTCAGCCGTATGGTTTTCCCAAAGCCTTCCACAGGCATTAATCAGCATCCCAAATCACCCAGTATCCACTCTGTTATCAGCTGGATGCAAAGAGTTGGGAAAATCCCCCTGATTCCAGGAAGTGATGTGTGTGTGGGGGGGTGTTATCAGTCTGATGTGGGTACAGTGACTCCTCTGCTATGGACATTTCCCTCCCTCCACCACAACAAACACCAATACGATGAGACAGAAATGTGGGCAGAAGGTGACATTAAATTAAAGTTCCAGGTACTTTCAGGAGGTGGTGGCAGTGCTGTCGGTCCTGATGTGAAACACCAACACAGCTGAACAGCACAGGGAAAAAATATTAAGATGAAATTTAACCTGTCACAATAAGTACTTTTGTTGGGTGATACATTTTCCCAGAAATAATTGTTATAAATGATGTTGTTGTCATTTTAAGACAAAATGACAACATAATAGCGTAATCAGGGTGTCAACAAGTATCGGACGGTTAAATTTAATGATGTTTAAGACCCTATCAAGACACCTTTTCACCAAATTTAGGACAGGTTTTTTTTTTTTTTTTAGACAAATCATGTTTTAACTTATTTAAGCATCGCAGGTAAGTGGTATATATGTGCAGAGATGAGTGTTATGTATGAATATGGTTATTAGAGTGAGTTAAGTTGATCTACATTTTGCCAACAGGTACAGTTTTTAAAAGATTTGTAACGTTAGAAATGTGGACTTTTACAAAGAAAGGCATCACTCATTTTCACAAAATAAATTAAAAGATGTATAAATGAAATAAGTTAAAATTCTTGTTGCAGTTAAGACCTCACAAATTCAAATTTAAGACTATTTAATTACTTTTAAGGCCTCATTGTTTTAAAATTGAATTTAAGACATTTTAAGACTTGTTAAGGACCCAACACCCTGATAATAACACAAATACACCCTTTCAAGGAACAATGAACTTTCAAGAAGAATATTCAAAAACTGGAATTGAAATATGAACAAATATTAAACCTATTTTTAAAGAAGTATCTAACACCTGTTAATGTGAGAAAGTATATATCAAACTGTAGTACCTCTAGAGGAGAAGCCCAAAATTACTCAGCTTGAGACTTAATACAAATTTTGGCCGACAAAACCAAAACTAAGTGATGCCTCTTGCGACTAATAGACAAGTTTAGCAAAGCTTTGGAAACACTGCAGTTACTTCCATAATCCAGGCTGTTTACTGGTGGATTTACAGAAGTTGTTGGAGGGTAAAAATACAAACGACTGACATTTTGGCTTGTTACCAGGGGTCAGTAAGCTAACGACTATCACGACTGTCTTTCACTCCAAAAGTGTAGCTGCAGGCTAACAGTAAACTCCACTGTGTTGTCTATGAAGTGTCCTTTTATTTTTCTGTGAACTGCAAAAGTTGGCCGGGGTAAAAGGGGAAAAAAGGAAGAATCACTGCGCCCAAGGGTCATGATGGTCAAGAAAACCCTGTTGTTTATTCAGGCATCACACTGGCTAAAACAGTGGTTCCCAACTGGTGGGTCACAGTCCAAAAGTGGGTCGCAGGTCCATTCTGAATGGACCGCATGTGACTCAAGAAAGTGTCAAGTTTGTACAAAAAACACACTTTATTTTGAAGTACAGTGAATTTGCAGCACAGTGCTTTTATTTTGAAGGGCTATGTCTCCTGTAGAGTGAGTGACTAACAGACAGCTACTTAGCAGAGACAGTAAACTAGCTTGATGGCCAAACGCAAGTTGGTGAATATATTAAACTGTGTGGACTTAAAATAATGAGTAAAGAGAAATCTGGACCCCGTACGTGGACCACTTGGGAACCACTGTGATAAAATATTGGTGATGTTGTCATGTAAACACAACGGACAATACTGAGGTCAGCAAAATGATCAATGTCAAGTCCATAAACTGTACGGTAAGTAGATTTTGTCAGGCTTAGAGGAAGGGTGGGGAGAGGGAGACAGCATGAACGTAAAAAAACGTAAATGATTTCAGAGGCACTGGATAATTTACACAATATTATCATATGTGTATTATTAACATGATATTTCATATTTAAATATCACCGTTATCGTCAATACCAGTATCTTAAAACATCCCCAGTTCCCCACAGCCAGAGAATAGGAATTATGCAGCTAATACAATCATTGTAGCCTCAGGCGGACAGGCTGCCAGAGTCATCACTGCACGCTCTATGGGAGGCAGCATTGTGCCTTTTTAATGATTCATGGAGTCTGCAGATCACAAAGCTAGAGTTTAATGGCAAAGATGACACAGATATCTATGTGACACTTTCTCTGGGTGGAGTATGTCTGAGATTTTGCTTGAAGTTGTAATCACTGTATGAGCGCAGTTGTGCATGGTGCGGTCTTTGACGTGTGCAGCGGTTGAAAGGAGCTGTGCGCCTGTCATACTGTGAGACAAGCCTTTCATGGCATATGAGTTAATCCAGGAGGCAGAGGTGTAATCAATAACCCAGCAGATATGTGATCTGGCTGAGGGTTTGGAGTCTCTGAAAGGGCTTGTCTGAATCAGTGCACAGCTCTTTGATATCTTTGATATCAAAGTGCAGGGGGCAGCGGAGGAATGCAGCCATTGTTCCCTGTAAATCATAATGCTTCAGGTAATGTGCTCTCCTGTTCCTCCACCCTGGGATTGTTCTCTGACTGAACAGTAGTCATTAGAACCTTGTGCTGGCAAGCAGCCCTCTTTCACTCTTTACATTTCTCGACTTTTTCCTCTTCTCATCTTACAATAAAAGGCTCCATCACTTTTTGTCCTAAACTTGGGATACTTTTCGACACCCCATCCATACTCACAGATTTCTTTTCACTAGTGCGGTGCCGGTTTAAAACATGCCTGCCCTGAACGGTCAGATTGAGCTTCTCAAAAACCATTCATCCAAACAACTTCACACCACAACAATGCATGAGTGTACATGTCATCTGCCAACAGCTAGCTACCTGGGGACCAGGCAGTTTGTGGGTCAAAAACATTAATACCAGCCATAGACTGAACATAAAGATTGACGCCATGACAGCTGCCCAAAAGTGAAGCCGAAACATCTCGACCGCCACCTGGTGGCTGGCTGCAGTACAGGTCATGTACTGGTCATGTGAACTCCGTCACATGAAAACCCGTAAACCCCAGCTTGAAAGACTTTACAAAAAAAAAAAACAGTCTCACAGTCCATTTCCATGCCTATGCAGACCACCTTTCAAACTACAAAGACGCCCTCACTGCCGCCCGGTCTTACTACTACTCACAGCTCATTCACTCTGGCTCCAATAACACCAAGACTCTCTTTTCCACCGTCAATAAACTCCTCAAACCCTGTGACAACACCCTCTCCTCCATCACAACTGACAAATGCAACTCCTTCCTGGCATTTTTTCAATCAAAGATCGAAACCATCTACACTCAACTCAGCAACCACCCCCCCTAGTCTCTCCGGCATTCACCGCCTCCACCACCACTCAACCACTGTCACACTTCACCCCTGTCTCCCCCCTGGATCTCCTCCGCATCATCTCCAAGATGAAAAGTTCCACTTCCATCCTGGACCCCATACCATCCTCCATTATCAAAGCCTGCCTCCCAACTATCTCCCCACTCATCACTACCATCATTAACTCCTCCCTCACCTCTGGCTCTATCCCTAAATCCCTGAAACTGGCCGCTGTCACCCCCATCCTCAAAATCACTAACGACCTCCTCCTCTCTGCCGACTCTGGCCACCTCAACATACTCATCCTCCTCGACCTCACTGCTGCCTTTGACACCATCAATCACACCACTCTGATGTCCCACCTACAAACTTCCCTCAACATCACTGGCTCTGCTCTCTCCTGGCTCAAATCATACCTCACCAACAGACATCAGTTCATCCACGTCAACAACTGCACCTCTGCCACCGTCCCCCTGCTTCAAGGTGTCCCTCAGGGCTCGGTGCTTGGTCCTCTCCTTTTCATCATCTACCTACTCCCCCTTGGTTCCATCATCTGTTGTCATGGTCTCCATTTCCACTGCTACGCTGACGACATCCAAATCTACATCTCCACAAAATCCATCACCCCGGCCACCCGCTCTACCCTCACCAACTGTCTGACTGAACTCCAATCATGGCTGCAAGCCAACTTCCTCAAACTCAACTGTGACAAATCTGAAATAATACTCATCGGCCCAAAATCCTTCTTTACAGCAACACAAAACTTCACCCTCAGCATTGACAACACCACCCTCTCTCCCTCCCCATTCATCTGCAACCTTGGTATCATCTTTGACAATAACCTCTCATTTGAACATCACATTAGCCGCCAAACTGCCTTCTTTCACCTTAGAAACATTGCCCGTCTCTGTCCATTACTTTCCTTCTCTGCCACTGAAACTGTCATCCATGCTTTCATCACCTCAAGACTGGACTACTGCAACAGCATCCTCTACGGCTCATCATCCAAAGTCCTCAACAAACTTCAGTACATCCAAAACTCTGCTGCCCGCCTCCTCACCCACACCAGCTCCCGTGAACATATAACCCCTGTCCTGCAAAACCTACACTGGCTCCCTGTCCCGTACAGAATCAGTTTCAAGATCCTCCTCCTCACCCACAAAGCCCTCCACAGCCAGGCCCCCTCCTACCTCACGGACATGCTCCACCACCACACTCCCTCCCGCAACCTTCGATCATCCGACAAAAACCTCCTCTCTCCTCCACACAGGACCAAGCTCCGAACCTGGGGTGACAGAGCCTTCTCCATAGCCGCCCCCTCCCTCTGGAACACCCTCCCTATACACATCCGTGACTGTCCAAATCCATCCACCTTCAAATCACTCCTCATGACTCAACATGATATGTCAGGTTGTACGACATGCTTGTGTGATGAGTGATGTGACTGTGTGAGACTCACTTGTGACCTCCTGTAGGAAGTCCAGGCAGGGCCGGCTGATCCCAGACATGCTAACAGACACAGCTACCGGCGTCTGGCCCTCGTAGTTCCTGGTGTTGGTATCGGCTCCGTACGCGTAGAGCATCTGGGCGCACAACACATCATCCCTGAGGGCAGACAGGTGCAGGGGCGTCTGACCGTCCTCAAGACGTCCAAGATTAGTGTCCGCCCCCCTCTGCAGGAACATGCGGCAGTACGAGTGATTGCCTTTTATGACGGCATACCGCAACAGGAAGCCATTTTGAATGTCAATGTTGGCACTGTGGTCCAGGAGGATCCGTACGCAGCTGGAACGCTCCCGAATGATGGCCAGCTGTAGTGGTGTGGTCCCTTTGTCACTCAGCGGGTCCACCTCGGCCCTGAATTCGAGGAGGAGACGTACAAACGAGTCTCGGCCGTAGTGGGCAGCCACGTGCAGTGGCGTCCAGCCATCGTTGCTTTTTGCATTTATAATGTCACTGCGATACTCCGATTCCAGCATCAGCCGGGCGATGCGGGCTCTGCCGTGCATAGCAGCGTAGTGAAGTGCTGTGAAGCCACCAATAAAGTCCTTCACTGTGGGGTCGGCTGGACAGAGGAGAGTGGAAAGAGTGGAAAGGAGAGGAAAGTTAATACAGCAGGAGATGTGCTTTGTGCTGTGGGTGACATGAATGGTGATCAGCTGGGACTCTACGGTCAATCTAAACTTTAATCTGTCAAAAAGAACATCTTCACACGTTCACCTGAATTGTTTTAATGTACAGTCCTCTCTAGCTATTACACTAAAGGTCAACTTTTACACTTGACAAATGCAGTGCACCGGAGTTTAGACACAACTAGACATTATGACCAGGCAACTGATTCCCTGAGTGTGAAACCTTTAAACCTGCTTTAACTGTTTAGATCAATTTTAAATGGATTACATGACTTTAGAGCAAGAGACAGAACAGTTTTTATACAGTGGTACCAACAGTCATTTCCAGGACATTTCATATCATTTTGTGGAGGAGAAACAGTTCATCACTGGCAGCTGGACAGTATTCCAGAGAAGTGACGTCTTCATAACCACAACAACTTTATTATGTGGTAATGTGTCAGGCTTGATATTACAGTTTTTGTTTCTAACTAGCCAAAACTAAACTGACTCAGCTTTAAGGTTTACTTTAAAGGAATACATCAACCCAAAAATGACAATTTGTATATTAATGACTCACTGTGTGTGTTGTGTTATATTCGTGAGAAAATTGTTTTTTCTCCAGTGCTTCCAAGTTGAACAGTGAATCCAAAAAAGGCATTAGCATTGTTCAGGAGTTAACCCTTTGAAACCTGAGCAAATTGGCTTTATTTCTTTAAAAAACATCAGAAGAAGGTAGGGTTGGGTACCGAAACTCGGTACTTTTTGTACTTGGTACCGATACACGTTGGTACTACCGAGTACTGATTCACTTAAAATGAAACGGTGCCAAATTTCGGTACCTGAGGTGGAGGCGGAGCGAGAGCGCATGACTCGCACCTCAGACTCAGCAACAATGGCGACAAAAACAATGTGCAGACAAAAGTTAAGGTGCAGCACTGTTCCTAAATGTTGTCATCACACCCGTTCTTCTCTGTGGATTTTCTCCGTGACCGTGCGTCATAGCGAGAAGCCACGCCTATCAGCAGAAACAGCAGAATTGTAGCTTTCCGACAAGGCCAAGCACTTGTCGGTAATCCAATGTTTTCACAGCGAAAAATTACAATAAAATGATGTATAACAGAGCTTTCATACAGCTCTGCACACACATAACTCTTGGATGGATTACTCGCGAATGCAGGCTCGCACAGAAATGCCACGCATATCACATGAAAGCGCAGGACCACAGCTTTCTGCTGATACCACACACATCATTGTGCTGTCATCCCATCACGCTCTAAATCCAGATCAATTGTCTACAAAATAAAAACCTGACGAATTTCTTCACAACCCATTATACAGATCTTGTTATCAGTCACTTCATATAGTGAGGAATATCGTATCTTACCACGTCTTAGGCTTGCATGTGTTTCTCCCTGTCTATCCACATTTGTAGTCCGGCTTTCAAGATGCAAATATCTCCATATTGTCCAGTTGACACTCCATCAAACTTTGTATGACAAGAACCCCCCCCCCCCCAATTGCCAGATTCCAGAGAGTCTAAAGAAAATAAAATCTAAGAATTTAGGCACAAAGATTTGTTTTTTTCATTGATATAAAAATTAATATAAAATACAGGCACATAGAAGGACATGAAAGGACATTGTCCTGAAAAAAAAAACAAGATATAGCATGTGTGCCTTTATAATGACTGTGATATGAGCTTAAAAGTAAAGACAGTAAAAATACCCCAAAAAGGCCTAGGGCCCATAGGGTTAAAAAGTAATGAAATAAGGTACCGTTTGGTACCGGTACCGAATTCCAGATACCGATACCGGTACCTTATCGGTTCAATTATGAACGGTACCCAACCCTAGAAGAAGGTAATAAGCAACAAAAGAAGAAATGACCCGAAAAATATCAAGAGATTAATAAAAAGAGAAAATTAAAAACAAGAAATTAGGAAAAAAAAGACAAAGAAAAATTAATAATTTAATAATAATAATAATTTAAAAATGTAATAACATTAATTATAAATATAGTTTTCCATAGCTCTTTCTTTTTTCCCAAGTTTTTTTTTGTAAAACAACTTTCTACATTTTTTTTTTTTTTTTAGCAGTTTGTGGGACATTTCTTTTTCTCACCAAGTTTCTGAAAGAAATTGCACCAAGTTGCTCAGGGTTCAAAGGTTTAAAGTAAATGGAGACTTCATTTAACAACAGCAAAACTACATCAAAACACCTGTTTATAAACTCGCACACAACTCATGCAGTATAATCTATATCTCATATATCCAATCGTATGCTCGGTTGTTCCAGAACACATGCATTTTCACACTGTGACTAACTGATAAAACAAATGGTCATTTTGCAGGTGAAGTATTTTCTGAAGGTTTTAAGATTTCTCTGAGCTCACAAAGTCAGATGAAATAGAGGGAATCCATTCAATAATATGAGGGGACCCACAGTTTACTTTAAGGTGTGTGCACAAATATGATACCTGATTCTGAAGTGTTTTATTGTTCTATTCATTAATTAATTAAATAACAAAACTGCCTAAAAACACAAACAGACAGATGCCTCATAGCAGCTTAAGTCTGTTGGTTAAGGAAATAAACCCCAAATGTAAAGGCCATAGTTGTATTTTAATGTTTTGTGCAACTTTTTTTACACGAACATATACAGATTTATAAAACAGATTATTCTCCATCACATTTTCTGTAGATGTAAGGCATGTATGTAAACGTAATGGGCCCCTCCCTGTACAAGATAAATGACCTAATACATGTGACATCATGTTTTACACTCTTAAACTTCAGTGGCTTTCAACTAACACAGAGGTGAGTGAAAGGTCCTCTCTTCCAGTAAAATAACGACCTCTAGTGTTCAGATCTATCATAGCACGTTGTTAACCACCAAATGAAGCCAACTAGAACAGCAGGACAAAAAGAAAAAGACAAAGCGTCTGACCTCCATGCTCCAGAAACACTCGAACACATCTCTCTTTTCCTTTGGCAGCAGAGAAGTGGAGAAGTGTCCAGCCGTTGGCGTCGCGGATCTTAGGTGAGTATCCCTGCTCCAGCATTCTCCTGACAGTGCAGACATCGCCCGCTGCCACTGCAGCCTGGATCTGCAGCTCCTCATGAAGCTCAGGGTTCCTTCTGCAGTGATGGTTCAGCATCCTGTCACATTTCGGAATGGGAATGTTCATCTGTACCTAACTTCTGTTCGGAAAAACCCATGAACACATTCTGTATGTCTTTGGGGAACTGGGTGGGTACGTTTCTGATTCAGCTGCAGAGCGTTGATCGACCTGACTGCTATGCTACGAAAATGTTCTACCATCCAAAATTATAAATGTGTTTCACATGTATGTCAGTTTTATTTCAACTGGAGTTAAACATGGTCTAATGCACACCTTGTAGATTTTTGATTTGTCTACTGATTATTTTCACAATTTATCTGATGATCTGAAAAATTCTCAGCCCAATTTCCCAGAGCCCAAAGTGATGTCTTCAAATTGCTTCTTTTGTCCCACCAGCAGTCCGAAACCCAAACACTCATCATTTACTTTTGTAAATGACAAAGTAAAGCAGCAAATTCTCACATTTAAAAAGCAAATTTTAGCTTTAAAAATGACTGAAACATTTAATCAACTGTCAAAATAGTTGGTGTTTAATTTTCTTTCGACTAACTAATCAACTAATTATTCAAGCCGTATTACAGACATAATATTAGATGACATCTTTACACACTTACATACTCTACTGTGTTTTGTCCACCTTAAACAACTGATGCAGATCTCCTTTACCACAACCAGGACCTACAATGTGATTATTTCACTGAATGTGCAAGTGAAAATTAGAGTGTGTGAAGGTGGCAAATTATTGGGCCACACCGTTGAGTTCAGACAATATAATTTGCTATTTAGCAAAGAGCAGCAAACTTTACGCCAGCGTCAACTTTCTCTGCTTAAAATGATTAAAGTCTCTAACAGCTTTTGGTGTACCAGCTGTCATTGAAGTGAGTAGCATGTTTTAGGGTTGAGGCGCTCACTGCCAGCCGGTGTCTGTTCTTCACAAAAGATCATTTTCAAGGAAAGAAACTCCGTTCTGTGACACTGTACAGTCATTTTGACTGACGGCTGATATATTGGCTGATACACAGGTTCAGCAGATTGACGTTGGTAATAATAGAAAAAACATAAAATGACACACCGTAAATTACATGCTGAAAAAACAAAACAAGTTAATGGTTCCCACACATTTTTACCAACCAATTTTCAAAACTTTTACATTATATTTTACACCATTCCCGTTACTTTAAGTAGTTGAAAAAATACCCTGCCTCGACACCTCTTTGACAACAAACAATTTTTAGTAGGGAGCATTTCCAAATGTGGACAGTTACGTACACTTTATTTTCCCACAACTAAATTTGGCCTCTATTCCACTCCGCACCAAAATGTTAGTGGGTTTTGGTGGATAAGCAAACTGCTCATGCTTGCTAACTTTCCTTGCACGTCACACATTCCTGCCGCCAACTAGCTGTACACACCAGTGTGTGTATCTTGAGATACCAGTGATGTTTCAACAATCACGCAATGCAGCAATAGATTTTAAATTAGTAATGAAGGAACGTATTTTGCACAATGTTGGACATGATTTAAACAATAGCTGAAACACTGTCTATTCAAAACATTCTGTAAATTCCAAACCATTTCCAGGCCTGGAAAATAGTTTTTCTAATTTCCTAACTTTTCCAGTAATTTCATGACAGTGAGAACTCTGTATTTATTACAAAAGGGATTTGTTTGCTTTGTTGCTTAGCATTCAATAAGCTCGGCTGTGATTTAGAAAACATTCAGCACAAGTAGGTTTCAGTTTTCTGATTTTCTGGTGCACAGTATTAACAACTGCTAAAAGATTTGGAGATACGGAACAAATTATGCACTTTGTGTTATAATTCTGTCTGGTTACACCTCAACTATCACAAAAAATGTGTCAGCCTCTAATTGTAAAAATATAAACTATATCATAGAGCATTTGCTTACAGCTTTAGCAGAAATTGGACTTAGGCTACATTTGATTTGTTCCCTATGTGACTTTAAGTGGCACCTGCCGACATGACTGACAAACTGACTTCACGTCTGCAGATATTAGTGTCGCGCTGCTGAGATAGTTCAAGCAGGGTGGTTAGACATTGACCTCTTCAGTTTGTAACTCTTTCCTTAGTCAGAACTGAAATGAGGCAAATGGGACACCTTCATGTAGAAGCTGTCTGGGCTACATTTTAGAGTACACCTAGGCCCAGAATCATAGAGGCATATTAAATCATGGGTTCTGAGGACACAGCTAATGACTACATAATGCTGTTCCAGACCACACAGGTTTAACTCTGACTTTAAGCTACTGACTGAGCAACAGACCTGAGAAGCTCAACTACTTGTTTCGCTGGGTGAAATTACTGTTTTTTATTGAAGTATTTGAATTTCTTTAATTGACCACTCTTAAATAAGAGGACTGTGTACCTTTTGACAAGCTGAAGAGACGGGCTTCTCTTCGTCATATCGGAGCTGCACCTGTAAATATACAGCTGCACTGTCAAGAAGGCTGAGAGAGGACGGCACTCTGTCTTCAGCTGGTGTTCCTGCAACAGACACGTGCAAAACATAGTTGTTTTTAGAAAGTCAGGAAAAAGTGTAGGAAGCTGGAAACACTGAAATAAATCACTTATTCTTGAGAATTGGGACAAAGTCTTACTTTTAGGAGGTTTTGATTTTTACTCTTCAGTTCAAGGTTGATGGAATATATTTTAAAAGATTGAAGTCATGGCTATTAAACATTGTAAAGGTCTAACCTCTCAGTGATTTTTTTTCTTGAATAGCATTGATAGTGGATGTCAGAGGTCAAGACCTGACTGATCTAGCATCTTTCCAAATTGACAAAAAAAGTTCTATATTTATTAAATTCACTGTGGTTGTTGTGAGGAGCCATTTTATTTTTCAAGGTTCTCTTAATGCTCATCAAAACACACATTTTTAAACCATAATTCTTATTCATTTTTGATTTTGAAGGGCTACAGAATTGACATGTTGTAGTTAAGACACACCTGATTTAGCACACCGATAGCAATATTATTTTCCAAATTTATCAAAAAAATGTGCAGCTTATCGCTACTTGAGCGGCATTCCTGCTTTTCTGGAAACCAGAAAGTGAGACCGGAGTTCTTAGATTTAAGCTAACCATTTTTTTTTACTGCTTAAACATAGTTTATCAGTAAAAGAAATCTGGAGGTGACAAAAAACTGAGACACATCTAATACTTGCAAAAGGCGTCTGAAAGCAGCACAAGGAAAGTGATGTTGTTCCAGGGTTCAAAGGTTGAAAGGGCCAACATTTTCACAAAAAACATATCTTATAACAAAGATGAATATAGCAGCACACCTTTACATCGATGTTATCAGTACCTACTGTTAGTTTTACATTTTTAAAGCTTTTAAAACATTTTTAATTGTTTGAAGTTATGAATTAAGTCACTACACTGGCTACCTGCATCTTTCAGAACTGATTTTAAAGTTCTTTTACTTGTTTATAAAGCTTTAAATAACTTTAACCTCCACACATCAGAGATTTTCTATCATTTTAAGTTCCAGTTGACCCATAAATGTCCATTTATGTGTCCCATAAAAGTCCTGGGGAAAGCACTTTCTGTTTTTATGCTTCTTAACTGTGGACGTCACTGCCTCTGGATATTAGAAAGGACTCTGTGTATCTTTTTAATCTGGTTTGTTAATGTAAAGTAACATTGCAGTATTCATTTTTTAAGTTTTAACCATTGGTTTTTACCTGATTTTATCCCTCTAGTTTATTTTATTTATTTATTTTCTATTTTTTTCTATGGACTTTTAATTGTCTTTTTTGATAAGTTTGTACTCATTTGTGTGGTTTGCTTTTTTAATGTTTTGTTGACTTACTGTTGTAATTTTGTAGTCTTGCTAAACTTTATTTTTTTGTGTTATCCTTTAAATTGTGTCTGTGTCATTCCAGTTTTGCCACATGAAGCACTTTAGGCTGCATGTTTGTATGAAAGGTGCTAGGTAAATAAAGTTGAGTTGAATTCTTATCTAGGAAAGTGTGTTTTCAGGCGAGTTAATTAGTTTAAAAAACTAGAGCAGATCAAAATATTAAAAAAAAAAAAAATCACATTTTTCATACATAAAAATCATTGAGAAATAACATTTCACCACAGAAACGATGTTGATAAGTTTTGATGTTTTTTAGTGGGACATGATTTGTCCCAATTCTCAAAAATGGGTGACATGACCGTTTAATAATCTTTATTGATAAACCCAATCAAATATTATGGATTTGTTATGGATAAACTACCACCGCTAGCAACAACAATAGCAACGCTGAATGACAGGAGTGTCAAATGAAATTCATGTCTCAAATGCACAACTAGCTAACAAAAATAGCTTAGGTTTAAAATGAGCTAACGCCTTATAGTTAAAACAAATGACTAAACATGGTACCAAGGCGCCAAACTGTGCAGCACCTCCGGGTGAACACATACATGTTAGTTAGCTTCACCGTTTGATGAAAAACAATGGACAATAGAAAGGCTTTACCTGCTAACATGACCAACAATACAAGCCACGTACAAGTAAACAATGACGGTAACTAATGAAAACCGATGAAACCAATCAGGCAGATAAAACAGTTTGTTTCTTACATTGCAGAAAATATAATACCTGCGACATACTTCGACAAACGCCTCATTTAAGGATGTATTTATGTTAGCTAACGAAGGCTAGCCAGCAAGCTAACAAACTCACTAGCGCTAGCTCGCTAGCTTCTGTTGACTTTTCTACCGTTACTTGTGACGGTGGTTACAGATAAACCCCCGGCACACTGTGTGCACCGATATTAAAGTTAATTCTACATATGTAGTGACAAACACAACAGCTTTGATACTAAAAACACTTCACATACTTATCCGACGGATAACTTAGCCAATCAGCTTCCAGTCAGGAGGAATTGGAGTTATCAAAGATGCATATTTATGTCGTTTTCAACTCAAATCCATCACGTATCTGCAAAACTGTGCGTTAAAACTTCACTAGATGTCTGTCTCAGCAATGTTGAGCATCATTTCGCTGTTGTACAATCCGTTTTAACAACAAAGTCTCTCTGTGAGCACATCAGTTTGGCCCCGGCAGCAAAAACATTGTGATTTCCGCTTCCGATCTTTCAGAATAAAAGCATCATTCTCTCAACTCCAAACCAACTGCAAACAGTATAATTTAAAAAAAAAACTGGAAAACTAATCTCTTATGCAATATTAGCAAGAAACCTGCCAAAAAAAATCAACTTTAACTTTATTTTGTCCCTAGAGGACAATCAGTTGCACAGCAAGTAAGAACTTACATAAAAGGGACAGGAGAGAACACATAAGAAAATAAATACTCAACAATCAGGTGGAGGAAAGGGGAACCAAATACAGTGATCTAAAACAACAGAGGTCATCAACAATAGTCAACAATATCGACATCGACAACATCACCATCATGATCATACTATCTGTTATTCTTAACAGGTGGAAATCTAAGCCGAGAGCCAGAAGGCATAAACTAAAACTAAGAGAATAAGGGCTGGGAACTGTAGGAAAGGATGGCTGTAGCCTTCCTTCCTATCTGTTTATGAAACAGGACAGATAAAGTATTCTGCTGAAGCCCCAAGATCTTGCTACTCATTTTCACAATGCTACTCAGTTCATTTTTGGACCTGATGCTGAGATTCCCAAACCAGCAGAGAGAAGAGAAGGTCAAGACAGACTTAATATAAGATCTGTAAAATAGGATCATAAGGGACTTATCAATGCGAAAATAAGACAATTTCCTTAAGCATGAAAGACGTTTCTGAGAATGAAACAAACTAAAATGTCAGATAAGGTACGATAAACTTTATTAATCTCACACTTGGGAAAGTAAAGAAAAAGATAAAATGAAGAAGGCCAAAACTAAAATCAAGATAATATTAAATATTCATGTAGGCGCATGGAAGGGCAGTTAGATTTGCTCTCTCTGCCTCAGGCTTTCCTTGTCTGCATGTGGAAGGGCGGAGAGATGTGCTCTCTGTGCCTTAGGCTTTCTGCATAGGCCCGAGGAAAGGTAGAGGCCCTAGAACAGAGCCATACCACGAAATGTAATACTGAAAATGGAAATAAAGTTTTCTTTGACTAAAATGTTCCTGACTGAATTATATTCAACTGTAACCTTACGGTTAAAGTCCATTACATTACTGTGATATAACAGCATGTTCCTGTAAAATTTCTGTATTTAACTGTAACCTCACAGTTAATTTACATTGGATTACTGTGATTAAACAGAATTACTGTATTTGATTGTAATCTCACAGTTAAACTCTATATGTTACTGTGATTTAACAGTGTACTTCTGTGAAATTACGATATTTACCTTAGTGAATTTCACAGTAAAGTTCTGAATACAGTTAAATACAGTTGTGATAATAATGTAATTTATCTAAAAAAAAATACAGCTACATATTGTAAATTCATTCATTCATTCATCTTCTAACCGCTTCATCCTCTTGAGGGTCGCAGGGGGCTGGAGCCTATCCCAGCTGACATCGGGCGAGAGGCAGGGTTCACCCTGGACAGGTCACCAGACTATCACAGGGCTGACACATAGAGACAAACAACCATTCACGCTCACATTCACACCTACGGACAATTTAGAGTCACCAATTAACCTAGTCCCCAATCTGCATGTCTTTGGACTGTGGGAGGAAGCCGGAGTGCCCGGAGAGAACCCACGCTGACATGGGGAGAACATGCATATTGTAAATTTCTGGAAATAATTTGCAGAAATATTATTAATATTTTTAAAACAAACTACTATTTTTCTATGCACTCTGACATTACCGTAAAAGTACAAAAAATATTCCCAGCGTAAATCAATTTATTTTCATTGTGAGTTAGAAAATAGTCTGTAGGTCGTCCGACACCCAGCACCATGTCAGTGCTGTAAAATGTCTACTGCACAACGTGAAGGTTCAGTCCATGTTTACTACCAAAATACTATGTTTTTGACTGATATATAATCCACCGGACAGAAGCGCGCTGAAAGTTGCTTTTATTTTGAAGGCTCATGTGACATACATCCGGTTTTATCGTGTTAACTCTCGGTGACTTGACTCAGCTTCTGTGTTGTCGACCCATTTGTTGTCGCTCTGCTTCCGTGTGCATCACATGGCAGGAAGAGGCAGCAGCATCATGGAGCACACAGCAGGCTGCAGAGACAGCTCCTCCGTCAGTCAGCGCTTTGACTGTCTCACACATGTGTCCAGATGTTTTCAGACGGGGACATGTCCCACACGAAGTGCTGCCGAGGTGGCCCGTGTGATATTCTCCGGGGTGTGTGGACCGGTCCCCGGTGAGGACAGAGAGAGTGGTCCTGCAGAGAGCTGTGATCTGACCTGCATCAGTGTGAGTCTGGTGGAGAGGATCACCTCTGACCTGACGTCCCGGGTCCTGCCTCCTGCACTGACCTCCTACTGCGGGGAGATCCTGACGGTGTTTCAGGACCTGGATCTCATGTCCCAACTTGTAAGTGCTCCACTCTCCTCAGGCTGACCATGAAACACAGATACATCTTAACACAAGTGTTTTATACAGTGAGATCTCACTCCCTCACAGGTCCAGCTGTTCCACGCTGAGGACCAGATCATCTCACATCTCGCTGCAAAGACTGCATCAACATGTGTTTGCTATCAGCTCCTCAAATCTGTGAGTTCTCAGGATGAACTTTAAAGAACTTAGAAAACTTTTCTGTCTGTCATGCATCATGCATCTGTCCATTTTGTATTAAAGGTCCCATATTCTGCTCATTTTCAGGTTCGTACTACCCTCTGTCTGAAACACTCAGTTTTAGTGACTGTATCTTTAATGTGGGATTTATACTTCTGCGTCAAATTGGCGCCGTACCTATGGCGTAGACTAGGCATCGATGTAGAGCCCCACACTGTTGCCTGATGTGCACCTCCCCAGTAATGTCTCTACATGTCACGACCCCCTGTCTGTTTTTGTAAGCTGAAACCATTTCCCTCAGTGGAAACAAAGCTTTTATAAGACAGTTGTTTTGTCAGTGAACCTTGTGAGCTGTAATGGAGCTGAATTTTGTAACATTACTTTTGTTAAATGTTGCTGTTGTCCCTGGCTTCATATGAGTAGAGGAAAAGTCCACTAGCCGCTAGGCTAATTTATACAACGTAAAATGCCATAGGCTTGTGCTAATAACGTTAGCATGTTGTATTTGTGGGGAAAATGTGTCCAGATAAAGACAAGTGTTTGTCTGTGAATGCTGCGAGTTATAGTGAAGCTGATTTGGGCACTTGTGTTTGAAACTGTCTCTATTAAGCCATGTTTAATGTGTGTTTAATGTGTATTTTGAATCAGTAAGACTTTACAGCACTGCACAGAAACCCTGATGCCAACTAGTGTTTTGGAGGTGTAACTGCAGAGTGACACACCAGCACAAGTATAAATGCTCACAACGGCGTAGGCCATGTGCGTAGACTACGGCGTAGACTTTGCATAGCGCTGATGCACAAGTATAAATCGTGCTTTGATCCCCCTCCCAAAAAAGCCCAGTCTGCTCTGATTAGTCAGTGTTTGAGGTTCTTCCACATCTGTGCTCTCAGTGCCTCTGCGTCCTTGCTGCCAGGAGAATGACTGTAATGGTGCTCCAACGGCATGAAAAAATGTATGAAGTAAATGCCACATCAGAATCAGGATGTATGATGTACAGTTTAATTTCTCAGGGCACCGTCAGTCCTGTGTGGCAGCAGAAGTGTGTGCAGACATTCTACAACTCAGCCCTTGGTCCTGAGCTGGACGCCTGTCTGTGGTCGCTGACTGAAGTCCTGAAAAGACTTCTTAAAGGAGCTCATCAAGGTAAAACCATGGCCATGTCATCATGCTAATTTGCGGTTTCTGTCATGTTGCTGTCCGTTAGTCACTCACTCTACAGCATGGAACAGCACTTCAAAATAAAGTGTAGTTTTTACAAATTTGACACATTCGTGAGTCAGTTGTGGTCCATTCAGAACAGACCTGGGACTCACTTTTGGACCAGGACCCACCAGTTGGGAACCACTGGTCTACAAGAGCCTTGTGATTAATCATTTTATCCCCATTCAGTTAAGTGGGGTGCTAAAACAAAAGGAGCTGGCTCGGCTTGTGTTAGTCTCCAGTGTGTTTGCTCTCTGGCCTCCATGGTGTTCAGGTATTTTCGTACCGCAGAAATAGAGCCTTTTTGGTTTTAAGCGCCATTGAACAACTTTCACAGGAATGAACAGCGGTCACACCTCTGCTGCTGTATCCAGTTTTCGCAGCAGCCACCATAGTTAGCAGCTCCTCTGTAATGAGCTGAACAGAGTCTGAAAACCGCTCATTTTTAAAATGTTGCTTAAAAACTTCTGATGTCTTTGTTCATCTCTGCAGTTTCTTGTAAGTCGCTGATCAACATTCGTTGTGTCTGAACAGATTTATCTTCCAACATATCTTTGATGTGTTGTTGCGTCTCATCTGTCATATTGAATGTGTGTATTTTCTTCCATCAGACATCCTTGGGAAACTTCTGTCAGCGTTTGACTCCAGCCTCAGTGCTTTGTGTTCAAAGTTCCTGCCTGAGGAGAGAAAAGAGGCGACGCAGTGTTCAGTGGAACGCTGGGGAACAACATTCTGCCTCCTGCTGGACCTGCTGGAGGTGCTGACCGCATCCAGTTTGATATGTGGAGCCGGTGTGTGTCTGAAGAGTCAGAGGATAACTCACATCCACTCCTCAGCACTGCTGACAACAATCAGCTGCTGCTCAGAGTATTTTGTCAAAAAGCGAGCGCTGCTGCTTCTGAAGAGAGCGGTGCTTCAGAAGGCTGGAGAGGACTGGGCTTCAGGTGACGTGCTGTCCACTGGAATAAAACACAAGCACTTCAGCTCTGATATGAGTCTGCTGGCTCACAGCGTGCTCACAGCTGTGGCTACTAACTGGCTGCAGAGTGTTCAGGTGGAGTCAGCCTCTTTCTTTGGGGGGGCGAGATGCGTCAGAGTCGAGGAGGGTCAAAAACCAGATTGTGTGATGCTGAGGGCCGTCAGCCTGCTTCTTCTCAAGTCCATTGAGCTTCACATCCAAACAGCTGGAGGAGCAGGTGAGAATCCATGATGAAGTGATCTTCAAATAACGCAAAGTATCAAGATGTCTGATTGAGTGGCATTAGTAGATTTTTTTGCTCACATGCTGCAGGCTGTAAACCCAAAACAGAAACTTGAAAGATGCCAAAACTATTAGTCGAGCTGAGGGGAACTATCAGTTCCTCCGCAATACAAGGTGAGGCTTTATGCTGATACCGTCCTGTGTCCTCTCACAGCAGGAGCGGACAGTGCTGCAGAGGTTTCTGGGTATCTGCAGAATCTGTGGGGCTTCCTGCAGCAGTGCGGTGTCCAGCTGACGGAGGTCACTCACCGCTGCTGCTGGATCAGCCTGCTGTTTGGAGAACAGGACGATGACATGATGGAGGCAGCCAAAGCTTTGCTGTCCATATTCTTACATCACAGGTACAGCAGATATACAGGCGCATGTGTGATTTCTTTTCATCAACATGACATTTAGACAAAGTTAAATAAGTGTTTCACTGCTGGAAAGATGGTCTGTTGAGGAAGCTGGGCTGTCTGTGCCGTAGGAGAATGATGCAAATACTTCATGACCAGAGGAAAGGGCTGTGATGCACAAAGTTTTTTTTTAGTAATAACCAAAAGTCTCTTTGATGATAAACAAATATGCTGATATATGAGGGCAGGGGTTATATTCAGTCTCAATGACATAAGCCAAAATCCCCAAACAACCTAAGCAAAAACTCTTGCACAAGGTGACCGACAACCATGTTGCGTCATGTAACATCGGAGCTCTCCGTTACACAGAATCAACTGAATTTGCACTTCTGTTTCTGCATGTAAACAAACCAGGTAGCTGTCAGCTGTGCACTCGAGATCAGACTGGAAATGTAACCACTTAAAAGATGGACGAGTACTTGCTATCTTCCTATGTGTGTACATTTTAAACAGAAAACATGTTTTATATTGTGATATTTACTGGAAATGACAGAATACAGCCAACAGCAATTAGGCTGGCTTGTTATTAGCTATGGTCATTTAGCTCATGAGAAATTTCCAGCCTCCTGGCGATCTCTCTGCAGCCAGCTGACACCTTACTTTGGGCTCTGTAGTGAAATGAGCGGGCTTCGTTTAGATAATCCCTAATTTTAACTTCATAAATCAGCGGCCCTTCATCTACTGCGGTGCTTTCAAAGCAAGTGACAGGAATAAGTGCAGACAAGGTGTCCCACAAAAATTCAGCTCCAAATGGCGCAACTTGTCACGGTGCGTTAGGACAACTCCTTCATCAGCTTCAGATCCAACATGTCGTCATATTGGTGCAGTTTAAGTTTCCTTGACTCAACCATGTCTCATCTTGTCACCCCAAAAAACACACGCACTTTACAGTCAACAAACACAACATGTGCTGCTCTTCCTCTCCCGCCTCTGCTAAAATTTGATCCTTCGTGTTGCCGTGCTTGACTCACAGCCTGACAATCACTAGTGAGCTCACTGGTTTGAGCTCACACATTGGACCAGAGCGGCAAAACCAGAAATCAACTCAGTCCTACTTCCAAACACGCTTGATCAAAGCTGAGTAAGTTTCGCTTGAGATCACACCAAAACAGGAAGTGCACGCTCAGATTTGTCCATCTTGTAGACTTAAATGTGAATGGTAGATGGAGCAAACACGCCTTCAACCAAAGAAGAAAAACCAATCAGTGAAATCAGATGCAGTCCAGGGCAGTGGTGGTATCATGTTTTCAGAGTGAGCTGACTGAGCTGCTTGTTTCCTCCTGCAGACGGTGTTCAGGGTTGGAGGACTCTGCTGTGTTGGAGGCAGCCTGTGCGTCCGGCTGCAACCCTCACTGCCACTTCCTGCTGCTGCTCCAGAGCATCTCCTTCGACCACAGCATCCTCCTCGACTTCCTCATCTCCACTGAAACCTGCTTCCTGGAGTACTTTGTGCGGTACCTCAAGTACCAGAGAGCCGACTGGCCGGGCTTCACTGCAGCATGTGGACGAATCAGCTGGCCTCAGCTGTCACTGACTGCCTCATGTGGTGGTGATGTGTTAAAGGTGACATGTAAAGGTCAGCCAGATGGAGTTGAACTCAGCTCCTGTGACCAGCCCACAGGTGTTACTTCACCAGTGGGAACAATGAGTTCGGCTGCTGGGATTCACCTTGTAGAGTACGACAGTTCTGACGAGTCTGAGCCAGAGGACATGGAGGTTTGTCAGGATGAACCAGGAGCAGCTGTGTGTGAGAACATTAGTGCTATGGATGTGAAACAAGAGATTAGTGGACAACCAGTACCCATCAAGCTGGAACAGTATGAGTCATTGAACTCACCAGGATCACTAAGTGAACCTAACTCCACACCAGAGAGAAGACCAGGAGGACCGCCACTGTCGGTGTTACAGACTGAGGAAGCATCACGTCCAGGTTCACAGGTGACCTGTAAAACATTAGCCAGAGCAGTCCTCTGTATGTCAGCGCTCAGAGAGGTGGTGACGAGGCTGCAGATGAAGAAACTCTTCCCATACAACCCTTCGTCACTCTTAAAGCTCTTAGCACAAGTAGAGAACTGTTCCTAGCGATCATGTCTGTTACAGTTCAATAAAGATATATGTTTTGTGAAATGTAAATAGTCCAGTGTCTGTCCTCCCATGATTTTTAGACATGTCCATGCATCTTCCATCAATCAATCCAGCACCAATCATTTGCCATATGAAATCATACAAACAGGGTTTATACACATTTTTACTAACACATTTCCATGGGCCTTTCCCAAACCGCCCCTACAACCTCTCCCTACCCACTTTCACTCTGTTTCCAGGGTCCACCACATTCAGTGCCATCCCAAACCAAGCAGCGAGGAGTGGAACTGCGTTATAAAACAGCAATGGCTGCGTTTATCCCCTTCACCTATCCCCTCAGCTGCGAAGGTGTCTGCAATAAACTCTGTGATGGAGTGGGTAGGGTCTGGTTTTGGACAGGTCCCATGACTGAAACAAATTTTCATCGCCATTGCATTCTGTGGAAAGTATGTGTGTAACATTACATGAAAAGATTAAAGATCCATTAATAAAAAATGTACCAGTAGTTTCTTAAAATAAGCAGCCAGTCAAAAACTACATATAATAGTTGAATACTTGTGTTTACTGCATCTGAATCAGGGAGTCATCTGGCTGTTGGGGAAACCATGACCTGAAAAAGCTGGCTTGTGTCTTCGTACAACTAGAGGGAATAATGTGAGTGAAAATTATGCACCTTCAGTGTCACAGTACCTCTCTGCAGTTGGGGCTTCGTTTCTGGACACAGCACCGAAAATGGTCCCTTGTTTGATGGTGCATGCATCACTGCAGCTGACAGCAGGTGTCACATTGGTCACTAGGGTAAACTGGTTAGCTGCTTTAGCATGGCTAGCAAGTGGTGCCTCTCCCATGTGTCAAATGTCAAACATTTTACTACACAGTCCACATCTTGCATGTCCTGGATCTTGCTCATTCTCATGCCATGCCTTTGTATTGTCCAAGTGAAGCCGGACATTAATACATCTGCATTTTCCACTTCCAACACAGTTCAACAATGTTCTCCATCATGCAGCAAATAAACTCTGACAGCCGGCATGACTGTCTGTAGTCTCGTTTCCATTACAGTTTTGTGCAAAATAAATGCGCTATTTCTAAAGTTTCGACAAAGTACAATTGCAACTTGCAAGTGTTTCCATTAAAAGGTGTTCTGCGTATGAGCTGTAATTCTCATCCCGCGAGACTCCACTTTGTTTGCGGAAGTAAGATGGACATTCCAAATCTCTTGCAACCTGGAGCAATCATCTCGGTTGCCACTGCTGCGGTTGCAGTAGTCTACAACCCAAGATGAAGAGAGCGAGTGGTATTCCAAAGGCAAAGTCCTTACGTGTGGCAGCGACCACGGATAAAGGATTTCTGGGAGAGGATCATGAACAAGGAATTCACAGAGGACTTGAATGTCTGGTGACGTATATTTGAAAAACCACCTCATTAGAGTGTAAAAACGTTTTCTCAATATTTCAGTTTTTTCGAAATGCAGGTGTTTCCATTATCAGTTTATTGGCAGTCATCCAAGGTCCAGCACGCTACTGAGAGAGACTGATTAAACAACGAGCACCAGCTGTGCCAATCAGCTCTCCTGGCACTGATCTTCTTCTCCTGAAGCTGAATGCAAACGATGATCACCTCCAGTGTAATTTTCACATATATATCTTGAAACAATGATTAGAATGTCACAGAAAGTTGTTGCATACAATTAAGAAAAGTTGTAGGCGTAAATCTAATGTCCACCAATCCATCTGTCCATTTTCAACTGCTTATCTGAGGCCAGGTCGCAAGGGTGGCAGGCTAAGCAAAGTACTCCGGGCATCCCTCTCTCCAGCAACACTTTGCAGCTCCTCCTGGGGGCCAGATGAGATTTATGATCCTTTCAGTGTGTTCTGGGTCTGGCCCGGGGGCTCCTACCAGTTGGACGCACTTTGAACACCTCTAACTGGAGGCACTCAGGAGGCATCCAGTTTAGATGCCTCAACCACCTCAAAAGGCCCGTTTTGATGCAAAGGGGCTCCTTCAGAACTCCCTTTGGATGTCAGCCACCCTGAGGAAACTCATTTTGGCCGCTTGTATCTGTGATCTTATTCTTTCGGATACTACCCAGAGCTCATGACCATAGGTGAGGGTTGGGACGTATATAGACCGGTAAATTGAAAGCTTTGCCTTCTAGCTCAGCTCCCACTTCATCATGACACCCCAGCAAAACCGCTGATCCATCTTGCTCCATTTTACCCTCACTTGTGAACAAGACTTCGAGATAACTGAACTCCATCGCTTGGGGCAGTAACTGTCTCCCAACCCAGAGGGGGCAATCCACTGTTTTCCGGCAGAGAACCATGGCCTCAGACTTGGAGGTGCTGACTCTCATCCCGACGGCTTCACACTCAGCTGCATACCGCCCTACTGCATGCTGGAGGTCACGGTGTGATGAGGCTAACAGAACCACATCATCTGCAGAAAGGAGAGATGTAATTCTGAGGTCCCCAAACTGAAACCCGTCCTTCCCCCCAGAATGGATCATCATGTACATTTTTTTTTTTTTTCAAAATAAATGCAACAAAACACAAAACATTTATGAAGTGATCAAACTGTCTTTATTCCTTTGCGTTTTTATCTAAAGCACTTAAATAATTTGTCGTACTACCTCATATTCCCTCAGTCAAGCTGCAAGTCCACAAGCAGTGCAACGTCACCACACCAGATATACTGTATAGCCATCAGTAGCCGGGGGGAAACACGAAAAATGCATGTTACCGTGTGGCATTTCACAATGGAGCTATAAAACATCGGAGGTTGCGCTTATACACATGCAAATTAAATCAGGTGAGTGGCAGCAAACCTACCACCCAATCAACATATACACGTGCTTTATACTCTAAGATCTTCAACAGGAGTTAAAAAGACACCTTAACCATGAATAAGTAAGAAAATAAAAGTCGCACACAATCTACATACACTCCATATACGATATTGCACTTAGAACACAGTATATACAAGACATTTTACAATGCAGCACATCGGTATGAGAACCAACACAAAGATAACATGGATAGACCCATCCGTCAAAATCAGTGTTGTGCTGGTGCCTCTCACTCCAGAGTCAGTTTCGCCTCAACGACCAAACTGTCCTTCATGTGTAATATCGAAATTATTTTACAAAACCTTCTGGTAGAGAATCATAGAGTGGTGTTGATGAATATATGGATATAAACTCATGCTTTCACAACTAAAGCTCCACCAACAGCAGCAGCTCTTTTCTCATCAGTGACATGTGACTACAATCACAACCCAGTACCTTCACACAGGTGAATGGTCTATTAGGATTTCAATCCTAAATTTTATATGTGACCTGACATTGCTTTTATAAATTAAGATAACAAGAGCAAAAGGCAGTCGAGGCGGCGGCAAAAAGGTTGGGAGCCATTACAAAGCAGGGACAGGTTAGAGCAGTACAGGCCGGGAGTGTTTCCTATTGCCAGAGGAAGAAGGATAAAATCAGAAAAGGTATGCTGGAATGCTTTGACTTGACAAGTTGTGACTTATAAGACCCAATTGGAGCAAATGTGGCTTCTGTGTCATCGTTTTTGAAAGTCTCCATTTTCACCCGTCTATAAAAAAGCAGAGTTTTCAAAGGTCACTATTTTAGGGGTTAGGAACCTCTGTAGTCGTCCGGACGCAAGGTGTAACTGTAGCAATAGTTTGGTGTTTTAAACAAAAATTAGTGTGGATATAACCTGCGAGGTAAAGTGTGTAGAATTAAGGGGGATATATTGGCAGAAAAGAAATACATAAGTTTGTTTTCTTTAGTGTATAATCACCTGAAAATAAGAATAGTTGTGTTTCTGTTACCTTAGAATGAGCCATTTAGATCTACATAGAAAGCAGGTTCTCATCCAAAGAGATCGCCATGTTCCTACAGAGGCCCAGAAGGGACAAACCAAACCTGAAACTGCTTTATTCAGTGTTTTTTACTGGTTAAATCACCTGGTTGGTTTGGTTTGGAAAGAAAGAGACATCTGCAGATAATTCAGCTCCTGGTTAAAACTTCCTGAACATGTGGATCTTAAGTTATCAGAGAAAAAAATTGATTTTTGTAACGCGACATTGCTTTATTGAGTGTTTTCACTGGTTTTAATCATGTGTGGTCTCATTTTTAAAACACTGCGTACACACTAAATGAGGCCTGAATGAGGCGTACGCCACTCCCTACGCAAAAGTTGTGATCTATGAAAACAGACCTGAAACTTTGACCCATGCTGACGAGCATTTTGGAGACGGGACACTGAAGATGCAGATGATAAGGTTAAAGCCTGACTGTAGACACTGTTGAATCTTTTTTGGCATACACCATTTTTGGCTTTTGTCCATACATACATTTTTAGTATGGATCCTACACATTGTTTTATAAATGAGACCCCTGGTCTGTTTGTTTTGGACAGAAAGAGACAGATAATTCAGCTCCCAGTAAAAACCTCCTTTGGAACACTGGAGGAAGTCTTACCAGGAGAAGTTTGCAATCTGCAGTCGTCACTGCTAGATGTCACTAAATCCCCCTAGATCTTACACACTGACCTTTAATCAGTGTTCTCTTGAAACAGCTTTGCATCTTTGGATCTTGGACTCTCTTTCTGGCCCTGACTTTGAATCCTTCTACCACTAGTTTGCTCTAACACCAAGTGAACCAGCTGGGACGTCCAACCCCAACTAGGTTTGCCTTAGACCCCACTATCTCCTGTATTCTCCTTCTCAAATCTCTCTTAGATACTTTCCTGCCACTGTGTGGTTTGGGGCTCCTCCTGGCTAAACGGGGTCCACATGGTGTTTGAACTCTTGACTGACAACTGTGCCTTGGCTCCCTATTCCAACCTGCATGGTTGATGGAGACACTTTAACCCTAACCCTCACATAACCACAATCTTTCCTAAACCTTCATCAAATATTGCCTAACCTTTATTCATACCTCAAAAATTGCTCATCCCCATGACAACTAAATTTCCCCAACCACAGGTATGTTGTAATTGCCACACACAACTGAAATACTTAAAGTGTTGGCACTGAAAATGATCCCATCTTGCTTAATCGTCCAGCATCAATGTTCTGTCTGGCGTTAAGGCTGGTTTTACAGATATGGGGTTTTAAAGGCCAATATGATATTCAAGACAAGTGGTTCCCAACTGGTGGGTCGTGGTCCAAAATTGGGTCATGGCTCCATCCTGAATGGATCCCCTGGTGACTCGCAAACTTACAGTGAATTTCTGGCACACAGCTTTTAGCTGAAGCGCCATTTCCTGTTGTAGAGTGAGTGACCAATGGACAAATACTTGACAGAGACAGCAAACTAATTCGACGACATGGAGAAACACAAGCATGACGCTGAATATATTTAACTGTGTGGACCTTCAACTGATGACGAAGAAGAAATCCGGACCCTGTGGCTTAACCAGTTGGGAACCGCAGGTTTTATGCCGATGGTTTTGTGTCAATATCTTTAAATTGGATCATTTTTATGTCAAAGTGGAACAAGAATTCAGTGTGTCTACCAAACGTTTAAACTTATCAGGATGGAAAAGCCTCTGAAACAGCATCACGTGACACTAAAACACATGGGACACTGGAATCCGCACCAAAGAAATTCTCTTGGGATTAGCAGCTCTTTAAAGCAAGGTGACATACCGTACCCATTTAATGGTAGGGAAAACCAGGGATAGATAAAAGGATAGGTGCGGTTTACAACAACTTGGGTCTTAATTTTACAGCTTTGTCCATATTTTCTGCACTCACTTTGAGTTTTACCTCCATCCAAAGAAATCCTGTTAACAAGCTGTCTAACTTCTGGTGTAGCAAGAAGATCTCAGCAATACTCTGAAAAAGAAATGATGGTCAAAACTATGAAAAGTAGACCCAAGTTGTAATAAACCGGAATTTTGCTTCAATATTTTATATGAATAATTCTATAAAAACACTTCTGAACAATTACACAAATAAATAAAGAAAAGTTTAAAGAGTAAATGTGTATGTAAAAGCATGACTACAAGAACTCTACGCTGTTTTTATGTAGCTGCTGATTTGATGAGCCTCAGTGACATCAGCAGACTGGCTGATGTCTCACTATTCTGTCAAACCCATTCCTCAGTCTAAGTCTTGTTTACAGGAGAGCAGTGGTACGCGTTCTACAATGAACATCATTATATTCCTTTTTGGCCGCCAAGAGGGAATATAATGAATGAATGTCACTATAAACTACACGTTCGCTTTTTGCAGTAAAGTCCAAAAAATCCATCTGATCCCCATCGTGAGCACTTGTCTTCATATTAGGAAGTTGGGTCCAAATCAGAAAATAAAGCCCCTTCATCCTTCTGGCCTTTTGAGGCTCTGTTCAGGATCCTTTTAGGAAGTGAAAGATTCGGACCGAAGCTCGTCCAGTTTAAATATGTGCAGTTCTTGAAGCATCCACTCACAGATGTTGTCCTTTCAGTGTTTGCTCAGTCGTTCGTCTCATGTAGTCCATCTGTTTTACAAAAATGTAGTGCGGTCATGACTGCTCACTGCCACTAGGTGGAGTCCGGATCCTGTGAACAGGAACCACAGCATCTCTGTTTGTACATATCCAGGTAACACAGCTTCAGTCTCTTCACCACACTGCAGTACTGGGTGGTGTCCTTGCATTCACCTGCATGGGAACAAAATACTCAGTTTAATCACTGAAGAAAAAACAATGTGATTGTTGTTGAAGTTTTTTGTCTGAAGTCATATTTCCCTGAAAGAAACTGATACAACTTTTCTCAGAAAGTTTCCTTGAATGGACTCTTTCATTTGGTATTAATTAAAGCCAGGGGTAGATTTAGGGCCTGATCAGACAGAGTGCAGTTGCAGGTTGGACGCAGTTATTCTACTGTAAAGTAAACTCACAGATCTGTACCTTGGGATACTTTGACACCTGCCCTGTTTGGTTCGGTTCAATCAAACTCAAGGTTGTTTGCCCCCTAAGTGCATCTCGTTTAGGCAGCCGTGAACACAGCAATCACACTCAGGTGCGCATCAAAACAACCAGACCACGACCTTCTTGAAGAGGTTCTCGGACCGATTACAAACGAACTCCGGGGTGGTTTGTTTGTGGTGAGAACATGTTCCAACTTTTCTGGATTTTTTCGGCATGGAAATTCTGACCAATCAAGAGCAGCTTTCTCACACAAGGCATATGATCTGGTCCGCTTGTGAACGCCGCCGTGAGAACACGCACCAACTCTAGGCAATTATACAACTCTGTAACAAAATGAAACCCTGATTCGGACCAAAGCAAGACAACTCTAGGTCTGAAAGCAGCCTTACTCCCACAGGTGGTGGTGTTGCAGTGCTGCCAGGTGGAAGGCCGTTGCAGCCAGGCACAGTGCTGGTCAGCCAGAGTCCTGCCACTCCTGCGGTGAACACAGTCAACTTTGCGGGACTGAAAGCCACTCCCACAGACGACCGTGCATGCCCGCCACGCACCAGGACGCCACTGGACATCACACAGGTCAGAGGAACAGTTGCGTACAGATGCAGGCCTGAAAGACAGCAGTTTTAGTTGTTTTTAGTACTATGCATTCATTACTGTGGCACTTTTGCACTCCCCTTTCCATACTACTACTAGATTTGTGAGAATACAGACTTGATAGTAACACTCTGTATGCGTGTGTGTATACCTGTCTCTGAGATCACAGTCTGTGAACGAGGAGCCGTTGGCATGTTGACAGCTGACAGATCTCTTCTGTACAGTGGTGGTCGGGCCTAAACACCTACCCGAACACTGAAATCAAGTAACATAGAGTTCACACTTCACATTTCATTTTCTACATCATGTAACAGACACAGGTGTTTAATTCTGTGTTTGACTGTACCTTTCCCCATGGACTGGTTACCCAGGTTGGGCAGTAATTGGCGGTGCACGGCTCTGTGTCTGTGGGCCGGCTCATCCTCTCACAGGCAGCTGCTGTCAGAGTCCTCACTTCACCTCTGGCATCCAACTGCTGACAGGAGACCTGCCGCTGCTTCCAGCCACCTCCACATAAGGCTGAACACTTTGACCACTCCGACACCAACCATCTGAAATGATGACATGACACAAAAAAAATACTGACACATATCTATATATATATCTATATATATCTATATCTATATATATATATATATACACATACAGTGCATTAAGACAGGATTCAGACCCCTTCTGTTTTCACATTTTGTTAATGCTGCAAACATTAAACTAGGAAATAAGGATCCACCAATTTATCGGTTGAACACCAGTATCAGCCAGGGGCGCAGATGGGATTTTTGAACTGGGTGGGACCAAGCTGTCAGCAAATGATATATACATGTATATATATACACACATATATACACTGAAGCTGCAATGAACATGAGAATCCTGAGTTTTCTGACTGAATGAGCATTGGTAAACAAACATTATTTTACATTTAGCATACTTCAGGTAAGAAGACATCTTTTGGTTCTTGAAAAAAAAACGCTGTGATTATTTTTCTTTCTTCTCTGTCTTCATTACATTGGAAGTCGGAACTCAGAGTAACGTAACGTAACAACGTAACCTCCGAACTGAGCGCTTCCCAGTTTAAAAACTGGGACATGGAACATGGAATTCGAAAAAAAAATGGACAGTTAATGAAATGAAACTAAAAACCCAACGTTTATGCTTGTAGATGCTAGATTTCAATGCTTTTCCAACTTCAAAACTCCGACTTACGAGTACAACTGAATACACCATTAGTCGTAGCACAAACACTGGGCTATCAATGGATCAGCTGTGCAGTGTTAACTGAGAATTACGTGGAAAATTGAACACCTTGCTTTCCCAACTCAGCAAGGATCTGCTCCAGCCTTTCCCCTTCTTGAATCGGTGTAATGTGGATTGATCACTGACAAGGCTACTGCCACTGCCATTTCAACTTTGTGCTGCATTGTAAGTTAGCCTAACTAACGGAACATTGACCCTCTTTTTTACCTATGTGTGGGGAGGACAGTGGGGGGGACAGATTGGGGTCACTATAGTGCCATCTGCACGCATGGTATCAGCCGATAATAGCTTTATTAAATACTATTGACAAATAATATGACATTCACCAACGGCAGTGGCTGATGTTTTTCTGTTGTGTCACATTAATTTTATACAGGCTAAAAAGCGGGGCTCCAGACTAATGGTGTCTCGTCTTTCCGTCGTCCCAGGGACAACAGAAAATGTGTCTGGGACAAACAGAGACGTATTTACAATCATGTTGTTAGGCAGTGTCAGGAACCTAAAATAATAATTTGGTCAACTGGTCTATTTGTCCAAATCTCACCAGAGATTGTCCGTGATGCCGTTTTTATTTATGATATTCAGGTGTTTCACTGAGTACAGGGCTCCCGACATGTTGTTCTACAACCAAAACTAAAAGACACTAAAAAGCCACACAGAGCTGAGGAGACCTGCAGAGTCAGGTAATAATTTTCTGTGGCTTTTCTTCTACAAGCCACACCTTTCACATTATACATAGCCATTTGACCCATCGCTAAAACGAAAATATTGATCAGTGTAAAGCGTACAGTAACTGAGCACCATTAGGACAGTATCGGTTAGTGTACGGTTGGGCACCATGGCTTGAAAATAATATTGCAGGTTTTTTTAGGCTATATCATGATACACGATACATATCATGATGTCTTGAAATCGCCAAAGTACTGTAGACTACTAAAATATAAAATTATGAAATAAAGTAGCTACTGTCATAACAAAGCTGAATGAAATATTGTTATAATAAAGTTGAATAAAATACTGTCTCATTTAAGTTGAACACATTTTTGTTATAATTAAAAAAATCAAAGCGGAACCACTGGTGCTTTTACTTTGAAGGACCCGGCTTGTCCTGGGCTAAAAGTGTTGATGCTTTTGGTGTGAACTTGAAGCTTACAGTCACCGGTTAGCTGTAAGCAGAAAGTTAAACTGTTAAAAACATAGAAAACATGAGGATTTATTCACTGTGTGCAAGAAACATACTAACAGCTCTCCAGTTCATATATTAATAGTGTTTGCAAGTTGCACTGGTGCTCCATGGTCGCAAAATGTGACTAAATAGTTACTGTCTGGAGCTCTGCTGCTACAAAGACACACACTTCCTCTGCTCATGCTATTGTTAACCTCATTAAGTTAAACTGTTACCGTGGTGCTGTTAAATTTATTTATTTAACCTTTATTTAACCAGGAAGTCCCATTGAGATCGAAAATCTCTTTTACAAGAGAGACCTGGCCGAGGAGCAGCCAGTCAAAACACATTAAAATGCAACAAATACAACATATAACATAAAAGTCCAAAATAAAACAGCAAATATTCAAACATAGTGGCCTCTCAAGAAAAAAAGCGTAATGATTTTCTCACTGTAAACTGGAAACAAACCAACACCTCTCCTGTTTATATATTGTTATTTACAAGTCGCAGTGGTGCTCCATGGTCACAAAATACAATTTAAAGGAATAGTGCACCCAAAAATGAAAATTCAGCCATTATCTACTCACCCATATGCCGAGGGAGGCTCAGGTGAAGTTTTAGAGTCCTTACATCACTTGCAGAGATCGGCGGGGGCAGTGGCTAGCACACCTTATGGCAGACGGCGCCCCAGACTAACGTCCAAGAACACAAAATTTAATCCACGGAGTATCTCCATACTGCTCATCCATAGTGATCCAAGTGTGCTGCAGCCCAGCCATAAAAAGAGCACGGAGCACAGAGAAGCAGTCAGAGCTACAGGCTACAGTGAGGCTAAAAACAGAGTTCATATGACATTTTTCAAAACAACTTTTTATGCTGCGGCTTCAGGACACTTGGATCACTATGGATGAGCAGTATGGAGATACTTTGTGGATTCAATTTTGGGTTCTTGGACGTTAGTCTGGGGCGCCATCAGCCATTAGGTGTGCTAGCCGCTGCCCCCGCCGATCTCCCCACGGGATGTGAGGACTCTAAAACTTCACCTGAGCCTCCCTTGGCATATGGGTGAGTAGATAATGGCTGAATTTTCATTTTTGGGTGCACTATCCCTTTAATAGTCGCGTTCTGGAGCCCTGCAGAAGAGAAACACACCTCACCTGCTATTGCTCGGGCGAAACTGATCTGGATGGTCAGAAGAGTGTGTGATGCATCATGTTTGTGAGTCTTTATTTTTGTGTGTGTGTCTGTGAGATGGAGAGAGCTGAAACTCTGAAGTGAGTCTCATACTGGTGGCTCAAAAATTACGTGACATTTGTACTTGATGTTCACGATATAGTTATTTTACACATTGCACGTGGAACAAGCCATGATACACAGAGTATATTCGATACATTGCCCACAGTGACTGATTTCCTATCTGACTCTGTCTCAGCGGACAGTGAAAGAAACACTTCTATTTTAGCTATTAAAGCAATTCTTATCTATAAATATAAACAGAAGAAATCTCTAATATAATGAATCTTTATTCTCAGTGAATCTGCTGAAATATCTTGGAGACAAAAGCTGTCATCAACACATTTCTACAGTCCAAGAACCCAGATGATTTGATTTGACAGTTCCTCTGTCTTCTTTGTGTGCGGCTGTTTTCTTGATGTGGACAGTAAAAGGTCAGCAGCAAAGGCTGATGTTACACTATGCTGCTTTAAAAAACACTGTCTAAGCAGAGAAAGCTTCCTATTGCTGAGAGTCGGACTGTAAGATCTTCTTGGGTATGTGAGTTTCTTTCTCTGTCTTTCTCTGTATTTTGTGTCTTTCAGTCTACAACAGTCCGCAGTCCTGGCTTGACTGGAGCTAATGGTGGGTCATTTGTGCTGCATTAGTAAGTGAAGCTGGCTCAGTGTGTGGCAGCGGGGCGGGGGGGCTGACTGATGGGCTGTATGATAGGTAAAGGCAGGCTGGCAGAGCTGGAAGCAGTGGGGGGCTCAGGGTGAGGAGATTCTGCTGAGAGTTACACTTCTGTTGTGACCTGGCTGCTCCTCATGAATTCATTAGCAGCCTGCCCTCTCTGTGTTTCTCCCTCATCAAAGTCAGTGTGTCAAAGAGTCTACCCGGGGTCTGTAGGCTAAAAGCAAATATCAATCAGTCAGTGTAATGTAATTCTAATTGATCGCATGTTTATTGTGTAACAGCCCTGTTGCCTAAAGAAAATGTGTTGTGTTGATGCAGAATATCAGCTGACTTTGTAATCAGGAGCTGGAGGGGATGATGGATGGCGAGACACCTGCCAAGCTGCAGACCACTGTTAGAGACCAACAAACAACAAAACCAGTATTCTTTCAGTGACCCGTCACTTTTTTCCCAGTGACCCATGGCTCTGTCTCCAGTGGGTTTTTAGCCGACAAACGTGGGGTTTTTAAGGGACTCTTGGTGCTTTCTCCAGTGGCTTTTTAGGCACCAAATGTGGGTGTATTTTAGGGGCATGTCCCTCTTTTTCCAGCAATTTTTTATGGCCCCTGAACGCAGTGTTTTTAAGGGACCCATGGCTCTTTCTCCAGCTTTTTAGGTACCAAACAAGGGTGTTTTTATGGGACCCATTGCTGTTTTTCCTGGGGCTTTTTAAACCCAAATGTTTGTGTTTTTCAGGGACCTGTGGCTCTTTTCCCAGAGGCTTGTTAGGCACCAAACGTGGATGTTTTTTCAGGGATCCATGGCTCTTTCTCCAGCAGCTTTTTAGGCACCAAACAGTAGTGTTTCTTAGGGACCTGTCCCTCTTTTCCCAGCAATTTTTCTGCCCCCAAACGCAGTGGTTTTGAGGGATGCATAGCTCTCTCTCCCCAGCTGTTTTTTAGGCACTAAGCAAAGGTGTCTTTCAGGGACCTGTTGCTGTTTTTCCTGGGGCTTTTTAAACCTCGAACATTTGTGTTTGTCAGGGACCCGTGGCTCTTTCTCCAGCTGATCTTTAGGCACCAAACAGTAGTGTTTCTTAGGGACCTGTCCCTTTTTTCCCAGTGATTTTTCAGCCTGTGAACGCAGTGCTTTTAAGGGATCCATGACTCTTTCTACAAGCAGCGTTTTAGGCACCAAGAAAGAGTGTTTTTAAGGGACTTGTTGATGTTTTTGCTTGGGTTTTTTTTAAACCAAAATGTTTGTTTTTCAGGTACCTGTGGCTCTTTTCCCAGAGGCTTTTTAGGCACCAAATGTGGATGTTTTTTTAGGGATCTGTGGCTCTTTCTCCAGCAGCTTTTCAGACACCAAACTGGTATTTTTAAGGGACCTGTCCTTCTTTTTCCAGCAATTTCTCAGCCCCCAACACAGTGATTTCAAGTTACGTTTAGCTCATTCTCAAGCAGCTTTTTAGGCACCAAACAAGGGTGTTTTTTTGGGGACCTGTTGCTGTTATTCCTGGGGCTTTTTAACCCCAAATGTGTGTGTTTTTACGGGACCTGTGGCTCTCTCTTGAGCTGATTTTTAGACACCAAACCTGAGAGTTTTTTAGGGTCCTGTCACTCTTTTTCCAGCGATTATTCAGCCCCCAAATGCAGTGATTTTAAGGAATGTGTGGCTCTTTCAGCAGCTTTTTAGGCACCAAACAAGGATGTTTTTAAGGGACCTGTGGCTGTTCTTACTGGGGCTTTTCAAACCTCAAATGTAGATGTTTTTTAGGAATCCATGGCTCTTGCCAGCAGCTTGTTAGGCACCAAGCTGTGGTGTTTTTAGGGACCTGTCCCTCTTTATTCAGTGATTTTTCAGCCCCAGAATGCAGTTATTTTAAGGGATGCCTGGCTTTTTCTCTGGCAGCTTTTTAGCACCAAAAAAGGGTTTTTTTTCAAGCCACCTGTGGCTGATTTTGCTTGAGCTTTTTAAAACCCAAATGTTTTTTTTCAGGGACCCATGGCTCTTTCTCCAACAGCTTTTTAGCCCCCAAATGTGGATGTTTTCTATTGATCTGTGACGTATCCATGGTTTGAAAAAATGTACAATGACAATTTTTTTCTCTGGGGATTGGCTGTGTATAATCTGTCTGTCCCATTCTGGGTTAAGCAGATACTTTCTTGCCTTGTGTAACACAAATGATAATATAATCTATTGGACTACGTATTCTGCCTCCTTAATCTAATATCCCACTATATTTAGAACTGCATTAAAATTTGTTATCAGTTCTTATTCCCTGACACTCCGTGTGCCAGGAGCTGGCTCTATAATTCTTACCTGACGATCTGCTTTCAGAGATTGTATCCTGATGGAAGTGTGAGTGTACCTGGGAGGGCAGTCCTGTCTGTTGCAGGGAACTGGAGAAGTGATGGGTTTTGGTATGTGCTGACACATGGCGGGCTGAACATCCTTTCCATCCAGAGTGACGCAGTGAATCCTCCGCAGCCACGTCCCTCTGTTCCCACAGGAAGCGCTGCATGTGGTCCAGTCTCCAAAACGCCAGCCAAACTCTGTGGACACAAATGTACAATACTCACATCTATAGTATCAAGCAAACAACCTACAACAACTGAGGAACCTTCTAATCTAAATGTACACGAGTGCTCTCCACAGATTCTCAGTTTTTAATTTCAAATTTGGAACTGCCCACCTTCCAAATTGGAAACTGCCTGAAGACAAGCTGGCAGAGACACTAGATGTATTTTGTAACTCTGTGGAAGGGTTTAACTCAACATACTGAGGGAAACCACTTCATTTGAGTGTAAGTTTATTATTTTTTTTAAAGATTTTTGGGGGGCATGGGGGATGACATGCATATTAACATTCAAGCTCACAGTTAACAGGTGAATAGATCGTAACAAAATCATCTTCATGCAGACCAACTCCACACTCACCTTCAGTGTGAACGTTTATCCAGGCAGACAGCATATGTCTGGTACTGTTGATGAGGGTCTGGCATCGGTATCGGCCCGAGAACTTCACCTGGAGTGTATTGACCTCGAGGACACGACCTCCCACCAGCATCCTGTACTGCAGACCCTGACCAGGACCAGGACCCTGGGTCTGAGCTGGACCTGAAACCTCCTTCAGGGTCTGGTTGTTGAAGTCCCATCTCACTGGCAGTTTGTGGTCAGGAACTACTGGGCAACCTGTTGAAAGGCACAAACAAAATGATGTGTAAAGTTCTTCAATAATCCATTAAAATGGGGAATATTTACATTCAAAGTCTGTTTACTGGTTTGGGGGGGTACTATACACATGTGAATGGTTGTATAGAGATTTTTATGGCTCCAGAGGGAGCTGTGTAAAGTCTGATAAATTTTCTCAAGCGATGTCACTTGTGGCAACGTCAGCTGGGGCTAAAGACAGAGAAGAAAGAAAAACATCTGGAGGTATGCAGTTAGAAGTGAGCTTACCAGACCTCTGTAGCCTTTTCTTCTCTAAAATATTACTTCATTCTCAAACTCTCAGAGAAACAGATATGTGTGAGATGTTTTGAACGTGCAGAGAGTTTTAACATGAGCAGAAATCTTGCAGAAACACAAATGAGCTATTAAAGTCCAGCGGTTTATAAATGTATTCAAATAAATTTCTAATTGACGTAGGTGCTACATGCACATTTAAAGGTTACTTCCCCAAACAAAAGACACAAAAGAAGATGGACAACTATCCCTACATGTGTTGAGTTAGCAGGGATAACAATAAATGAGAGATGAATCAAAAGGAGAATTTTCCATAAATGTTTGGGAGTGTTAACAGAATGCCCGAGAACATTTTTCCTTTAAATAAGGAAAGAAATTTCCACCATAAATTGATGCACAAACTGGTATTTTAAATTCATCAGAATGCAGGGAATTTCCTGGAGAAGAACTCTCTTTTCAATTTATTCCTTGTTCAGGTGTTTTCACTTAAAAGGGTCAATTCAGGGAGTTGAGCCAGATGGCAAAGCTTTCCATTTACTGGTCCATCTACGTCCCAACCGTCACCTATGTGCCTGAGTTTTGAGTAATGACCAAAAGAATGAGATCGTAGATACAAGCGGCCGAAATGAGTTTCCTCTGAAGGGTGGCGGGGTTCAGCCTCAGAGATAGGGCCAGTTGAAGTGGTCCGGGCATCTGATCAGGATCCTCCTGAGCGCCTCCTGTTAGAGGTGTTCCAAGCACGTCCAACTGGTGGGCAGACCCAGAACACGCTGGAGGGATTATGTATCTCGTCTGACCTGGGAATGCCTCAGGGTCCTTCAGGAGGAGCTGGAAAGCGTTGCTGAGGAGAGGGTCTCCTGGAATACTTTGCTCAGCCTGCTGCCTCTGTGACCCAGCCTCGGATAAGCCATTAAAAATGGATGGATGGATGGGTCATTTCACCCAAGTTGATAATTTAAAAAACAATTTTTCCACTCTCCACCAGCGGTATCTCTACACGCAGATAGTTTAGATTTTTTGTCCACAGGGTTTGGAGAAATTTGTGTCTGAGATTTTCTGTCTCCAGGGGAGTAAAATGAAGGTCAACCTGATTTAAAATTTAAACGAGGATATGCAGGCTGTGTTCATATGCACGCTCATGTGTACCTATCCGTAAAATGTCTCCAGGCTTGATGAAGACACTCGTCCCACGGTGTGACGCCATGAGGACCCTTCTCCTGTTCAGCTCCTGTGAGACCGGAACAACCTTGCTCACTCCAGCAGGGTATGGACCTGTAGACACACACAAACACACAGACCACCAACCATAATGAAATGATGTGATGGTTTTTCATTTTCTGAGTGTGTGTTGATATTTGCAGTGTGTGATTAAATGTTTTGTACAGCTTGTGTGTGAACCCACCATAGACCTGCAGGACAGTAGAAGCAGTGGACTTTCCTATGGTGTTGGTGGCGGTGCAGGAGTAGGTTCCTTGGTTGTGCAGAGAAACATTTCTGATCCACAGTGAGCCAGAAGGCAGAGAAACAGCACCGGCATCGAGTGCTCCATTCTTCCTGTTCCACGTCACTGTGGGCTGAGGAACGCCTGACACACACAGAACAGAGAGAACAATGAGAACTATGGGTAACACCTTAGATTACAGACCCATATTATATTATAGTGTCATTATATTATATTATATTATTTTAATTATTATATACAGATTATCAACTGAATATCTACACTGAAAAAGTATCTAAGTGCAAGATTTCTGTAGCTTTTATAGTCTTCCACTTTATTAGGTACACCTGTTCGTTAACGCAAACAGCTTATCAACCAATCACATGGCAGCAGCTCAATGCATTTAGTCATGTAGACATGGTGAAGACGAGCTGCTGAAGTTCAAACGCAGCATCAGAATGATGAAGAAAGGTGATTGAAGTGACTTTGAACGTGGCATGGTTGTTGGTGCCAGACGGGCTGGTCTGAGTCTTTACTGGGATTTTCAGCACAACCATCTCTAGGGTTTACAGAGGATGGTCCCAAAAAGAGAAAATATCCAGTGAGCCAAAATGCCTTGTTGATGCCAGAGGTCAGAGGAGAATGGCCAGACTGGTTCAAGATGATAGAAAGGCAACAGGAAGTCAAATAAGCACTGGTTCCAACCAAGGTGTGCAGAAGAGCATCTCTGAAGCAACAACACCTTGTCCAACCTTGAAGCAGATGGGCTACAGCAGCAGAAGACCACACCAGGTGCCACTCCTGTCAGCTAACAACAGGAAACTGAGGCTACAATTCACACGGGTTTTCTCACCAAAACTGGACAATAGAAGATTGGAAAAACCACATTCAGATGGAAGCATGGATCCATCCTGCCTTGTATCAACGCTTCAGGCTGCTGCTGCTGCTGGTGGTGTAATGGTGTGGGGGAGATTTTCTTAGTACCAACTGAGCATGGTTTAAACACCACAGCCTACCTGAGTATTGTTGCTGAGCGTGTCCATCCCTTTATGACCACAGTGTACCCATCTTCTGATGGCTACTTCCAGCAGGATAACGCACCATGTCACAAAGCTCACATCATCTCAAACATGACAATGAGTTCACTGTACTCCAATGGCCTCCACAGTCACCAGATCTCAGTCCAATAGAGCACCTTTGGGATGTGCTGGAACGGGAGATTCTCATCATGGATGTGCAGCCGACAAATCTGCAGCAACTGTGTGATGTCATCATGTCAATATGGACCAAAGTCTCTGAGGAATGTTTCCAGCACCTTGTTGAATCTGTGACACCAAGAATTAAAAAGGGGGTCCAACCTGGTACTAGCAAGGTGTACCTAATAAAGTGGCTGGTGAGTGTAGTAAAACACAGAGTAAAATGAACTAACATGTCATAAAATGAAAGTGAAATCACCAAAAAGCACTTTAAGAAAGTGGGTTTTTAAAAGTGATTTAAAAGATGAGATGAGTTTGCAGCTCTGACCTTCTCAGGCAGGTCATTCCAAAGTCAAGGAACTCTGACTGCAAAGGCTCCATCACCTCTGCGAATTAATCTAGACCTTGGAATGACAAGGAGCGGCGCATCCGAGGATCTCAGGGTGCGAGGTGGGACATAGGGCAATGACAGATCAGATAAATAACTTGGAGCAAGGCTTCATAGGGCTTTGTAAGTAATCAATAATACCTTAAAGTCTATTCTCAAAGCAATAGGTAGCCAGTGTAAGGAAGGGAAGGACTGGGGAAATGTGGTCATGTTTCCTAGCCCGAGTCAAAAATGATGAATGAGCTGAAGGTGGAAGAGGGTTTCTTTTTAAACAGATGCCAGATAGCAAGGAAATACTAATCGAGAAGTTATGAAGGTGTAGATAACGGTTTCCAGAGTTTTTGGTGGAAAGAAATGGTCTAATCCTTGAAGTGTTCCTGAGACGGCGGATGCAGGATTAAACCATTGATTTGACGTGTTTGTTTAAGCTTAGGTTTTACTGAAAATGACACCAAGATTTCTGCAGTGCTCGGTTATTGAATGGGACACTAAACAAAGGCTGTTTGATATTTGGGAGTTTGCACTATCTTGACCTTTGATCAATAACTCTGACTCTGGCTGATCAAAAGTCATTTCAAAGAAAGGGCGTTTGTATTGGCTGTTCTAAAAATGCAGATGTGCGTGCACGTTCCTTCGGCAGAAGCCTGTTTCAATGAGGGAGAATCTATTAGAAGCTATTCCAGCATTGACAACAACTGCAGACACTGGAAAGCAACCCAAAAAAGGAAGACAGACTTATGAGAAAGAGAGTTTAATATAGAATCTAACAATAAAGTAAATAAAATGTGGCGGGCGGCACGGTGGATTAGTAGTCAGCACTGTCGCCTCACAGCAAGAGTGTTCCAGGTTTCTGGTTCCTTCTGTGCTTCTGAGTTTGCATGTTCTCCTCGTGCGGGTTTCCTCCAGGTGCTCCAGCTTCCTCCCACAGTCCAAAGACAAGCAGGTTAACTGGTGACTCTAAATTGTCCGTAGGTGTGAATGTGAGTGTGAATGGTTGTCTGTCTCTATGTGTCAGCCCTGTGATAGTCTGGTGACCTGTCCAGGGTGAACCCAGCTGGGACAGCCCCTGCGGCCCTCAAGAGGATAAGCAGTTACGGAAATGAATGAATATTGATGAAGTGTCTCAGAGATGGATTGAAAATGTTGCTAATAATTTAGCTTTCTGCTAATCATGAGCCCTGTTTCAGCTCATTTAAGTTCATGATTACATGGCTAACATTGGATGGAGCCTCAAATCACATTCTGTCCTCCCCCCTCACTCCCCGTGGCTACAAAAGAGAGCAGCAGCAACTGAACTCAGCCAGCTCCGTAGTAAAACACAATAAAACCTCCTCATCTTTCTGATAATATAAGAGATACCACTACACCTGCTTTCATTGCTGGCTCAGGAGGTGGAGCGGTTCGATCCCTGGCAAGATACTGAGCCACAGAATGCTCCCAGTGCCAATACCTTGCATCAGCGTGAGTGAATGAGAAGCACATTATAGGATCACTAAATAATCGCAGTCCACTCAAGTCCATGATGCGCTTTTTTAATTTGGGTGAACTGGCCCTTTAAAGGAATAATTATTATGACATATGGTGACCTACCAGTGACGGGGCAGTCCAGAGTGAGGTTGGCGCCTGGGCGAACACTGACTCGTCCCCCAACCTTGGCCCTCAAGCTGTGGCCCAACACCACCCCATGATCAGAGACATTCCTCCATGACACAGTGATGGCAGGCGGCTCTGAAGTGTCACACATAAAGAAAGAAATGAATTTAAAACATTTCATCTCTTTCACAGTGCTGTTGCCTTTTGTGCATAATCTTACTCATGCATGAATTTTAGAAAGTTACTGATGCTAATCCTGGTTATACAATACAGAAGATACCTGGGCACAGGTTTGAAATCAGTGGAAGAAATACGTATAATGATGTGTTCTTTAATTAAAGGAACTTTTAAAGGTACAGTGTGTAGGATTTAGGGGGATATATTGGCATCTTTCTACTGTTGCTCAGAATGGACAAACCAAACACAGGCTCTAGATAGGGACATTTGGGTTTTGCGTTGGCCACGCTAGTTTTCAGCACCTTTGTGATTAGTGTCAGAAAAACACTGATTTTTTTAACGTGAAGCTGCTTTGTTTAGTGTTTTTACCGGTTTAAATTACCAGGTCTGTTTGTTTTGGAGAGGAAGAGACCTCTGAAGGCTCCCGATAAAAAAAACCTCCATAACATCTGGATCTTAAGTTATCAGAGCAAATAGGTGAGCACACAATGTGCTTTACAAATACGTGTGTAATGTCAGGTAAACAGGTTTTATTTTAAACTTATCTAAATGTATTACGGTGACAGAAATATGAAATCCCAATTAGGAAGATGTGTGTAACATGAAACCTAGACTTGGACAAGTGTATCTAAAACAAAGGACCCACCTGCCACCAGCAGCACAGATGACTCAGAGTCTGAGCCATGTGTGTTGGCAGCTGTGCACGTGTACTGGCCTCTGTCGAACGCTCGGGGCTGAAGGATGTGGAGTCCTCCGGAGATATCCCAGGATACCCTGCAGACACACAGGCAAGACAGGTTGTTTTTTCCCTACAAATACATTCAGACCAAAAATGTTGCTTACACTACTTTCTGAAAGGAAAAGTGAAAACAGAGTGGCTCGGTTAAAAGACTCTGAAATTTATTTTCAATGAGGACTCCAAATTAGATTAATGTCAATACATCTGTTCACATTTTACAGGGCTGTAGACAGACAGAAAGACAGAGTGACTAGCAAGTGGTGAGTAAATGTATTTCATCAGACTCCATCCAACCACACAGACTCCATCACCATTAGTCCTGCATTCATATCAACACTATTGTTAGTAAATGATTATGAAAACAAAAATTAATCGTTCTCTGCTCTGCTTTCTCTCCAAAATATTAATTAATGTGAACTTTTCCCCCTTGAATGAACAGACAGGACAGCCCCCAGTAAATCTGATAGAAGTTATTTTAAAAGGTCAACCTCAGCAGAGCTTCAGCCGTTATCACTCTCACTTCACTCCACAGCCTCACTGCTTTGATAAAACTAAGTGAAGGGCAAATGTAGAACACTGTGTTAAACTCCACAGCCCACAGGTCCTGGAAATGTCAATCAAGTCTCACTCTGGCTTTGAATTTGTGTCTGTCTTTCCTCCACTAAGATTCTCTCTCTTGTTGTCAGATTAAAAGAGCAGTCTGACATTTTGGGAAAAGTGTCTGTTAGATTGGCATCAGTTTCATCTCAGTGCATCCAGAGCAGATCATCCAGGACGGGATTACACCGAAAACAGAGGCTAGCTCCATCAATAGTGAAAAGAAATAAATTTAGAGACTCCAAAAAACCCTTCACTCACAGTTCTTTATACGTCTGCTCAAAGATGGATCACCAACTGAGCACAGCAGACAGCCGAGGCCCCAGAGCCCCAGAACCCCGGGGCTCTGGGGTCAACAGTCTCAGGGTCACTGTGCATCAGTAGATTTTTGGTGTTTTGAATAACACATACAATAATAAGTAATAAGGCCAGCCCACCTTTATGGCCTAATGATGTGGCCCTGTCTTGTAGAGGGGCCCGGTTTCAAAATTTTGCTTTGGTACATTCATTGTTTCAATCTATATCCTGCTTCCAGTGCATATTTCTGAACAGTGTTATAGCGTTATTCAAGCACAAGAGAACTGGTTGGTCTCTGAGTCTCCAGACATATAATGAATAATAATAAATAAATATAATTTTTCTCAGATGAAAATGATAATTTTAGACGACTATGAGTACTTACAAATAAAAATGACAAAATAAAATGACATTGGATTTTTTAGATTTCCGAAACAAGACCTACAACTGAATAAAGTGTAAGGTTACACTTCTTATTCAAACTCGTTATTGACTGGTGCAACACATTTTTTCTGTATATGAATAGACATATAGACCCTTTTACTGTTACTATGACCTTCTTTGGTGGGCGGGGCTTAGCTGGAAGCAAAACAATTCTCCACAGACATTAGCTAGCGCTAGCTAACAAGTCCTGTTGGCTGGTTTTAGACAATGGAGGACGAAGATGTGAGTGATTTGTTCCGTGTGAGAGCGCACTCTGACACAAACTGGACCATTTGTTAATTCATGTAGAAATTTAACGCTGTGTTTCTTCCACCAACAGGACTCTCATTTTAGTGTAGAGCATCAGACTGAATATACCAACGCACCATGTCAGGTCACTCACTCTCCGGGACCGCCAGTGTTACTTGAATAAGTAGTGTAGTGAGAGCCAGGCAGCTGCCTCTGTCTCACTCAGATTCACCCTGGGTCTGGGTCTGCAGCTGCCTGTACTGGAGAGCCGCATGAAACAAAGGAGTGGAGTAGAGCACTCTGCTAAATCTGGGGACTCAAACATCCCCAGAAATACACTGCGCGCTGGCTAAAAAAAAAAAAGATTTATGAGGTCACAGTTACCAACAAATCAGACAGACAAACAGACAAATCAGATATACAGGCAAGCAAACAAACAAACAGACAAAACAAACACAAAGCAAACAAAACAACAGTAAACATCGAATATAAAAGAGGGAGGAAGGGAACAGGACAAAATTATATTCATGGCAGAATGAGATGTATGCATGTAAGGAGATTGTGTGTGTGTGTGTGTGTGTGTGTGCATATATAGAGTAGTTATGTTTGGTATTATGTATTATCTATTTATGTTCGAAATAACAGAATCAGTGTAGTTTCATGTACCAAAGATGCTATGGGTTGTGTGGTGCTGTGAAAAAGGAGTCAGGCATCTATAGTGGTCAATTTGTTGATAAATGAGGACCAGATTTTGTTGAAACGGGGTATGTTGTGATTAACTTATGATCTATTAATACGTTCTTCCAGTGGGTTATGTTCAGTTGATTTCTTGTTTTCCAGTTTAGGAGGATTGTTTTTACGGTGATTTAGTTTTTGCAGTTATTTTTGCAGATTTGGTGCCAGAAGTCTGAGTTGGGAGTGATGGAGAGCTCCTGTTCCCACTTTGAAACTGGGAGAGAAATAGAAGTGTTGTACCAACAAATTCTAATCAGTTCATTGCTGAGTCCAAGTGGACGTGTTGAAAGTGCACAAACAGAGCAGATAACATGGGAATCAGACGAAATGATTAAGAAAAAGCCAGATGGTTAAAGTGAATCTTGGAGCCAGAACAGCAAACCTATCACCATACATGGCCCAGTTCAGCAGGTTTGAAACAGTGCACACTCCAGAGACTGTCAGTGCCCGTTAAGTGGGAAGACTGGAGAAATCCAGAACAGGGCATGTTGTGTAAGGTATGCAGAAAAGCACGCTCTCCACAGCAGTCAGTCATGGTGTGATTGACAGGGCCTTGAGCGTAGTGGTGATGGCTTCCATATGCAGCTGCCTGCTCCCACACATGAGAAAGTAGCAGTGAGTGGCAGCTCTCAAACCTCAATCTGCATTTCAAACCTGAGACTTGAGCAAATACATTTTTTTTTTCAAAGCACGGGATGTGGATTTTATTCGACAAAGAGTGCAAGTTCCCAAAATTGCAAAGTGTGTGGTCTGCTTCCTTCTCACATTCAATATTTTTCTTCAAAAGGTCATCAATATTCATAGGACCAGAGCTGCTCAATGAGACAGAAATTCAATAGCACAGTTCACTAGTGTGCCACTGGAAATGCCAAACACTGCATCCGCAGGCTAGCTGTTCAAAATGTGCATCACAATTCAGGAATATGGAGCATCAGCTTGTCTCAACAATCCTGGACCAATTTAAGGAAGCAAAACCGATGACACCGATACACTGTTGAAATCCGCCCGCTCACCCCATGTGCCCCTCATTTCAAATATTAATAAGCTGCGATGTTGGAGACTATACATAATAATATAAAACCTGATATGTGTACACTTCATGCAGTATAAGTGACTCACAGTACTTCCCTACTTTGCTGTGTCTTGCTCAGCCTGCCTCGAGGAACCAGCAGAGCAACCAGTCTGAAACTGTCTGCTACAGTTGGACCAATAAACTGCTTTGTTGATACACTGATAACCAATATTCACCTTTAATTAAATCTGTGTCTGATTCACTGGAGATCCTCTGCGATCACACTGATTCAAAGTAGGACTTAAAGTACCTGCAGTGAAAACATATTTTGAAGAGTTTCTCTGTACACAGACTCTCCAGGCACAGCAGGGAGCTGCTTTTATACACGTACTGTAGTTCAGTTCGTTTGGTTTGATCCAAGGAATAAACAGATTGTCTCCTTCTGGTGTTCTGGTCCAATTTGTGTTCATAATAGACTCGTTACAAACAAACTGAGAGGAGTCAACATTAGGTCATTGGCAGGTAACTCACTCACTGGACAGTTTTGGTGATGTCATCGTGTTTAATCAGCGCTACATAGACACACTTGGGGAAATCCAATTCCAGTGACTGACAGTGAGCCAAAACTGAGATGCATTGCAGATAAAGTGGTCTAAGAACTTGGAGCAGGGTAATAGAGACACTACAACTGTGTAGCTGCCTGCAAATGTGATGTCTGGAGCCACAGGACCAAGGACCTGGTTAATATAAATGGTAACATTTACTTGAAGGTATCTACATAAGAGTGACATGACACTGTCATAACTATGACATGACATGGTCATGAGCCTGTCATGAACATTATGTACATGTTATGAACGTTTATGACTGCTGTCATTAAATGTCATTCAGTTTTTGTAATGACAAGTTGACATTGTTTGGGTCTTCTTTGTCATAACAACTTGACATTAACAAGAAATGCACCTCTTTTTGTGTTTATGACAAGTTGACATAATGATTATTATTGTTATGACAAAGACATCTTCTGGTAATGTCATGCTGAATGTCAAGTTGTCATTAAAAGGACATCCCAAACAAATTTAATGTCAACTTGTCATGACAAAGACATCTTCTGGTAATGTCACTTTAAATAATGTCAAGTTGTCATAATCAAGACAACCCAAACAATGTCAACTTGTCATAACAAAAAACGAATGACACTTAATGACAGCAGTCATAAACGTTTATGACATGTTCATAATGTTATGACAAGTTCTTGACAGTGTCATGTCATAGTTATGACAGTGTCATGTCACCCTTATGTAGATACCTTCAAGTGAAGCGTTACCATATAAACTCTTATATCAAAAAACATATTTGATAAGAGAGAAAAAAAAAACTAGAGACCATCCTGCGATGTGATCACTCCTGCTGGGATTTTGTGATCCACAACTTAAAATGAATGTGAGCCAGGGGCATGAAGTGAGAAACCAATGACCTTTTTCGTGTTTCCAGTGCCCTTGCTCAGACTACACCCATCACTCAGCCTTCTTTTTGATCCCCACTGCACACCTGTAAAGTTTTGTGACTTCATCTTACACTGTTGTGATGCTGGAGCTGTGACAACATCGGCACAGACAGACAGACATATAAACACCAAATACTCAAAACTCCCTGTATAGTAGTTACAGCTACAGTAAGCCCGGTATACACTGTGTGATTTTGGGCTGTCCCAAACAAAAGCTGACCAATGTGAAAGAAACGTGGTGATATCTCTGGTCATGGCTCTCAAACGGTGGTCCTACGTCAACCATCTCACTGTGTGACTGCTACCATGACCTACGTCTATCAAACCAACCAAAGCAAATGCAGCATGAAGTGATGCACTGGAGCTAAATCCCAACAGATGGATAGCAGCTCGCCATGGAGGCAAAACACACTAAAAGAAATGTGTGGGATTCCAGCAAAGAGGGAAACCTTGTGGAGTTGTGGCAGCAGAAGCCTTTTTTTCTGGTTAAAAAAAGGTTTATTCAGCCTCTATTTAAATAAATAAACTATTTTGCTATTCATTTTAATCTGCTTATTGGGACACTGAACAACATGGCTTCAAATACTCTACAGAGAGAAGTACAGTGCACAGACTTTACATCAGGTGTTTTATCATTTTCAGCAAAGAATTAAAAACTATTTGACTTGGCACGTCATCGATGCACCATTGCCAGTAGAATTTAAAAACCTGTCTGTGGCAGACACTCATCCTGACCCAGAGATGGACAAAAACATGAGCAGATGAATCCAAGTCATGTTTTGTATTGATCTGGATTATTTCTGCAAGACAGAATTCAGTATTTCTGCTGCATTATTTGGCATATAATAACATGATCAAAATGCCTCGATAAAATTTGCAAGGCAATAGAACTTTGTAAAACGCTTGTTTGGCTGGTTGTCAGCAGCAGTCTCAGCATGTTACCTGTCAGTTTGCTGCAGCGGCGCTCCATCTTTGGTCCAGCTGATTTTGGGAGGTGGGACGCCCTCTGCAGGACAGAGTATGGTCAGTGACCGGGTGGTGTTGGTGAGGAGGGTGCTCTGTCCAATGCTGATGTTGATGTTCTTCTGGAAGGTCAGTGGAAGGTTCGGCTGCTGTCTGATGATCACTGGTCTGCTCCCAGCTGTCTCCAGTGAAGAGCGCTCTGACCAGTTGGGCAGTCTGTCTGTGGGCAAATCAGACACAAACATAAGATACAAGAGTTTTAGACCCAGTAGAACACCAGAGTTGTGTGTTCACCACTATGAGCAACATCTCTGACATCACAGTCATCTGATCCAATATAAAAATCGTGGGTTTAGCAGCTTCGAGGTTTTTTGAATTGTTTTATTCCTCTCTGTCTGACAGTATCATTTATTTTTAATATCACCTGGTTTCACCTGTTCAGTGAAGCTTCGTGATGTTTGAGTGAAATGTACAAATCCAGAACTCCATGTTCTTCTCTTTTTGTTTTTTATACATATAGTTGCATCATTCCAAGACAGGAAAATATTCTACATCATCCAGGTATGTGTACACACTCAAGAAATCTGACTGGAGTTTCTTCATTGCTCTCAGTGGACGTACACAGAAACACACATCTCCCCAACCTCCCCCTGACAATATTTGGTTTCTTTATAAACTTTGGAATCTCAACTAGAGCCAAAAATAAATTCGGTGGGTTTGAACAAGTTTCGGGTTTGTTACACTGCAAGTGGAACAGCTGGGATGAAGAGACTAACGGCTGAAATACAGAGGGCAGGGAAGTGATGAGCCACAGAGGCAGAGCAGGGTTTTCACCTGCGTCACAGGGTCCTTCTTTGTAGTGTGTGTTCGCCGCCACCTTCACTGTGTGTGTTGAGTTTTGTCAAGTGATAATGCAGTTGGTTTATGCAGGGTTTAGAAGCACAGACTATATAAACTAGACAGTGAGGTTTTCAACTTTTAAACAGATTGTATTTGTCGTTTTTTACACAGTTATGTAGTTTGTACCTGTTGGAGTGATGCGGATGGCCGCGTAAAAATAGTGTTAAGCAGTGTGGTGCCCACCAGCTCGGCTTCTGGGGTCAGTGTAGCAGCTTCAGCTGATTAGTGATAGTCACACTGTGGACATGCTGCTGCACACAAGTCATGCCGAAGTTTTTCTTGTAGGCTTTCTCCAAGACAGTCCTTTCTGACAGAACTTTTTTCCTATCCGTAACAAAAAGATCCCTTTCTGATAGAAAGCCCTCAAGGAAAATTTGTCCCAACTGCTTGCGCATGTCTCATGTTTTTTGGCCGTAACCTAAACAAGGCTTAATCTGACTACAAAGAAATGTTAAAAAAGGACGACAATTTGAGAACAGCATTATTTTTTTTTTGTCTTTTTTTGTGAGTGGCAATGGCCTGAGTGTAAACACATTAAACTTTAGAGGGGACTAGTACCCCACAGTATTCATAAAGTATCAAGTTGCACCCCCATCATTAGCCTCCGCTAAGTCAAATCAGTGTGAAATCTTTATAATAATAATTTTACAAACGTTCTAAATATAAAGATTTTTGCACAGATTTTAACGTGGACTTTTTTTCATTTCAGTAGTGTCGAATTGCTTTCAAATGGTCAGTTGTATGGGGGGGATACCCCCAGAGGGTTAGGCTGCAGAAGGTGTACATTGAAAAGGGTCTCCCCGCAACGTTAAGGAGGTGATTACAGCCCTGCTACACTGTGTGGCATCTTGATACAAAAAACAGTGGTCCAGGAAATCCACAATATCGAGTTACATTCACCTCCATTGTCTCCATTATATTCTGAAATGTATGATTATTATGATTATTATTCATTCTATAATTTATTTATTTTCTGTAACCACTTATCTTGTTAAGGGTCGCGGAGGGCTGGAGCCTATCCCAGCTGACACTGTGTGAGAGGCAGGGTTCACCCTGGACAGGTCACCAGACTATCACAGGGCTGACACATAGAGACAGACAACCATTCACACTCACATTCACACCTACGGACAATTTAGAGTCACCAGTTAACCTGCATGTCTTTGGACTGTGGGAGGAAGCTGGAGCACCTGGAGGAAACCCACGCTGACACAGGGAGAACATGCAAACTCCCTGAGTTCGAACCAGGAGCCCTCTTGCTGTGAAGCTACAGTGCTAACCACCTCTTTTGATTCACATCTAAAAAGTTTTATTTTTTCTATCAAATGTTCATCAAAAGGCTTTTTTAAGTATTTTTTTTTAATTCAGGTAATTTTTTTCAGCATGTGGGCATTTATGTGTTTATTCATGGCTTCAGGGTTTCCTTCTCTTGCACTGTGTGCTTATAGGAATTTGGATTTGCATGTTTTCTTTGTAATGCCCTTTTGGACCTCTGGTTTCGGTGAGTGCTATATAAATAAAATGTGTTATTATCATTATAAATGACTTAAATGAGACGTCCATCAACAGGCCGTTCACAACATGCTGTTTCTATCAGAACATTTCAAAATATGCAAGTGATGACATAAACATCGATTAACATCACAAGGTGGTGGAGGAAAGAGTCTCACAGAGAAGAAGAGCATCTCAGGTAATTTTTTTAACAACAGCGTCAAAGTCAAACACACACTGCACAGCAGAGGCAGCCGGGGTTATAATTACCTTTAGCTTGTCCTCCTCCCTCTGTGGTCCTGGTCCAGAGCTGTGCAGCAGACATGTGGGTCAGCAGCGAGGAGATGAGCTCTGAGGCCTGCTCCTGTTGGATCTCTCTTCTGTCAGCCTGCAGGGTGATGTTAATCAGTCTCTCCTCCACCCGCGGCTGCAGCGAGGCCTCCTGGACACCAGGGGGAAGCAGAGACACACTAACTCTTGGCTGGAACGGCTGAAGGACTGAATAGTGCCAGTGGCAACTAGGCAGCATCTCCTCCCAGCTGGGACTGGGGCTGGCAGTCGACGCTCTGCCACTTGACCCTCTGTCACTGCCTATCAGCTGGAGGGTGAAGATGTCCGAGGCGGGTCCAGCGACACACTTGTACACCCCGATGTCCTCTGCCTCCAGAAAGTGGATCTTCAGAGAGCCGGATTTGGTGACGGCCAGGCGTGTAGAGCTGGGGAGGGGGCGTCTGTCTTTGAACCAACGGATGTAGGCTTTGGGGAACCTTCTGACAGGACATTTTATGACCAGGGAGGTGTTGGGGAGGAGGTAGGCGTGGCCGCCGACGGTCAGGTGGAGGCGTTTCTCTTTGCGTGTCTGGATGTAGATTTGGTGCACACCCAGGAGCGCTGGACACTGTTTAACCCCTTCTTCATAGCCTCTGGCCTTCGGTGGACGTCTCACTGTCTGCCTGACCTGGTTCTTCTCCTGGGTGTTTTTGGGTCTCATCTCTTTCTTGTGCTCTGTTGTAGAAAATACCAGAGAAGAGGAGAGACGAGAAGCTGTTTTTAATGCAGATATTTTTTCAAGTCAGTGCGTGAATCTGTTTTTTAGAGAGAGAAGAAAAAGAGCAAAATTAAAAATACCTCTAAGTATCACTAAATAAGACAATATATATACTTTCTTTAATCCATATATGAAGAAACAACACTAATTTTAGTGAGAGTCCATCCATTTCGATCCGCTTATCCAGGGGCGGGTCGTGGGATCAGCCCGTTGATACCCGAAATCACTAACAGTTCAGCTCAGCGCACAAGAAGAAAAATTAAAGTGAGGAAAGTAAACAACCGACTCAAGTCACATGTGCGTGGGATCAAAATAAGCTTGTTATATTCTTTAGCAGACATGTTTTGTAATTGTTTGTTATTGTTCACTGATGCATGGTAAATATCATTTATTCTTTCAACATTGTGTTGCATTGATAATGTGCTCCCCAGCTAAACAGAGTCTTAAATCTGTCAGTCTTCCCTTTCCCCTTTTTGAATGATGAATACAGACGACTGCCATCTGCTGGTGTGGAGAGTTATTTCCTCTCACGCAGACGCAGCACTTGGTGCTGGTTGGCCGTCAGCTGTAGTCTTTGCCTGTGTTCAAGTGCAACTTTTTGACTGTGACACAGGCAACCTGAGGTGATGCAGCAGTCTGCCTTCTTCACCACTACTTCTTCATTGTTGGCCTGGTGTATCTGGACTTCAACACTTCACACTCAAACCAATGAATAATGTATTTTTCTTTAAACATGTCTTTTAAAACCGTCTGACACTGACTCTGAAAACTTTGGGATCTCCACTGGTACTGGTCTGTGGTCGGCAGAGCTGAAGAGGTTAACTTACAAAACTGAACTCCTCATTAAAGTTCTGAAAAGGTTCTGAATATCATAACTGCTGATTTGAGGTTGTCCTGACTTGAACTGATAGTGATGACTGAAACAGCAGGTCCAGTGGAGCAGGAGGAGATGGGGATGATGTTGATGTTAATACGGAGATAAATGCAGAAGAAAGTATTCCATAAAAGAAACATGCAGCCTGTAGTGCTTTTTACAGTTCAGTGAAGGCCAAGTTCAAATTAAAATTTATGAACACAAACACTCTGTCCAGACCAGGGTTTGTTTGCTATTACAAAATAAACACATCAATATTCATTAATTATTGCTCCATTTTCTATTTTCTAAGAATTGGCTCTAGTTGTATAAAGGCCCATATTTGTATTAGTTTATTTATTAGTTTGCTACTTGCTGATACAGTGCAGCTCTCGACTGCTATTTTATACAACCACAACCTTGATTCTGGCTCCTGTAAAATACATTCACACTATCTTTACGTCTGCTCTTCAGAGGTGGTTAACTTCACCCGTAAAACTGAGTAGAAAATTGCACAACCTGCAATAAATAGAGAGGCGCAACTTACAAATGTTCTCCTAAATGACATGCATACTGTGACTCTAGCCTAGTGTTGATGAATACAGTGTGTTTGAGGCAGAATGTGTCACTTTGGCACCTGAGAAACAGGAAAAAGCTGCAGTAAATTTGGCTTTCAGAGGTTTAAAAATACGTTATATTTGCATGTTTCATATGTATCATATCAACGTTCTAAAGTGACAAAATAAATGAGCTGATTATGTCATCCGAAGGTGGAGGGAATAGTGGGTGGTGTGACACTTAGGCAAGACGCCTGTCAAGCTGCAGATTACTGTCCAAGAACAACATACAACAAACCGACTTTTAAGCAACTTTTTAGGCACCAGCTTTAGGTTTCGTAGCGACCCTTCGCTGTTTTTCCTGCTGATTTTTTGTCACAAAAAGCAGCTGTTTTTAGCAGAGACATCTCTGCTTTTCCTGCCGGGATAGTGGCACGAAAAACTGGTGTTTTTTGCCAAGACATTGCTGCTTTTTGTGCAAAGATTTTGGCATGAAAAGTGGTTGTTTTTAACAGAGACATCTCTGCTTTCCCTGCCAGGATAGCGTCACAAAAAGTGGCTTTTTTTTCCCCCGAAACATCGCTGCTTTTACTGTTGGGATAGTGGCATGAAAAGTTGCTGTTTTTGCTGAGACAGCCCTGCATTTTCCTGCCAGCATATTGGCATGAAAAGTGTTTGCCAGGATAGTGGCAGGAAAAGCAGCTGTTTTTTATGTTGCTATCTTGGCAGGGAAATCAATGCTTCTCCTGTCGGGATGGTGGTATGAAAAGCTGCTGTTTTTTACTGAGACATGGCTGATTTTCCTGCCAGGATAACAGTATGAAAAGTGGTTGTTTTTTGTAGAGACACTAACCTTTTTTAGATAGGAGTTGTGCAAATTTGCAGGAAAGCCCAATCAGTCTTTTTTCAGCATTGGCAGTATAAAAACAAAATCGGGGAGTGCAGCAAAATGCCGCCTACCTACTTTTGTTTATACAGAATGCACCTTTTTCGTGGCAATAGGGGGCGTGAGCAAGTAACAAAACGTGTAGCTCAGTGTGTCACGTAAACAGTGACGTGGGAGGTTTCAGAATTTACCTGTACTTACTTTGCGGCTCTCCCGAAGTAACCCCAATTTGACAGATAATTTGGCTTCAGAGTCTGCAGTATCCATTCAGTCAGACAAAAGCCTCACACTACACTGACCTGTATATTCTTATATACCTGACAGGTGAAGGGTGAAGACATATTTTGGGACAGTCCGTGGCAGACCCCTGAATTGACAGCTGGGGGTGCTTTAAATAGGGATGCAGCCATGGGGAGGAACAAAGAGGGGTATACTGTGTAAGCAAAAATGTAAATGTTTCTATCAGTCATTTTCTGTGGCATTTGCACATACAGATTTGTTCACAAATAAAAAAAAATGATCATGATTGTACAGAAGTTCTTTCAGAGGTCTTCCCGAGAACCCCTGGGCACAAATGTGCTATCATTTATCTGACCTCTTGTAAAGTGATGTACATTTTATGTAAGTAAGGAGGCCCTCTGTGTTTAATACAACATACGCTGTACCATATATAACTTAAGTGAATTCCACAGAGTGTGGAGACAGACGAAGGCCCATCAGTGTGACACCTTTGTTTGTGCACTGTTACACTCGTCAGCTGAACACAGAATAAATCCTGACCGGTGGAAGCAGTTTGGGTCAGTGTGAGCACTGGTGATTGTAAATTAAACTGATTGATGGTCATATGTAGACGATGAGAAAATGCAAACATCTCCCTCCCCTGGAACTCCTGGGCTAAAGGGCAGTAGCCAAATAGATTTGACATCATTAAGTCAAATAAAATATTGTGAGATAACATCTGGGGAGCAGAAGTTGCTTAGTTAAAGCATGGCTTGAAAAATGGGAGAGAAGTTCAAGGCCATAGTAATTATTAGTGGATGGATGGGCCTGCTGACCACTGGCTTTGGGATCCATCAGAGTGTCAGTGAAGTGGACACACTGCTTTCTTGTATTGTTACTTTTACCCACTCTCACCTGAAGAATTGCATTGATATGAGGTTAAGGGGGTGAAGCATGGCGAGACTGTGGACAAGTATTGAAGTGAGCAGCATTTACAAGAGCAGAGCCAAGTGGATTTGGAAAGTGTACAGAGCATGCAGTGGTGGAGTGAGGGGGGGATTTGGTGTGTCACATCTTATCACAGGTCTGAGGCCGGGCAGTAAACAGCATTTGTCAGTATTTTCCTTTCCTGTCTTGGATTTGAGGTCTCAGCAAAAGCAAGCTATGATGAGGGGGACCAGAGTATTTATAACAACTCAGGACTTGGTCGTGCAACTTCAGACCACAGTCTGAATGAACATTCAACAACCAGGAGGATGTTTACAGACGTGAATATCATATTCATATGTCGATGATACACATGGCACAAGAAATGCTTTAGTAGTTAGTAGTTTTCAGGGGTCTCATTCATAAAACAATGCGTAGGTTCCATACTAAATATGTGTGTATCAAAAATTGGGAGGTGGCATACTCCTCTTTCAGGCCTGGTTTGTGTGTACACAGTGTTTATAAATGAACCCAGAACTTTCAAATCTGTTAAAAAATGTGGCTCACATCTGATTGTACCACCTCTCTAGATTATTCAAAGTAGTTTGGTAAAAGTAATTTTTATATATAATATTTGGGGGGTGCTATATCAGAAGAGTCATGGACAAAAGCCCAATTACTGGTACATTCTTCCTCAGTTTGTGCTAGACATTGACTTTTGCAATCTAAAATATTGCATAGACTTCACTTATCAAAAATAAGCTCTGTAAAATGCATCCAAATATTAGTCCAGCGTGCGACTGTTGTAGGACCTGTGGATCCAGATCCACTGACCACACTCTTTGGTATTAAAGGTTCTGATGTGGTGTTAACCAGCTCCCAACATAATCTGATATTATTTGTGACCCAACTAGCACGTAGATTGATATTATTAAACTGGAAGCAAACACAGGCTCATAACCATTCTGCCCTCCTGAAGGATGTGATGCACCACTTGCATTTGGAAAAGATTCTCCTGAAGAGGGTGTGAAATCAAATCAATCTGACATACTTCTACTGGCTTCACTTTGGGCCCCTGGACCTGTACCCCTTAGGCCCATTCAGTGTTGGGTATTGGCAGTCTCTAACCTCTTCCCTCATGTTTCTTGTGTTTTCCCCTCTCCCTAGTGTTTCTTGTCCGTCTCTCTCCCCTGTCTGTGTTGGTCTCTCCCTTGCTGCAGGGCGTGGCTGGCCACTCTCCCTCTCCTGTTCGTCCCTGCCTTCTCTGCCTCCACTGCACACCTGCTGTCAATCAGCCTTTAAAGAACTCATCTGCCTGCTCACTATAAAGACTCCACTTCAATTTCCAGTATTCGTCAAATCGTCCGTTTCCCATAGTGGTAACCACTCAGACTCTGAAGAACCCCTGTGAATGCTTTTGCTGCCTGTTTTTGGCTTTTTGTCGTCTCTTTTTCCCTGACTGCTGTCTCCTGTGCTTCAGGTCTCATCTCCGGTCGTAAGCCAGCCTTGCCCTGCTTTGTGTCTGTCCCTGAGACTCTGAGGATTATGTGTTTGGGGAAAAAAACCCTGACTTCTCTGCCTGTCCACTCTCTACCCCTTTATTTTTGTAGAGTTTTGTTTGGTGATATTTTTACTTGGAACAATCCATTACATTTTTGTTATCTTGTGACTTCTTGTCTCCGAGTCTGAATTGTTGCATAGTGGGCTCTGTTCAGTACTTAAATATAACATTCAGTGGTTGATCCATGCTCACATGCCGTATGTAGATTAACGTCAATTGCAAAACTGAGTTTTTGTCGACTAAAACTAGAGTAAAACTATGAAGGATAAAATGACTAAAATTTGACTAAAACTAATGAGCATTTTTGTCTCAAGACTGAGACTAAATCTAAAATAGCTGTGAATATTAACACTGGTCACCACTTCTGAACCAAATGGGAGACTTTGTAGTGATGTGACAGAGAGCACCCTCCACCATCGTCATTAAAAACCAAATGAGGGAACATATTCTGCAAGAATGTGCAGCACTGACGCTCTTCTGTAAGCTTATAGTTGACCTTACAACGACGCTTTATGAGAATGTAAAACTTTGCTGTGGGACCTTTCCACCGTGAGCTGCCTGGTTTGTCCATTCCAGCTCGGTACGTCGATTTAAACATCTCATTCTAAGTTAACAAAAACACAACAGTTCTTAGTTTCAGGTGATTATATGCTAAATAAAACAATTATAAATATTATATTCCATTTCCACCAATATATTCCAATGAATCCTCCACACTGGACCTTCGAGGTTTAAAGGCACACACTTCTGATGAAGCTTAATGGCATCTTAACTCTCCCAATGACAAAGCCCTGACCTCAGTCCCAATTAACAAATGGTCAAAGAGCAGGGAGCAGCAGCTGGTGTTCAACTGTGTGTTTTACAGCCTGTGTCCCAGCTGAGGTGAGTAAGACAGACAGAATCTGAAACAGTGTCTCTCTGAACGTTCGAGTTCATTCCTTTACATGCACACAGTGAATATGAATGTGCAGATAGCGGCATCTCTGCATTTCCTCCCACACTGTGGCCACAGCTTTTATGTGAACTCATCAACACTGAACAGCTGTTGAACTCGACGCATGACTTTCAGATGTCTTTCCCACATGTTGGGACTTCACACACTTCCCAGTCGGCTGCATACGTACTGTACCGCACACTGTGTTAGCATGAAGAGTGAAGATAAGCCTGGCCGGGTTTTCAAAGAAATGTTTTTCCTTCAAATGTTCAAAGAGAGAACGGGATCTGTTGATAGCTTGATAAAGTGAGACCCTGCCGAGGGCTGCGGAGTGTATACATTGCTCACAGCCCCATGGGTAATCACTTTCCAACCGTATACCAACAAGGCGTTTATGAGAATGTTTAACCAGACTGTAATCCGGCCTGTCGCAGCTAAAGCTCTTCTTATGAAGTTTAAATCAGACAGAACAGCTAACAGCTTTGTCTGCTTCAGTTTAATCTGGGACTGAGTATCGAAAATGATAGGGTAGCATCAAAAATCAGGCATTCACTTATTACCACGTCTTAACACATAAGGACGCAGCTTCTTCAGTCTGAAGTAAGCCTGGTTCTGAATGGAGACTTTTAAGGTTGTTTTTTCCGAGTGTGGGAAGGATATAAGCAGATCTGAAAACATAGTTTGAATGTAATTTATGTTCATGGTTGCATCTTTGGCTCTTTATTTTTCCTCTTCTCTCTTTGTTTTGGTGCCTGTCTGTGCACAAGAGCTCTGAGCTCTCCCACCAACCCGTATACAGAGTAACCACTTTTACACTGCCTGTTCATTTTGCGCCTTTATTTCATCTCATTGTTCTGTGTACACTCACCGGCCACTTTAATAGGTACACCTGTTCAACCGGTTGTTAACGCAAATAGCTAATCAGCCAATCACGTGGCAGCAACAAAATTCTTTTAGTCATGTAGACATGGTGAAGACGAGCTGCTGAAGTTCAAACGGAGCATCAGAATGATGAAGAAAGGTGATTGAAGTGACTTTGAACGTGGCATGGCTGTTGGTGCCAGATGGGCTGGTCTGAGTATTTACTGGGATTTTCAGCACAACCATCTCTAGGGTTTACAGAGGATGGTCCCAAAAAGAGCAAATATCCAGTGAGCCAAAATGCCTTGTTGATGCCAGAGGTCAGAGGAGAATGGCCAGACTGGTTCAAGATGATAGAAAGGCAACAGGAAGTCAAATAAGCACTGGTTCCAACCAAGGTGTGCAGAAGAGCATCTCTGAAGCAACAACACCTTGTCCAACCTTGAAGCAGATGGGCTACAGCAGCAGAAGACCACACCAGGTGCCACTCCTGTCAGCTAACAACAGGAAACTGAGGCTACAATTCACACGGGTTTTCTCACCAAAACTGGACAATAGAAGATTGGAAAAACCACATTCAGATGGAAGCATGGATCCATCCTGCCTTGTATCAACGCTTCAGGCTGCTGCTGGTGGTGTAATGGTGTGGGGGAGATTTTCTTAGTACCAACTGAGCATGGTTTAAACACCACAGCCTACCTGAGTATTGTTGCTGAGCGTGTCCATCCCTTTATGACCACAGTGTACCCATCTTCTGATGGCTACTTCCAGCAGGATAACGCACCATGTCACAAAGCTCACATCATCGCACACTAGAGGCCGACACTATTGTGTCACACATCACGCCCCTCTTTTCCTACCAGGATGCCAGCATCTGTCTAAAATCACATACTGTAGCGGTATGATGCCGCCATCATTTGGTTCTGTGTAAAAATATAAAAGTGGCGTAAAGACGGGACTTTGTGTCGATCTCTGTGTAAAAACAGCTAGTGTAACTTCAGAGCAGAAACTTTGCCAGAGTGAATAAAACAGACCAAATCCTGCAATAAGTGCAACAAAACCCACCTTCTGTCCTGTTTTTCAGATGTGAACATATAAAACATAAAGGTGTGGCAATATGAGTGTGAGTATGACTGTGTGTTCTTACTGGGACAGGCCATCATGCGACAGGTCCGCACGAGTGGTGGGGAGGACAACCCTGAACACAGCTCCCTGGCCAGCGTCTCCTGGTGGCCCATGGCTGTCAGCTGGCGACACACTTGCTCTCTGCGCTGGATCCCCAAACCACAGGACACCGAGCACTACAGAGTGAAACAGAACACAATCGATAAGAACAGGAATGTTTAAGTAAGACCTAATTCAGCATCTTTATCTTTATTGATAGTAGACAAGACAATGTTTTTGTACATGTCAAGCCTGGTAAAGGTAAGGGAATGATTCTGGTTACAATTAATGTTGCAGCTGGACATGAACTGAGCCATGCAGAGTTGTCTGAAACTAATGTGAAGAAACTAGGCTCAAATTCAACACATACATACAGTATAACGTACATCAGTGGTTCCCAGCCTTTTTCCTTAAGGACCCCCTTTTATCACCTTTGAGTAAAACTGTGCCGTTAGCTCTTTGGTTGTTTTAACTGTGTACTTTTCTAACACAGGATGAGGCTGCTAAGCGAAGAGTGGTGGCTCTGTGAATACAGCTTGTGTTCTGGTCTTCACTGTACCCTTATTCCAAGAGATTTTAAATTTCTATCTTGAATAATAATCTAAACTTTAAAAATAACCATTTCATTTAGTTTTACAGGCATGAATTAAATACTGAGACACAGGCATACTATTTTTTTTTTCCCAAAAGTTCACCACTCAATATCAAGAAGCCCTCGCAGCCTCCTGTGAAGTGGGCGACCCCTAGTGAGGGTCGGGACCCCCTGGTTGGAAACCAGTGATTTACATACACATAAACACACTGTTATTCGTATAGATGACAGTGACATAACCATCCAGAATGGCCGGAAATTCCAGTTGCATTTCATGTCTCTATAAGTTGACACTGTTTATTCAAGAGGTGTATTTCTCCCATCGCCTCATAACTGCATGCAAACCATGCCTCTCTAGTGGAGCAGTTTATACTCTGGCTGAGCAGGATTATTTAAATGCGGATGGTGCAACACAGCTTGGGTTTTTCTGGCTCTCCTTTGCCTCAAACGTCAGCGCCGCTGAAACGTTTTACTTTTGGTTAATGCTGCATATTTGCATACCAAAATTCCCCGAAGTCACGGAAAACTTTTGTGCATGTACCTCTCACAAGAACGGCCACACTTAACTGTGATTCCACTGAAAATAACTGATTTTGCTTTTATAAATGAAGACTTGATGGGGCCTGAGTTTCAATTAGAAATGTTTCTGTAGAAATATTATATTTAAAAAAAGCAGCTTCCATTCAAGCTTGCAGCCTCCATCATTTCTGTCATTCCTCCACTTGCTGGTGCTCACCTTTCCCCAGTCTCCTCCTGCCAGGTAGGGCAGACAGTCAGTGGTGCTGCAGCCTCTGTTTGTGGCAGGTTTGGCCCCCCAGCAGGACCTGTCCCCCAGCCTCCTGTAGGCCCCTGTGGACAGGAGCTGCTTACAGTAGACCTTCCGCACCTGGACGCCCCCACCACAGGACTGGGAGCACTGGAAGGAGGAAGCAGAGGAAGATAGTTGCAGGAATGGAGAGGTGCAATCAGATTTTATTGCACACAAACAAAGTCCATACCTGCTGCCAGGGTTCGGTCTCCCAGGCTGGAGGACAGTCCACCTGGTTGCAGGGCTGCAGGATGGCAGGTTTGAATTCCCTGCACTCGTCCTCTGAAACAGTCAGAATATCCTGCTGGTCAACGGACAACAGACGCATGCAAAACACACTCCTGGTCTGTATGCCGACGCCGCAGGACGCAGAGCAGCCGGTCCACGCTGTCACCTCCCATCTGCAGAGAGAAATAATGGAGCAGGTCAGACACAAAACACTGCTAAACATTACAATGCAAGCTCTTTCCGGGAGATAGACTGAGGAAGTGGTGATACATTTTCCATTTTCACCTACAGTATTAAATGACCCCCCTGTGGCACATTTGTGGCCCTGATACATCTCTTCCCTCTTTCCACCCTCGCTGTGTGGGAGAGATTAAAGGTGTAGAACTGAGGAAGGAGGAATCTGTGCAACATGTATCTGAAAATGAGGCTTGCAGTCTTGCAGTCCAGCATCATTCTCAGAGACATGAATCACTCATGATGCACAGCTGTCACTGTTTGTTGCTGCTTGAATAATGTAATACAGGCCTGATGTTGCACTAACTGGATTTATAGGCAGAGGTTGTGTTTGTTAGTTCCAAGCTCCTGAAGTGTAACTAAGGGTCTCTTAATATAGCCTGGTGAAACCATCTTAATCTCGCGAGCTCATATTCTATTTCGCTCCGTCACACGTTTCGTTTACTCTGATTGGTTTTCCGTCTTTCCAATTGCGTGAAGGGGCACTCTGAGTGACAGCCGTTGATACCGCCCCTCGGGAATAGAGGAAATGTACACTCCATGTCCAGACCCATTCGCATTTTGCCAGGCTAGTCTTAATACTGTTATAGCAGGCAAATACATTACACATATATCATGTCTGTTTTACTTTGTAAAACTTCTAGCAATTGATCTTTCACTAAGCCCCGCCCCTGACAAGCTGTTGGAGTAAACATGGAGCCCACACTGTAACTAACTGCACTCCCTGAAGAAATATTCTCATATTTTTGGGAAAATGAAACAGTGACTCCAGGGAGAAGCAGACAGAGGGGGTATCAGAGGTAGGTTATGTATGTAGGAGGAGCGATAGAGCAACGAGGCCACTGCATGAAATCCTTGACATTTCCTCTGAATACATAAATTTATTTTGAGAAGTATGTCATTTAATTAGTCTCAAAACCCGTGCGCACACACAGTAGTATCCTCGTGAGGGAGCATATCAGCTCTGCACGCACAACGGTGTGATGAGCACGCACTCGAGCCTCCCTACCCGCTCAACACTTGCACAATGTCAAAAGTAGCGCGATGCACAAAGTGGAGTGAAGTCTCCGCTCCTTTGATTGGTCACTTTCAGCACCAGCAGTTCATTTTTGCCGGCAGAAACATCAGATAAGAAGATGTCAGAGGAACAAAAGGTAACTTGACCAAAGATACTCTACTCCGATTTCTAATTTACCAGACCCTCTGGTTTCTAAATCATCTCTGACCTAACTTAAATGTGAGAAACACCACCTCTACTATTCCCTAACCAAAATGTTACATACTTGTGTTGACAGCAGTGCCATATATGACGCATGTATTTTACAATGGTGCGATATGAAAAGAGTAATATTAGCTAATGGCTGAAAGCACTCCCTGCAGAAGTTGCTAGCTAGCAGAGTTACATCCATGGCTAGCACCACAGAAAAATACATGCATCATATACTGAATGACTAACCTCGACTGTGACGTGGCTGCTGATAGCACTGGACCTCATACAACACAACGACCTCATTCAGGGCCGTAGTTTTTTTTATTGCTTTCATAAAGTCAGACTAAATACAAGAGATGAATCCCCACAGAGAAGCATGATGTATAGCCGTCACTTATGGAGGGAGAGGATGAGTGGGAGAGAGTTATAGACAGACAGAGTAGATGAGGGAATATGGGAGTTTATACACTTCACTGTGTTCTCACTGTTGGTCTCCAAAACTCTCAGGCAGCAGACTACACCCTGTGTGTTCTGCATGAGTGTGTGTGTGTGTGTGTGTGTGCCTGCCTGGGATGGAGAGATCTCATGCATGTGTGTGTGTGTGTGTGTGTAAGGCCGCGCACTCTGCAGCTGCTTCCTGTAAATGTCCATTAGAGGAGGAGAGAGCAGTAAATCACTGTGTGTGAATCAGACGTGCCTCCAGTTTGCAGGACTACTAGATGGGCAAATATCCATCTGCTGCCTGGAAATGCAGTGACTTACATTTATAGCATGCACACACACACACACACACACACACACACACACACACACACACACACACACACACACTGGTGGTTAAGTGCATAATATTACAACCATCTTGTGACTATTGGGTTACAGCCACTTTTGAAAAAGGCAAACTGAAGTCCCTCTATGATCGTCCTCGTGTTATTTGTCCTTACTTGCCTTACTGGCTGAACTTCATAGTGTCATTATCACATGTGTCAAAGTGATGTGAGTCAAAAGCTGTGTAACGGGTAAAAATATGTATGTATATAAATTCAGGGGTAAAAATTAGCTACACGTAGGTCGGCAGCATGTGAGAACAAAATTATATTTTTCATTTATATAAAACAAACATATATGTGAAATATTTTGGCATCTTGGGGTGCTTTCACACCTGCCCTGTTTGGTTCGGTTCAATCAAACTCAGGTTGGTTTGCCCCCTCAATGCGGTTCATTTGGGCAGGTGTGAACACACCGAAACAACTGGACCAAGACCTTCTTGAAGAGGTGGTCTCGGTCCGGTTCCAAAGGAACTCTGGTGCGGTTGGTTTGTGTTGAGAAGGTGTTCCGACCTGGATGTGAAGCAACTGCAGTCACATGACACATTGTTTGGGTTAAACATGAGCATGTTACAGTCCTGGAGGATTATTAATGTGCACCTCCTCCTGTACTGCCTTAATATGCACATTCAGCACATCCAATGCATCAAAACATTGTTTTCTAGTTGGAGCCGCGCCTCGTTTTCAAACTGTATGCTTTGACTAAAATGAACAATGACAGCAATATAGTCCACGATGAGCAGCGCTAAAATCAACCTGCGTAGTTGTCCCTCCATTGTGACATTAGAAAGTGTCACATTTATCTTGCAAGTGTACTCTTCTTCAACGTTTGCTTTACTTCCTGGATTTTTCCCACATGGAAATTCTGACCAATCAAGAGCAGCTTTCTCACACAAGGCAAGACAACTCTCGGTCTGAAAGCATCCTAAATCACTATTAACAAGTCGCAATTCCTTTTATTTTGAAAGTCAATGACACAAGTGTAACCTTTGACCCCCTGGTCACATTCATCACCAATGTTGAGGACTCCAGCCATGAAACTTTGCAACCCGAGGATGAGGTGGCAGCCTACATTGAGTTCAAGGCACCCAGGGAGGATCCTTTTGAGGTTTTATGGTGGTGGAAGGAGCATGCTAAAATGTTTCCTAACCTGGCAGCGACTGAATGTTCTCGCCATCCCGGCATAGAGTGCAGCCAGTGAAAGACACGTCTCTTCCGCTGGATTTGTAATTCAAGAACAATGAACCCAGCTTAATGTGAGTGACTGCAGCCTGTGTGTGTTTAATCATGGGCGTGGGTCTGGTTGCGAGACATTTACATACTTTCACTTTGACTGAAACATAATGATGGGTAATTGGTTGGTTCTGGTACTGAGCTTTACGGGTATGGGCAGGTGCAGGTTTTCATCTTCAGGTTTTTATCTTTCTGAGAGTGAGATGAGAAGAATGCATCAGTCTGTGTGTTAACTACGGAGCTGGAGTCAACACGTGGTTAGTGTAGCTTAGCATAATGATTACAATCAGTGGAACAGCATCCAGAGTGGAAAAATACGGCTGATTAATTTACACCTTGTATCTGGTTTGTTTAATTACTGCACAATCAGAAATATAAAAACAACAATTACATGCTGGAGTGACTTCTTGACAGACAACAGCCAGACACTGTGACTCTGCACAGGTGAGTGCTGCCTTTTGATCACAGTGCGTTTGCCAGGTTTGCTACCATTGTGCCTGCACAGTGACCGAAACTAAAACCTGTGCTCATCGAACACATCTAGTACAAAACAGTCACAAGAAGAAAGTGATGGCATTGTACGTTACTGCAAACCACGATTACGTTACATTGAAGTGAAATTACTTTACATCCATACAGTATATACATACACAGATCTGTAGTGGTCACAGCTGCTGTTGCATCGTGTGATCAGCTTCGTCACCAAATGTTTTTCCAGCAAATGGCTTGAACTGGACCTTTAGACTGCCCTAGGGAGCTTTTTGTTTTACCAGTGATTTTAGAGCTGAGGTTAACAAACACCATGCTGTCGGTTCTTGTCCTTTTTACAATGTAAACCAGCAAATAAATGAAAAAGTTAAATATTTTCTATTTTAGAGGAATTAAACATCAGTATTCTCTGACGTACCTCAAAGGAGTTTAGTTTGCATTGACAGAGCCGCTGCTGACAACTAGGGATGTCACGATTACTTTATTTCACTATTAACCGCGATTTTAAACGCCACGGTTAATTATTCGTAAAGATTCCTCAACACCGTCACTCTCCAAAGATTATGCTACGACACGGAACCATATACAGTAGGTCAGCGCAACTCGCACGGAACGAAAACAAAGTTACACAAGCGGCGTCTCCGAGTGATGAAGTATGGATGAAGAAGACTTATTCCCCCCCAAAAAATGGATAAAGTCAGCCGTGTGGGATCAATTTGGCTATCGCAAAATGACCAAGGGGTCATTGTTGACGACGGCTTTCCAGTTTGTACAATGCACAATGACTGGGTTAAAATACGTCAATCTCAATTCATCTAATGTAACACTGAATTAAAAAATTATATGTTAGCATGTCATTTGCAATTAATGGCGCGGTGGTATGATACGAGCTGGGCTTACAGTGCAACGTGACAAGCTAAGGCTCGTCTCAATGGATAATTTTGCAGTTTGTGTGCACACAGCGTGAGGTTGTAATGGTTTTGGGTCCGTGTAGCTCTTTGGAGTAAGACGACAGGCAGAAACTCACGTCCACGTGCGGGATTTCACAAATGCTCGGCGTTTATTTTTACATCAACTTAAAAACACTTTACCAAGCCCGGTTGTACGGCTACTATATTTTCATACATGAACAAAATAGTCGCCACACGTACTTATAACCATCACTGTTGTGTTGAGAGATAAAAGAAAAAGCAGGAGCACATGGAAATAAATGAAACTTAAAGATCTATCAGGAGTGTTCATGTGATTTTACACATTTATAGTGTGAAATTAATTAATGCATAATAATCGTAAAACCGTGATTATTTCTCTGACAATAATCGTACCAAGAAAATCTATAATCGTGACATCCCTACTGACAACCCGGTCTCACTTTGAAGACATCGAATACTGACGCTTTGTCAGTGACTTCCAGTGCCAGACACCAACCAGAAAGCTGTCTTTTCATGTCAGCATGGACGGTCACATTATCCTGTAATGGTGCCCAGTGGCACCAGGGGGAAAGGCAGCTGGGCAACGAGGTAAATTAAGGGGTAGGGCAGGTGGGAGGATTGGCCGATGGATCCAACAACCATCAACTTTCACCCGTGAGGCCAGTGTTCGCTACCCATATGACTCTGAAGCCAAACCCTCTTCTTTTGTCGTAAACCCAACCTTGTGCTTTTGTTGCTTGATGTAACCACGTGCATTTATTGTTGAAGGAAAAAAACGTCAATTAGCGGTGTTGTACCAACGCTTCCCGATGCCTGAGCTCCTCCCCCTATCTCTAAGGCTGAGCCCAGACACCACACAGAGGAAACTCATTTTGGCCGCTTGTTTGCATGACCTCATTCTTTCGGTCACTACCCAGAGCTCATGACCATAGGTGAGGGTTGGGATGTAGATAGACCAGTAAATCGAAAGCTTTGCCTTCACCACAACAGTCCGGTGTAGCGCCCACATCACTGCAGATGCCGCACCAAACCGCCGATCCATCTCATGCACCATTTTACCCCCACTCTTGGACAAGACCCAGAGATACTTGAGCTCCCTCGCTTGGGACAGTAACTCTCTCCCAACCCAGAGGGGGCAATCCACCAATTCCCCTTCCTTCTGTTAGAGATCTGAAATGAAACCAAGTGATGTCTGTTCATTTTTCTTTGCTGATTTTCTTTCTATTCTTAACCCGTTTCTGTCACAGATGACGATGACAGCTTACTTTGCACAGCTTTACATCGAGGCATATACACACAGGCAGCTGCTGACGGAGGAGGAGCACAGCAACAGCAGAGACTATTTAAACTAAACAAGAAAGATCTGACTTTTGATCAGTTTCCATGTCTTTTCATTTTTAGGTCTCAGATCAAAGTGAGCAATCAGAGTGTTGAAAGAGGGAGATGGGGCTTTGGCTACTTTGGAGACTGATTTCTGGAAGATCCATCGGCTTGTTGTGCCAACTGTTTTGTAGCAACCAGGCCAGAAAGAAGCCAGTAGTCACAGTAAGGCAAATGATGACATTCTTGCCAGTGTCCTTTGAGGAAAGATATGGGAAAATGAAATCAAGGTTGGAAAATGACTGTAGTTATGCTTTCTGCCAGAGTCATGCTATATCGAGGTCATACACTGTTTTCGGCCCTTCACTTGTGTGTGCTGCTTAATGTAGGAGCTGTGTATTATTAGCTGCATGGTAATCATTTTCCCAGAGCTGAAGGAGAATCCAGCCTGTGTCTCCAGTAATGCCAGAGGGACAAGGGGCCAAAATAAGGTACAAGTCTGCTGGCTGCCACTAATACACCCGCTGACCTGCCTGCTGGCCTCGGAGCTGACTGGGACAGAGGTGGGTAAATCCAACTAAACTCAAACTCTGGACTCCAGAGCTGGAAAGTTTTAAAAGCCAGGCATCTGGCCAAGTAATTATTGAATCGCTGGTCTTGTTCAGCAACTACATTAGACTTAGGGGGCTTTTACATCAGGGACCCAGGCCTGGATCTGAGTACGGATGACCCTAAAGTCCAGCTCGTTTGATTAGTGTGAAGACTGTGTGCCGTACCTGGGCACGGTAGTCCGATCTGTGCCCAGGTGAAAAGGTGGTCTTAAGTACAGTTCATGTGTAGTCCAGTAAAGTATACATTTGGTGTGATCACAGACATGGACTGCTATTTAATGTGATTACAAGGAGTTATTAACTGGCTGGTATATACACAGTCTCAATTGAATACTGACGCCTCTATATCAGATGGTAGCGCAGCGCACCGTCGGCAGACCCATATCTGGCTTCACTGCCACCTTCGACCTGCAGTCGGAGCTCTGGTGGCAGGTGTAGATCCCCATGCTCGACAGCAGTGGCTCCTCTTCCTGCAGGGAGCAGAGCTAGGCGCCCAGTAGGATGGGTGGATAGCTTTAAATACCTTGGTGTCCACATCACTGCAGGTCTGACCTGGGTGCTGCATACTGACGCAGTGGGGACAAAGGCAAGGCACAGACTGTTTTACCTAACCCCCAAATTCCACCAGATGCGTGTTGGTTACGTCTGCACGTTTCAATTCTAGTCAATGTGTGTTCTTCCACCGGCTGCGGCTGTGCTGCGTTCCACCTCCATCAAAGCTGCGGCGCTCCGGAGCCCTCTGCAACAGGACTTCTATTTTTGCCGGACGCCGGAGCACATCGCAGCAATTCAGCCCAGAGCATGCAGGGCAGGAAGTCATGCACAGAAACAAAATAAAGCATCCGGTTAATTTTCAAAATAAAATACACAGTGTTCATGGCGGATCATATTTCCCTGCACTACACCTTGAAAACGTCATAATGGGTGGAGACAGGCCTGAAGTCAACAGGTCAGAGGTTTTCAGACGTCATTTCATCCCGTTGACACCATGGACAAGGAGATACTAATCATGGAGGTGCACCAAGATGTCTTCCTACTACTCTGGTTTTGTGTTCTGTTTATAGAAACTACATCATGTTATATCATGCGATTATGTGTGAATTTGCGAGATCTCGTGGGATCCTCGTGACTCCTGCTGTCCGGCAGAGCTGCACCGCTCCGCGCAGCAAACGCAGACGGTGGGTGTTGACGGACGGCAGACCAGTGGAATTCCGGCGTAAGACACCTAAGGAAATTCCGGGTATCCCCTCAAATACTGAGAAATTACTACTCCTGCTCCATCGGGAGCATCCTGACGGAGATAATCACTGCCTGGTATGGAACCAGCACCAAACAGGTCCACAAGGCCCTGCAGAGAGTGTATCATTTAGCTGAACACACTATAGGTGCTGCTCTGCCCTGCATAAAGGACGTGGAAGGAGATATACATTTCTTCTGTGTTCCAAAGCCCAAATCAAATCATTTTTGCCATATACTTAATATATCCTGACCTTTTTTTGGGGGGTGTGGGAAGGGGATCTTGTTGTTACTGTATTTCTTTTCTTTTTTGTCACCTCATATGTGTAAAGTGCACATTGAAAAAACTCAAAATAAAATAGTAAAAACAATAAAATAACCAAAAACCCACAACCCGACTCAGTTGGAACTCATGGTGTGAGCACTGCAGAAGTGAAATTAGAGCGGGAGACAAGGTGGCGCTCCACATTTTTAAAAAGTCTGCCCTGCGCTCCATCCAAATATCCTTCCACTGGCAATACCCACTCACTCGTGCTCTGCAGCTAAGTCGATGTGACGTATCGTCCGCTGTGCAGAAGATTGTGGGTCAGAATAGCCAGAAAAGCATGCTGGCTTGCACACTGCAAACTCTGCAGTGGACATTCTGGTATTTTTGGCAAACTGCATTTGACATACTATGTATTAGGACATACTAAATCTTTTTCTGGCATGCTACATAGTGAGGTAGTATGGGTACTGGAACACACAGAGTGGTTTGGGCTAAAATAACTACTTGGTTCTGGTTAGTTAAAGACCATGGTCATGGTTAAAATATGTTGCTGTTTTTATAAATACTTAAAAATAATTAATAATGATCTATTAGCTGAATGGTGACAATAATTACCTAATACAAGTGACTTTGTGAGGACTAAAATACTGAAAAGTTCACAAACATATCTCTCAGCTAACATGTTGAATCACTGATGTATTTTTTCAGCCAAAGATACATTAGTGTTGCTATAAAGGTTTGTCCCTGTACCCAGGAGCCACACAGTCTGCTCGCGTTTCTTCACCAGCCCAACCACCAGCTCCAGTCTGACTGCATGTCTTATTGTGTTTACTCAGTAAGGTAGAGCTTGTTTTGGATGGCCAAATATGGCTTATAAATCAGTCTACAAAGGAACAGCCCTCTGCAAAAGTCCCAAACCCTCCGACTGCACTCCCAGCTGTAATCCCAGTGTTTATTCAAACCGACGCAGGCAGTTCTGTTTAGTTTTCCTCTGAAATCCATCAATGAACTTCATTTCCAAGTTATTCTTACATGGTAGGGAAAATGATTTACAGTTTTAGAATTTATGGTTCATTCTCAGTGCAACATTTCTGCTCTCTGTGCATGTAGAAAGTACAGAGGGAGTTTGCTGGTGATATTGGAACCACCTGCTTGGTGTGTATGTCGAAAATTACTGGGTCGAATTCTAAGAACTGCAAAAGTAATTAAGGCGCTGGTTGTCTGATCCTTATCTCCTGGTTTCTGGGTCTAGACTGCTGACATCAGCTTTGATGTTCTAAGGCCTTTTTCCTCCCTTCTTTCAAATCTCATTAAGCTGTGGAAAAGAAACATGAGCTCCTGTTCCCTGCTCATTGGGTGCTGGCAAACGCAGCAGAATCATTGAGATACGCTCCCTGATTGAGGTGCAGCACCTAATAGTGCTACCAAACCCCAAATTTCCACCCAATTTAGTCAAGTCAATTTTCATACATCACAAATTTGCCCCAAGGAGCAGTTTACTGTTGATATTTTGTAATTAATCTCAGTTTGAAATTAAACTCTGGACTTCGCTGAATTTTAAAGCATCACCAGTGACCTGGATATGGAGACGACAGGTCATCTGAGGCAAGCTGGGAAGAACTCTACCTGCTGGCAGCTGGAAAAAGTGTAGTGGCTGTAGTGGTGCTAAGAGTAGTATACTAATTCTGAATTAATGCATGACATAAAACATTCACAGATGCCTCTGTTATTTCTCATTATTTTACGATTTAAGCTCAGTGGCTGGATAAAATAGCTTTAAAAAGGCTTGACGTTTCAACAATGTTGTGGTTAGGTTTAGGCACAAAAAAACACTTGGTTATGGTTAGGAAAAGATTATGTTTTGGCTTCAAATACCCGGTTTGTGGAACACAGTCCCCACAGGAAAAGCAGCAATGGATCTGTAAAAAACAACCACTTCTGGGGCTACTATCCCAGCAGAAAATGCAGCAATGTCTTGGTAAAAATAAACAACTATTCGCAGCACTATCCTTGCTGGATAAACACTGATGGGTTGCTACATAACACCCACGTTTGGAGCCTAAAAAGCTGCTGCTGCTAAAAAAGATAGATTGCTATACAACCTAGAAAGCCAATGTTAAAACAAACAGGGCGCTACAAAACCCCAATGCTGGGAGCCTAAAATGCAGCTGAAAAAACACTGATGGGTCACTTCAAAACACGTACTACTGGAGCCTAAAAAAGCTGCTAGAAAACACAGACAGGTCGCTATTAAACACACACGTTTGGAACCTAGAAAGTCAATAGAAAAAACGCAGATGGGTCACTATGAAACATCCATGATTGGAGTCTAAAAAGACACTAAAAAAAAAACCAGACAGGTCACGACAAAACACCCAAGTTAGGAGCCTAATAAGCTGCTGCTGGAGAACACAGACGAGTCGATGCAACACACCCACGTTTGGGAAAACATTAATGGGTTGCTACAAAACACCAACATTTGGAGCCTAAAAGCCGCTGGGAAAAACAGCTATGACTCACTAAATCAAAACTGGTTTTGACCCGGTATCCACCATGCCCTCCAGTGTTATAATCTGATAAAACACATATCAAATGCACAAATTTATCTATCTATCTATCTATCTATCTATCTATCTATCAGTGGTCATTCACCTGGCTCACTTCATAACTGCACAATTCATCCCTGTATACATCACTATCATTCATACGTGTGATACAGAGATCAAGGTTAAACTGGGCACAAGCACAGAGAGACCTTGGGCGTCCAGCCGGAGTGGCTCCTCACAGTAGTTTGATTTTTCATGGTCTGAGAGCTTTCTGTATGGCTCGTGACCTCGTTGTGTCTCACCTTGGGGGGCATGGCTCAGGGTTACAGATGCGGATCATCACTGGCGGCCTGCTGGATGAATCACACAGAGAGTCCTCCACCTCCTCACCCTGCTTCCTGTTAACACACCTCACAACGGCTGTCTGCTTCCCTGGGCAGAGGACACAGACAAGTACCAGTTGGACATAAACTGACAATAGGTATGGACAGACGAGTTCAGAGCCTTATCACTGCCAACATCCTTTTCAGAAACCTCACCAGCAGCACATGTAGCTGAGCAGGCAGTGAAGCCCCTGTAGTCCCAGCTGTGCAGCTCCTCTGTCTGTGTGTCAGGGGCCCCGTGGTCCTGGAGGCCTGCAGAGATGCCTGGAACTTTGGTACACGGCCCCTGGTTGCAGGGCCTCTCCAGCTGGGGTCTGTCCTCACCACACTCCTCCTCTGGAAGATCCACCTCTGTTTTGGTGAATGACAGCAGCACCTGGCACTTCACCTCCCGATTCTGCCTGCCAGGCCCACAGGTGGCGCTGCAAGGTGACCAGGGCCCAGGTACGAATCTAAACAGAGAGGTAGAGGACAATATGTACTCACAAAGAGCCATAAACCAACACATTTTTGTTGGACATAAGTTTTACATTTAGGAGCCAAACAGCACTTTTAATCTGTAGGTGAAAAGATTAACAGTAATCACAGAGTGTGCATGTTGAGATAACCAAGAATGTTAGAAATGTGGATATGAAACACTGGAGCATGGAGCCCTTTAGAAATGCTATACCAGAATTTCAGTCTTCCTACATAGAGGAGGCATGTGGGGCAAAGTCTCACCTGCTGGCAGAATTCTGGATTATTACATGACATTAAAAAAAAAAACACTGCTTTTATTTATCATTTTTCTACAGCTTAAAATCAATGTCTGGATAGAATAGTTTGAATAGTTCAAATGATCTTTAAATTTCACTCGGCCCAATTTTACTATAGCTTCACATCTGCAATGTCAAGTCCCCCGAGTGCAGAAAAACAACAATCAGCATGCCCAAAGTCTTTAGTAATGAAAGCTGATAGCACAGATTTAATGATTGTCCTTTGTCCCGCCGCATTTTGGTTGGCTCTTTCCCCAAGTGCTGTTGTCGTAATTTGCTCGTAGTTGGCAGAAGTTACCATTTCTTTTAAAGACGAGACAAACTGCTGTTACCATGAACGATGTCAGGCTCAGCTCACATCCCAGTTACATCAGCTGATCTCAAGCAGCTGTCTGACTTATCAATGTCATTTCTGTTTGTCATTGATGCTGCTCTGTTCTGTTCCTGAGGGTCTTTGCTGCTGCTCTCTCTCTGGCTTAGGCTTTCCATGGAGACGCATGGAAGGGCAGAGAGGTGTGCTCTCTCTGTCTTAGATTTTTTGTACAGGCCCAAGGGAAGTTAGAGAGGCCCCAGAACAGAGCCATACCACCAAATATAACACTGCAAATGGAAATAAAGTTTTCTCTGACTAAAGTGAAATGATCATATTTAAAATGGAGTGATTTCCCAAGAACAAAATGGCTAAGAAGATGCATTTTGCTTCCATGTGTGTTTTTTGGAGGGGGTGGTAACTTTCAGAAATCTCAAGCAACTTTCTGACTGGATCACCAAACATTAAAGATGCAGGACTTGCTCGCTCTTCAGAGCAAACAGAGCTACCCAAATTGACAGTGCATTCAAAAAGATGCACTTTATTTTGAAGTACAGTGAATTCCTGGGACAGAGCTTTTACTTTGAAGTGCTGTTCCCTGCTGAGTGAGTGACTGACAGACAGCTACATGACAGAGACAGCAAACAAACTAAATGACACGGTTAAATGCAAGTATGAGGCCTTCATCTCTGAACAGAGGTCACTCAGAGCAAACTGCTGTTCTGTTGCAGTGTTGGCATCATGTCTTATTTTACCTTCAGTACACTTGACTTTCCCTATTATCTGGCTCTAATATTCATCTGCTTCTTCAGGCAAATTTTAATCGTGAGTAAAGTTAAGTGCTGGGATCTTCAAGTGTCCAACATTTTAAGTGCAGTGTATTCTTACTTTTCAACACAGTTGATATCTTGACTAGGCTGAAAACTTAATTTGCTTCAGCTCACTGTGTCTCTTCCCCTTCCCCCAAAACTCCAGCTGCTTTATCCTGAAGCTGCTGACTGGCAGATGCACCAGAGGTAATGTGTGACAGTGAGCTTGTTAGAGCAACTGAGCAGAGGTGAGCCGAGAGATAGGTTCCCTGGAGGTCAGACTTTCTGCAGGGCTCTCCTGACGGGAGGTGGAATATGTTTAGACAGTGAAAAGTAGGCTCAAGCTCAGTCACACAGATTTAAAAACCTGTATAAATAAGCTGAGAAACAATTCCATTTGTCTGTTGTGTGCACATTTAACACATAAATACAGATTTCCACCCTTATAAACACGCAATCTGTTCTTTTTAATTTTGGTTCTGCCTGCACGGTGATCAGATTTTGATATGTGGATTACGTCAAGACAGGCTATGCTATTATTAGCATTCGGCTAACCCGTCGTGCACATCGTAGCGACCCCTTGAGAGTTTCCAGAGGCGATGCAGCTGTATCGGCTCTACTTATTTTTCTCTTTCCAGAGGGAGGGCATGTCTGTTGCTTTTTGAGAGGCACTTTGAAATAGCAGGAAGAAGTGGAGGTAGGTGACCTTGCAATATGTTGGGTGGATTGTTTTCTTAAGGACGATGCCAAATTGCAATGGTGGCATTTTACACCTGACTGAGTTCTGATCACAATGTGACCTCCCGCAGATCGCGTTCCATTTGCACTACATTCAGCATGCATTTATCTTCATTCACAGTTCAAAATGGGTCAACCTGAGCAAAAAACACTCAAAGCCTTTATGGGTCTGCTTCATAGAAGACAAAGGAAAAGGAGAAACACTGGAGGAAAATAACAGAAAGGACTGTTTCTGGAGTGTTCAGTCAGAGGCTGAGCTGAACACAAACACACACTGGCACACTCTTATATACACAGTTGGTGCATTGTTGCTATAGCTTACAGCAAAGGTCTGTGCTATGTAGTCCAAGGTCCATCTCACGGCACTGTACAGTTGGTACATTGGTTGTTTGGGGTGAATAAACACAAAAGGTTGGGAGGTCAGACTCGATACAAGAATGATACAGGGAATACATGGAAGTAGCTACATGCCCATTAGCCCACAGCGTCATTAACAGGCGGCTCGCTCAGTGTGTGACGTGCACTTGGAGATAAAATATAGGCCTATATTAATGAAGGTTCATTAGTACGGTTTGTATTTCTCTGTAATGTAGCACAGTGTTAACAATGTTACTGATACTATTCTTTCTCACACCTTCAACTCAAACCACCAAAATATATCATTTAATCATTAAATTAATGTCGGAAACATGCAGGAGACTAGTCCACTGATGGACCTAAACAATGACTATTGGTCGACTTGGAAAATTCTTAGCCATAACTCAGACCACAAACTGACTCCAAATAGAAATCTAAATGCTTCCAATACCAAACTCTTGTCTCGTCTCCAACAGATTGTGCAAACATAAGCAGATATCTATTTACAGAGATTAAGCGACATACTACAATCTTCTCAGAGCCCTCCTTCAAACTTACCGGGGCTGTGTGTCTGATACTCTGTTAAACTAGATTGATTTATGTTGGCTTATTCCTTTAGCATGCGGGGTAACTACCAGAGCTGAGCTTCACATGCTCATCAAATTAATGTGGCTTACACAAGATTTGCCTGGCTGCATGTGATGGAGATTTACTGGGGCCTGCTGTAGGTGTGTGTGTAAAGTGTTTGAGGTGTGTGTGAGCTCTGAGAGCTGATGGATCCCAGGGAGGCTATCAGAGCTGACCAGGCCCAGAGCAGCAGGCAATAATCACATGCTTATCATCAGCCGCGGAAGGAGAGGAAACAGAGCCGGACAGATTCACACAGCCCTGGATAAACTGGGTGTGTGTGTGTGTGTGTGAGTAAAAGGCTCGAAAAATGTTTGATATACATGAATGCAGAGCGCATATGTACTGCGTAAAAACACACAGCCTCTTTCAGACATGCACATGCACAATTTAACATGTCGGCCTCTTGTCTGAATATCAGCACTCTGGTGACATTTATGTGAAAGTCAATGACAATCTTTCAGGTCGAACATGAACATTTCCGTGTCACTTTTAACGTGGCACAAGTCTGAATTGGACATCATCAGATTAACGTCATCGTTAAACATGCAGAGAAAGAGGAAGACAAATGCACAGCGTGTCTGCTTCCTAAAATCTGTGTAATGAATGTGTTAGTTTAATCTTAGTTGTGGATCCATTCTGAATTAACCTCAAGTGATTCGCAAAGGTGTCAAGTTTGTAAAAAAAACACACTTTATTTTTAAGTACTGTGAATTATTAGTCTTTTATTTTGAAGTGCTGTTTCCTGCTGTAGAGTGAGTGACTAACTGACAGCTATTTGAGAGAGACAGCAAACGCATTCAATGACATAGCAAAACACAAGTATGACACTGAATATATTAAACTGTGTGGACCCTGAAGTAATGACTAAGGAGAAATCTGGACCCGGTGGCTGAACCACTGCACCACAGACTGTATAAAACAGGCAGCTGAGTTTGATCTCTAATATTAAATGGATATATTTCAGTCATTACTGGGAGCTGGGGCGAGCATCCCTCACATTTAAAATGATAATTAATGAAGGTTTTAATGACAAAAAAAGTTTAAAATCCATCACAAAAAACTTCGTCCTTCTGATCAAACATTAAGTCACCTCCTCTCTCTCTCTCTCTCTCTCTGTGCGCTGTCTCACACACCAGGGGTCAAACACTGCACATACATGCAGTTCATGTCATAGATGTCCTGCCATGTTTGAGTGAGCAATGACATAAATATCCTCCATGTCTGATTGACAAAAAGCCATCACTTTAACAGACAAATGAAGCCAGCAGTGTTGCGTATTTCATGTCTGAAAAGGGCTTGTGACACAATCTTTCTGACAAACAGAAACTCTACAACCTTATTTATCACCTGTAGAAGATGCATACAAAACCTGTTGTCATTTATCTGATACAGTATGATGTCTAAACAGCCAGTCCAATGATGAAAGACTTTATTTAATGCAGCATTATTGCCTCAGGTGTTTTATTTTTTCATTTTTAATCAGCACTTTATGAGCACCAGCAATTTCCCCTCTTTAGTTTTCTGCACTCCATCTAAAACATTGTGTGCATCACTCTAAGTCAAGGTACCATTAAAGGGATAGTGCACCCAAAAATGAAAGTTCAGCCATTATCTACTCACCTGCCAATGGAGGCTCAGGTGAAGTTTCAGAGTCCTCATGTCATGCAGAGATCCAAGGGGAGAGGGGGTAGCAACACAACTCCACCTAATGGAGGCTGACAGTGCCCCAGATTAAAACGTCCAAAAACACATAACTGAAACCCCAACATAAAAAGTTGTTTGGAAAAATGTCGGGGCTTCAGGACACTTGGATCACTACGGACGAGCAGTATGGAGATATTTTGTGGTTTCAATTATGTGTTTTTGGACGTTTGAATCTGGGGCGCTGTAAGCCTCCATTAGGTGGAGCTGTGTTGCTACCTCCTCTCCCCTTGGATCTCCACAAGTGATGTGAGGACTCTAAAACTTCACCTGAGCCTCCCTCGGCATATGGGTGAGTAGATAATGGCTGAATTTTCATTTTTGGGTGCACTATCCCTTTAAGGGTGTAGCTGTTCCTTTACACCCCTACGAAATGGTGTTTCTCTTAGTAGGATGGGTCCCCCCAAGGAAGGATCCTACAGAGGCCAGGCAAGAGTCCTTCCAAGCATTCAATCAACACACATTGGAACAGGCTAGCGAGTGTCCCCAGGTGTGTGTCATTAACCCTCTGGGGACTGAGGGGATTTCAGGGTACTGTGATAACTTTGGCACTCTCTAATGTTGTTGTACAATTTGAACAAATGTAAGCAGTATTGTCAGAATCACATGGACACTTAGCGCTCCGTCACTAGTGTAAATGATTCATTTATAAACTTTTATGTTTTATACGAATCCTGCCGAGCTCCACTGGCACAGATTTCATTAGGAGGCCCCACTTTCAATTCCTGCAAATCATGTGCAAAGAATTGTGGGTACTTTATGTCCACTGAGGATACACACATGCATCTTTGAAAATTCTCTGAGGGAAGGACTCTGTCCTCTGTATAATTTGAAGCATCCTTGACATTGAAACAGTCCTTAGACAGGATCTGATGACGTAACATCTTTGAAATTCATAAATTCATTTAAGGATCCTTCCTTGACTTTGAGAAACACCTAGAGACTTCCTTAATTGCACCCATGTCCCTCAGTCTGTTCCTTGCATCTTAGACCCACCCCTGAAGATGAGGGGATGCAAGAAAAAGATGCGAGGAGAGGAATCGAGGAAACTAGACGTCCTGTCATTTGAGCCGTCACAGCTGGATCAGATTTTACAGCTCTGTGGTGAGTTCACATTGCATTTGTGTGCACAGACAGTGTCTTAAGTGTAAAAATTGTAATTATGTATAAAAAAAATCACTTTTAGGGTGTGTGAGAGAGTGTGTGTACTCACGTGGGGTCCTCTGTTGCAGTGTGCTGTTCCTCTAGTTCGTGGGCTTGTTTTAACCAGGGCACCTTGGCCTCCACTGGCAGGGACTCTGACAGAGAGACAGAAAATTAGTTACACTCCAGTCATCCCAGTGTGACAGCAGTGATCAGAGCCTGGATTCATCAAGCACCTCAGAGTGGGAAATTGGTTCTAACTGGACCTAACTGGTTTCTCAACCTGGGAGAGTCATCATGTCTGCAGCAGGATTCAGAGCTGTCCTCGCAGGAGCTCCCAGCAGTAGGTGAGTGACAGAGCAGAAATGAGTAGGCACGGACAGACTGCATATAATATAGAACATCTGATGAATAACGACAACACCAAGATATTGATTAAAACCGCTGCTAAGTTATTTGTGCGTGAGTTAATTGCTCCATCCACTCAGGAGAAAATGAGCTCATTTACATGAGAAAAAAAGTGGCTTGATTGAGCTCATTTCACTTCAAACCTCCAGTACTGGGCGCATTTAACGATTTACTCTCTAGTAAATGTGATTTTAAAAAAATAAAATGCAAATTGTGAGCTTGCAGGAAGTCATTAGTCAAAACAAAGTTGGGAACAAATTGTCAGTCAACTGACAACACAGTATCAACAGTATCATAGTTAGATCTGGATGCATGGCACTCGAGGCTGTGGCCAATTGTTGCCTGGTTATGCATGATGCACAGAAATAGCTTTTCTCAGTCGACACTGGCAGCATTTGAAAACTGTGCCTGTGTGCTGTGCTGGGTAACAACCAAGACTGTCAACTCAACCATAATAAGGGACTGTATGAAAATGATTTAGGTGGGGAGAGAAAATGTTCATGTCTGACTGAGAAAAAAGATTTGCTGGCGAGTGACCATGTGGGATAACATCCACCAAGTTGGTATTAAGAACTACTCAATGCAAAGCACATTACATACAACTAATGTTCCAAATTATTGGCTTAATATCCACGATCAGCATGTTTCCTCACACTTTACTGAAAGCTACAGTTGGTAACTTTTATATAAATAATAAATAAATAATAATAAATAATAATAATAATAAATAAATCATGTTTGCTAAAACTGTCACTACATCCAGACCAGGGATAGGTACCGAAACCTGGTATTACATGAGCCCCTGGGGCAAAATTATCAGAGGCCCTTTTTAAATAGGAATTGTGCAAATTTGCAGGAAAGCCCAATCAGTCTTTTTTCAGCATTGGCAGTATAAAAACAAAATCAGGGAGTGCAGCAAAATGCTGCCTACCTACTTTTGTTTATACAGAATGCGCCTTTTTCGGGGCAATGGGGGGCGTGAGCAAGTAACAAAACATATAGCTCAGCGTGTGACGTAAACAGTGACGTGGGAGGGAAGCCGCGGCTGGTCAGTCCTTCGGTGATTCTCTCATAAGTCGGCCCGTTCTTCACCGTCCCCGTCATCTGACGGTTAATGGCCTCTTCGTTTGCGAGGACAAGGAGGGCGCATAATTCCTTGTCTCCCCAGTTGCTCATCTTTACAGTGTCTGTCAGGTTTGTGTTTCCCTCTTGCTACTAGCTGCTCGCTAATTCCTGCTATCGGCTGTTTCCTGTTTATCCACCGCCAGTGGCTCGCACGTGTGGCGTCATCAACAGCCCCTCCCACAATCAATCAATTGTATTTATAAAGCCCAATATCACAAATCGCAGTTTGCCTCACAGGGTTTTACAGCATACAACATCCCTCTGCCCTTATGACCCTCACAGCGGATCAGGAAAAACTCCCCAAAAAAAACCTTTAACGGGGGAAAAAAACGGTAGAAACCTCAGGAAGAGCAACTGAGGAGGGATCCCTCTTCCAGGACGGACAGACGTGCAACCACAAGTCTTCAACAGCCCCTCCCGTTGCAGAAGGTCGCCTCTGTCTTTTTAATTTAAAAAGGTTCCGCCAATATGACTACCCTACGAGGCGGAAAATTGGGCGCCTTGGATCAACTCGCCATCCCGCCTCTGTGTGTCTAAACGCTTGCAGCTTGCCGGCAAAACGGCCCAACGTTCGCGGAAAATCTGTAGTGTGTACAGTGTAAAAGGGGCTTTAGCCTGTAGTACTGATAAGCTCCGTATTCATTCTGTATTGTGATGTCAGGAATATTATTTATATCTTGACTTTGCTGTTGTAAAAATTACTGTTGCTGCCCTGGAAATAACATTTAGTTTCATTTACAAATAATCCCGTTAAAAATTTATTTGTTTTTAAATGTCTATATTTTTCTAAAAATTCTTTAATTATTTAGAAATGAAAAGAACTTATAAGAACGGTCTTGATCACTGCTCGTGAACTGCCGTTAAACTGTCAAACTAGGCAGTGAATCAAGATTCTGTCACTGCATCGTCTGTTTCTCACCTCAAATGTTTTCACAAACAGATTTTAGCACACTGTTTAGCTGTAAAATGAGAAAGACTGTGACCTGGACGGCACGTTGAAAACGGCTGAGCCAAATCAAAGCGTATCGTAGCATGGTGGATTCTTGCAAATGCCATTAAAAGCACTATGAGGGGGCAGAGGAAGATAATTGTTTTCATAGCTTATCTATCTCATGCACTACTATCAGGATTAGGGATGTCAGTGGTTAACCGTTAGTCTGTTAACCGCTGAAAATATTTTTGGCTGGTTACACATGTGGGTCTACAGGTTAATTTTTCTACTCTTCTTTGTTTTCTTCATGTTTATTTCATTTTGATGGAACTAACAACTGTGTTTCACTGAAATCTTATTGTATGATTTCATGGGACAAATAAATGCGTCACTGATTGATTTTATTGCACTGCGCACAAGCCGGGTCAGGTGGGAGCTAACGTTAGGTCGTGGCACCACTCACTGCAGATTAATGCTGGCAACACCGCCACGACCCAACAACAACTCGTAGCTCTGTTGGCACCGTTAGCAGTGTTAGCCCGGCTAATAGCGCTAACACAAAGCTGAAAATGATGCCAAATGCCAAAATTTTCACTGTCAGTTAATCTGTTGATCATTTTCTTGATTAATTATTATTATTAGTATTATTATTACATAATTTATTATAATTTGGACTATAAAATGTCAATAAACGGTAAAATCGATCAGTGTTTCCAAAAGCCCAAGATGACGTCTTGAAATCTCTTGTTTATCCACAATCCAAATATATTCTGTTTAATGTCACTGAGGAGTGAAGTCACCAAAATTTTTTTCATTTAAAAAGCTAGAATCAAAGAATTGTGATGTTTGTATGTTTTACTATGTCAACTGATTAATTGATCATCATCATATTAGTCATTAGTTAATTTAATTGTTGACAATCGATTAGTCGTTGCAGCTCTACTCACAGGAGAGATTTGTAAATCTGAAGGAAAGAACTCTTCTACCAAAAAACAATTTCCCTTCAGTCTAAAAGTCCCTAATGTTTTTGAACAGACTCTAATGTTGTGTTTCCTTTTCACATGGCCTCAGAGTTTAAGGTTTGTCTGTGTGTGTGTCAGAGAGAGCAAAGTAACTGAGTTTGGCCTGAGTCTAAAACAGACTTCTATTATTATGGAAAAAAAGCTCTTAACTGGCATTCAGAGACACGCAGCGCACACGTACGCAGAACCACGAGCTTCTTTGGGAGAGAATGACGAGCTTTTAAAGGATCCAGCAGTTTAATGAGCAGGGATGCTCGTTTGCAGCGGAGGACGGATCATAAATTAGGGCCACATGATGGAGGCTGATGCAAATGAAGGCTGTTGTTTTTATGATGAAGGTGGTGACTGTGGGCACTGAGGACAACACACACACACACACACACACACACACACACACACACACGTCACCACAGCTAATGTGCTCAGCGTGACTGAAAAGAGGCCTGAGTCACAACTGCAGTGCTGTTCAGACCACCATATATCACACACTTGAGGAGAACATACACGTGCACACAGAATCCATGGAAAAAAGAACCATATGAACACACGTTATATTATATTAATGCTCTGCAGTATATAATGTATGTTATTCAGCTTCTATTTTAAATCAACCTGTGGATCAGCATGGTGCTTGTACATATAATGTTTAAGTACTGCATGGTCTGGATATGTAGTTCTGTACCAAATGTACAGTACAGATGTTGCTGCAGTGCTGCTATGTGTTTTTTAGAGTTCAGATAAATAAAGGTATCCGATGAAATGCCAAGTTTTTTACACTGATCTGGAAAAATGTAAAAGCCATATACATACATAAATATATCATATATAAATATACAATGATGAGGGTGTTAAAGTATGGTGAAATAGTAATGAGAAAGAATATAAGATTCCATTTTTCCATATGTGTAGATTTGGGGGAGACGCAAGGGACACATCCCCACAACATATAGAGAATACCGTGAAACTACTATTTGCCTAAATCACTGAACTCAACAGGCCTTTAATTTCTTTTACACTTTTTTGATCAGTGAACACTTACAGACTAAAGAGATATAAATAACTTTCCAGGTAATCAAGGTATTGACATATTCAGAGTTTATGACAGCTTTAGCAGAAGTCACTTTTTTCGGTAAATTTGAGTAAATGATGGTCTTCTCTGGTCTTCTATGGTTTTAGTAAGATGAACTGAACCAAGCTAACGATGTGCAGCATCTCCAGTTTAAATATTATATTTACATGTGCGATCTACACAGCTAACTAACATTAGCTCAGGTGGGTAGCCAACAGTGAACTGAAGCTAAAAATGAACTGTTTGGCAACCAGACCAGGCCTCTAATTGAGACAGGCCTTTATTTGTGACAATATGTAGCTACACCAGGCAAGTAAAAGGGACTGGCCGCTTAACTGGGACTAGGCCTTTAATTAGAATTTCACAGTACACGGAGTATGAGTACTAGTCAACCCCTCATCCCTTATAAACATAAAAGTAGCAGGGGACTTTTACTTTGACAAAATCAAAGACATTTACACCATAAATTGATGCAAATTGTTGCATAAAAATTCACAGTAATACAGGAAATTAACTGTTTGATGCTCAAAATATTCTGGTAGAGGACCCTCGCTTTCATATGTGCCCCCCCCCCCCCAAAAGTTAAAACGAAACTTACGCCCTTTCTTTTGTAAACAGCTTGTGTTCATGCCTCAAGCGCCCAGTCGCCAGAAAAAATGCTGCCATTGTACATTACAATTACAAGTTTCATACATATCCTATTAACGTCTCTTAAGTAAGGTAGTTTAGGAGCTGACTCTCATCGTGGGGTGCAGGGCAGGGCTGCACGATAATATCAGCATGTCATTGGTATTGGCCGATTTCAGCTTTAAAATAAACTATCAGACACAGCCAACACGATGAATGAATATTACATACATACAATAATACATACAAAGTGTTGTGTTTCTTGTCTATATCTGCCATCTCCATCTCCATGCTAATTCCAACCACAGGAGAGACTTGATGATCAATGAAATTAGCTGGTGAAAAAAGTGGATATATTGATATTGGTAATCGTTATCCACCAAATAAGTTGTCATATATTGGAATATCAGATATCGGTCAGATAGTGGAGGGGATGGTAGATGGTGTGACCACAGACCACTGTTTAGGATCAACAAACAACAAACCCGGTGATTTTTCTTAAGTCATTCCTGTTGGTTTCCGGCAGCAGACGTGGGTGTGTTTTTTTAGCAATGTGCGGCTGTTTTTCCAGCATCTTTTTGTCCTCAAACATGAGTGTTTTGTAGTGACCAGTGGCTGTTTTTCCAGCAGGGTTAGTGCCACAAAAAGTGGCTGTTTTACACTGCGACACTGCTGCTTTTCCAGCAGGATTATGCCCCCAAAACTGTGTATTTTAAGCCAAAACATGATCTTTTCCGACCATAATCAAGTGTTTTTTTGACCACACTTAGCTACACATTAGTGTCGCTGAAACTTAATGTCTCAACATATCTGCTATATAATAATGTGCAAATGTAATGGATGCATGGTTTGCAGAAATGCACAATGAGTTAGCCTTCTGGTCCAAATAAATTCCTCCCTTTATCCAGTAGGAGAATATTTATATAATAAAATATACAAAAAATAAAGACAATAGACATTTGTAAATGCCTGTCTATTATGGCCTTAGCTTCCTTACACACTCACTCACTCACACACACACACACACACACACACACACACACACACACACACACACCTCTCTGTCAATAATAAGTGTCCTACCTCTCGGCTTGTGGCAGGCAATAGGGACCAGACAGTCTTCTTTAACGTGAGGTTTCAGTGACGCGTCACAGCCTCCGATGTGCTGCCCACGATGGTCGATGCACAGAACCACACGGTATCGGAGGCCACGTCCGCACGTCACTGTGCACTGCAGTGGGATGACAACTCACATTACCTCACATATTATACACTTCACAAGCAGCATCAGTCAATTCCAGTGATTGAGGTTGTGTCTAACAGTTATTTTTATTAACGATTTATAAAGTGCTTCGCAAACTTTTTGGCGTGTTACCATTTTAGTTTACTTGTGATCCGACCAGTTTATAAGTCCATTGTGGTCGCTGAGCCCATTTGAATAGTAATAAAATGAAATGACTCAGTAATGTTGAAGGAATGGAAAAAGACTGTTACAATAAACTCAACTTTGTGTAGCAGAAATATTTTTTTTTCTTTTTTCCTCCTGTGTTAATCATCTCGTTACCCCTCAGATTGATTTTTTCTCCTCCTCTGGGAGTCCTGACCCTCAGGTTGGAAACTACAAAATTAAACTCCAATTATTTTTGGATTAAGTGATTCATCGTTCAGTCTACAAAATTCCAATAGTGGAAATGCTTAGAACAGTTTTCCAGAGTCCAAGGTTAAGTGTTTGCTTTGCTTATAATGTCTGAGCAACAGTCCAAAGCCCAAAGATCTGTCATTTACAACGATATAAAACAGAGGAAAGCAGCAATCAGCAGCACAGTGGCCAGAATAAAATACTGGGATAGGACGTTTCTGTAAACCACAGATATGCTACATTAAAACATTTCAAATGTGTCATATCAGTGTTTCTGAAGTGATGTAGTTGACAGACCACTGTTTGAGACCAACAAACAATGAAACCTAATTTTAACCAAGACACTGGGACATTTCCAACCGTATGTCGCAACCAAAACTGAGTATTTTTGACAAGAGGTCTGGACATTTCCGACTGTGTTTGTGATGACAAGATGACAATAGAAGGGATCAATAAAACATATCTGACTCTTATTCTGATTAGAGATGTCAAGACATTTTCAGCTGTGATTGTGTCAACTAAACCGTTATTCATTTGTAAGATGTCAGGACATTTTAAATTATATTTTTGGCAACAAAACTTATTATTCTTCTTATCTATTCTTCAACCAGATGTCAGGACATTTCCAATTGGTTTGTGGCAACACAACTGAGTATTTTTTAACGAGACGTCAGGATATTACTAGCTGTCGGGACATTATCAGCTTGTTTGTGGTAACAAAACCGTAAAGCTTTAATGTGAGGTTGGGATATTTTCAGCTGTGTTTGTGGTGACAAAACCTGTATTTTTTTGCGAGTTGTCAGGACATTTTCAGCCGAAAAGAAAAAAAGTATTTTTAAAGAGCTGTCTAGCCATGTTTGTGACAACCAAATTGGATATTTTAAGCCAAACATGATGTTTTCCCAACTCTAACCAAGTGGGTCATGTGCCTAAACATAACCACCACAATGTCACTACATAAAAATTACAATTGAGAGCTCAAGAAACATCAAGTGTTAACATATCTGCTTCATATGAAACATACAAATGTACAAAGGTAGCATAACTGTGGTTTGCAGAAACACACAATGCTACCATTTGATTCTGGCTGTTTGATAACTGATTTAAATGATTTATTAATTAGCATTTTTGTTGCTAATTAATCTTCCGTTGACTTATCGATTAATGTACTCATCATTCCAGCTCTAAAAGTGATCTCCAAGACTTCATTTTTTTACAAGTGATAGAGGAACACAAGAGACAAAAGTAAAACTGAAGAGAAAACAGGTGGATTTTTATACGTCCAAATAAAACCAACTGGTGCTTTATAATTCAGACTCACTGACCTGTGACCACTCCATGGCCACCCACTGGGGGCAGGCGAAGACGTTGCATATCTGTCGGGTGGTAGGTCGAGGGGAGTGGGTGCACTTCCACTCCTCCACCTGGGAGAACTGTCCGTGGGTGTCCTCCTCCACGCACAGCACGCTGCGATCCTGCCAGCCGCCTCCTTCACCACAGGACACTGAGCACTGGGTCCAGGGGCCCTGCTCCCAGCTGCACACACACAACAGGGGCCAAGCTCACTTAACGCTTTCTCAAAACATTAAACAATGCATTTAACGTTTGGTGACACTATAGTGTCGAGACCTACATTTAAAATATCTGGATGTTTTTGTTCCTAAAGCAAGTTCATGTTGTCTTAGACCACAGTTTTGATGGAGAGCTGAAGTGGGAGCACAGAGGGAGAGACATGAGGCAGAGATACTGTATGAGGTAAAAGTAACAGGTGCATGCCGGTGTTCTGAGAACAACTGGAGGTTTGTTATTTTAATTTGACCGCTGATTTGGGCTGATCACCAACATGTTGAGCAGCTGCTGCAGCAGCAGTGGCTGTGACACACAGCTTATGGAGGCAATTAAGGTACTTTAAAACCCCTTAGTGCCCAATTTTTGCAATTTGCGTCAAAATCACATTCCCTCTGTGAGCCATAACTCAGACAAATCTGAACATTATCATCACATAGTACATTTTCAGATCCAGTGCGACTTATACATGCAGAAGATCACGTCATTATCAGATGTGCATAAATCCACTACCAAAATAATCAGGGACAATGCTGCTTATATATCTCCAAAACTGATCATTTTAGCCTGAGAATCATCATGTTTTAATTTTTTTGTCAGCATTAAAATCCAGAAATAACAAACTCTTCATGTTGCAAAATACTGCATATTGATAGCAATATGTTTTCATTACTAAAGGCTGGAAAGTTCAAGTAACATCCCAGGAACACTGACATGATCCGCTATCCTTTCACATACAGATAATTGCCCTGTGGACGGGTGGAGGCCAGGGGTGATTGTGTTGATTCTGTCAGAAGGTCCACAGTGTCAGACTTGAAAATAGAGCCGTTAAATATTGGTCAGGACCGTTTCAATGAAGATCTGCTTTAAGGATTTAGTGGCATCTAGTGGTGAGGATTGTAGACTGCAACCAGCTGAAAATTCTCCCAGTTGGGATTCCTTCAGTGTTCACATTATCACTCCGACCTTGTCACATACTGACATATATACCTGGGGCGATTGCTCTGAGACAACAAGGGAGGCTGAACTTCCCCTAAAATTTCATAGAAGAAATGGTCAAATATGCACTATTGAATTTACATTAAAATAAGAATTTACAATGCATTAAATGTGCGTTTAACATCATGACTATGATGTTCACACGTCAGCTGTTTATCACCAGTTTTCAAATGCGACCTCCCTGTCATACATTCTCGTGTCAGCATGGTGAACGCGGAGCCTCCAAGCATTCCTATGAGACAGCGCTGAGCAGGTTTTTTTTCATGCAGCAAAGCGAGACGCCTATTGGATAAATGCGACAAAATCGTCACTTCCAGGGAGGCTCAGCTTCCCTGGGACCTAATGGAGCGGTAGGCGGGAGAGGACGCTCGGTGTATGCATGATGATTGGAGGAATTGTCTAAAAGGCTGAACCCCTTTGTGATTGACAGCGCTTTGGAAATACACACTGGCACCATCCCATTTCGAGCTCAGTCCCATGCGGATATTTGCGAGTGGCGTCTTCTGACAGAGTGCCGTCCAGAGTTCCGTAAGTGATATAGTTCATTTTCACCGTTTGTACAGAGTTCAGGTGTTTAAACCCATCTGAAAATCTTGGTACCCTGTGTGCATTGGTTGTTGACGTTCTGGGATTCCATGTCCATTTCAGTTTGTAACATGCATCATATGTTTTAAAAATATGCTACTGTTTTCACAGGAAATGTACAGATTGCGTACAGTCTCTGTAGCATCATGAATTTAAGTTTTTTTCCTTTGACAACAAACACGCATAGTTATGTTTTGCCGACACATGCACGTGGTTGGGTTTAGGAAAAAAGAACAAGGTTTGGCTTTACGATCTTACAGGAAGTGATCACCAGCCTCGTGGTTGAAAGTTTCTTTCTTACTTTTCGCCCCCTTAACTGATGCTGTTGTGTCGCCACATTTCCCCCTGATGCCACCAGGCTCTGTTACAAAAGAACGGTGACCGACCGCATATCATGTCAGTGTGAATGGACAGCCTTTTTGGTGTGTGACACCAGAAGTCGCTGCCCAAGCACCACTGTTCCACAACCTCAGAGTGGGACCAGGTTGGATAAATGAAGATCCAGATGTTCAGGAGGTTTTTACTGGGAGACAAATTCACAGAGGTCTCTTCCTCCATAAAACAAACAGACCAGGTGATTTAAACCGGTAAAAACTCAGAATGAAGCAGTGTATTACTAAAAATAAAAGTGTTTTGCAGAGGTATTCGGCTCGTCGTGGAGGGGCTGGGCAAGTGTGGCTGACCTGAAAACGCAAATGGCCGTATCTAGAGCCAGTGTTTGGTTTTTCCTTTCTGTGCTACTGTAGAAACATGGCGGTGCAACATGGCAATTTCTATAAACAAGGACTCGCTCCCTATGTAGATACAAACGGCTCATCCTGAGGTAAGTAAAACACAACAGTTCTTATTTTCAGGTGATTATACACCAAAGAAAACAGACTTATTATATTTTATTCCATTTCTGCCAATATATCCTCCTAAATCCTACACTGGACCTTTAAATCACCCAGTATATGATTTTTCACAGCTAATGTCGAGTCCACTTTAAACAAACTTTACAATCAGCAGTCAGTAATTTACCCCCATGATACTCCCTCACACACAGCTGGCAGCAGCCTTGCTCCTGTTGCACCTTGTTGCACCATGTAAACATGAATGATAATGGATCGAGATGCTCAACCCTGATATGATTATCTGCATGTTGAGACCTCAAAGACAAGATCATTAAATCATCAAAAGGACGGCACTCCAATTAAATGATTTCAAAATGCATGGTGGTTTCAGGCAGGCATGGAAACTAGCAACAACAAATGAACCTATAAATCATGGAATCAGACGCCTGTCATAAATTGAAACGAGGCCATTTCCACAATTGTTAAGCTCCCAAAACACAAACCAAGGGCCAGTTTTTTTATACTGTGGACACAAATGAGTATATGTATAAAAACAGTGCACTATTTACAGAGCTATTATCAGACAAACCACAGTAAAAATGCATCCAGTGCAAATAAGTCAGAGATAATCTAGACATACATGCACTGAAACATTTCAACAGTTATTTAACATGTCAGTGGAGATTAAAGTCAAGAGGGCCCTGTGGGGAAAAGCCTCACACCTCCAGTACAGATACACACACACATGAACAAACGCTCTCAGCTCTGATCCAACATGCTATAGAACATATGCTGGTGTGCAGCTGCAGCGCGCCGCACAGCCAAGCACGCCTGAAGGAAATGATGGCTTATTATCGTTCTCTCCCTGTGACAGCAGTCACCACCAATCACACCCGATGGGACCGCTGAGCCAGGAGCTGAGCTCACAGAGCTGAGAACACCACATCTACAGAGCACACAGCCAACTACTTCTGGGACGAATCCTAGAATTAAAAAAAAATAAAATCATATGCAAAACTGGAGCGCTGTCTGTCCCCAACAGAGAGATGAAGTCAGACTGAAGAGGAGAGACGCCTACGTTGATTGATGGGTAATGCTTTACTTTGGGAGACAGCTGCTGTGGAACAGAACTTACTCTGTTTTTGCTCATTCCGCATGTAAAATGGCAGCAGGTTGGGAATAGCTATTTCAATTTTCTTTTTTTTTGGTCAAAGGGACGGTAGAGAAGAATAATCTATTTGCTTTTTACAGTTATGCTGAAGTGCTGAGGACAGTCTGGCTTTTTCAAAAACTGAAACATCAGGTTCAGTTTTGGCAAAGTGGTGCAGAGTTTGTTTCTCAGAAAGTAATTACAGTTTAGAAGAGAGCTGGCACAATATCAGATTTACACTGGCAGCACGGTGCTGCAGTGGTTAGCATTGTCGCCTCCCAGCAAGAGGGTCCGAACCTTAGTGTGGGGGGCCCCTTCTGTGTGGAGGTTGCATGTTCTCCCCGTGTTAGCATGGGAATTTAAAAAATAATGATAATGCTATCAGACACATTTACCTTTAACATTGTCTATGCTGTGTTTTACCTGTTTGGCAAATGAATCACAGTTAAAATACCACGAGTGTAGGGAGGTAAACACAGACTCTGTAATCATAACTGTACACAGGTGTACAAAAAGGCTCTTTTAAGACTCTTCACGGCTCCATATTACATCTCAGACCTGTTAGTCCCTTATGAACCTCTGCATAGTCTGAGATGCTCGGGCAGAGGTCCTCTGTTTGTTCCAGAGTCCAGACTGAAGACTAAAGGGGACAGAGCTTTTGCAACCAGGGCCCCGAGGCTCTGGAATGACCTGCCCGAGGATATAAGGCTGTCTGAATCACTGGTTTTATTTAAGTCTCTCCTAAAAACGTACTTCTATTGGAAAGCATATCCTGACTTCATCTGAGCTGTCTGTCTATTTTATTGCTTTTACTTCCCATTTATTATCCTGATTTTACTTTTTCTTTATTTTATCTTTTGCTTTAGTGACATTTAATGATTACATTTGTTTTATTCTCCTTGTGTTTTAAACGTGTTTCGTTTTATTGTACAGCACTTTGCAACTGTGTTTTAAAAGGTGCTATATAAATAAAGTTTATTATTACTATCAATATTATAAACAGAGTGATCACACTTGAAGGTATACTACACAGGATCGTTGGTTACTGTTGCAAACACACTTGTTGGCAAAGTGAAAAAACAAAGCCAGCTCCAGATTCACCCTCGTTTGGCATTTCACCGCGCTATATTTGTGTTTTTTTCAGCGCTGTGTCTCTTGGATGTCTGCTGTGTACGGACTGGCACCTGGTCGCTACCTGTTTATAAAAATGCTGTGAGGATATATGCACACAAACGTCCCAAACACAGAAAATAAAAAGAAAATAAATAAATATAGGCAGAGGGCAGAGTCTCTTCAGAAAATGTGCCACTACACACTAAGAGTAGAGCTGCAACGATTAGTCGACTAATCGATGACGAATCGACTATTAAAATAATCGGTGACTATTTTAGTAGTCGACTAATCGGTTTGAGTCATTTTTCATAGAAAAGTACTATAAAAGTACCCCAGAATACTCTTACTGCAGCTTCTTATGTTCAAATATTGGGGTTTTGGGGGAGACAGACCGACATTTTTCAACATTTTAACACATTTTTAGTTAAAATCATTAGTTGACTAATTGAAGAAAAGTTGACAATGAAAATAATGTTAGCTGCAGCCAGAGCATGTGAGCGGAGCGGGTGAAAATTTCCGCTCCTCACTCGCAGACCTGTCACTTTGCGCCGCTCGTCCGCTCCGCTTGGTTCTGCGCATTCTTTGCTCCGCTCCATCATAAATTTTATCCCGCTCCACTCCCACTCACTACTCCGCTCAAAAAAACTGCGTCGTGCTACCCTAACCTGTAATCTTCTGTTCACAAATAAAACGGGGTCTGCCCATTTTTCCATTGTTCCGACCATATTAAACCCATTGTTCTGAAGTCCCATTGTTCCAAAATCATCATGATGCCCTGTGGTTAAGGTCTGGTTAGGTTTAGGCACAAAAACCACTTGGTTAGGGTCAGGAAAAGATCATGGTGTGGGTTAAAATGAAAAAGAAAGTGGCAAACACATAAGCTGTGAGCCTGCTCCGCCTCAAGCCTTTCCCAGCTGACCCAGAGCCGGTCGCAGCGCACCATCAAGGCAGAAATACGCCCGAGCTCCCCACACAACCTGGACCCCAGAGTTAATAGCAGGAGGTTATGGTGTTTCACTCTCTCCTCTCTATGACACTTGTATCTTGACCAGTAGCCTACTTTTGTTGCGTTGCTGATCCTCTATGGTACACAAATAGCTACAGTAATAATCACATATCGGAACAACGGGACGTCGGACTAATGAGAGGTCGGAACAATGCAGCACCAATAAAACAAGAGCTTGGTAGATTCTCCGGGGAAGCCCTCTCAGTTTCTTTTCTGAAGCACACAGTAAACTCCATAGTTTTGAAAGAAAATAGTGTGGGTGTGCGCAGGTGCAAAGATGCATTCTGGGTGGGGCATGAGCGACCGGAGCGAAATTGGAACGAGAGATAAGGCTCCGCTCCACCTTTTAAAAAAATAGCCGCTCCTCGCTCAACACAAAATCCTCCCACTCTCGCTCACATGCTCTGGTTGCAGCCCTAACTGAGAGTGGGTCATAAGTGATGATTGAGAGGGATTACTTCTATATGAGTCTTTATTTGTTTTTAGGAAACCCTGCATGGTATACCTTTAATGGATAGTGAAAAGACAACCAGATGGCAGGGGGGGAGGAAGACAACGCAAGAACAGAAAGAAAAGGATATGATGTAAGGTGCACTGGGTTATTTGCATGATATTATGTGATGTGTTTTATTAACATGGTATCAGTATTTCACTTTCCAATATCACGTTTATCGTCAATACTGCTATATCGGGACACCATAATTTACAATGTGCAGAGAGAGACCCGTCTCTTTCGCTCTCTCAAGTCAACTTTATTTATGCAGCACTTATGTAGTACAAAAGTTTGAGTGATAAAAGCAATAAAATAACAATGACAGTAATGACGCCATAATCTTTACTGTCATTATTGTACCTATAGCACAGTGTTTTTACAGTAACAGCAAAAAAGACAATCACATTACGCACAGTTAAAGGCTGGTGAGTAAAAGTGTGTTTTAAGTTGACTTTTGAAAGTCTCAATGGAGAGGGAGAATCAGAGGGTGGAGGAAGAAAATTCCAGAGTTCTGGGGCAGCGATAGCCCTGTCCCTGTAACACTTAGTCCTGGATCTTAGGACAAACGTAAGGGGAGAGGGGAGCTCTGTGATGTCAGAGGGGGCGAGGCCGTTTAACACTTTGTAGACAAACATCAGAATCTTAAAATGTATCATGCAGCTAACAGACAGACTGTGTTAGGAGGCAAGAGTAGGGGTAATGTGCTCCCTCCTTTTTGACCTCGTTACAACTCTTGCTGCTGCATTTTGGACGAGCTGAGGACGTGATAAACACGACTGAATAATACAACACATTGCAAGAGTTGAAGCGGGAGGATATAAAGGCATAGATGACTTTCTCCGGGTCAAAAGGTCAGAGAATTGATCTGAGTTTGGAAATGATGTGCAGCTGCATGAAACTTAATTTTACTACTTGATTGATTTGTCTGTCAAACCTCAACTCTGAAACAGAACTCCAAGATTTAACAGAGAGGATTAAATGGCCAAGATGAGGAGAAATAATGCTGTTGTCCAAATAAAATAACTTGAGTTTCCATCTCATTGAGCTGGAGAAAGTCTGAAGTCATCAACTCAGATCATAATCAGATGAAACAGTAAAACTAGGCAGCATTGATCAGATATGAACCAAGACTCTGTTGCTGTGTTGCCTGTTTGTTGCCTAAAATGTCTTCAGAGACGTATTTTAATGCTCTGTTATATGAGCATTTGTGAAGGAGGTGGCCGCCATATTGTTTCCTGTACTGTAAAAAACTGCAAAACTAAGCATGGCTGATCAAATATGAACAAAGATTCTGTCACTGTGTTGCCTATTTCTTGCCTCAAATGTTTTCAGAAACACATTTGAGCTCACTGTTTAACTGTCATTCAAGTTCATTTGTCACCAGCTGGCCGCCATATTGTTTCCTGTGTCAAGAAGGCCAAGCTGCGTTATTATGTCACCCACCAGTGTGAGCGTTTATTGGTCCAGTGCGATGCAGTGTGATCTGGTAGTTGTTGGTTTTCTACCTCTTGGGCAAAAGCCAATTTCTGCAGCCTTTTCTCTCTGTTCCCTCTGGTCACATGGCACCAATTTCAAAAGAATTTGTGTCTTTATACTGCATAGACAGCTCAGTTTAATGAAAAGATCAACATTGAAAAAATGAGTCTATTTTAAACTAGGAATATGAAACTGTGAGGTTAAATCAGCTTTGGGGAGCTGTCATGTCACATTTTAATGTAGATAAATTCCTCCCAGCTACTTTTGTGGAGGATTTACAGCTTCTCTCCCCGAAAGTTTAACGTGTTCAAATGACTCTCTGTAACTCTCATTTACATCCTTTATGCTGGTACTCCTTTTACATCTGGTTACAGGGTGCATCAGTGGATGTATTCAAACCAGTCATCATATCACTGAGCACTTCCTGCTCACTGATGTCCTGTGATACAGCTCGCCAACACCCTGTCCACACTGGCAATATGTGAAACAACAGAGGAAAAACAGCAGTGATCTTCTGTTTTGTAGCTTTTAGGATGAAGGATTGTAACAGTTACTCACCGAGGCAGAGGCTGGAAGTGATCATACGGCATCACCTCTTTGAATCCATCACTGGAGGAGACAAAATATCACAACACACTGTGAGTTTATGAGACTGTTATGTCAGACAGCAGCCGTAGTCACGTGGTCATAAGAATCTTGACAAAGCATATGTGATAACTGTGCGCCCACACAGAGAGCTCAATAAGAGCACTCTGGCCTTCAAGGTTATGATGAAGTGGTGGAGGAGTGTCAAGAGAAAACGCTTTGTGCTGCTGATTTAGCATTTCTGCTCTTTAGCCTACTGATTAAATCCTCCATTGATCCGGCCCGTCATAAAAGAAGCACTGTGATGAGCTCAGGAGATAATCAGCTGTTTCATACTGGTACTTTTTCTGGCAGGTGTGAAAATTGTAATGATTCGACTCAGCCTGCAAATCTGAGCTCTACCCGATCAGATCGATCCAAAAAACCCTGTTGGGGGGGTAACAGGGATAAACCAGAGTGTAACCAGTCAGGCTGCTGCATATTGTTATGAACAAAGTCCTGTCAAAGAGTCCGTCTGCAAACGCTTTTTTTGATCTTTATTCTAATACCATTACAAGGCTTGTGTGAAAGTAACACAAAGGTATTGCTTTATATTGTGAGTCATCACAGCAAAATGTGATCCTGGTGACACATATTGTTGCGGGAACTACCACAGAAGCAGTTTTGAGTTTTTTGCCAGGTGTTTATATGTTGCCACCCCCAGTTTATGCCCCTGGTGGCTGGTGCACATTGTTTTTAAGTTGCAGATTGATGTATTGCGGCTGGAGTGATCCCATCACAAGATGGTTTCAAGTTAAAAGTAAGTTTTTGTAACGCTTTGGCTTAAAATACACAGTTTTGGGGAGCACAGTCTCCACTGGAATAGCAGCAATGTCTCGTTAAAAACAATTGCTTTTCACTGCACTATCCCTGCTGACAGGTCGCTGCAAAACACCCACATTTGGAGCCTAAAAATCAGTTGGAAATGGAAATACAGCAATGACTCGCTAAAACACAACTGGTTTGTTGTTTTCGTTTGTTTTTATTAACATTTTTCACTCATCTCACTTGGAGCTAACCTAATACATAACATTATCCTTTCTGATGCCTGTGCATGTTGCTCTTAAAGGAATTGACCACTTTAGAATGAAAATACAGACAGTACTTACTGACCCTCATGCTGACAACAAGTCCAGTGTGGTTTTTTAATCCACAAAACTCGTTCGGGGTATCAGAGGATAACAGCTAGCCGGATTTTTCCATACACTTGAAGTGCATGGAACGCACATCCAAAATCATTTTGGAAATGTAATAAAACCCCGCTAATGCATTTCAAAAACGTCAGAACGGCTCGTCCGTCGTAATTGCGAGACTCGAGAACGTCTCTGAACGTTCTTGAGTCTCGCACGAGTTGCCATGTAAACACAGCACGCCTGCAAGCTAACTGACCATGGTGAGAAATTATGCTATAAAAGTGGAGTAAATTATGTCTTTTCAAGTCAATTTTGTATTCCGCAGCTTCAGGGTACTTGGATTACGAAGGACGAGCCATTCTGACATTTTTGAAATGCATTAGCAAAGTTTTATTACATTTGCACTTCAAGTGTATGGAAAAATCTGGCTAGCTGTTATCCTCCGATACCCTGAACGCGATTTGTGGATTAAAAAAAACTACACTGGACCAGAGTCCTGCACTGGGTCGGCTGATTTGCGGGTGGTTTTTAAAAAAACATTTTTTCCCGGGTTTGGATCTGGGTGGAAAAAATAACATGCGGGTCGGATCGCGGGTTTTAGATAAACACATCAGTCATTAGTTCGGTAAACTACAGATAACTATCTTGGTCATTATTTACTCTCTGAGAATCACCTCCGCTATTTCGCAACGGTCATTGGTTCAGCTGTTTACACGCGCTTCACCATTTAATAACACAATTTGTGATTGGACAACAGAATCAACATGGCTGCCACCATCTAACAAGCACCGCTTCCAAAACAGTAAATAATTACTTAGGTATTTGAGAAATAAGTGGATAAAACGTACAACTATCACTTTATAATGTTTCTGAAGTGTTTCCCTGATGGATTACTTCTCTCCTCGATGGATTCTAAAAACACGTGACGGCTCGTAACTGCTGAACGTCGCTCTGGACAGAAAGTAAGTCTATTATTACACATGTAAAGTTCCTCTACATAGATTAAAAGTTTAAAAGCATTAAACGTAACAAACAAGTGCTTTTACACTCGTATGGGAGAAGAACACAGAGGGTTGATGATGGAGCTGAAGGCAGGTTGTTATTGTGAGAGCTGGTTCAATCAGGTCGTTGTTTACTCACTGGCACCTTAACTGTGGCGATATGCTGTTCAATATTCAGCCAATATGACCCAAAATGATTACTTTAAATCCGGGTTACAGGTCGGGCTGCAGGTTGTGTTTCAACGGGTCAGACCGGGTTGCGGTACTGATTGGCCTGATGCGCGGGTTTGCGGTTTGGGTGCAGGTTTGTACGTCGCCGGGTCGGGTCGGGGCGGATCTTGAAAACTGGACCTGTGCAGGACTCTGCACTGGACTTCTTGTCGGCATGAGGGTGAGTAAGTACTGTCTGTATCTTCATTCTAAAGTGGTCATTTCCTTTAAAGCTTTTTTCTGCCCAAATTAGCACATATATGCAGGTTAATTAAACACAGGAAAACTTGCTAAACATAGGCGACAGACTCCTTTCCCATTGACAGCAGACCAGAGCTGTGTACACAGCTCTGCAGTAGTATGTCTTTATTCTTTTACTGGTGTGACAATTTAATCTCATGGACATGACGGCAGCAGCAGTAGCATGATGTAAGTGGGTTTTTTGTCCACTAACAAAGTGGCTTTAGTTTTCGCTAACCATATTAAGGAGCACTTAACACATCCAGCCAGGAATCACAGATGAAAAGTTGACTTTTAGAAACTCTGGTACAATCCTGGTCATGTTCAGTTATGAGCATTGTCGCTTTCAAGTTAGAATGAAAGCAGTTGGCCATTACTTCACTATCAACTTTGTACAGGGTGGTTGACACGGAAATATTATGGCAGCCACAGTGTGGTCTGATGGTGGCACAAGGGGAAAGATTGCGATGTCCTCATTGAGCCTAAGGAACGACTTGCTGTTACTCTGAAAATAGGTGCGCGAAGCTTTGTTAAAATAGAGCCAGGGTGAGCTGTTTTAAAGCAAGCAACACTTTGCTTAGCCTGTTCACTGATGCATGGAGCAGGTTAGGAGATCCTCATTGGGAAAACTGAAACAATCTGATGTTGCTTGTTTGCACTGTGTCGGTACAAAGAGGTGCAATGGTGTCAATATGTCACTGAAATGTTGTTATTTGTGACGTCAGTGCTGTAAAATCCAACTTGTAATGATCCTACCTCTCTAGGCAGGGGTCCATGTTACACTCCTTGAGTTTTGGAGTGGGTTTGGTGTTTTCAGGATAGCTGTTACAGTGATGATCCGGCAGGGTTTGGTTGGATCGGATGTCTGTGCACTCTGCAGAGTTCAGCTGATAGCCTGGGGGAGGAGAGCAGACGCAGGCTCAACAGATGAATCACAATATACAAAAGCTGAGGATCAATAAAATCTAAAACAGTGTTAATTCAATACTCAAACACGAAGACACATGTTTACAGATACTGTCAGCTGACTGACGGTCACCTCACCTCCTCCACAGGTGACCGAGCAGGGGAAGAAGTCAGTCTCTCTCCACTGGTACCTGATTGGCTGGTAGAAAAGAAACTGGACAACGGTGTCCTTGGAGCCTCCGTACTTCATCTGCACGACATGAAGAGTGAATGAACAGTAGAAAAGAACATTGTTATATTGAGTAGTGTTAGAGGAGATCAGGGGACACAATAGGAGAGGAAAGAAAGGCAGAGTTGAGCTCAGTAAAGAATCACACTAAACAGAATCAAGGAGCAGAATGTTAAATACTGTGCAGGACTGTCAGTCACTGTTGGTCAACGACGTGCTCGCCTGTGAAAGTGAAAGTAAAAGCTAACCCCACATTTTTATAACACTGGTAGGCAAACGGTTCTGACAGAGTTCACCTTAATTTTATCATTCCTGTCACTAAAGATTCACTTTATTGTCAGCTGCTTTCAGCTCCAGTATGAATTCAACACTTGAACAAGCACCGGCCTCATCAGTCCAAGGTTAGACAGGGTGTTATATATTCCAGTCACATTACAGCTTTTATTTCTGCCCTCCATTCAGCACTCCAGGTGTAAGACTTCAATGTACACACCTGATGTACAACAATACTACAAACAAAAGCATGTAAATAAATAAAAGATAAGAAACAAGCACAGAAGGTAAAAGCAGGTCTGTTGATTTAGTTTTATGCAGAGATTTTAAAAGAGTCTAAAGTCTAAAATGCTGGCCTGATCTCCTCAAGCAGATTCTTCCAAAACCTCAGAACCATGACGGCGAAGACAAAGTCACCTTAAAGGATTTTTCAACGTGGACCCTATCTGCCTGTGTAAATTGGTCAAAGAGGCTGATGTGGACAACCATTTTCCAAATTGGTGCAGTACTGAGGGAGTGGGCAGTGGCCGGCAGCTGCAGGACGGGCTGCAATGGAAGCACATGGAGCAATTGAACTTTGTTACTGTATGTCAATTAAAAGTGGTTATTTTCACCACAGACGGGCTCAGATTGTTATTGTAAGTGTCTGAAGTGTCTCTTTACCTTTCACTTATATCACGAGATGTCACTTGTTGCAGGAAAACAACAATGGGAATGTGTGTGAGTTCTGGAGAGAGTATAATAACCAGAGTAGTTTACAGTAAACATAGGTTGGTATTATCTTAAAGGAATAGTGCACCCAAAAATGAAAATTCAGCCATTATCTACTCACCCATATGCCGAGGGAGGCTCAGGTGAAGTTTTAGAGTCCTCACAACACTTGCGAAGATCCAAGGGGAGAGGAGGTAGCAACACAACTCCACCTAATGGAGGCTGACGGCGCCCCAGATTCAAACGTCCAAAAAACACATAATTGAAACCACAAAATATCTCCATACTGCTCGTCCGTAGTGATCCAAGTGTCCTGAAGCCCCGACACAAAAAGTTGTTTGGAAAAATGTCATTTGAACTCTGTTTTTAGCCTCATTGTAGCCTGTAGCTCTGACTGCCTCTCTGTGCACTGCGCTCAAGTGTGTGCGCTTGCTGGACACTTGAATCACTACGGACGAGCAGTATGGAGATATTTTGAGGTTTCAATTATGTTTTTGGATGTTTGAATCTGGGGCGCTGTCAGCCTCCATTAGGTGGAGTTGTGTTGCTACCCACTCTCCCCTTGGATCTCCACAAGTGATGTGAGGACTCTTAAACTTCACCTGAGCCTCCCTCAGCATATGGGTGAGTAGATAATGGCTGAATTTTCATTTTTGGGTGCACTGTCCCTTTAATGATATTCAGTGTCATAGATGATTATTTACCTGATTTCAATCATGTGAATGAGGCCTTAAACTTGACTGTCACCTGTATTTATGTGAGCTGGAGTACACAGATGAAGAGCAGATGAGGAGAGAAGGAGGGAAAAAAAGCAGCAGAGGGTGAACCAGCAGCAAAGCCATGAAGCCGAGAGACTGATGGTGTCTCTGTCCCACCGCTTCCACCAGTCAGCTGATTATGGCGCTTCCTCTTCCTGGTCAGCCAATTAAACTTTGCCATGATCTCCCTCAGCCATTCATATCGTTACTGCCACACATTAAATCTGTTCTCCTCTCTGCTGCTGTCAGCTGTCATTTTCGCAAAATCGTCACACCCTCCTCCACAGCATTCACCTCCAGTCACCTTCTCCAGAGCCCAGGACGGGCACATCAAAAGCCCACTCCTCTTCACATCTACACCCTCAGCTCCCTCTTCATCTCATCACCACCATTACCACCCTCCTGGAATATATATGACATCATGATGGGGGTCTAATCGCCAAAGACTTTTCATGTTTCTCATACTTACGTGCACATGTGAATAAATACAGTTTTCTCTCCTGATTGAAATAAATATGGGTGGTGACAGAATCCAAAGGTTTGAGCCACATTGTTGAAATTAGGTAAATACAAATCTTTTAGACGACACTAAAATACATTTAAACTACTCTGATTGTTATACTCTTTCCAGAACTCAGACACATTTCCATTGTTGTTTTCCTGCAACAAGTGACATTTCATCATATTTCAGAACGAGCCTTCCACTTAACGAGGCAGTAACAAACAGACTGGATCAAGTGAAAGGTAAAGAGACACTTCAGACACTTACAATAACAATCTGAGCCTGTCAGTGGTGAAAATAATCACTTTAAATGAGCACAGTGATGATGTGTAGCTGCCCCGTGTGCTTCCATTGCAACCTGCCCGCTCATCAAGTACTGGACCTATTTCAAAAATTGTTGTTCACATCAGTCTCTGTGACTGTTGCTAAAATCACATATCTGCTGTCATAAAATCCTGTGGTTGGTTTGTTTTCTTTGACACCAAAAAGAACCGCACCAGAGTCCGTTTGGAAGCAGACCGAGATCCACCTTTTCGAGTGGTCTCAGTTCAGCTGGTTGGTCCGCACCAGCGCTCCCTTGACAGCTTTCACACCAGCCCAAACGAACCGCACTAACCACGCAAACTGACCTCATTCATTATACATGAACCAAACAGGTTAGGTGTGACAGCACCTTCAGCAGACAGGAAATGAACTGTTCCTGTTTCTTGCTGCGTCGCACTCACCTGTGTGTTACATGTGCTAATCACAGCCTCGACGTGTTGCTACATTTTTAAGGAGCGCATGTCAACTACAGCGTTATTATTTCTGTTCTCTGGTCTCACAAAGAGCTCAGAGAGAAATAACTGATGGTAAGCATTATGAGGAGGTTATTATTAGACTGTAAATCAACTGCATGTTATAATTGATCACTAACACACAGAGAGGATGAGAAGAAGGCGTCTTGTTGGCTATCGTCATGATTTGGAGCTTCACACAGTGGGATCACTGTCACACACTTTTTAATGACTTAATGAACAGACACAGTCGGATACAACGATGGCAGTTTTAACAGCTTTGTAATCAGGGAAAATACCCTCACTGATGTGCATATGTGTTACCATGGTTACATGTATGCACTGCAAAGTCTTAGGGCTGCTGTGGAACTGCGCCCACTTAGGGCAACAAAGAAGTTCGTCTCAGGTGCGTCGCTGCAATAGACAAACAAGAAAGGACGGTAGAAGAGCACTGACGATAGTCAAGGACTGAAACGTTTGCTGCTGCCTATACAGTATTGACTATTTAGGATTTTTTGCACTTTGAGCATGTTTTTTGTGCAGGGATGTCTTAAATAGATCTCAGTCTGTGGACCTCTTTGATGCTTCCTATCCCAGTTACATTGGTGTGTGGGTATCTCCTCTACCGTCCTTGTATGTATGAGCATAAATAGGTTTTGGGATATACGTGGCCTTCATCAGGATCAACTATGAGATCACGGACAGATTTTATTGGTTTAGCTGTTGAAATTATGATAAAATCACATATCTGCTTTCATAAAATCCCACCAGAGTCCATTTGGAAGTAGGTGCAGTCCCTGTTCGAGTGGTCTCAGTTTGGCTGTTTGGTCCGCACCAGGGTTGGAATGACAGCTTTGACACCTACACAAACAAACCGTACTAACCGCACAAATGGCCCTGAGTTCACTTTAACCGAACCAAACAGTGTAGATGTGACGGCACCCCGAGAGTCATGTCCGAATGTCTGTCAAAGACGATAAGCAAAACCTTAAACTACACCGTCAAATACACAGTAATGTGATCTCTCATCCTGATTCTCATTAGAATCAATCAATTCAATCAATTTTATTTATACAACCTAATATCACAAATCACAATTTGCCTCACAGGGCTTTACAGCATACGACATCCCTCTGTCCTTTGGACCCTCACAGCAGATAAGGAAAAACTCCCCAAAAAAACCCTTTAACGGGGAAAAAATGGTAGAAACCTCAGGAAGAGCAACTGAGGAGGGATCCCTCTTCCAGGACGGACAGACGTGCAATAGATGTCATACAGAACAGATCAGCATGATAAATTAACAGTAATCCCTGTAGAAGCCCTGCTGTAGTATTTATTGAACAATTTATTGAACAATTATCCAATTATCTAAGAATCAAGGTCACAGTCAAATGTTACTCAGAGTTTACTGGCTGATGATTTGACACAAACTAAAATCTTTCAATCTTTCACGTCATCTTTCAGCTTTTTCAGACAGTCAAAGAGTTGCACTTCCATAATTCAAAGAGCAGAGAGCTGCCTTAGTAAAATAAGCTCTGTCCAGCAGCCGCTCTTTTCCTTTTGATGATGTAATTGACGTGTAAGTCATTCATCACAACTTCGGCCTTGTGGACCAAACTACTGAATGTGTTTTCTGACCTTTCAAACACAGAATGTAATGTGTCATATTTATCACCAACTAGTTGTAATGACATAAAGCATATCCAGTGTCGTAACACACCATATAGTGACAAGGAGGAAAAGGACTGAGTCAAATTAGAAATAATAGTAAACATCAAACCCAACAGTACAGCACCAAGACAATAATCTTCAAAATTCTGCCCTCCAGCACGCATGGCACATCCAGACGCTGCTGTTACAGCATCTACCCACATCAGCGCGTCCCAATCCATGGTGGCAGCTGTGACATAATTCTAAACTGTTAAGCATGTGCACAGACAAGCTGTGTTTGAATTGCATCCAGACAGAAGGTCTTATTCAAATGTGTCTCTTATATCCACTTGAGATTTGTGGAGTGTGAAGCTGCAGCAGGCTGAGTGGATGTTGGGAGTCGAAGCTCTGGCTTCAACATAAACTGGACAAATCCTTTTACATCTGCATCAGATAAAACTGTTGGCAATCAAGGATTTGGATCAGACTTCTAACACTGTATCTATTGAATAAATCAGCAGTATCAACACAGATACTGACTCGCTGATAATCACATAGAAGCTACTTTTGGTTAAATAACTGAAGTCGTCTGATGGGAATAAGATGCTGTAACCGCTCTTGGCTGCCGTCCAATCCTGCATCAAACAACATAATGACACTTCTTCCATGTTAAAGGATGATTTATTCTATATTTTTCTTTTCATCTACGAATGAAAAGACCAAAACAATGATGTAATAGTCAGTCTCTTGATACTTTCCAACTTCCCTCCCCTGTCTCTCACCAGCCCACTCACTTAAAACAAACTCCTGCACACCACAGTTTCGCACACATTCATTTACTTGTGGCGGGCCGCCACAGTTACAACATCTGCTGCCATGTTTAGATTCCTATTTTTGAAGCTGGAATATTCATTAGGTGCACCGTTGGAACATATACATATACCGTTTGGTTATTATTTGCTCCACAGACAGAAGGCACAGACAGAGGAGCAGTGAAAGTGAAACTATAATCTCAACAGCTGCTTCTCTCATCCATCGATCTGATCTGATCGTATCGACTGATCAATTATCCACCGCATGACTTAAAACTCCTGCTGCTGCTGCTGAAGGAAAAAAAGGAAGAGTTCTGCCTGTGCTGCATTCAAGGACCCACAAAAAACTCAGAATTTAGAAAGGTTACACAGACTGATACACAAGGACGCACAGGCAAGAAAAAACAAAACAGAAAAACAAAAGCAGAACAACACAGTAATTCTGTGGCACTGTCTAACTTGGGGTTACAACGAGTCAAACACACATGGACTTTCAAGCAGGAGACCACAGTTTGTGTCCAGTGTGAAATTAAGTCTACGCAGTTATGTGACTTTATGTAACTTCACGAAGTACTTCATGTAGATCATGTAACTATGAAAAGTATTATGAACTTGTCATCACATAAGCCTCGTTTCCACCGAGCAGTACGGTATGGTTCAGTTCGGTATGCTTTTTTTCCGTTTCCACTGCAAAAAGTTGTGGATAGTACCGATGGAACCATTCCTAACCATTACCATTTCTGTTGGGGTACCTAGCACACAGATCTGGTACTAAAAGGTGGAGCTGTGAACACTGCAGTCTGATTGGTCAGTAGAGGACGGTCACTCTGCTCAGGGCTGAGTTGTGTCTGGTTTTGAGGCTCATGTAACCACTGTTCATACTGTGGAGAGTTTTACATACATTAATAAACTGTAACTATAAAATGAAAGGATGTTTTGCTGCCTCTCACAGCAGCTGGAGTCTGAGAAAAAATAACTTCAGTCACTGGGCCGACTGCCGGCAACTTTTAAGGTGGAACAATAACTCGTAATGTTACTCAATGCATGAGCTGATGACGTGACTCAGTCAACACACTTAAATACTCCATATGACAACTTTGAGCATCACTTTATTGTTTATATGACAGACACTTTCAGCAAGGAGTGGATCCTCAAGCATTTATATGTATTAATTTCAGCTGGGTTATATGAACTGCATATATTCTAATCCTCACTCATAGAAAAGAAAAGGGTCGCATAGCGTCGGGCGAACACAACACTAAACCCCTGAGCTTGCCTCAGAAGGACTAAATGCACAAAGCTGCTATTTTTAAATATCCCATGGAGAGAGACTCTCACTGCAGCCTGTTCTATTTTGTTGTGAAAATGTGGGCGTGTAGCCTCGTTCTGTGGACGATAAACCAGGTGCAGACTTGTTCCTGTGTCACTGATAATGAGGAAATACAGTGAGTGCTGGATGGAGCAGTGAGTGACAACAACCCTGCCCACATTTAAAAGTATGGTTTGCAGTGGAAATGCTAGGGTCTAGGTACCATGTCTGAAGGGTTACTGTTGGTTCCAAAGGTGCCATACCGAAAATGTGTGGTGGAAACTGGGCTTTACGTACATGTGAAGTTTTAAGTAAAATCACAACTTTATTAAACTTAACCAAGTGATTTTCTTTCCCAGAAGCTAAACAAACTGCTACTGTTTCACAACGACACTGCAATCGTTGTAATAGACTCTGCATTGGTGTTGTTTTTGTGTTGCCAGCGTGGAATTTTAAGCCCAGTTCAGACCAAAGACTGTACTTGTACTTCCGTTCTGATTTGCAGCTTTTCAGACTTATTTTGTGGCTGAATATAATTTGTAGCTTCTTAAAATCTGAATGAGGATAGTGATAGTGAGATACTGGCTACAGTGATGAAACAAAACCAGCATCAGATGGACTGTATTCATAATCAATACGCCACAATAATATAAATAACCAGCACCAATTCATCAGTCAATGAGAATGTGTGTGTGTGGGCGGGGTATAAGCACATACAGCCAGCAGCAGCAGCAACCCACCGTCTGACACGGCACACCGTGAGGACGGAAACAGAGGGCTCAACGGGGACGGAGCACCTGCTGCAGCAAGCCAACATGCCATCATTTTCACTTTGACATTTTGAGTAGCGGACTTCACTACAAGCTGATTGGCTGTCAAAACAGGTGACGTGCTTTACATTCTAAAACCAGCCTCCGGTGATTTGACCAGCTGAGTCACAGGTGACACCATCAGCTGGATTCAGTCGAGCTCAGACCGGTCAGTTCACATCACTGCAACTTTTCTCTGAAACGTTCTAAAACGGTTTTGTCTCATCGCGAATCTTTGGTTTGAACTGGGCTTTAACACATTTCCTGCCCACCACCAGGTAATACATTATGAGGTTGTGTCCTTTTTATGTTTTTCTGTGAGACATTGCTGCTGCCACACAGCCCCAGGACACAAAAGGGTCGCACATATATAGTTCCTTTTTTAAAACAATAGTTAACAGCTTTAGTGAGTACTCTTATTTGTTTTCTTTCTGGGATTGAGATGAGAACACCAATCTCATGTCTCATGTCAGCATCTTTCTGATACCTCTGCATTTCTATGTACAGTTTTTGGTTTCAGAGGCGGTAATGAGGTGTAAAATCTCGTTACAGGCCCGATGATACCAAACCTGGCAACACCTCTGTGATCACATGTCTCCAGGAAGCTGCAAACAGCCACTGCACCTTAATTTTTGTTCACCCAGAGTTTAGAAGAAAACTATGAGCATGTTTCACCAAATATTGAACGTGTGTCTTTATGAAAGGCTCAGTAAAAAAAAGCTGGGCACTGCAGCTCTCAGCAAACTTTACTCAAACAGGAGTAAAAGGTGCATTTGTTGGGGGCGTTTTTCAGCTGCAGATTTGATGAGTATTTCTGGCAGGAAGATGTTGTACATGTGGGATTGAGTCAAAATAAACTACAGAGTGTGTGTTCATGATAATGAAGGATCATGTCAGCCCTGTGATAGTCTCGCAACCTGTCCAGGGTGTATCCCGCCTCTTGCCCAATGTCAGCTGGGATAGGCTCCTGCCCCCCAGGATACAGGGTAAGTGGTTACGGAAAATGGATGAATAAATGAAAGATATGATTAATCATTAAATATATTTCCACATCATCATACTGTACTTCTCATCTCTCTCTTTGTCTCTTAAAGCGACACTGACCTTTCTGGAAATTTTACACTTTTCTTTGTTTAGGTTAAAATGCTATTAATAAGATGATGGCACACTAAAATGTAAGTGAATTCCACCAGAGATAAAAACTCATACCATTCTCATATGGTTCTAAGAAAACTCTTAGCATTCGAATGCAATGATTGGCCGAGCATCCTGTCTGTCTTCTCCATGTGGAGGCCTCCAACTGACATAACCGCTCGTGTAGCATCCTGAGCTAAAAAGGGATGAGATGGTTGCGGAGTTTCTGCCGGACAGGTATTTTTAGTTTGCTTCTAATATAACATTATACTGTATATGACAACACAGCATCCAGTTGCTAATGGCTAATGTTAGCCTACTGTAGCGTAGCCTCTGAAACATTAACGTTATCTTCCTTGTGCGTTTCCACTTACGAGTAACGTTAACGCTACTATCTAACGTTAGCACTGTAACCTTATTCTAAAACTCATCATCACTGACTCTGGTTGCGTTTTAAAACTCCAGGGTTGCGTTTGACTGTCTTGGTTGTTACAATACACTCGCTCTCCTCTTCCGTGTATCTAACATTACCTTCCCAACGCCAAGTCTATCATAGACATAATGAGGATGTAATGGAGGAGGGGGGAGTAGGCCTTTGGCGGGAGGTGGAGTTGCAGGAGGAGGGGGATGGGACTGGGTGCTGTGTGAAATGCAAGAAAGGTAAGAGTAGCTTTAAATTCCAGTGATGCTGTGTTTATGTTTATTTATATTTCAATTGGGTTTTTTAAATAAGTGAAATTAACACAGATTACAGCACTGAACCCAGGGTGGAGGGTTCAAATCCCAGGAAGAGGGAGCCCTTCTGTGCGGAGTCTGCATGTTCTCCCTATGAGTTTTCTCTGGGCTTTCTGGCTTCCTCCCACAGTCCAAAAACATGCAGGCTGTTTGCCAACATGTTTGAAAGAAATCAAGCTGCCACACCAGGCCTCTGTCTGGCTACTCAAGAGTTTCCCTGAGTGTCAGCGGGGAACTATGATGCACACTTCTGACTGACCTCCCTCTGGGTCCCAGGTGGGTTCAGGAAAGCTTTCTAGAAAATATCAGGGGTTTGGGCGGGTCAGAAAGTGACAACACAGTGATTCCAACCTCCTTCTCATCACGTATAAAACCCTCCACAGCCTGGCTCCCTCCTTCCCCTCTGAGCTCCTCCACCAGCACACTCCCTCCCACACTCTCAGGTCTGCTGATTCCAACCTCCTGTCCACCCCTCATCTGAGGGGACAGGGTCTTCTCCATTGCTGCTCCGACCCTCTGGGACTCACTCCCTAAATACATCAGAGACTCCCCCTCACTCTCCACCTTCAAGAAATCTCTCAAAGCCCACCTTCTTCTGCTCCCTTCCTGCATTGATTCCCTTCTTATGAATTATATCTTTTTTTCATTTTGTTCTCTGTAAATCATCTTTGAGTATACAGAAAAGTGCTATATAAATCCAATGTATTATTATTTCAGTCAGTCATTAATAGTTTAGAGAAACATTGTATGCAATAGTCAGTCTTCCAGCTTCTCATTTCCCAAATAATAATGAGCACAGTATCTGTTTCCACCACATTATTCCCTAACAACGTAGTCTGACTGGGGTACATCCGTAATAACTGCGACATAAAATGGGTTGTGAAACAATTCAATCATTACTAATAAGATGATGTATTTCTATTTGGACTGAGACGGCCCTCCAACTAGTGCTGCTGCTGGAAACAATCTCACAGTCTTATTAAAAATTCTGTGCATGCAACAGGCTGATTTATTTATGCTGTATCTCTAATAAAATATGTTCATCAGAAGCCAGAAGTCCTGAGGCTGTTCTGCTATAAACCTTGGCATGTCCTCTTTTCTTTGTCTCACCTTGATGATGTAATCAGCGTTAAGTGGACCATGTGTCCTGAGTGTCTGCCTGTCCGTCCCTCTTTGGAAGTCCAAGGAAGTGTTTCCTATCACATAAGAGCCCGTGGACACCAGATTGGTCTCCTCCTTCTTCCCCTGAAGAGAGACGGCTTCGATAACTGAGGGAGACACAGCAAGATGGACATTTATTACTGTAAATATTAACGACATGATTTAACTCAATATTCACATATTACGATACGATACAATACAATGTGATACGATACGATATACTTTATTGTCCCCACAGAGAAATTCATCTTGGACTCAGGAGTTGCACATGTATTGCTGCCTTACAATAACAGTCCAGATGAAATGAAGCATACACCATAAAGACATAAAAAGCTTTATCAAGATGCATAAAACATGATGAGCAGATGTGAGGAGGCTGGGTGTGGAATGTGTTTAATGCTCCAAAAAAACAGGAAAAGAAAAAGAAAAGAAACTCTGTTATCTAATGCAGAAATAAAGAACAACTTCTAACTTGAGATCTGGTGTGCAATGGGATTTAAACTTCTACAACAGTTAATGCAGAAAACACTATTTCTTGGAGAGAGATAGCATCAGACAAAGCAGGACAAACCAGATAATACAATTTTGCAAGAGCACAACTGAAGTCAGAAATCAATAAATCAAGGCAAGAATAAAAAGTAAAGAGTAGAATGGAAAAAAAATAACAAAGTACAGAGATAAAAAGTGGAACTACATCTTTGGCAGTACAGAACTGGCAACTGCTAATGTCACATAAGTATAAAGTCCAGGTAGCTACAAAAGACAAGCAGGTGTGTACAAGTGCACACATTACAGGCTGACAAAGGGAAATCATTTGAAGTATTGTAAAGCCACAAAAAAAGGGGACTGTCTGGCAAATGTTCAGCAAAATATTATTGTGCTTTTAACCATTGTATCCACTCTGTGTGGTGTAACAGGCTCATTATTGTAGCCTAGATGTCCTTTATCCCCAGTCATGTCCACCAGCTCCAGTTCAGATGGGATGCATAATTCCTCTTCTGTCTTCTGGGTCTGCCCTGGATTCTCTCAGTTGGTTCTGTTCAGAAAAACCACCAAAGAGAGGCGTCCAGGAGAAACCTGTCAGATGCCAAAACCACCAGGACGGACTCATTTTGATGGGCAGGAGCAGCAGTTCTACTCTGAGCTTCTTCTGAACATCTGAGCACCTCTCAGTATCTCAAAAGGGTGAGCCCAGCCACCCTGGGAAGGCAATTCATTTTGTGCACTTGTATCTGTGATGAGGGCTAGGTATCATTTTAAAAAATGATGATATCAAGGTTATCAATACTGGTACCGTTAAAGTGGTGCTGATACCAACAGAGCAGTGGTACCTAACTGGTCCAGCCATGGGATCCAGAGTTCTCCTTATTCGCTAATTTGAGGTCCCACAGTTTCATATATTCAGGGTCATACTTGCGTTTCTCCATGTTGCCAAACTAGTTTGGGTGCCATGTCATAATTCCGACATCCCATTATCTCGACATCCCATTATTCCGAAAATTACCCATTGTTCTGAAATCTCAATGTTTCGACGTCCCATTGGTCCGAAGTCCTGTTGTTCCGAAATCTCAGTGTTGCAATGCAAAAAGTTGAAACAGCAAGCAGCAAGGGAAAGCAGCAAGAGACCGTGTTGTCATGTTGTTTACTGTTGCCGTGACGACAATGGTCACCCTGTTTTGAGGAAGTAGAAACAATGTTGAAAGTTATAATTTTAACCCAAACCATGATCTTTTCCTAACCTTAAACAAGTAGTTCTTGTGCCTAAACCTGACCAGACCTTAACCATGAAACAGTTACTTTGTAACAATGAAAAATGAAATTTTGGAACAACGGGACTTCGTAACAATGGGTTTAATATGGTTGGAACAATGGGATGTCGAAATATTGAGACTTCGGAACAATGGGTTATTTTCGGAATAATGGGATGTCAGAATTATGGGCGGACCCCACGAGTTTGCTGTCTTTGTGAAATAGCTGTCTGTTAGTCACTCACTCTACAGCAGGAAACGGCACTTCAAAATAAAAGCTCTGGGCTGGAGATTCACTGTACTTGAAAAAGGTGTTTGCTAGTCACTTGTGGTCCGTTCAAAATGGGCCCCTGACCTACTCTTGACCATGACCAACAGTTGGGAACCACTGCAATGTAGTACTCTATTCGATACCCATGCTGTAAATGGAGTGGCGTGTGGCGTAGCCATACATTCAAACGTTTTGGTGGCATCTCATCTCGACTGCACCAACCACAGACCGTATGGGCTGTAGCTGTTGCGGTAGCGTGAGCTCTGCGCTGGGGTGAGTTAGCGACAGTTCTACTTTACAGTGACAGGGCTAACTGTTAGCATCCAATGGCTAACATTTCCAAATAGGTCTAATGACAGAGTTGAGCCATTTCGGTGTTGGTGTGAGTTTGTTGTTGCTGTATAACAGCTTGGTGCTGGTCGTTAGCCACTGCTTTTGTGTTAGCTCCGGCTAACTGGGTAGATATTGAACTGACTGTTTGCCAGGAGGAAAGTAGCTCTAAAGATGGCAGCAATAGAAAGATTGCTAATCTGGCGGGAAGTTGGGAAGGTCCGGGATCAGACTCCGGTTGCAAAAAGGATCAAAGGCAGGTATCTTTGACTGGAGAAGTTTCAATTGGATTATTTCAGTCAATACCTTTAAAGGTAGGATCTGGAGGATTTTCAAACAAAACAAAATATAGACATATACAAATGCAATCCTGCTTAACCATCACCTATGGGCTTCTACTCATGTGTGCCCTTTAAATGTATTTTAATGTTTTTGTGAGCTCGGACTGCTTCTGGACGGAGATTTCCCCAGCCAATGAGAGAGCGCAGGTGCCATGCCCGAGCGTGTCCAAGCGTGTCCGAGCGTGCACCAGCGCAAGCTTTGCCTGAGCCTCTTCTGTGAAGCCTTCTGCCATACCTCCGGGCTCCGTACACCGGGGAGAGTTGAGCCTGATAGGAGGGGCCAAATTTGAATGTGTGTTTACAAACAGCAACTGGAAAATCCTCCAGACCCTACGTTTAAGGTGTTGAGTATTAATAGCCCGTTGTAGTCGTCTCAATCTTCTGGTCACTACCCAAAGCTCATGATCATAGGTGAAGGTTGAAATGAAGAAGGACTAGCACATCAAAAGCTTCGCCTTCATGCTCAGACAGTTTGGGACAACGCTCCCATTACTGCCGATGCCATTCCACTGTATCCTCACTGTTAAACCTGAGATACTTCAACTCCTTCACTTCAGGAAGCAACACATTTCCAACCTGAATAAGTGAGCTACTGTTCAGGGAAAGTCAGTAAAACCGGCAAAACCTGCAGGAAAAAGAATCTATTATAGCAGTAGTACCAGTATAGTGCCATACTGAAGAGTCCCTCTGTGTTTGCAAGAACAAGTTTTCATGCACTCCCAATAACTTCTAACACCCAGAAAACTTTTAGAAAGCACGTCTACATCCACTCCCTGGATGATAATGAGTTTCATAGCTTCTTGCTTTGTTGAAAACCCACTACCTGCGCCTTAGGCTACAGATCAGTCTGGTCTGTATCACCAGACTGATACTGATTGCACTCACTGATGCATGAGTCTGAATTCAGAGGAGGACAAGAATACGAGAAAAGGTTAGGTTATCTTTACCTGTGTGACTGATGTATCCATCCTGTCTCCCTACAGTCATCAAGACCGAGTGCTGTGACAGCAAATGATGGCCTCACTGCGAGGAACTGTAATCTGTAATCCACGATGACAATGAGGCCACAGTGCAGTGAAATTATGGCCAGGAAACATCACCTGATGTCTTTATTAAAGGGACAGTTCACCTCCAAATCAAAAACACATATTTTGCTGTTACCTGTGGTGCAATTCATCAAACTAGATTGTTTTGGTGTGAGTTGCAGAGTGTTGGAGATATCGGCCGTAGAGATGTCTGACTTCTCTCCAATATAATGGGACTAGATGGCACTCTGCTTGTGGTGCTCAAAGGTCTGTGGATTATCTTGAGTAACCGGGTCATGATTTCTGGAAAGAGACATTGCTGTTGAGTTTTTCACCACAAGCCGAGTGCCATCTCATTCAGTTATACTGGAGAGAAGGCAGACATCTTCATGGTCGATATCGCCAACTCTTGGCAATCTGGACTGATAAACAGCACTACAGGTAAGAGGACAAATATGTGTTTTTGATTTGGGGTGAACTGACCCTTTAAGCTTCTGTCACAGAATAACAAGGCTGACATGTTGGGAAACAAATTTTGGACAAATATTTATCCTTCCTACAAAAGACAATCATTTTCAGATGGTGCGAGACAAAGCATCAGCCAGTGCTCATGTTTTATTTTTATTTATTTACTTGATGTGATTATTCTGTATTTAGACATCTTTTTATATTATAATCAGAAATCTTAAATTTTCTGGCCAGAGCATTGATTTTCCATAAAAAAAGAAAAAAGTAAGAGCATTTCAACAAATCCACTTATTTTTGACATTAATTATAACATTTTTCCTGCAGCTTTCACAACTTGAAACAATTAACAATCCTGCCGCGCTGCCATATCATGACAAGAAGTCGTTCAGAATCAAAACAGTCAGTGTGTAAAAAGGTCCCTGTGTCCTGCCAGTGGTTAAAATATGATTAGACTTCTGATAATATTTAGTTTCAGAGGAGTTCATGAACTTGTGAGCGAGGTTAGCCGAGCTGTAAATGTGTGTTTGATTTCCTCTCTTTTACTGTGGTCGCTCTCTCCCTTCAGATTCTCTCTCCAGTGTTTCCCGTCCGCAGCGCTGATCTCCTGGTAGCTGATGAATGATCTGCTAAAGTAATTCTTAGGTCACTCCTCGATCCTGAGACATCTGACAGAGCCCACATCCAGTAAATCCTGCAGCTCTTCAGGGTATTACGCAGTTGGAACTTGAGTATATTAGCAGAGTAAGGCTTGTGGACATGTGCTGCGTTCATTGTGCGCTCCTTTCAACTGACAGTAAAATAGGTCAGGAAAACCCAAATGACACAAACAAACACTCAAAATGCTCTGAGGATGTAAATCACAGAGTTCAGGATATGTGGGACATTCTTATTTATTTCATATCCATAAATTGGAAGGTTTTAAGGAAAAGTCTTAGATTCTTTTTTGATCCATCATCCACTCCAAAATCTAAAGGGATATAATGATGTAATTACCATTCCTCATCACACCGAGGTCACTTTCACACCTGTAGTTTGTTTCTTTTGGTATGGACCAATGTAAAAACAAAATAAATCCATAGTTTCCTTTTAGTTCTGGTTTGTTTCACGTTCACACTGACCTTTGACAAACAAACCAAGGGGAGTAAACAAAGACTGACCACCACTAAAATTCTTCTTTTTCTTTCCCAATTTGCGAGTTGAAACTTCTCCCAGTCAGAATATCCTGATTAAAACCTATAAAAACAACGAAAAAGGAAGTACCACATTACAGATCAATGCTTCTCCGACACAGTTTGGCATGTCGATGCGGGCGGTTCGCCCACCACCTGCTGATGTGTGCTCACCTTTTTTCTCTGATAATTTCAGATCCAGACGTTCAGGAGGTTTTTATGGGGACCTCTCCAAAACAAACGTACCAGGTGATTTAAACCGGTAAAACACTGAATAAAGCAGCTTCACATTACAAACCAGTGAAACTTCAACCTTGCTTGTTGCAGATGGAGGTGGCTGTGGCTCAGAGGTAAAGTGGGTCATCAACCAATTAGAAGATTGGTGGCTCAATCCCCAGCTCCTCCAGTCTGTATGCTGAAATATCCTTGGGCAAGATACTGAACCCAAAATTGGTCCTGCTCCTGTTCCATCAGTGTGTGAGAGCGTGTGAATGGTTAAGCCTAGTTCACATTACACGATTCCACCAAGTTTGGCGTCGCAGAGGATCTTGAGAGCCACCTTGGGTCGGAGGTGAGTCGGCAGATAGTCTGCCACGACAAGTCCTCATGTGTGAACAAGCCTATGAGCAAGTCGCCCCCTTGTCTGCGACTGGGACTGGATATCTGGCATGCTAGAAAACTGGAGAAGTCTGACACGACTGACAAAGAGCATCAGCCAATGAGAGCCGGGATACGTCCCACGTCAGCACGCAGGAGGACGGAAGAAATGTGAGGAGGACAAGCTGCAGGGTTGCCAGGTCGGCTTATTAGCCACGACTTTGGGCTTGTTTCTAAAGTGGAGTTGCTTATTTGAGCTTGCTCTCTACATGTCACCTTTCTCTATATATATCTGTCTAATAAGTTATTTTAATGCATGATAGTCGATTCTTTTGGGCTTGTTTCCATAGCCCTGGTTGCTTGTTTCTCTCCTAAGATCTGGCAACACTGACAAGCCAGCCGGCAAGCCATAGCAACATTGGCGGCGTCCACATTATCATGGGGAGTTTGTGTTTGGACCCAGGATAATAAAGAATATCCATGCCTTTACGATGTGTCGTCTCCAAGTTTGGTGACGTCACTGGGGCTCTGTCAGCGAGGGCTCGGTGGAGAAATCTTGTGGCGTGCACACACGTCGTAATGCAGTTGGCGAGACTCCCGCTGACAGAAACACACGTCGCCAGGTATGAACACTCAAAAGATTACAATAGTCTCCACGATGCAAAATCAGGGTGAAAATCGTGTAATGTGAACTAGGCTGTACTGAGCAGCAGGTGGTGGCTATGTGTTTGTGACATATAGTGTAAAAGCACTTTGAGTAGTCAGAAGACTAGAAAGGTGCTACACAAGTGCAGTTTAAATTTACAATATAACTATGGTGGCACCATGAAAACGCAAATGGTTTGTCTGTTCTAGGCTACCGTAGAAATGTGGCTATGCAACATGGTGATCTCCAAAAACTAGCACCTGCTCCCTTTGTAGATAAACGGCTCATTCTAAGGTATGGAAAAAAAAACAACAGGTCTTATTTTCAGGTGATTATACACGTAAGAAAACATACTTATATATTGTATACGTATATTCCATTTCTGCCAATATGTCCCCCTTAATAATATACACTGGTTCTTTGAGTACTTCAATTTCAGTTTTATTTATATGGCCCAATATCACAAATCACACTTTGCCTCAGAGAGCTTTACAAAATACAACACTCTCTGTCCTTGGAGCCTCACAGCAGATAAGGACAAATTGCCCTCAAAACAATCCCTCCTCAGGATGGACAGACATGCAATAGCAGTCGTATGTACACAACAGACCAGCGTAATAAATCTCAGCGTCTGGACTAAACTGTTGTCACTCACCTATCATATCAGGTCCTTTGGCATTGAGTCTGAGGAAGCGGCTTCCTAACGGCACCTCCAGCACTGTCTTCATAGCTGAGGGCAGACACAAGGTTGGAAAGGATTAATTTCAACATACAGTGAAATACAGTATACAGAGGGGGGCGAACTGAAGGAAAAACCTGCACAACTGAATGGAGAGTTAAACACCTTCAGTATGGGAGATGTTGAAGCATGGTGCTAGACAGTATTCTCCAACTACATCATCACAACACCAAGAGAGGGATTTGTTTTTTGAACTTTTGGAAAAATGGTGCACCATCCCTCCAGTTGAGTCAACTTATGACCATTAAAACTGTAATTAACATGCCTTGGTGAGCTCATAGTGTATAACAGGATGGACGAGAAAAAAAATCAATGCAAGATACTAATAAAACCATCATATAGGTGGACATGTTTAAATACATAAAATATCATCAATGACACACACACACAGACAGTTATATATATTTCAGCTCACGGTCTTGAAGGACAGCACATCATTCACATCCTGCACAAACCTGCCATTATTTAACAGCCAAGCTTCTGTAAATAGCAACTACAATTTTTTTTTTTATTCAAGTGTTGCATTGAAGATGACTTCACAGCAGTGTGATGCAGCATTGCTATGGTAATCAGATGAGAATCCTGCCTATAGTAAGTGGGTACGATCCGCAGTGGAAAATATAAAAAAAAGACCTGGCACCAAAAGTGAGTTGAGTGGAGTGGTGCCCTTTGCAGTTTTCTTTTAAACAGGTTATGTTTATATTCTCACTCAAACACTTTGTAAGTGTCCTTGAGCTCTAACAAGTGTGTTGAAATTATTTTCTTTGCGCAAAGAACAACTGCAAAGCCTAGTTTGGAGGTATTTCTTTTTTTTAAAGATGTTTTTTGGCTGGCTTTGTTTCTTTAATGGATAGCTCAGCAGAAGATATGAAAGGGAAAAGAGAGGACAACATGCAGCAAAAGACCGCAGGTTGGTATCGAACCCAAACTCAGTCTACACAGTGCACGCTCATCCAGGTGAGGTACGAGGTCACCTCCTTTGAAGTATTTCAGATCCAGCACTGTTTACATCCAGGTTTACTTGCTAGCATTCTTCTTCTTCCCTGCCTTTTCCGGCACATTGCAAAATAGGAAACCGTTTTATAACAGTTTAAAAAAACTCAACAGCAACGTTTCCTTGTTACTCATGTTCATGTAGGAACTATTTTCTCTCTACCAAACTACATCCACTAATCGTCTCACCGCACAGAAGGAAGTGTGCGTCTTAAACTGATACTGCCAGATCACCTTAGCTGAGGATGACACCATTAATGTTTACATTCCGCTTTGTCATGAGCATGAGACTCGTCCATGAGTAGATGCACGCTTCCTTCAGTGTGGTGACATTTGGCGGGTGTAATTTGGTAGAAAGACAATACTTCCTTCATAACAACAAGGTCTGTGGATTATCTTGAGTAGCCGGGTCATGATTTCTGGAAAGAGACATTGATGTTGAGTGTTTGAAATGTATTTTCTGGCGCATTGAGCACCACAAGCTGAGTGCCATCTAGTTCCATTATACTGGAGAGAGGGCAGACATCTCTACAGCTGATATCTCCAACACTTGGCAACTCACACCAAAACTATCTAGACCGATAAACAGCACTACAAGTAAGAGGAAAAATATGTGTTTTTTATTTTGGGGTGAACTGGTCCTTTAAAGATGCATTCAGGCTCAGCTGCAGGCGAGAAATGGGAGGAGGAAGTGGCCCGTGTGCTCTAACTGGCACAGGTGTTCCCTGTTGGCTAATTACACTCTCTCTTCTTATGCAGTAGCATGCCTAACTCGGGGAACACACACACTGGAGCCAGAGGAGACATGCCGCCTTCCTCGCTGGGATAGCTGGAGTTTGAGTTGTGTTATGTGAGAGACTGGACTATATGCCCTCCAGGAGGCACCGAGGAAGATAGCGGCGAAGCGAAGAGTAGAAAGAATGTTTATATTGTGAAAATGTGTGTGTGAGAAATAAAAGGATGGCCTAAGTTGACTGAGCAGCGTGAGACTGTTTGTGCTGAGTAGAATCTGTGGTAACATTGTCTCACTGTTACACACACTCACTACAGTCCACACACTGTATGTGTGTCTATCTGCATCTATGCACACTCTGTTATCCATCAAGGCAACAGTCTCAGCCAAAAGGAAGTCAATAATTCACATCTACTGATTTGCTGCTGTAACAAATTATGGTGATCACGTCTTACAATCTCTTATCTGCAGCGCATTAATCTCTAACCCTGACAGGCACACAAAAGCCATCACATCTGCACATCAACAAGACACAGTTTCTCAAAATAATTATGTCATATCAAAGTTCGAAATCACACTGATGCATCTGCATTCATTCCTATTTATGTTTTGTAGCTGGCCGACTGATGCTGCTCGCAACGATATCATTTGCTGTTATCATAACTGACAATTTAACAAGTGAGTAATGCAGTCCAGTTTATTGTGACCTTGAATCTTGTCAGCACGCTGAATTGTGTAAAATTAGATGGAGAGAAAGGAAGAATTTGAAAAGACAAGTCGCTGTGGAGGAGATAAAAGAACTGAAGAAGTACAGGGACCAAAAGCGTACCATTTTAATGCATCATGCATACTGTGGGACTTCTGACTGACAGGAGAGACAGGGGACAAAGTCTGACGCGCCATTCTGTCAATTCTGACTGTTAATGTGAAAACGAAAGTCAAAACATTCAAGATTACAGTTTTTTCTTAACATTATGAGTTTGTGTGTTTGTTTACATGACCATTCACTAACACTGGGCATGCATGTGCAGGTGTAAACAGGAAGCAGACGGATGGAAAACAGATTGGGAGTCATTGCAGGTGACATTAAGTCAGGGTGCTTTCACACCTGCCCTGTTTGGTTCAGTTCAATCAAACTCAAGTTCATTTGCCCCCTCAGTGTGGTTCGTTTGGGCAGGTGTGAACACAACAATCACACTCAGGTGTGCACCAAAACAACCGGACCGAGACCTTCTTGAAGAGGTGGTCTCAGTCCGGTTACAAAGGAACTCTGGTGCGGTTGGTTTGTGGTGAGAAGGTGTTCCGACCTGGATGTGAAGCAACTGCAGTCACATGACACATTGTTTGGGTTAAACATGAGCATGTTACAGTCCTGGAGGATTATTAATGTGCACCTCCTCCTGTACTGCCTTAATATGCACATTCAGCACATCCAATGCATCAAAACATTGTTTACTAGTTGGAGCCGCGCCTCGTTTTCAAACTGTATGGTTTGACTAAAATGAACAATGACAGCAATATAGTCCACGATGAGCAGCGCTAAAATCAACCTGCGTAGTTGTCCCTCCATTGTGACATTACAAAGTGTCACATTTATCTTGCAAGTGTACTCTTCTTCAACGTTTGCTTTACTTCCTGGATTTTTCCTGCATGGAAATTCTGACCAATCAAGAGCAGCTTTCTCACACAAGGCATTTGATCTGGTCCTCTTGTAAATGCTGCCGTGAGAACACCAACCAACTCTAGGCAATTATACAACTTTTAAGGGTGCTCTCACACCTGTAGTTCGGTTCATTTGGTCGCACCAGAGGGGAAAAATGAAACATCATTCCATTTTAGTTTTGGTCCGGTTCCTGTTCACCGTGAGGAGTAAACAGGAAGTTCTACCGACTGACAAAAAACGCATTAATTGGACAGTTTTGGTGTTTGTCATCCTGCATCATCAGGACCCATTTCAATCAATCAATTAAGAGATCTTGGATAGATTTCTCGATCAGCAGATGGATTTATTATTGATTTAGGTGTTGAAATCACGCTAAAATCACATATCTGCATCATAAAATCCTGTGGTTGGTGTGTTTTCTTTCACACCACAAACAAACTGCACCAGAGTTCGTTTGGAAGCGACCAAGACCCACCTTTTCAAGCAGTCTTGATTCGGTTGTTTGGGCCGCATCAGGGTTTGACTGACAGCTTTCACACCAGCCCAAATGAACCGTACTAACCACACAAACAGACCCAAGTTTGTTTTAACTGAACCAAACAGGGCAGGTATGACAGCACACTAGGCACACTGAACTGTTCCTGTCTGTTGTTCTGTCCACATTTGGGTCCTGTATTTTTTTGCTGCCTCACACTCACGTATGTGTATCTCTGTGGTAATCACAGCCTTGATGTGTTGTTACATATTTAAGGAGCGCATGTCAAATACAGTGTAGTTTAAGGTGCATCTCTGGCAGCTACGTGCTCAGGCTCCACAGCTACGCTGAAACCTCTAGACACACAACCATAAATCATGCTTTAGGTTTAGGCTACGGCTGCATTTTAATTCATTGGAACAAATTTTTTTCTCATGCCTATTTGTTCAGGCCTGAAAAAGTGACTGGAAAAGCAAAACATCCTGAGTTTACAGCTTGTTGTGCTGCCTCAACGTGAAAATTAAAATCAGTTATTGTTGCTTTCATTTGAGAAAAGGCATAAAGTGCAGTTTTCAGGTGCTATTACATATATTCTATCAGTGAACTGCAAGACAGAGAGAGCATGGCTCGTGTATAACTCCCGACTCGCCATAAAGTCCGTCATATGGAAGAAAAAATCTCCTCCACTGTACTCCCTGCTTGTTGTTGAGGCCTCTCACTGTTTTGAGAGCACTGACTGAAGGAGACCACCACACTACAGTCGCTGCCATCCCTAAATCTGCCTGCTTTACTGCTGCACGGCAGCGCTGATCAGCCCAGCAGACCTAAATAACATCCACATGTGTGCTGTTAAACGTCAGTGAGCCTTGCTAACTAGTCAATCATGAGACTCTTGCACGGTCGTGCTTACAGCGTACACAAACAGCACAGAGCTTAACTATTGAAAGTATTTACTGCTGTGGAAGGATTCTTGTTTTCCAGACTGCAAAAATACTTTCTGAGCTTTCACACTAGAAGTGTTTCTCCCTCTGTGGTTAGGCGAGGAGGTGTAGTAACGAGGCGAGACCTTTATAGACAAATGGAGTGTTAATTCTATTTTCCACATTTTATGAGAGTTACTTTTCCTTCTGGCAACGAATGAACGCTGAGCTCAAACAATTAAGCTGCTCTGGCTGCCAGCCACAGGGCTTTGCCCCCTAACGTAATTACGCTTGGAAACTGCATCTGCAATGTCCTTAATTTATGAGAGCTTATTTTTTTCTGACTCTAAAATGGAGATTAAATGTAAAGCTGGGCATTAAAAAAGTGACCTTCAAAATAAATAAGGGAAATGAAACACAGATAAACAGTTATGGGCTCATTTTACATGAGTCTGCTGGACCCGTAAACTGAGGCTGCAGGGAATACTGGGGCCAATTCATATTCCAAATGCAATGACTGATAAATAGTAGAGTCATGAATAATGGATGTGGGGGAACAAAGGTGATACTCTGTGTGTCTGTGATGGTAAATAAACTCACCGACCAAGGTAAGCCTAAATGGTCGTGATTGGTTTACTGTATCAGCTCTCGTCTCTCGGGACATTAGAGCCGAGGCAGAGAGGACATGAGAGACTGAAACTTTAAAACTGAATGAAAGACAAACAAATAAAAGTGACAGGTGGAGAATCACTGGCCAGAGAAAGCTCTGACACTACTTTAAAGATAACCACTGCTTCACAGGTTCCCTGCTGGCCTCTGAAAACATGAACACGTCAGGCCACTTCACAGCGCCAACCAGTCTCAGAAAAATACAGAGTGTATTTACAGGGTGATACAAGCCAAAGTAGACATAAAGTGCTACAAACAAAAGCCTGCAAAAACCTGTCAAAGGAGACGTCCACTCCTAGAGATGTGACCAATAATGCTCATCACCTCCCTGCGACTTCTTCACTTTTTTAAGATATCTGTGTAGAGTTGAACAGTGCAAGTATTTTTAACTACAGTATAAAGCAATTTCAGTAAGCAGGAAAAAGAATTGCTGTATGCAGCAAGCACTTAATATAAACCAGCAGCTGGATGCTGTAGTTATACTGATTAGGGCGGATTTATACTTGTGCATCAGCTCTATTCAGAGCCTACGCCGTTATGAGCATTAGGTGTGTCTGTGTCACTCTGCAGTTACACCTCCAAAACACTAGTCAGTGGTGGGGTTTCTATGTTTCCATCAGCCTGTTTAGATGCGCATCTGGAAGTATTGCATCAGAAAATTATGATGTAAACGCCAAAATTCGAATTAAAATCCCCTGATTTGCACAAACTAAAATACACTCGCTTTAGCCGGGTTTTGGTTGATTTAAAAAAATGCTGATTCGCAAAACGGGGGATGGAAACAGTTATGTTCGAATTAAGTAGAAGAAGAATGCAAGACTTGTTTTGTTTCCGGTTCTGAGGAAAACTTGCCCGAGTTCATATTTTTCACCAAAGTCCGTACATTTAATGGAAACACACATGATTTGTATTTCTTTTAATGCTCATTTCCCAATGATTCAAATCACTTTTGGATGGAAACATAGCCTATGAAGTGCTGTAAAGCTGAGTGGATTCAAAACACACATTAAACACACATTAAACATGGCTTAATAGAGACAATTTCAAACACAAGTACACAAATCAGCTTCACTATAACTCGCAGCATTCACAGACAAACACAAAGCACAATTTATACTTGTGCATCAGCGCTATGCAAAGTCTACGCCGTAGTCTACGCACATGGCCTACGCCGTTGTGAGCATTTATACTTGTGCGTGGTGTGTCACTCTGCAGTTACACCTCCAAAACACTAGTTGGCATCAGGGTTTCTGTGCAGTGCTGTAAAGTCTTACTGATTCAAAACACACATTAAACACACATTAAACATGGCTTAATAGAGACAGTTTCAAACACAAGTGCACAAATCAGCTTCACTATAACTCGCAGCATTCACAGACAAACACTTGTCTTTATCTGGACACATTTTGCCCACAAATACAACATGCTAATGTTATTAGCACAAGTCTATGGCATTTTACATTGAATAAATTAGCCTAGTAGCTAGCCGAGGTTTCTTCTACTCATAAGAAGCCAGGGACAACAGCAACATTTAACAAAAGTAACGTTACAAAATTCAGCTCCATTACAACTCACAAGGTTCACTGACAAAACAACTGTCTTATACTAAACACGTTTCCCAAACAAATACAACATGCTAACGTTATTAGCGCAAGCCTCTTGCATATAACATTATATAAATTAGCCTAGCAGCTAGTAGAGATTTCCTCTGCTCATATGAAGCCAGGATAAATCACACACAAGACTAACAATGCTATTTTTGTGGAGGCTTTATTGTCTTCACAATTTATTGTTTCTTATCTGTGAAATTAAAGTAAATAAAAGCTTTGTTTCCACTGAGGGAAATGGTTTCAATTAAAAAAACAAATAAATAAAGACAAGAGGTCTGTGTCTCCGCAACTTGTAGTTACATTTCTGGGAAGGTGCGTGTCAGGCTATGGTCGAGACTCGAGACTGTTGTGATGCTATAGGTATGGAGTCGCTTTGACGCAGAAGTATAAATCCAGATTTAGGCTAACAAACAGTGTGTGGCTAAGTTTAGGCAACAAAAGGGCTGTAACAGAGGACCACAATGGAAAGAAGCTCCTGGGCTTTATTGCGTTTTCTCCTTTTGACGTGACTGTCTAAAGATACCATGCCTCCTGGAGAGGCTGTGCTATTCTTCTTGCATGTTGTCAGTAAGAAAAATGTATTCAATTCAATTTAGAGCACTTTGGTTAAGGTTCAGGAAGAGGGGTTTTGATTAAAAGTAAACACAAGCCCACACATCCTGTCTTGTGATTCATTTTAAGATTTAACCAAGTCCACAACCTTTCCTGAACCTTCACCAAGAGCACTGAGTTTTGTAAACAGAACCAGCTGCAGATTATTAAAGGAATACCTCATCTGCAAAATGACCATTTGTATATTAATTGCTCACATTGTGTTACGATGAATTTGTGAAGAAACCTTTTTTCTCACGTTCCTCCAGGGTGAACTACAAGTCACACAGAAAGTCAAACATTCTTCATGAACTGAAGCAAATAGAGTGTGTGTCTAACAACAGCAAAACTATATCAACACATCTCTTTACAAACTCTTACACAACGGCAGTATAACCCAACTCTCATTTATCTGTGCATTTTTGCTAAAACATTTAAAACCCTCCCGCCTATAAAAGCACCCTGAATGCATCTGCACACGTGTGTGAATGAGCTCTGCTTGAGTAGAGTTCAAATGCACAAACATGTCCAGGCACGCTGCTCACCAGTGCATGAAATTGTCTCTACTGACGTGTTTTAAATCATAATGTTTTAGCAAAAATGCATGTACATGGGAAGTACTGAGCAAAAGACTGGATAAACAAGACTTGGATATTTCTGCAAGTGCTGTGTGAGTGTTTGTAAAAAGATTTTTTGATAGAGTTTTGCTGCTGTTAAATGTGATCCCTGTTTACTTCAATCATGAAGAATCTTCACCCTGTTTGGATTCTTCGTTTATAGAACTCATCCTGTAGTTAAAACCAAGCAAAAATAGCTTCATGCAGTCGCAGCAGTACAAAGTGCAGAGGACAGACTTTAATCCACAGAGTTCATAAGCCTCACAGCCTCTGGGAAGAAGCTGCACTTTAGCCTTGCTGTTCTGGCTTTGAGGCTGCGCAGCCTTCTGCCTGAGGGGAGGTAGACTCACAAGTCAGTCTTTAGATGCCTTGCTTAACTAAAGACTGATGTCTTTATCCCTGATTTTGTGTTTAGATGGGCGGATACAATTTCAGAGTTTAAATAAACTCCCTATGTTGCAGAACCAATAGTAAATCCGCAGGGCGGTCCCTCGGTGGCTAGCTGAACTCTTGTGCTCGTAAACATAGTCCCACTGCATTAAAAGTCTTAAACAAAGTCGCTGTAAGTCCTTCATTTCCACAATCTTGTGAACTGAGCACACGTTTGATAAAACGGAGTTAAATCTCTCGGCATCCATTTTCAAGCTCTCTGTGTGTTTGTTTCCTTGCGGACGAGAAAAGGGGGAGCGCACGTTTCCGGGAGGACGTGTCCTTTTCAAAAATGCAAGAGGCGTTGCTTTGTTGCCGGCCATTTTCTCTGGTGTTAAACACACTTTAGAGAGGAGTGTCCCCAGACTATCAGAAGGCAGAGATCTCTGATTGTCTGGTGGTGAGACTAGAGGGGAGGGGGCTGAACTGTCTCTACTGATCGAGGTATAGACAGGTGTTGTGGTCAGCTGTACTAGGTTGATCCCTCTGTGACCTTCACCACTAGTACTAACTCAACGTGGATTTGTAGGTGAATGTATTTGATGAGGTCACTCGCACTAAGTACCCGTCCTTCTTGATTTTATTGGCATTGAAGAGAAAAGTCCCTGCCACCCTGACGGCCTGACTGCCATCAAGTCAGTATAAAAGTGTGGGGGGGAAAAACCCCATGATGCTTTAGACGATGTCACCTGTAACTTCAAGCCTTCATCCCTTGAGCTTGTGTTATCTTGCAGAGCTGCAGCCGCTGCAGCAGCCAAACTGCCCTGCTATCTGATTATCATTAAGTGGCTCTTCCTCTGCCAGATCCTCTAAAGAACTTGGCAGAATGTCATCACATCACACCTTAGTGACTTCTTGGAGGACTCCTAATTCTTTTTTTTATATATACTAAAGCCAAAGTAGGATGTTTGGACTGTATTCCTCCTCCTTGATCTACAGGCTGTCTAAGGGTCCAGACACAGTGCCGTAAAAACCCCACATCTGTCTACTGCTACAAAAGTTCCAGCATGTCGTCATTGTCTCACTCCTGAGGACTTTATTTGGGCCCTGGAGCGAGGGAGGAGGATTCTTGGATGAGGAAAGATGACTTAAGTGTAACTGGCAGTTGCAGGCAAACCTGATGCTGTGGAGGTCTTCGACAACTATACAGAGACTCTTTCCATGATTTAGGTCCCGGTCTATCCACATTACTCAAGTGCTACAAAGGCCGCCTTGTACTGGTCATTAAGGGACATTGGCTGTGGCGCTGGGAAACGTGTTATTGGGCTAGTTAATAGATAAGATCTCTGGATGGGTGGATATTGAACCTTTGTCAGCAAACAAAGGCCTAATGAAGCTGTAGAAAAAGCTGGTCAGTGGACCTTAAATTAGGATTTTTTACTACAGTTATGTTCAAAAGATTTAGGGATGTCTAGGGTTTACTGTTCAGTTTGACCGGATACACATATTAAGACCCGCTGTCACCAAACACTTTTGGTATGGTGACTTTGGAACCAACAGTAACCCGTCTCACATGGTAGCTTGACCCTAGCTTCATTTGGTGTTTCCATACAGGACAGTAAATGTGGGCGGAGTTGTTGACACCCACTGCTCCATCCAGCACTCCGATCGAAATTAATATATATTTTTAAAGTCTTTAAGATCCACTCATTACAAAGGTGTCTGTCATCCAAGAGAGACAATAAAAACTAGCTGCTAATGGCTAGAGAGCAGGGCATGAAATGAACACCCGCCAAGCGCCAGTGGCGGGTAAAAAATGAGTTTGGCGTGTAAAACAAAAACACACACCCGCCAGTGGCCGATGGTAAATTTTGAATTGCATGTGGGTTTTTTATGTGCTTCAGCCATTTCTGCCAGTTGTGTCAGACTATTTTGACCCTCGCGGCTTATTGTACACGTGCCAGGAACCCATGACTTCAGCTACCGGAACCCCGGGCATTCTATGGTAACTTCTGAGCAAGATGTGGCGACACATTCCTGCTGTGAAGCCACCGCCAGAAAAGAGGAAAAATGAAGATGAACATGTTGGACTTGGACAAGAAGAACAGACAGTTAAACGGAGTACAAATGTCACACGGCATTTTATTGAAAAATGGAAACTAGACGAGGCTGGGTTGGATTTTCCTAAAGTTTGATTTTTATACTAAAAACGTAAGGTAATTATTTTTAGGGCATGGTTTTTTAATTTGGCTGGTGAAAAATATGTATGGCCGGTAAATTTTTGGAGATGAGGTAAAAAGTTAATTTTACGCCCTGCTAGAGAGAGACCTGCTGCTGCTGATAGCACCACAATGCAACTTCTTGGAGGGGACTACCACAATACAGCCCTGCATGGACTGAAGCCCTGCGTGCACGCCGCTCTGATAGACACAAAAACACCAACAGTGTGTGTAGAAGAACACAGAACAATAATTCACATAGATCCTGACTGATCCTGTTGGCGGTTCTGGAGATTTAGATCATCGATAAAGTTACACTGCTGTACCTCGTGCGTAATGTGCACGGCGTCTCTCTTACTGGTGAGACACACTTATTGTTTTTGCTGTGGTGGGATCACTGCAATCAGTGCTTCTCTAATATACAGTATACAATATGATAGACCTCGCGAGCTGGCTCCTCAGTCTGTTGTGTGCTCTGCACGTCTATGGGCGTAACGAGAGGAGAGAGGGAGACTTCTGTTGGAAAAACCTCATTATAGGTTCTTCATTATTCCTGTTCAAGAGAGTCACTATATCAAATGGTCAAACTGCTGGAGACAGTGTGAGTTCTTCGATGCCAATCATTATCACATACTCTGGTCTTGCCCATTATTAATTCCTTTCTGGCAGAAGGTTCATACAGTTTGGCAAAAAAGTATTTCCACTGAAACTAGAGACCCTATATTTGGGCACCCCGCCTTTGGACAATGTTACCTCTCATGAGAGATATCTGTTTCAGATCCTAAGTGCAGCCAGCAGGAAAGCCATTACTAGAAGTGGGTAAAACCTTATACCTACAGTTGGTGATTGGAATGACATTATATGATAAATTTAGGATGGAAAGGATTACTGTTTTATTAAACTGCAACAGGACAAGTTTCTGAAAAAGATGGGAAAGTTGGATGTTGTATATTACACCTGTGAGTTCTTCATTTGTTTAAGGTGAATTTCTGTCCCCTTGTGTAATTTATACATTTTTCTCTTTAATGATTTTCTTATCCTTGTTGGTGCAGTGATTGGAGTATCGTGAGGACAAAACCCAACACTCTGATCATATATATTAAGTTCAGCTTCTTTTTTGTATGGGGTTTTCTATATTCATACCTGTACTTACATTTACTTTAAGGGCCATTTTGGCTGCTGTATTATATACTGTAACTCACTTTTATGTTGCCTTCTGCTATAACTGCGTCTCACAGAGGGCCCGAATAAGTCCGATGAGTATGATTAAGTTGTCTGTTTGGACCTTGAAATAACTCAATAAAAAGAGAGCTTGTCTTTGCAGGATTGCAGACCTCTTTTTTTTCAGTGTGGGTCGCAGGTTTTTCAAACACAAGAAAACCTGCTAAAAATAGGCTTTAAACTTCTTTACCACTGCCAGTAGATCAGAACTGTGTACGTGAATCTGCAGCAGATGAGCATGCCTTTCTGTTCTATTTTTACAGGTGAGTCACTTTCAGCGTCACCAACAGGCTGGAAAACAGGTTCGTAAACAGCAGAAAGCGGCATGGAGGACGAGGAGAACGTTACTGTGGTTACTGGGTTTTTTTTTAGATCTCTTATTTAGTCTCTATTTCAAACTTGCTAATGTGGAGTAATGTGGATCAATGCTTGAGTGCAGCTTGGGTGGTGACATACAGTATTTTGTGGTGGCGTGTTATTGCATCTTGCCGGCAAGGGGGCTAAAATTAGCATGTTCACACGGGTGCTGTATTTCCATGACTGCCAGTTGGAGCTGATAAATACCTGTGACTACTGCAGAGTCATTTGATCTGGGTGTGAATGCCTATTGTAACCTTTCCCATTATATAAAAAAGCAAGATGTTAGCAGCTGTTAGCAGGTGTTTCTCAAAAATTAACCAGTTAATGGTTACCAGTTAATGGGCGTCAAGCAACTGAAAGCAAAATTAACTAGGGATGTTCCTGGCGACTAAACATAAATTTTAATTAAGACTAGTCGACAGGTCTAAAAAAGGGAAAACACTCTGAAAATAGTCAAAATTTGGCACAATTTATGGTTAAGTGTTTGAAATTACAGTAATTTAGAATTAAATTTCAGCTGACGTATGAGACACAGTGCGCCATGCAGTATGAATGTAAGCCCTGCCCATGATCTGACAACATTCACTTAAAGTTAACAAATAATATAACATCTCAATAAATATTCATTGCTGCTGAATTCATTTTCGAGATCAAAGCACTGCTAAACTGCGCTGCGCTGCAACATGTCTCCAATTTCACATCGTGCTGTTTAAACACTCCAGTCTACTCGAGCATTACTGCGGGAGGGGGACTGCTGGCCACTGGTGGCGGGCGGCTGCATGACAGCTAAGCGGCCTTAAACATGAATAAAACACTAATAGGTTTAACCGACTAATATTTCTGGTGCCAACTAGCGAGGGGGCAGACATTTAATTGTTTAGATGTCTATAATCACGCGCATCCCTAAAATTATCCAAAACTGACGTCACAATTCAGACCTGAAACTCAGGTATAGTATCAACACTAGTATTGAAAATATTCAAATGATACCCAACCCTAATCTTTGGTTTAATGTCTCCAATGGTGACATTTCAATAATTAAATGTATACTAGTCCATACCCATTGAGTGCACAGTTGTCCACATACAGTTTCACATGGTGTGTGTTTGGGATACAGGTCATAGGAAATTGCAGATTAAATAGTCAATTGAACCCATTAAGAAGAGCAATGTATTCAGACAGAGTTTATGAAAAACGTGGGACAGACAGAATGACTGACTGACAGAATGACACACTGACAGTTTCCGTGATTATGTACAGCATTCCATACCATGACTTAGTCATACCGAAAATTAGACAAAAAACACTGGTCCACAGGGGGAGCCACAGTGATCGGTCGCATTTTAGCCATTTGTAAGCATTTTTCTGTTGTTATAGCGCCACCCAGTTGCCAATTAGAGTTAAATTTCTCCAGTCACCTTGAGGCGTCCTGTTCTACATATCTACCAAGTTTAGTAAAAATCCATATGGCGGTTAGGCCTAGATAAGAAATGAGCTCTCTAGCGCCCCCATTTTGTTTGATGGGGTCAATAATGGAGGGGTCCCCTCAGATTATGTGTGGTCATATGCCTACAAAGTTGCGTGGTGATGGGTGAAACCCTTGAGATGTTATACACCTTTATGTGATGAGCCACGCCCTCCGCAATATTCATTGCTTTATAGAAGCTCAGTTTTAGGAAGTTTTCCAACTTTTGCCAAGAGGGAACTTTAGATATTGCTCCCTAGATTATGTTCACCCAGTTTCATGCAGATCGCTCAAACTTCCTAGGAAGAGATCGACTTTTCAAAAAATTCAAAATGGTGGAAAATCTGTATAACCGGAAGTTAGGGGTTCTTGAAGGCAAATTTGCAGAGATGGGGACTCGAGTCATTGTGACTTGGACTCGAGTCGACTCGAGTCACTGTTTTGATGACTTGTGACTTGACAAAAAATAAAAAACTTGAGACTTGACTTGGACTTGGAAGTTAAAGACTCGGGACTTGACTTGACTTGAGACACGATGACTTGAATGACTTGAGTGTTATTCACATCATGTTTTCGGTTAGAATATAAAATTAATAAATTAATTTAAAAAATAATGTTGATTACCCGGTAGGAGCGCAGGCTGAGAATGGCGTTGTCATGATTGGATCACTACCCTGTCAATCAGTCATGCCCTCTCTATGTACCTTACGTGTTTATTGGAGAAACAGGCCCTCTTATATCAGATAGGCATCAACATGTCAGCGGGAGGGGTACCAAGAGTCATTGTCTTCGGCTTTCGGAATTACCATTATTACGGCAAAAGACGAACAGCACAGTGCAAGACATGCGGCATAAACATCTCGGACAGCCAGGTGACAACTTCAAACTTTGTTCGCCATTTGAAGTAAACATTGCAGCGATGAAGTCAATGTTTACTGACAGTTACTTATATCTTGTCTTTTCACTTTATTAAGATCAGATTCTGCAGGTAAAATTACAATAATATGGAGACTTGACTTGACTTGACTTGACATAACCTATGACTTGACTTGACTTGCCCAAGAAAAATGACTTGGGACTTACTTGAGACTTGAAGGTTAAGACTTGAGACTTACTTGAGACTTGCACATGTGTGACTTGGTCCCATCTCTGCAAATGTGTTCCTCGTGAGGAGAGGCATCTCTGTGCAAAGTTTCATGTCTCTACGACATACGGGGCATGAGATATGCCCATTCAAAGTTTGACATTTCAATCGGTTGCCATAGCGCCCCCCTTCGGCCAATTGATGTAATATTGCTTCATTGGCATCCTCCCATGACCCTCTACCACTGTGCCAAATTTCACATGGATTGACCAAGTCAGTGAGGAGAAAAACGTGGGCCAGACACACACAGACAGAGTTTTTATCATTATATAGTAAGATTACGTGTTCTTTGAAAACATTATTCAGTGAATAATTCAACTTTTTGTACACTTGAATTTCAATAGATTGATTAGATGTCCTATATTATTTGGTCATACTTACTTCAAACTAAGGATTGTGATTGAGAGCAGCAAATATTGATGAATAAAATAATGATTTTTTGAGATTCTAAACATTTAAAATAATTGAAAATGTGCTCTTAAATATTTGTATCACTGCTGTGTATGTTTGATGGACAAAATAAAAGAAACATACTTGCGGGTTCAACTCTGGGGTCATTTCTGAAGATTTGATGTTTGATTGGATCATAGAATTATGAAAGGTTCCTGTTGTTTTCCACCAACTTTTATCACCTTTATGTCAATTGAGGCGATGGAGAGTCGAGGTTTCGTGTACAACTTCAACAAGGTGCAGGGAAAATCCTTCACCTGGCTCAGGATGGTCACAAGCCAAAACATGCTGGTCTCACAGTTGGGTTATTTTTTTTTTTACCACAAGTGTTTCTGGAGTTTTCACTCCTTCAGATCAAGGCAAGGAGCCTCGTGCCAAACTTTCATCCTGCAGTGTAAAACCCAACATTTTCCCAAATGTTCAGACTTGCTAATCGTGGCAGGTTGATATGTGTCTGTGTTTCACATTTCTTTAATACAGCCATTTCAGTTTTATTCCGTTGATATTACATGTCTAATGCTTGCATATACTTCCACAGTAATGGCACACCCCTGCTGTTCTCTAAATATCCCCCCGAATTTAAAACCCAGAGAAATAATTACATGGTCACTGGCTGTGATTTCTAATACCAGTCTTTTTCAGGGAATCCAGCCATATTCATTTCCACTCCCTGAGGCATGCCAAAACAACTTAATTTGAAACATTTGATACAATACTCCATCTCGAGAGCCAATAACTCTGCTATGTATATAGACTATATTTGCTGCCAATATGTGCTTCATTAACCTGTTAAAACTTTGGGAAATGCTGAGCGGTCCTGGGAACATTTAAACAAACTTCCACTCCAGTGGAAATTACATTTTCATATTTCCAATACTGTAAAGTTATTTGTGCTGCTGGAGCCTCAGCTCCACTTCTGTCAGACAGGAACGGTTGAAAACAGAGGGAATATGCAGAAAACAAATCCTCTGTTTACTATAGACAAACATATGCACCTGTGTATTTGCTTTCTACATAAAGGGTTTAATGCAAAACAAAAACGCTGAGAAGTGAACATTAAGTATTTGTCGATTTATCGCTTGGTTTGTTTATTTAGCGACATTGAAGAAAACTACAGTGAGCAATGAATACTGATCTCCTTGTCAGTGTTTTTCCTCTAATCTGTCATGACAGGCTGAATGATCAATGCTGAGCCAGTGTTGTTGTTTTAAAACTAAAATGGAAACTGATTAAAACTCATTTCCAGGCTCACTTTTTCTGCTTGGCTCTTCCTATTATGCACAGTGTTTTTTTTATTTACCCAACTTGAAGCCAATACAATTGGGTGTTACATTTATGAAAAGCTGTGAGAAAAAAAAATCACTGATACGTGAATGGTGTAGCACCATCTGCTCTGCCCGAACGCCAGAATTAATGTTGGCATGTGTAACCTGTGGACCACTGGTGAGTCAAAATCCCTCTACTATCCTGCATTTGTATAGCTCACAGCGTTTTCATTCACATGTGAAAGCCTCCCCTGGACCAGGGGCTGGGGGTCAAGTGCCAAGGCTCTCAGGCAGGCAGAACTGCCGGAAATTGAAACTCCATGACAATTCCAGGCAGGTCCCAGTAGTTTTCTGTGTATCCTTGTAAATTGACAATCATCATATTGTGCACATTTGCCTGCAATTACAACAACTACAATATTGAAAACAAAAATGCAACTTGAAGGAGAATCTCTATTATATTTTAGTCATTTTCAAAATGGAGACTTTTCACACATATGGTTTCAAGTTAAAATTATAGCAATAAACAGTAACACCGTAATAACGTGAAAACACAATATTTTCTGAGACGGTTATCGTACCATGAAAATCTCGTACCGTTGCAACCCTCCCAAAATCACACTTTTCATGCGTTAATTGCACCCTTCTGCAAACCACTGATATGTTAAATTTGTAAGTTTCATAAGTTTAATTTCTATGTTTGATATGTAGCAGATATGTTTAAGCTTTACATTTCAATTTTTGGTTTTATGTTGTGACATCACTGTGGTTAACATGTAGTAAGGTTTAGGCACAAGAATCACTAGGTTAGGGTTGGGGAAAGATCATGTTTTCCCTTAATATACCCTATTTTATTGGCACAAACATGGCTGGAATTGTTTCTATGTCTGGTTGAAAAACACCCAGTTTAATTGCTGCAAATATGGCTGGAAATGTCCATACGTCTGAACAAAAAATACCCAGCTGGGTGCCCAAAAACACGGCTGGAAATGTCCATACGTCTGAACAAAAAATACCCAGCTGGGTGCCCAAAAACACGGCTGGAAATGTCCCGATGTCTGTTTAAAAATACCTGGTTTTGTCACCGCAAACGCAGCTGTAATTGTCCTGACGGCTCATTAAAAAATATCCAGTTTGGTAGCCAGAAACATAGCTGGAGATGTCCTGAAGTCTCATCAACATTTTTTTTCACTACAAACTTCTTAAATACTTGTTTTTTGAGACACAAACACAGCTGAAAATCTCATTAAAAATTCACAGTTTTGTAACCACAAATACGGCTGTAAATGTCCCAACGTCTAGTTAAAAAATACCTGGTTTGGTTTCCACCAACAAGGCTGGAAACATCGCGATGTTTGGCTAAAAATACTCACTTTTGTTATTTGTTGGTCTCGAACAGTGGTCTGCAGCTTGGCAGCCGTCTTGCCTATGTGTCACACCACCCTCCCCTTCATAAGAAACTCATATACATGTAAGCTGAACTACATCATGCATATGAAGCATACACATTATAATAACAATAAAACAAAATAACAATATAACAAGCATAATAACTTTTCTGTGGCTTGCAGAAACGTACAGTGCCAACATTTCATTCTGTCGACGGGGCTGATCTGACAGTGGGTGGCTTGTTGTCACCAGATGCCATTTTAATAGTCCAGCCTTGATAAGTAAATGCTGGAGGCAATAAAGAGCAGGCCAAAGCTGAGATGGCTCCTGAAGGCCTGTGGCCAACTCAGCGAGTACTGACACACAGCCAAGACAGGTGAGAGCCACACGTCCAAGCAGACAGATATCCAGCTAGCTTCTAGCTTCCATAGAGCAGCGAGATATTAGACCTGAGCTGAGGATGAATTTACTGAAACGACCTAGAAAGATCATGGGCTGAGTTATTTGCAGAGGGCTGGTAGGTGACGGAGTAACATTTGGAGCAGGGAGAGGACTGTAGTGGTATTTCAGATTTAAAGTCCACTCTGTAAAGTATTAGGGATTAGCTTCATGGACATGAGGTGTAGAGGCTGAACTAGAGTCAATGAAGACATGCATGTGAGACAGACACAGACATGGATTGTATCACCTACGTTGTTCTGGTGTAAGGTGTGGTAGAGCCTGTCCTCGTACCAGCCGGCATGTGGTGCCGTCGCCACCACAGACTCCGCAGTTATCCTCCCTGGCACCACTGGCGAGCTGGCGATCACAGCCCACCTCCTGCACACACATGACAAATAAACACTCAGAGAAAGATACAGGGCTGACCAGTAGATGAAGGGACAGGAAGACAAGAGAACACTATACAGAGTAAGGCTGGTATAACGTATTGCAGTCGAGCCTCAAAGCGATGAAAGGTCATTCAATAACAAATTGATTAGTCGGCACAAAACAGCAATTTTAATAAACAACAAGTAATTTCAAGTCATTTATGAAATAAAAATGTCAAATATTAGTTCCAGCTTCTCCCTATTAGGATTCACAGCATTCCACCTCTATCATATCTTTGCAAACCAAATTAAATTGGGGATACAAGCCACATAGGCAGCGTGGCTCAAGGGAAGGAAAAGTCAGTCAGTTTATTTTCCATAACCGCTTATCATGTTAGGAGTCCTGGGGGGGCTGGAGCCTATCCCAGCTGACATTGGGTGAGTCAGGGTGGGTTGGGCTGACACATAGAGACAGACAACCATTCACACTCACATTCACACCTACGGACAATTTAGAGTCACCAGTTAACCTGCATGTCTTTGGACTGTGGGAGGAAGCTGGAGCACCTGGAGGAAACGCACGCTGACACAAGGAGAACATGCATACTCCACACGGAAGGGCTCCTCCAACCCTGGGTTTGAAACAGGAACCCTCTTAATGTGAGGCGACAATGCTAACCACTGCACCACTGCGCTGCCAAAGTCAGTCAGGTAGTTCGTTGGCCGGTCCACCATGATAATCAAGAGTGAGGCTTCCATCAAATACTTTATTACTAAATACCTTCAAAACTAATGATATTCCCGTTAGCCTCTTCTGTACTTTGTGTTTTACCTTGCACAGCAGCTGGATTCAAGTGACATCAGAAGATGAATTATGGGATCACAAGATCGTACAAAAATTCATCTTGTTAGGCTTCAAGTAATGCATTTCTTTCTGAACTAGGGATGAGACATAATTAGATTAAATAGATTTTATTCAAAACCAGTGCCACTGTTGATTCTGTTTATTGGCCCGATCCATTCCCTCATTGATACTGATGAATTTTCTGTGTGGGAAGAAAGTTGGCCTCCACGGGTTTTCAGCTTCAACACAACTGTTTTATTGCCTCTGAGTTTGAACACAGTGTAGAAACAGAGTATAATGTTATTGTTATGGAGCAGTGATCCCCTACTGGTGAGTCGTAAGTCCATTCTGAATGTGACTCCATTTACAAGGTGACTTGCAAATGTGTTAAGTTTGTAAAAACATACTTTATTTTGAAGTACAGTGAATCTCTGGCACAGGCTTTTATCTTAAAGTGCCATTTCCTGCTGTAGAGTGAGTGGCTGATGGACAGCTACATGTCAGAGACAGAAAACTAGCTCGACAACATGGCCAAATGCAAGTATGATGCTGAATATATTAAACTGTGTGGACCTTGAACTAATGACTTAGGTGAAATCTGGACCCTGTGGCTGGACCAGCTGGGAACTGTCATTGAGGAAACCTACCCTCAGTAACCAACATGATGCTCGGTTGGGAAGCAGCTGAGCGTAGAGAGATGTTTCAGCACATTGTTGGTGTGTCCAGGCTGACTTGAAATGATCATTGTACAGACACTGCAAGAGCAGCACTGTTGTCATCTTTCTCTATGAAGTAAAGCCACGCTTTGGGCCGTTTCTCTTGTTGCAAGCTTCCAGCAGCATACAAGGATGAGTTTGATGCCATTGTTCTGTAACTGTCAGAAAAACATGTCAGCACTAATAAAATGAACTGATGAACTCAGATGCATACGAGTCCAATGGATAGGACAGTTTTGAACTGGCTCTTGACAAGAACAAGGTTCTTAGTCCCGTGAGGAGCTACTGGCATCTACGAGCATGGTCTACGTGAGTGTGACAATACAGAGAGGTGACTGTTTAAAACCAGGTCAGCCCTATGTTCCCACAGCCCAATGTTCCCACATTTCTAAGATTTTTCTTAAAATGAGGCCCTATGTTCCCACATTTCTAAGATTTTTCTTAAAATGAGGCCCTATGTTCCCATAGTTCCCACATTTCTAAGTTTTTTTTCTTAAAATGAGGCCCTATGTTCCCATAGTTCCCACATTTCTAAGTTTTTTTTCTTAAAATGAGGCCCTATGTTCCCACAGTTCCCACATTTCTAAGATTTTTCTCAAAATTAAACCCTATGTTCCAACATTTCTAAGATTTTTCTCAAAATTAAACCCTATGTTCCAACATTTCTAAGATTTTTCTTAAAATGAGGCCCTATGTTCCCACATTTCTAGGACATTTTCAAAATTAGGTCTTGTGTTCCTACATTTCCCTTCAATTTAAGCCTTATCCTCCTACAAGATCTTTTGGAAACACTTTATAGTAAATGAACGGATGAGTAATTTTATTTCGATCAGCAGCAAGACAGTAGCGCAGTAGACTTGATGACACTAACAGACTGACACAGAGGAGTTTTCAAATGGGCATCCTTCTTCCTTAACGTTTCCTCCATGAGCCTATGACGCCTCCAGAGGGCTGGAAAGTGACTCCAGGCATCCCAGGAGCACCCCCTCTCTATGCCAACCCGGCTTTCCAGAGGTATTGATGCACTGCAAACTATGGTTTGCGTCCAGTTGCTGCGCTTCATTTGACTGATCTGACCGGAAGCTAGTCAGTGCGAGGCCTCTGTGCTAGAGCTAGATAGAGCTGTGGGAACATAGAGCTGTGGGAACATAGGGATGTGGGAACATAGAGCTGTGGGAACATAGGCACGCTCCCATTTAAAACAACAATGATCTGATTGGTTGAACTTAGCTCATGATAGATGGTGATAGACAGATGGTTTATCCAATCCCTGTCCAGTGTTTTCTGAAATGTGCCTGCCCCTTTCCAGTTTCCATTAAGGGCTTATCAGATGGTTTCTATTTGACAAACCTTCTGGTGCATCAGGCTACTTTATGTTCAGTGCTAATAAGCAAAAAATTAGCATGTTAGCATGCTGACCTGCTAAACTAAGACGGTAAACTTTGTAAAGGGAAGCTGAAATTCATTACGTCCAGTGTGAACAGCTCTATAGGTCAACAAGGGCGGCAAAAGGAAAAGGGCAGAGCTGCACAGAAAACCTGAAAAAGCTGCTAGCATGGTTGTAAAGTTTCTCACATTTTACAGACTAAATGATTAACTAGTTTGTTGAATAAAAAAATCTATACATTACTTAAAACTGGAAATAAGTAGTTGTTGCAGCTGCAACAGACACAAACTGTGGAGGCTTTAAATTGTATGAACATGAGTGTATCTGCACATACTATGTTGAGGACTGCTGGCCTATTCAAGCTGTTGCCCTCCCTGTAATCTTTCTCCCACTGCATGCTTTCTCTTTAAATTCAGCTAGAATAACATGAATAAAAAACACAAACAGCAAAAAAAAAAAGAAGCATCCATAATCAGTTCCATCTCAATATTTCATTTCAGGTCACAGGATGCTCGTGTGCAGTCTCGAGCAATACAAATGCATGACAAATTAAGAAGGATTTCAACATTACTGTGCAGGCAGTGTTTCCAAAATCCCCATGAGGTGCAATAGGTAGAGAGGTAGCAGCATATTTAAATACGGCTTCCTGGGTTTCAAAAACAACTGCATGGTTTTAAATTTATGATTAAATAATTAGAAAAAAGGGTTTTTGTGGAGAGCAAAGAATGTTCGTCCCTGACTACAGCCTGCACAAACCAACAATGATGGCACGTAAAAGATAATAATGACATGTCTAAATGGTAAAGTGAATTTTTTTGGTAAGCTATGGCATCCACAGACATATTAATAAGACCGTTTTTATGGTGTTGTATTTCAAGCTGTCAGTGCTCTACTCACTCTTTTGCTGCCTTCCCTGCTGCTTCTGCTGCGCCTCACCTTCATCTTAGCACCCACCTGTAGGCTCCGACTCTACGCCCCCGTACAGGGCGGAAGACATTATCATAACCCTTCACTTCCTGCTGAGCTTGATGCTATCTTGTGGGTAATGACTAAGCCCCCAATCGTCTACATATTCTACATTTCCATAATGATGAATTTCACATGAGTTGGCTAACTGAACTTCTATTTACATTGTTCTGACATGCAACTTCCTGTGATGAGTGAATACTGACAGTTCTCTTAAAAGTAAAGGCCACAGTTGATAAAGTGCTGTCCTTGTGCCAGTATACAAACACGGGAGGGGAATCCATTAACTGACCGAAGTATGTCGAACTACGCTACAATAGGTGGAGATATGCCCCCTTTCAGCTTATTAGTGTTGGACCTTTTTCCTGTTGACCTATTACGTCACAGACCAAACAAACGACAAACAAGTTCGCTACAGTTAGCGAGCAGCTAACTGGTACCATGGTGGACAACTTTACAGCTTTACAGCTCTGTGGAGCATGCTCAGAGCACCTTGGTCAGTTTGGGTCTGATTGACTGTATACATGCAGGAGGAATTTCACTCCCAATCAGATTATGTGGGTGTGTAAAGCCTAGTTCACATTACACGATTTTCACCGCGATTTTGACATCACAGAGGATCTTGAGAGCCACCTTGGGTCGGAGGTGAGTCGGCAGATAGTCTGCCACGACGACTCCTCATGTGTGAACGACGAGCAAGTCGCATCCTCGTCTGAGACTGGGACTGGATATATGGCATGCTAGAAAACTGGAGAAGTCTGACACGACTGACAAAGAGCATCAGCCAATGAGAGGCGGGATACGTCCCATGTCAGCACGCAGGAGGACGGATGAAATGTGAGGAGGACAAGCCGCAGGGTTGCCAGGTCCGCTTATTAGCCACGACTTTGGGCTTGTTTCTAAAGTGGAGTTGCTTATTTGGGCTTGCTCTCTAAACATCACCTTTCTCTATATATATCCATCTAGTAAGTTATTTAAACGCATGATAGTCGCTTCTTTTGGGCTTGTTTCCATAGCCCTGGTTGCTTGTTTCTCTCCCAAGATCTGGCAACACTGAGCCGGCAAGCAACAACAACAATGGCGGTGTCCACAGGATCACGGGGAGCGTGTTGTGTTTGGACCCAGGCCCTGGAGGCAGATCTGATTCAACACTGGGAAGAATATCCATGCCTTTACGATGTGTCGTCTCCAAGTTTGGTGATGTCATCGCATTATCTGGGGCTCTGTCGGCGAGAGCTCGGTGGAGAAATCTTGTGGCGTGACTGTGCACACAGGTCATAACGCAGTTGGCGAGACTCCCGCTGACAGAAACACGTCGCCAGGTATGAACACTCAAAAGATTACGATAGTCTCCGCGACGCAAAATCAGGGTGAAAATCGTGTAATGTGAACTAGGCTTTAGTCCGACTTTGAGAAATTGGATTTAGTACGAATTTTAGTAAGAGTAAAATGTTTACATCCATCCATCCATGTTCATCCGCTTACCCGATATGGTATGCTTCCATGATATGATACAGGACTATACAACAAAGTATTTAAATTTGGCCCCACTTTGAAGACCTGATAACTGAACAGTTTGAAAGGAGCCACTCTGCAATACGAGTTACTTTTGATACTTAAAGTACTGATGATACTTTTGTACTTTTACTTAAGTAACATTTGAATTCAGAGTCTTAATTGTAATGGAGTACTTTTAGACCATGGTATTTCTACTTTCACTCATGGATCTGAATATGTCTTGCACTACTGTACTCAAATACCCTGTGACATCACCATTGTGTGTGGTTACACATGCAACAAAATGACAGCAAAACACTGCTTTTCTACCTACTGTAAAGTAACTCCTTAAAATGTTTTATTGTTTTACAGTATCTGCACATCTGACATAGACACATTGTCCAATATGGACATAGTATCTCAGGTATCCTGGGCTGAATGATGACACTATATGAAACATTAAAAGTTTCTTCTCAATATTGTCTCTTCTAAATGAAGTGGGGATGACTGAATCAATATTACTCCAGACAAAGTGATATTTGATTCCAATTTAGGTGAAAATAACAGTGAAAATCAATACCCTTCCTCTTTTGTTCATCTCTTATTCATAAAGAAAATAGGTTTTTTCCACCCTGAAATATTATGTTACATAATGTGTAATCGTATAACTTCAATACTACTTACTTTGTACTGTGCACTTCTGTTGGAAAGCTGTGTGACAGAACTCAAACTGCTCGGGGCGCCAAAGATCATGATTTGGCCTAAGATACCTGGTTTCGTTGGGCACAGTCCCAGCAGGAAAAGCAGCAGTGTCTCATTTAAAAACACCTGCCTTTCATGGCGCTATCCCCGCTAATAAGTTGCTACAAAACACCCACATCCGGAGCTTAAAAACCCGATGGAAACACAATCGTGTTGCTGTTGGCGTCGCACAGTAGCCAGTAATCTGCAGCTCTGTCGCTGTCTTGCCTTGGACGCCATCCAGCATACCCTCCACCTCAAGACGACAATGTGAGCTCCATTTTAAATATCACTTTAGAAACATTGATATGATGTGTATAAAGTAAAATATAACGTACTTGTGGTTTGCAGACACGCCAGCGTTTTCTTCTGGACTGTTTTTGGTTCAGGGTAAAAAAAAGCGCAGCCAGCGTAATGGCGGATCATCTTTCCGGCAGTATTGCAGGATCTGTGTGTAAAAAGGGTCTATGCAGACACAAGCTAATGTAGATATGCTGAGGCTTGTCATGCTGGGTTACTGTGACAGGCTGACAAACCAAAGTGACACATACACACATGGACAGACAGCATGACACAGCACCGCTCCACTTTACTCCCAGGAATTGTATTATTTTCTCTTCTCCTTGTATACAGCTGGATATCATGCTGCTCTGTGCTGTATTATTAATCCATATACATGCACCAGAGGAGGGATTGGCCTCATTCCGTCACTGACAAACTTTCTGCTACACCACAGCGACCCAGCACCCCTTCCTGCGCTTCTGCCTTCATCACCAGGTGATGCTGTTTCATCCCTGCCATGCCCAGTGCCCTCTCTGCATGCCAGGACCGTCAGCAGCTGCTGTTTGAGCACACATCCATCATCTATCTCCCTTTACTGCCGACAAACGCCTGCATGTGTGTGGCCTGATTGTTGTTGTTGTTTTCAGTTTAATGAAGCAGCCTGAGTAAACCGAGTCTCTCCAGAGATTGTAATTTATTGGATTTTTACAGGCAAATTCACGTCATTCAAGTTCACCTCGTGGGCTGAGTGCTAACCAAACAGCACCAAACTGAAGAGGAGGGGGGTAACTTTTTCTAACCTGAAGGAAATGAGCTCCATTTGTGAGTTTTTGTTTTCTACCTGGGTTCTTGCCAAACAGCAAACAGCTTCCCAACACTGCAGTCTCCTAATACTGAGGCCCTGTCCACACTAATGTTGATAAATTTGAAAATAGGTCTATCCAGTGCCTGCTGCTTCAGCCTTCCTCCCACACAGTTTATACCCCTTCAGGGAACACAGAGCTTTATACTTCACTGTTTGGACAGAAAACTCATCTTTTTAAGAGAACTGTGTGATGCATGGCAGTCTGTCATATCCAACTCTCTCTCAGTTTGTTTTTCAGTATATTTGCACAAAACCATATTTTTGTCACTGACACGTTTATGTTTGTGAAAATGTCCTTGATTGACTGAAAGTTCAATACTGACAGAAAACATCAGCAAATGATTAAATCCCAACACAACTGCCAGAGTAAATGCTGGCATTGTACGCTTCTGCACAAATACATTTGCAGGTTAATATGTAGCGGATACACCATTTTTCAACAATGCTGTGGTTAAGGTGTGGTTAGGTTTAGGCACAAAAACCATTTGGTTATGGTTAGGAAAAGTTCATAAATCTTAAAATATCTGGTTTTGGTGGCACAATCCCAGCAGGAAACACAGCAATCTCTCAGTAAAAGCAAACAAACAAACAAAAAAATGCTTTTTGTGGCATTGTCATGGCAGGAAATGGAGTGATGTCCTGTCTGTGAAGATTCTGAGTCATCCAGGTCATGGATAGGTGAGTGCTATATCGTAGGCAACTGGACTTGTCTGAGTTTCTTGAAGACGTTATGCCTCTCATCCAAGAGGCGTCTTCAGACAGTGGTGTCTTGTTAAACCACTTTTTGCTGCACTATTCCAGCAGGAAACGCAGCGAAGTCAGGGTATAAAACATCCACTTCTCTAGGCATTATTCCAGCAGGAAACACAGCGATGTCTCGGTAAATAACAACCTCCTTCCGTTGCATTATTCCAGTAGGAAATGCAGTGATGTCTTATTAAAAAGCAACTGCTTTTTGTGGCCCTATCCCGGTGGGAAATGCAGCAAAGTCAGGGTAAAAACAACCACTTTTGTAGGCATTATTCCAGCAGGAAACTCGGTGATGTCAAGGCAAATAACAACCTCCTTCCGTCGTATAACCCGTCAGGAAATGCAGTGATGTCTCAGTAAAAAACATCTGCTTTTTGTTACATTATTCTGTAAAGAATATGCAGTGATGTCTCTGACGTGAAAACAGCAACGGATCACTAAAACACACCCACGCCTTTGGTGGCTAAAACGCCACTGGAAGACTCAGCGATGACTTACTAAAAACAACCAGTTTTGTTGGTTTCAAACTAGGGATGTCACGATCACTTGATTTCACTATTAACCGCAATTTTAAACACCACGGTTAATTATTCGTAAAGATTCCTCAACACCGTCACTCTCCAACGATTATGCCGTGACGTGGAACCATATACAGTAGGTCAGCGCAACTTGCACAGAACGAAAACAAAGTTACACAAGCGGTGTCTCCAAATGATGAAGTATGGATGAAGAAGACTTATTCCCCCCCAAAAAACGGATAAAGTCAGCCGTGTGGGATCATTTTGGCTATCGCAAAATGACCAAGGGGTCATTGTTGACGACGGCTTTCCAGTTTGTAAAACATGCCGCAAAAAAGTCGCGGCCAAAGGATCAAACACGAGCAACATGATACAACACCTGCGGGACAACCACCCGGCTTTACATTCGCAAGTAAAGGTAAATGCACAATAACTGGGTTAAAATACGTCATTCTCAATTTATCTAATGTAACACTGAATTAAAAAATTATATGTTAGCATGTCATTTGCAATTAATGGCGTAGTGGTATGATACAAGCTGGGCTTACAGTGCAACGTGACAAGCTAAGGCTCGTCTCAATGGATAATTTTGCAGTTTGTGTGCACACAGCGTGAGGTTGTAATGGTTTTGGGTCCGTGTAGCTCTTTGGAGTGAGACAACAGGCAGAAACTCACGTCCACACGAGTGCGGGATTTCACAAATGCTCGTCGTTTATTTTTTACATCAACTTAAAAACACTTTACCAAGCCCGGTTGTACGGCTACTATATTTTCATACATGAACAAAATAGTCGCCACACGTACTTATAACCATCACTTTTGTGTTGAGAGATAAAAGAAAAAGCAGGAGCACATGGAAATAAATGAAACTTAAAGATCTATCAGGAGTGTTCATGTGATTTTACACATTTATAGTGTGAAATTAATTAATTAGAAATGTTGATATTAGGGATAGCATGGTATCAAAATTTCACTGTGATTATCGTTGCCAAAAGACCTCATGATAACAATACTATCTCAGTATCTATGGAAATTTGAAAATACTAATAATGCTATCATTCAAATTCATATTTTAATTTATTAGTTGTGCGTTTTGTCTCTTTTTTGCTAAATGAATTTCAATCCAATTACGAGTGTAAGCAGGCAGAGAAGGTGACGAAACAAGAAGGGAAAGAAAGAAATGATTTAAGAGGTGCTGTAATATATACACAATATCATCATGTGTATGATTAATATATCAATACTATCTTTTTAAAATATCACGGTTGTCATCAACACCACTCTATCACAGCAAACCTTGTTGATATGATACATATGAAACGTCCAAATGTAATGTTTCCATGGTTTACTGAAATGTACAATGCCAACATTTTCTTCTGTTGACTGTAAATTTTAACAAAATCCATTCACACGTCCCGCTGAGAGGTTTGCTCTGTTGTCATGGAGATAGCTCAGTGCTCAGTTGTCACCACACTGATATAATAACAGGTTTTGTATATGGGAGGAGATGCTAACCCACGCACGCCTTTCTTCAAAGATGGTCTCCAGTGGCAGATCTGCTCGATGACCTCTGACCTCCTCCCAGTGGATGCTGTGCCTGATTTTGGTCTGGAGTTCACAGACAGCTGATATTGTGTGTTCCTGTTGCCTATTTAGCCTCTTCTCCAGGGTGCATGTTGTTTTACTGTTGTTTCCCCCACAGCTGTTTCAAGTGATGTCATAATGAAGTCATACACCACCCCAGTCTTCCTCTCAGGGGGTCTTATCTTGAGGGCGTACCAGCAGAGCAGTGTTAATTTTGGCACCTGAGTTCTTCCATGACAAATTAGCAATCTCAGACATCTCCACCAATTTTGATACAGGCCGTCAGAAACCCTTCCAAGTCAAACCCTACTTGTTTTTTCCAAAATATTTGCCTTTATTGGACAGAGTGAAGTGGAGAGCAGGGGTGTGACGGTCCACAGGAATCATGGTTTGGTGCAAAACAGCAGAAAAAAACAAAATGCATTGGGATATGTTTCTTTAATTTTGAACAGACAGCAGAGCTTATGCCTCTGTTTTTGTTTTTGTGTCTCGGGCACTTTGGGCCTAGAAAAGCATTTCACAAACAAAATGTATTATTATTCATTATTGTTAAGGACTCAGTTATGTCTGTTGTTTCTTAGGAGCAGTAAGAACTTCATTTGAAAATCATTTTCTGCTCCTTCAAGGTGCACCTTTTCCATTATTCAAACTAAATATTAGAAATTATTCCACCTTAGGCACCCCATGGCGTTTCCTGGAAGCAGAGTAATATCAATGACAATAACTTATCCTGTTCGGCATTCAAAATAGGACTGGGAGATGGGAGACTCTCTGTTGGTATTGTACTTTTTAGTGTGCAGCTGAGAAAATCCAAGAAATAAATCAGGCTGTAAGTGACTGAGCTCGGGGTGTATTTATGAGGATTAGGAGCATGTAATGCTGTGTAGATTCACTGGTGCGTGCCATAATGCTACAGAATGTCAGATCACTGCATCTAAGAAAAGTTAATATTGGGAAAACTTAAACAACTTTTCGTCCGACTTCAACTAACAGACTTTTACACGGATCAAAGGGAAGGGATGTTTAATTATTCCAAAAAAAACAAAAAAAAAAACAGCATTAAAAATCCCTACAAATACAGACTGATAATCAGAGTGAGCTGCCATTTTGTTTCACTTCTTTCATTCAGCCATTGACTTTATGTTATCTGATTTTTTGTTGGCAGTTGGCAGGGGGATTATTTTGTTTCGATTTGTCCTAATCAATAGCGAGTGTTGGATCCATTCCACCGTGGTCATTAGTCATTTGACAGAGAATCTGCATTATAAGTTGTTAAGAAAACTCCCTTTTTGAAGTTCATATTTTTCATGAATCCAGTTCTTAATCCAGCACATTCTCATTCCCAACACGTCAAATACTGACACTTCTACCACGTCAATGTAGGGCAACTAGTATTACCCCTTTTCGACAGTCATGAGCTGGCTTGGTTTGGTTTGGTTTGGTTTGGTTTGGTTTGGGCCATCAGACTAGCACAGCAGGATTTGCATTTCCATTACAACAGTGCTACCTTCTTGAAGGTGTGTCTTTAACTGATGACAGCTTGTGTTGAGTGATGATGTTTAAAAGCAGCGGGCTGATCCATGGCTAAAGTCTCGTATTATTTTTGCTGCATGTGTTTTTCCACAGCAGGGCAGGTAAAAGGAGTTTACCTCTCTTCACAATAAAACCGTTATTTTGTTATGTAAAAATTTTTATTGTGATGCTGCAAAATAAGGAAATGTTGAGTTTTCGAGCAGCAACTTCACACAAATTATTGAAAGAAAAGTCAGAATGCAGGAGAGAAACTAAACTCCAAACTACAGAGATTCAGTCTGAAGTGACAGAAGTACCGAGAGCTGAACACACAGAGACTTATAACTTTCTCCCTGGTCTCCTGCAGACAGAGCTGAGGAGAGTCTAACAACACGCGTCTTGTTTGAGGGGGAGAAGTGAAGTCCGTGCGGGTTTGCTGCGGTCAGCGAGACGTCACCGCGAGCCCCTTGAGGGCGGGTGGCCTGGCTTTTGGACCTACCCTGGAGGAGATCCATCTCTGGCACAGCTCGGTGTGGCACAGTGCGTCTAAACTGATAATGGAAACACAAATCGCTGCGACACGGCTTAACTCTGCGTGGCCAAAAGTGGCAGTGGAAAGGGCGCATATAATGTTTTAAGTATCCCTCCAGCCTCCATTTTGGACATTCAGGGATGGTGTGTCAATTTACGCTAGTTACATGCAATGTGTCTTTTCAAAATCAACTTACGCTGTCACATGAGATGTATAGTTTCTGCTTGTTAAAAGCAAAAAGTTTCTTTTCAAAATAATCCTAGAATGTCGGTAGAGAAATGAAGTTTTAAAGCTTACCTTAGATTTGGGCAACAAAAGCACGTGATTAGGTTTCAAATAACATTCTATGCACACCTTGGTATTAGAGTATCTTAAATGACTTCTAGTTTCAAACGGGAAACAAAAAGCAGTCTTATGGGTGAAAATTCAGTTTGTTGATCCCCCCACCCTTTGGACTTTCTTGCTCTTTACATTGCGGTAGTTGCTAAAAGTGTCATAAAGAGCTGCTGCCTGGTGTGTCTCATACCGCCACTAAGGGGAACTTTGGTGCATCATTATTTGACACCGAGGAGCACCGACCAAGAGTCAGTATTTGACAAGTTGGGAGTGAGACAGGTATCCTCACTCCTTGCTCCTAAGAGCTGAAATAAGAGCTTTGGGACGGCCTTCAAGATGGAGCACCAGTTCAAGTGAGGATAGAGGAGAAAGGGAATATCACGCAAGAGACCTGGGACGCACCCAGGGTTGCTTAATCCCACCTAAAAAGCTCTGATTGGTCAGTTTTTTCTTCAACTGGTGGAAATAGTTGTAACCTGGGAGAACACTTAATTGATTCACTAAACAAACGTGGGCATTAATCCAAAGGTCTGGAATCACTAAACACTCTGGTATGATCTCCTTACAACGCTGTCTCCACATCTGCAAAATGAAGCAAAGCCGTCAAAGCTATTTGCATACAGTCTATACTATGATTTATTTAAGCAGCCCCATGTGCTTAAAGTATTGCGTCAATGCTTTGCTTGATTCTGGGTTTGTTGCCTCGCAGCTCTCTTATTGAACTGAAGTGTACAGTACATGTTTGAGATGCCTTAATGATGCCACCAATTCTCCTGCAGTATCTGCGTCTGATCACCTGTCACAGATGTTTACTCATACATTAGTGGATCATCTCAGAAGGGAACAGTCAAGTCAAACACTCTCCAGCCTTTCAATAAACAAGGCTTCATAGTTAGAGAAAAACTCGACACAGACGCAGAGTGAAACAGACGGTGGTACGTCAGTGGTGGGACATTAGTCTGTGAGATCAGTGAGAACATAGTTTTGGAAATACTGGCCTCAAAACTATAGTAGGATAAAACGGTTGTTGTTTTTTGGCCAGGATATGTTTAATCTAGCTTGGCAGAAAGACTTGAAGCAGGAGGAAACTGTTAGCTCAGCTCAGTCAAGAAGTGGGAAAAAGAGTTAATTGACAAAGTAGTGTTTTTTGTTCTGTTAAGAGTTGGGATTGTGCTCAATAATAAGGGTGACTGTCATTAAACAGATTTAACACCAACTGCTCCTTGAACCACAGTGTCACACTTTGTATTTCTACATGGATTCAATTCAGTGTCATTTTGTTGATGAAAACTATGATGAAAATTTTTCATGAGGTTGCCGCTTGGGTGTGGGTTATAGACCCTTTTAGGGCCGATGTCACAATGACATCAGTTTATTAGCTGTAGGCAAAACCTGCCTCTCCCCCACAGGGCTGTAGGCTCCATAGGAGTGTTAAAATGTGTTTGTCTTGTTGTGTTATTGGGAGCCAGAATAGAAGGAGTCATGGCTCAAAACCAGCCGCCACTGCCCGTCAACAAAAACAAAGACAACTATGGTTAAATGTGATAAAACCAAAGGACTGGACGGAGGCCATCATCAAAAATGCTCACATGTGCAGCGCACACTTCATATCAGGTTAGGGAAAAAGTATTTCCTGTTGTAGGGATGAATAAGGTTATGTGTATTAAGGGTTATCATGTCTACCTCATCAGAAACTGGGGAGGGATTAAGAGGAAGATTGGATTTCTCTGCAACGCTAACCTTTTAGCACATTAGCTAACGTTAGCTTCCATAGCAAAACAAACAAGTGTGGTCCTCCTTTGTAAGATTGGCTTCCTGTGACATCATCCATCCACTGAGTGAGAGCATACGGGTCGGCCAGTCTGGTCCCGTTGGTCAGTGTTTACTTATTCAAGTAACACTGGCGGTCCCGGAGAGTGAGTGACCTGACATGGTGCGTTGATAAATTCAGTCTGACGCTGAACCAACGGTTTAGTTAATCACACATTCAATCCGCCCGGCGCTCTTGCGATCATTCAGCATTTTAGTATTTCTTCTTCTTCTTTTAATGATCTTAGGTTTGTTAGGAGACTCCCGAGGAACGGACATGGAGAGTCAAAGTCATGACAACATGTCTAAGCCATCCTCTGTAACTCAATGCAATCTCTTATTAAGCTGTATTGTGCATGATCAGCCTTTCTGAGAATATTAAGCATGTTCGTGAAGTTTACTTTCCATGCACCAAAACAAACAGATGCTGAAGCCTTTGTGATCTTAAGGAATGAAACAAATACTTTGTGAGCATATGAAAAACTTTGTCAGGAGCTGGCAATGTGGTGAGACAGTATGCAGGACTTCAACTTCTCTCTTAAGTTCTCTATGTTTTTATTTATTCAAAACAGCTACACAAACAATCGCCTTTTGTTTCAGACATACGCCGCTTAATCCTGTCTTACACCTCATAGTTTTTTCATTAGTTTACTTTTAATGCTTCGTGATGGTCTGAATGCTACAACAAAGGTTATCCAGCCTGAGAAAGAACATCTTGCAGACATAAAAGCCTGCACGCACTGCATACACACACACACACACACACACACTGGAGTGTATTACATAAACAGCACAGTTGCATTACAGCTCATTTTGTTAATGGCGTATGACTGGGGTTTGGCACTGTGACCGCAGACACTGATATGTGATGCTGATACTGAGACACTACATGTAAACACTGGATATTTTTACTTCTGGAGCAGAGTCCATCACTGCTCCATTACCCCTCAGCTACTTGACATTATTTGTGTATTTCTTAAACATAATTTACAGCGTTGAGTAAAAAGCCAAGCGGTCTGAGATCTACTTTCCTGTGAATGAAAATGCCTGTGCTATTACAGCCTTGTTTTTCAGAATGACAACTGTAGATGGGGAAAGGTGTAAGCCGCTTACGACTCCTGTATTAAGGTATCATTAGAGGATATTGTGCAATTTCAGATGTCAAACTGTAAAAGCATCTGCCTTTTCTACTGAAGGAGGTGCAGTGTGAGCGGCTGCTATATGATGTACACAGCTGGATTTGCATAAGCAGGGCATGTGGTTAATGGATCTGGTGAGGATGCTATCAACTTGGCTGTTGTTGGGGAAGCAGAAGAGAGATAACCCCTTTCTCTCCCCACAATTCACTCTGTTGTTTACTCCTCTGCTCCCTGTCTCCTCAGAACTTTCTACTTTTTATTCTCACTGTTTTGCCGGAGCTCGTCATTCCCTTTAGGTATTATCCTCAACTTCTTTCATTTCATCACGTCTATTCAAAGCAGCTGAGTTTCCACCAATATTTTTTGGCGTGTTGATAAAAAAAAGAAAAAAAGAAGAGGTTTTCGTAGGCTACATTTTCCTTAATATCAGACAGGAAATGTAACTCTTTGATGTTTTTTTCATCTTATTGGGAGCATCTTTTCTGTTGTGATATTGTACTGGCATTGTGCAGATGAGGGATATTAGTTATGTATTCCAATTAAACTGTAACGATTTATTTTTAAGAAAAAAAAAACACAAAAAGATGTGAAACACAAAAGGCCATCTTATATAGTGTTCACACCAGACCCAATTCAAATTTTTTATGTTGCGTTATTCGCATGAATTTGAACACTACAATATTTTGTATTGACTCGCTTCAAACTTCGTAATTGCCGAATCGATGAGTGACATCTGCCTGTATGATTGGCTATCGTGGCGTGAATTAGTTGCTGAAGTGCAGATATTTTTACTCTCATGAATAAGCATATGACGTAAAATCATGCTGCGCACTTAATTTGCGTATTTTGCTGCATTCATGTCGCATTATTTGCATGAGTTCGAAAGCTACAATATTTTGTGTTGACTTGCTTCACATACGGGACTAACTGGCATTATATGCGTGTGAAATCTAATAGGTCTTCGACGTCTCAATGCTGATTGGCTATCTCGGCGTGAATTGGCCACTGAAGTTCAGACTTTTTTACTCTCATGGAAAAAGCGTATGGTACAAAATCACGCTACTCGCTTCATCCACGTTACTTAATTCTGATATTTCACTTCATTTGTGTCACGCTAATCGCATGAGTTTGAACGCTACAATATTTTGTGTTGACTCGCACCATACGCGTGCGAAATTGCTCAATCAGTGAATGAACTTCCACCGGTACGCCCTCACGCGAATATGTATGATACACAATTGAGCTACTCGTTTCATTTGCATATTTCATGTCATTCTGTCATGCCGCCCGGCTGAATTTCGCATCTAATCGCGTCTTTACATTGACTTCAAATGTAATTCACTTGCGTGAACTGTTTTATTCATGTGTTGTGAACACAACATTGGTCTGGTGCTCAGTTGAGTGCTCATGCTTTTCTGTAGGGGGATGCGGAAAAGAAAGCCAGTGAGACTTTTCCACTGGATTTTGGATTATTACAGAAAATAAACTGTGTGGCAAACGAGGCTATAAAGTTGTGTTCAATTCTTATTCAGCCACAAACAAGTGGGGTATTTACTAACATATGTTATGTCGCAGAATAAAATCTCAAAGTCTTTTCAGCTTGTGTTAACCACAAACCTTATTTCAGGCATCTAACCAAAAAAAAAAAACATTGACTTTGAGATGAAGGAACTGGGAGTGGTAAAATTTGAACTCATTACTTTAATGTTTTGTGATGTAAATGTTTTGCCTTTTATGTTATTGTCTGTTGGCTTTAATGACAGACAGCCGCTTTAGCATGCACAAACATAGTGCCCACATACATAGGCGACCTGGAGGGAGATCAAAGGGTGGGCCCAGCATTTCCGCAGCAGTGCTGTTGGGTCTGGAGGGTGTTACTAGCGATAATTGCCAAATGACTGGTGCCAAAGATGCTCTATACCAGTTTATCAAAGGTCTCCGCTAGCTAGCCTTAGCTCCCACCAGACACAATTGGTGTACAGTAAACCGACGAGTGGCAAGATTACCTTACAGAGCAACAAGTGTAACTGGTCAAAAATGTTCTTGCCGATTATCCAAATAACTGATTAACTGTTAACCAATGACATCCCTAGTGCAGATACATGTAGTGCCGTTGTATGCTATGAAAGTGAGTCGTCACGAGTAGCAAATAAGATGACTGTATGATCAGTGTCCATGTTAAAATGTTTCCCTATTCCATTTTCCATGATACAAATGCAGTCACAGCTGGTGATAGATCTGTTTTTGCTGGATAAACAACACTTAACCAGCGGCAAAGTGTGTTTTTAACTGTCAGTTAGAAAAATGTTTGTTGACCATAACCTCCCACGAGTGTTAGACCAACTGTGTAAAGGTCAGGGTAATGTGGCTATTAGCTGAAGTACTAAAAAACTGCCAGGTGAGATTTATTATTGTCCAAACTGACATTAAAAAACATAATAAAAAACAACAAGCTGTCCAAAACTCATCAACTTTTCTTTTCCACTTCAACAAAGCTGATGAAAATGCATCTTAATTCACCTGACAGTCAGACAGGAACACTCAGTAGCTCATAATAGGTTTCTACTACACTGCTGCTTTCTGCTACATCACCTTTGTGTCAAAGAATACATAGCTACTGTATTAAGAGTATTAACGGAAATGGGTTTGTCAGGTGTGACACATGTGCTCCTCCTTCTGTCAGGCACTCACAAACAGCCTCTAATCAAGCAGGCAGCCTGGGAGTGGAAGCGATACACAGTAAATCCCTCTCTGTGCGCCCTAAAACAAAGCTCAGCTAAATATAGAGTCTCCAACATGATTATGACACTGCAGGGACCAAAGTTTCCAAGTCCCAGCTCACCCTTTAAGTTCATGATGGCCCATTACCAGAACATATTATTGGCTACAAAGAGAGCAGCAATGTGGATACTCTAAACAGTGATGTGTCTAACAGTGGATGTTACATAAAGCAAGACAAACAAGCACAGAATATGACCGAGAACTGAGAGCATCAGTGTTTTGTGCAAATGGCCAAATCAACTTCTTTATGTTCAAGTGAGCCTGAAGAACATTTTGGCAGTGTATGTTTCTGCAAACCATGAATATGTTACATTTGCACATTTTATACGTATCATATCAAAGTTTCTGAAGTGACGAAGTATATGAGCGAACTTTGTCATCTGGAAGTGGAGAGGATGGCAGCGACAGTGTGTCACCTCGGTAAGACGCCTGCCAATCTACAGACAGCTGCAGACCACTCCTCCAGGTGAACAAACACTTGCTGGTACTTGCTGTGTTTGAAGCTGATTTTTAGGCACCAAATGTGGGTGTTTTGTAGTGCCTCCCTACTGTGTTTCCATGGCTGTAATAGTTATGACTCTTGTCCGTCAAGGTGAGGGAGGAGGTCAGGTGACATGGCCATACCCACCGGAATGATTAACAGCAAAGGCATTGCATAATGCCGATATTAACACCTTTCTCATCTGATCATGGTCATTGTGTGTGTGTGTGTGTGTGTGTGTGTGTGTGTGTGTGTGGGTAGTGAAGTGGACGATCTTGTCATTACTACAAAATCTTTCCTCAACATGGTGGTTCTTTGATTATCTCAACAATTTGAGGAAACAGGCAGCTGAATTCATGCGAAGCCTGTTAGAGGAAACTAAAGAGTTAGCAAGCGCACTGTATGTGCTCCAGTGCTTTTCGTCTACAGACATCATCAATATCTCCTGTGTGATTGTGCTCTGTTAAACAGCAGACATCCATCATGATGCTGGCTAGGTCATTTCACTTGACTAGCATGCCGGCTAATGCTAATTATATCTATCCAATGGTAGACTAATAAACTTTAAACTAAAGTTGAAGTACTTTGTGTTTGCAGTTTGTGTAAAGGGTTGAAATTCATGTTAAAATGATTTACCTCTACGTGGTTTCATTTTCATTGCAAGACTATGTTATGAAAAATCTTAGGCATTTTAAAACTTTATCTTTCAATAAAAAAATGTTTTTGTAGGAGGAAGTGTTTACGCTGTAAGGTCTTGACAAAAATACTGGTGTTGGCACCAGAACTCAGGTATCATATTGGCACCATATTGAAAAGTTTGAAATGATACAACTGTATATATAATAAAAACAGTTTTTTTCAGTATCTATAATTAATCTTAAATAGATGATACAGGTGTATAACCAACCTGGTCTCACTCCAAAATCATCAAAAACTGGAGCTTTGCCCATGACTTCCAGCGTTAGACACAGGCGATAAAAGCTGTCCTTTCACCTCGGCATCATATGTTGCCAGTCGGGCCAGTTGAAGGAAAAAACATAAATTCAAGGTGTTGTACCAATGTAGTGTAGCAGTTTCAAAAGAGACTGTATGTAAAGTGTACATTTCCTGTGAAAATAGACGTGTATTTTGAAAACAGACAATGCATGTAACAGGCTGAAGTTGACACAGCCAGTGTACCCAGGGCACCTTGCACGTTATATCTCTGCGTGGAAAGTCCATGACCAAACACTAGGGCCGTAACGGTACATGTATTTGTGTCGAACCGTTCGGTACGCGACAAGTGGCAAGTGAGCCTGACGAACCTGAAGACCCACCCGCAAAACCTTAAGTCCTCCATTTGAGAACACTTTGGTTTCAGGGTAAAATACAAAGATGGAAATAAACAAGTTGACAAGACAAAAGCAGTGTGCCGACACTGCAGAACAGCGGTCGGGTATGTACTTGGAAACACGTCTAACATGCTAACACATCTAAAGCGACACCACTCGAGTTTGAACGTTAACCGGCACAACTAGAAAAAGCAATCTGGTGCAAACTACGATATCGTCATCATTTAAAAAGAAAAAGCGTTTCCCTGACCGTCGTGCTAAAGAAATAACCAACGCCACTGGAGTTGAGTAAAATTGTTTAAGCTGCACTTTAGATATAAGCATGTTTTGTTTACTTGTTTACACTTTACCAAAGTGGGAAAGCTAAGTAAGTTCCTAGTAAAACTGAATCTGAGCAGGCTTTAAAGCTGACCAGCTGCACTATACTTTTTATTTTATTTGAGTAAAACTGTTTAAGCAGAAATTTATATTTCTATTTTCATTCAAACAATGTGAAAAAGCAGGATTTTATATATATTTGTTTCATTCAGAAATTGTGTAAAAAGAGTTAACTGCTGTGGTGGTATGTTTTGATAAGGTTACCGATAAGTAAAAGATATTTAATAGTTGCCTATTTTTTTCCATTACTGTACCGAAAAAACCGAACCGTGACTTGTGTACCGAGGTACCTACCAAACCGTGATTTTTGTGTGCCGTTACACCCCTACCACACAGTGATATGTGACGAGATCGGAGTGAGAATGTGTTGCTATAACAGTAAACCCAGTATTCATGCCTGTCATTTGGTTCAGTTGGTCTCCACCAAATAAATAATAATATCTGTTGTTGCTTTTGAGTTCTGATTAATTTCATGTTCACACTGATTTAGACCTGTGAAGGCTCAGCAGTGTACCATTGGGGTCCATGTCATTGGTTCGACATCCCATTAGTCCAACTGTCCGCAGTGCTGAACGGCTCGCGGCGGGCGTATGGTGCGCGGCGACCGGCTTGAGGCAGAGCAGGCTCACGGCTTATGTGTTTGTCACTTTCTTTTTCATTTTAACCCACACCATGATCTTTTCCTGACCCTAACCAAGTGGTTATTGTGCCTAAACCTAACCAGACCTTAACCACAGGGCATCATGATGATTTCGGAACGGACTTCGGAACAATGAGTTTAATATGGTCGGAACAATGGGATGTCGAACCAATGGGCAGTTCCCTACCATTGCATATCTAGAAAGTGTGTTAAGGCTCTCTCATTGACTTTCTGCCATTAAAAGATTGTGACCAGCAGTAGTTGTAATTCTGCATCTTTGTACACCAGCTCAGGAAAAACACAAAACCTACAAATTAGGGTTCAGTAATATTAAATATGAGAATGATGAAGAATTACGGAGACATCAAAAATACAAATAAAACTAAAGGAGCTGCGAAGAACAAGTTTTACACGTGTACACACTGTACAAGTATTAAAACTACATATTAAATATGAGCCAAGCCGTACAGGCTGCACATCAGCCGCAGTCACAGAGCTGCTCCCATGTTTGTTATGATGTCATGTCTTACCACTGATACAAAGCTAACCATTTAGGTATCTAATCACATCAGAGGTGGATGACACTGATAATCCCTTACCTGACACACTCCGCTGATGCACATGTCAAAAGCATCCGCCCGGCATCGCGTCCCGTCCAGCACCTTGGGCGCCAGTTCAACAGTGAGACTTCTCCCTTTGGCCTGGCAGCGCAGAGCGCAGGGTGCTGAGGGGTCATAAGGTGATGGGATCCACTCATGGGTGACACCCTGGTACTTGATGTCATTGTGAGCTGAACACTGCTGGGACCGGAAGTCACCCGACTCTGCTGGGCAGTCCTGAGGAGGGAAACAACAAGGACAAGGACAGAGGTTGGAGTCCGACACCAAAGTGATTCTTTTTAATGTCACTTGATTAAAGTGTCATTTAATGGAGGTGATTAAACTGCACGTGAAAAGCTTGAAAATACTGATTAAATGTGACAGGTAAAGGAGAACTAAGGTATATTTAACCTGACCTGACCTTAACCTGTTTCTATGTCTAAGTGACTAATGGGAACTGGTTTTTTTGAAAGTAGTCCAGCATTAACTGACAGAGCTGCAGCTGCATAATCTTCAAGGCAACAGCACAAATACCAGGTACGACCACTGACAGTGCTTGTTGTTGCCACTGACGGGCTCAGACTGTTATCATAAGTGTCTTACAACATTATGGAAGGGATCCCAACAGAGCTTTACCTTTGGCTTGACCCCATCTGTTTATTAATGAAGAAGAAGATACACTTTCATTAATCCCCGAGGGGAAATTCAATTTTTTTAAATGCCATATACACTCAGGCCCGAAAAACACACACATGCACAAACAGGACCTATACATGTATTAAATGGAGGGATGTCAGAGTGAGGGGGCTGCCCATGGACAGGCTACCCGAACAGCTGGGGGTTTGGTGCCTTGCTAATGGCACCTCTGCAGACTCTGCAGACCTCTATGGACTGAGCTCTGCCGCCCCGTGTGTCCCCGTGTGTCAAACCAACACCAGTGATGTAGTATTTCCAATGTCCTGTACACATTTTGAATGCATATGTGTTCTTTTGGGTTGATTTGAGCCCAGACTGTTTTAGCTGTGTAAAACAAAATAAAAACTATGATCATTTAACACACATTTATCTAGGTTGTTTTGGCTGATATGGAGGTCACTATCACATCTTATTATCATTAGGGCCCTGATCTGCCATAACCATACCACTAGTGGCACAAAAACCCCTGATATTTCTCCCATAGTGGGGACAGTGTTGTCACAATATGAGAGTTTGTAACTTCAATACAACAGACCAAACACAATGTTTACGATAACTTCGGGGTAGAACCCCGCAGGTCATGTATGTGAAATGAAATGGGTCTGAGCAAATGCTGCCTTCACTGATTAGTTTTTAGCCACCTTAAAGTTTAGTGTACCCTGTATTAAGAATATTTTCACCACTTTACTTTTGACAACAGACTTTCTGACAGGGAACTGAAGGCGTTATCTCAACATCACCAGACTCAGCTGACTGACAGGAAAGTTGCTGATCCAACGCTACCTTGATTGGTTAGTGTGAAAAGGTAAAGCAGAGCATATATTCCAAATATAGCACACACTTAGTCTAGGTTTTTTTTGTATGTGTGTGTGTGTGTGTGTGTGTGTGTGTGTGGTGTTTTTTTTTTTAGATGGCTAAAGTAGCTTCCGTGCCAGTAGATTTGGTTTATCAAAGACGCTAGCAAAGCAACACAGTACAACGTCAGATATGTCAGATAACCGTATTTAAATATCTTTAAAGTCATAGTTGTGGCTGAAAATGAGAACAGAAGTAGGCAAATTTGGGAGGGGACCTCTGCCTCACCATTATAGGCTTTATGGAGTGTGTGCTCCATATATGCACAGCTGAGGCTCAGAACTGAAGACGCCTCTTGGATGAGAGCTGAAACGTCTTCAAGAAACAGTTGCCTACGATATAGCACTTAGAGTTACTATGACCTGGATGACTGAGAATCTTCACCAACATCTTCCAGAAATGGAAAATTATCATGGTTCCTCATCCCAGTTGAACTGCACTGGGAAAGCTGGAAAGAGTGACCAAGTCAGAGGTGAAGCAACAGAAAGCCTTTGGGATACTGACACGAAAAGGAAAATATTTCCAGCCACCATGTCTCCGAGGACTTTGCTAATTTTCCCCTGAGCTAAGCTTTGTGACAAACTTAGCACAATACTGGATGTATGGGAGCAGTGGGTGCAGCAATTATGCCTTTTTTACAAACCAGGCCCTCACATGACTGTAGATGAATGTCTGGTTGCATTTCGTGGGTGCTGACCCTTTAGGTGACACATACCAAACAAACCGGACGGTATCAAAATATGGGCAGCATGTGATGCACAGTCCAGCTCTGACTGGAATATGCAGGTGTACACTGTGTAGCACCTGATTCCTGAACTATTTTACATTACAATCATTTTCTGGAGGTTTAAATTAGGGATAAAAGATGTCATCTGAGGATAACAGGAGGGTTAAAGCTGCACGAATCAGAAATGATGAAACCACAGAGAATTATCACCAACTCTGCAGTTCCCCTCACCTCGACGGAGTAATGTGTAAGAAAATGGAGTCAGTATTTTTTTAATGAATCAGGTGACGACATGCAGCGTAAAGAGAGAGAGACCACTCTCACACTCTACAAAGGGTTTTAGTCTTTTGTAGCTTTTTGGCTTTAAAACATGTTAACTGTTTTGGTTGAGTCTCAGCACTCTCATCGATCAGCTGTTTCAAGACATCTTTCCTCATCTCTTAATGGACTGCTTGTATCAGCTGCTGATGACTGACATTAAATTTAAAGGTGCAGTTTGCCACTCTGGAGAAATTTAGTAGATAGTTGAGTCTCATTTCCAGGTCATCAAATACCAGCGCTTTGTGTTGGTGATTCGGCCCGACTGCGTGGAAATTCGCATCAGCTTTGGCGTGACCACAACATAAACCTTTGATAAGGATCCCTACAATTTGGCTATTAAAGAATTTTGCCCAAGTTCTGTGTGTGGACAAGGATTAAGTGGTGTTTTTGCTGTCTCAGACAAATCTGCACTGCATGGTTGTGACACTGATGAAGCACGTATGGTGGAAATGTTTTGTCTTCCTTCTACAAACAGAATGACTTCTTGACATTGAGTGTGTTTGTCTTCTGTTGACAGCACAATAATGAGTCAATATAGTGAATATGGTGCGGACAATGCACCACTCTATAGCTGTTTTCTCATGTGAACTCCAAACAATGTCGAGAGAGTCAGGTCCAGACATTGTGCGGAGCTTCTCTTTCACACATGTAGCACACAACAGGAGATTGTCTGCGTCAGACACTTTCTCACCTACTGGATTTTTTCTGTTTGGTTTAGTCGAGGGGCGGCGCCTGGGCAGAGCACGCAGGCGGCTGGACATGACATATGTACCATAAACAGCAGTCTCTTGCCATTCCTTTAATTTGTCAGACTATTTATTAGGGCTGTAGTCTCCTAGTCGACTAGTCGATTATTTGGTCGTTATGCTCTCGTCCGACCAAATACTCATTGGTCAAATAATCGCTGTGTTACTTTCATAAGGAGAAAAGTGCTACATCAACAGCTTTCCAGGATTAATCCATTGTTGAACTTGCCCACCCTCACGCTCAGTGTCGCGGTGACACAGACCTCCTGTCTGTTTCTGTAAGCTGAAACCATTTCCCTCAGTGGAAACAAAACTTTTATTTACTTGTATTTCACAGATAAGAAACAATAAATTGTGGAGACAGTAAAGCCTCCACTAAAATAGCATTTTAAGTCGTGTGTGTGATTTATCCTTCAGGGATTTATCCTGGCTTCATATGAGCAGAGGAAATCTCCGCTTGTCGCTAGGCTAATGTATACCATGTGAAATGCCATAGGTTGGCGCTAACAACGTTAGCATGTTGAATTTACTTGGAATACGTGTTTAGTATAAGACAGTTGTTTTGTAGGTGAATGTTGTGAGTTGTAATGGAGCCACATTAAGTGCCGTTACCTTTGTACATGTTACTGTTGTCCCTGGTTTTATACGAGAAGAGGAAAAGATCGCTAGCCGCTAGGCTAATTTATACAATGTAAAATGCCATAGGCTTGTGCTAATAACGTTAGCATGTCGTATTGGTGGGGGAAATGTGTCCAGATAAAGACAAGTGTTTGTCTGTCAGTTTTGCGATTTATAGTGAAGCCAGTTTGCGTACTTGTGTTTGAAATTGTCTCTATTAAGCCATGTTTAATGTGTGTTTAATGTGTGTTTTGAATCAACTATATAAATAAAGTTTGATTTGAACTAAACTTTACAGCACTTAACACAGTCCTCCACCGTTGACTAGTGTTTTGGAGGTGTAACTGCAGAGTGACACAGACACACCACCGCAGAAGTAAAAATAACATGCAGATTTTTTTTCCCCATGACTAATCGATTAGTTGAAGATGATGTGCGACTTTAGTCAACCAAGATTTTCCTTGGTTGACTACAGCCCTACTATTTATGGCTTCGGCCTCAGACATTTTTGTTGCTGTCTTCGTGCATATGACCCCTTTTCTTCATCCTTGGATATTTGTTTTCTTCTGGTTTCGTGTGAGCCTCATGAAAGAATCGTCATCAACACGCCCACTCACTTGCTGTGAATTCTCTGGACAATAATCTACCCTATTCATGCATGGGCTCAACTGGACATTACAAAGACTTTGTATTCGGGAGTCAACTCTCTTTTTTGACATTCCTGTCCCTGACTCGGCTGACATGTACTCTGATTCCAATATATCTGTGACCATCCAGGACAATTTTTCAGCTGGGTTCGACTAGAAATCTGAATAAGAGTTTCCAGGGTTTCTGAGTCAGAAATGCAATGTCCTCGACAATTCAGACCACACATAGGTAATAAAATATTGGATTTCATGTGTTTGTGTGATTCAAGCTGGACGTAGGAAAAATCTAGCCGGTCTGACCATGGCAGAGGAGGTAATGGTGCAGAAAAGCTGTCAACAGCTTAACACCAGGATGCTTCCTGGGACTGAAAGCTGTCTCAGATCAATAAGAGACGCTTGTTCCTCGGGGTGACAACTGGCAGACTTTTGGCATCCAATAACTCTCATTTCTCCATGACTGAGAACTGGACACATCCAGTCTGACACATCAGCGTCACTCAGTTCCACTCTGCCAGTCCTCATATCTTTCAGACGCCTATATGGAGCCCAGCAAACAGAGGCTTCGGTTCAGACAGTTAGCCTCCATGTGTGAAGAAAGGAAATGAGATAAATATTATCCTGGGACCACTTCCCACTGGACGTGATTGAAGCTCTACAACGAATCCAGACTAAACCACTTCAGTGGGGAAGAAGAGAAATACGACTTGTCCGCCTCTGATTAAAAATGGTGTAAGAAGGTTGTTTCAACAGGCTGGATGTGTTTCTGTGGTTTGGGAAAGTGCAGTCCGACTGTAAAGAGACCATCGTGGGGGTGGTTATGGTTGTTGGTCTCTCTTGGATCAAATGACGACTGTTGATATTACATGATGGACTGTCAAGGACTGGTGGAGGGATAATTCACTTCTAACATTAGACAGATTTTATTATGGCAAAATAATTGATCAGTCTTTTATTTCCCCACCTGGCACACACACAGCACATCACATATTTGTGGTATGACCTGAACTGGTCATGGAGGACTGGGAGTTCATTTAATGCCCCCAGAGTCCTCCATTTGGTATTCTTGCCTCTTACGAGTGACCAGATCAACAGGAAATAGTATTTAAAAGATACAGTCCCTGAACGTGTCTCCAGATCAAACTTTCTCACACCTATTTACTGACCTTTCAGCTCCTCCAGGATTTTGAAGACTTCACAGTAGCTTTTCTAAAAGATTGCAGTGCATGCTGTGATGTTTATAGCTGTTGTTTGTAATTAAACTGTTTGGGGTGAAAACTGCAAAAGAAGCTGTGATGCTGTCATGGGTTCTGAGCTTATTATTTTAAGTATTCAGTGTTTCCCTGGTGATTTACCAATAAAATCAATGAGTAGTGAAGTTCAGACTCACTTTGTTGCTGCAGGTTCTGTAGCGGATGTTTTTCCCATCACAGCTTCTGCAAAGAAAGGTGAAATGAAGAAGTTCTCAGTGAACCAACAGGCGACACAAAACTGCATGCATAAAGTTATTTATCAACAGCTTTAAAAACAAGTGACGCCACCAACAGAGAATCCTTTTCTCATCCACATCTGTCAGACATTTGTACACCTGACAGACTGTTTTTATGAATAGATAGAATTCTTTCTCGCTGTAGTAACAGTTACACAGATTTTGTTAAAGCAACACAATAATTTGAACTTTATTTACATTCTTTTAACTGTTGACAGATGTGTGAAGTAACAGGACATGCTTTCAGGAGAGACGTATTGTTGAATCTATACTTCCTGCAATAATGTGAATTCAGCCATTCAGTCTGTCTGTCTGTGCTGTTTATTTATTATTATGTCCTGTTGTTGGACTAATGAAATTGCACTGTATCGTATCGTATCGTATCGTATCGTATCATATTGTATCTTGCTGTTGAATGTTCTTACGTTTTTTTTCATGCTTTAAGTGCCACAAACAAAATGTAATTTATTACATTCCTCTTTTTATTGGGGTGGCAGATGTCCCTACACCTCTGCAAAATAAAACCAACTTAGGGAAAGTGGAAAACATTTATTTTTGTGACTTAGGCGGAATGACCCTTTACATTACTACTAAAAAACATTTTTATGATTACGTATTGTACCTTATCAAAACAAGATGTGTGAAATTGACTGATCATTTAATTTTTGCATTGTTTCATATGTCCAAAAAACCCCCCCAACAAATTACAAAAAACAAACAATACATGGCAGTTCATTTATATAGCTCATTTTGGCAACCAGGCAATTTAAAGTGCTTTACCTATAACATTAAAAGCATTGAGACAAAGTGCAAAAGAAACATATAACAACAGCTAAAATATACAATATAAGACATAATAAAAAAAGGAGAAAAGTTACAGTGCAGTGTAAGAAACAAACAAATATTTGATTTAATAAAAGGCAGCAACACAGAGGAAAGTCTTCAGTCCTGATTTAAAATTACTTAAAGTTGCAGCAGACTCGCAGTTTTCTGGACGTTTGTTCCAGATATGTGGTGCCTAAAAACCAAACACTGCTTCTCCATGTTTAGTCTTGACTCTGGGGCAGGAGTCCGGGAACGCCACTCAGCCTTGCAGCCAATTTTTACCGGTGGCCACCTGCTGAAAACATTCCCTGCAGCCCAAAAAGCATTTTCTCTTTAGACCAACATGTGAATAGAGACGTCTGTAAAACTGTTCACAGGACACCTAATTTTTGATCCACGGAGGTTTTATGTTTGTAAAACTTTCTTTGAGCCAAGAAAGTGATTTAAAATCTGCGAGTCATCACAATGTAAAGACTATGAACCAAGTGGGAACTTGAAGGCAGGGCCAGCAGGAGGAACACTACTGAATATATTCACTGGGCCACATACCACATGCCTGGAAGCTAGAGACTTCTTTGGCTTATGCGCCAGGTGAGCAACTCCATCTTAGGATACGGTATCTAGATATTATTATAAATCTATGCTCTGGGGACACAAAGCAGACCCATCCCAGATGAATTTAGAGGTCTGGATGGTTACAATTCAATTCATTCTTTATTTCAGACCCACGGGGATCCATATCACAATTAAACAGTTTAGCAGAAGGTCAGAAATGTATTTGGGTCCTAAACCAACAGTAGTATTTTGAAATTGATTATCTGACAGACAGGAAGCCAGTTTAAGAACCATAGAACCAGGGATGGAAATGCATAATGTTGGAAATACAATAAATTCACAAATTATTTTGTGAGGCTGTCAGGTTTTTATTACTCTGTGTCTCGCACTTTGCTGCAGGACAAACTTCTCTCCATCTTTGCAGCCTGCTTTCAATATTTTTCCTCCTTTTTTCCACCTTGAACTTTGTTGAGCTTCTCTCAATTTGTTCTGGATAGAACCTGCAGGTAAATACCTAGAAAGTGAAGTAAACGCGGTGGATGACTAAACAAACACACACGCACACATTAAAATATCCATGCGTGTCCACACACACCTGTAAGGCTACAGCACACTCCACCTGCAGCACACATCACCCAGCCAGCAGCCATCTCAGCACTTCACTGAGCTCCAGCTGGCAGGGCCCAAAATGTCAAACAGCACTGAACCCACACACACACACACACACACACACACACACAGAAAATGATCCTGAGCCCTGTGTGAAATGTGCCATAGCAGAATGGTCCTTTCCCCGTGACAGCATGGACACGCTGTTAAATCCGTTCCACCTTGTTAGCAACAATAACAACACCCAATCTCTCGGTGTGTGTTAACTGCCACAAAGTGCACATTTCTCCTGCCGGCTTACAATAACATTAGACTAAACTGGTAGCAGCTCATTTATCCCAGTGTAAAGCAGGCGTGGTCTAATCTGCCATTTTGAGCAGATAGAGCTGAGAACCACACTGCAGCCTTTCAGCCGGCTCCAAGCTAAACCAAACACAGACAACAGCGAGCCATGGCTCCATATTAATGAACCAATTAATAGATTTCTCCCATTGCAATGCATGAGTAACCGCTCGACAACAGACAAACTGTTTGTGTGTGAACAACAGTCGGTGCATGTGTGTGTAGTATGTTTTCAGGGTCTGGGAAAGTCTACAGCTACGGCCATCAGTGCTGCAGGAAATTCATAACACCGATATGATAACAGTGCAGGTCTGTTGGTGGCTTTGTTAGGACAAGACACAGTTACAGAACATTATATGTGCTATATATGTGAGAGGCAGCAAAACATCCTTTCATTTTAGTTACAGTTTACTAATAAAACTCTCCACCGTATGAACAGTGGTTACATGAGCCTCAAAACCAGCCACAACTCAGCCCTGAGCAGAGTGACCGTCCTCTACTGACCAATCAGACTGCAGTGTTCACAGCTCCACCTTTTAGTACCAGATCTGTGTGCTAGGTACCCCAACAGAGGGGGGACCAAACATGGGGACGCTAAGGAACGCTTCTGTTGGTGCCATCCACAACTTTCACTGTGGAAATGGAAAAAATACGAATCAAACTGACTGCTTGGTGGAATCGGGGCTTATGAGACATAGAACAAAGGTTACGATATTGTAACCCTCGTTCTATTAGCACAAGCCTCTACTTAGGGGCCCTGTTGCTCCCACACTGTCTGCTGAAGACACTGTGGGATGGCTAACGAATAGCGAACAGAGGACCATGAGCCCGTTGGGATAGCTCAGAACTTCTGCCCTTCTCTATACATCAATGGTGGTCTCAGTTGACTGACTTGAAGACAGATGGATGAGAAATAAAGGAAAAGAGAACGACAGAGAGGGAAAAAAGGCTTGAGTGTGTGTTTGTGCGTGCATGTAGTGTTCTGTGTGTGTAAAGTTGATTACTTGGTTATAGTGGGTTGGGTGAGCTTTGGCCAGCTGTAAAATGAATGCCAGAGGGGTGGCAGATGTTAAGTCTGTTTCCTGTATGGTTCTCTGGAGGGCGGGATTGTTGGATGCAGTCTTCAAATATCTCTGTGCTATTGTTTGGTGTCTTTGTCTTATAGGATGGCAGACAGCGTTGTATGCTGCCTACCGTACTGTGGGGTCTGCATGTATTTGGGTCGGCATGCAAATGTTAGTGGGTGAATGCATGCTTGTGATTGGAGGACAGTAGCACCCGTAGACTCCAGCAGAGAATTCGAAGCATCAAACTTTGGTTCTGCAGAGACTTGCACTTTTGTTTCACCAACTGCTGGTCAATGTAACTACAAACGAAATATAATCTCAACTTTCAACTTTTCCTCTGTTGCCTCGTTTTTCGCCACCTTGCACTTTATTCATGTACCGTATCTGTTATACAGGAGTGCTTCTGTGTTCTGTACTCAGTTTGCGGGGCACTAAAGAAAAGCAGCGATATAAAAACAGCTGCCTTTCGGCTTAAAAAACAGCTGGCAGCACAGCAATGACTCATTTAATAACAACTGGTTTTGATGTTTCTTGGTCTCAAACAGTGGCCTGCAGCTGGGCAGGTGCCTCGCCTAGATGTCACGCCATCCACCATCCCCTCCACCTCCAGATGAAAGAGTCAGATCATGTAATATGTAACTTTAGAAACGTTACGAAACATATGACACCTTCAAATGTAATATTTGTGGTTTGCAGAAACATACAATGCCATCTTTTCATCCTGGCAGCTGGGCTGAAACTCTATCCTGAATTTGTTGAGCACATGTTGATGTTTGTGATGACAACAGTTTTTTTAACATGAAGATAGGAGGGATATTAATTTCCTTTCACATTGGATTGATTTTAAAAGCATTGTGAATATGTGAGTTATGCCTTTCCTGATGTGTGACAGAGCTTTCTGTCATCCTTCACCTTAAAATGCACAGCTGGCGTAACGAAAAGTGATGATTACAGCTTGTGTCAAGTGTCGAAAACAGAGCGTAATAAAATATTACAGCCTGTCAGGAGATGAAAGTAATGAACTCAATATGATATCAACAGAACAAACTTTTGTCTTTTTTACACATTAAACACTGGCTGAAATTCAGTTCACAATCCCAGCAGTGATAAAAAGGCCTTTGAAAAGATCAGTGCTATTGCCACATCCTTCAAAGCTGAAGACGACTGGGGAGACGAAGCAAAGGCTGTGAGACGTTCAGGACCAAACTGTGAGGAGGATTTACTACATGTGAACTGCTTTAGGCACATTCACAGTGAGATTTAAGGGCGTGTTAGTGTTCTTGCTGACGTAAAAATAAGAGAAATAACTTGATAGAACTGTTTTGAATAAACAATAAACAACATAACGTTTAAACTAGGAGAATAAAAAAGCTCGGTTTTCACTCTATTTACAGGGTTTTCTCTATGAATGTGTCAGTTTAGCATTTTATATACTGTTAATAACAGCAAACATTAGATCAGTGGTCCCCAAATTCAAAATAAACAACCCTTTTCACAGGAAATGTACAGTTTCTGTTCATAAAATGCATACAGTCTTTTTAAAATAAACATAGAATGTTAAATATGTGTAAATATTACAATATATTTCCTATATTCACGGCAGGAAAAATCGATATCGTATCGTAAAACAATTTCGCACTCCCCTTAAGTGGACCATAACATTTCTTAACCTTGACGTTAATTGAACGTCTCATCCTTCTGCCTCACTTCCATCAATGCAGTGTATCATATCCTCAATAAAGTCCATGCTAGCATGCATCATGCAAGCCAAAGGAGACACTGTAGGTTATTGTCAGCAGCTAGCTATCTAACTAGTTTAATACAATTCACATTCTCACCTTCAGACTTTTATTTTGAAGCTTAGCTACTACTGCACATATATCCACCCAACAATCCAATTTTGCTAGCTGTTTTCTTACCTTGAAAATAGTTGTTTGCTTTCAACCCCAATTCTGCAACGTTTAAGTACCAAATAATCTGAAATAGCGCGCTGCAGGGGAGCTACTTGTGGTAAAACATTAATGAATGCTTGTTTAGAGCTTTTAATAATGTTGATAGGCTGATTTAGACTCACTAGGCTGTGTCACCTTTATTCATTCATTCATTCATTCATTCATTCATTCATCTTCTAACCGCTTCATCCTCTTGAGGGTCGCGGGGGGGCTGGAGCCTATCCCAGCTGACACTGGGTGAGAGGCAGGGTACACCCTGGACAGGTCACCAGACTATCACAGGGCTGACACATAGAGACAGACAACCATTCACGCTCACATTCACACCTACGGACAATTTAGAGTTATCAATTAACCTAGTCCCCAATCTGCATGTCTTTGGACTGTGGGAGGAAGCCGGAGTGCCCGGAGAGAACCCACGCTGACACGGGGAGAACATGCAAACTCCACACAGAAGGGCTCCCACGCCCGGGATCGAACCGGCAACCCTCTTGCTGTGAGGCGACAGTGCTAACCACCACACCACCGTGCCGCCCCGTCACCTTTATTAAAAGGCACAAATATGTATTACGGCTCCAGAAAGATTCTTTTCCTTTTTTTAAATTCACGCGAAAAATGACTCATTTGACATTAAAGGTTGCTGATATCTGGTGTACAGGCTCAGGAGTCTTAGCTGAAGTGACATCTATGAAACATATGGAAAAGATCCTGCAGGATATGGATTTATTTTTACTTACACTTTGTCCTCTCACAATCAAATTCTCTACTTTCCTCTGAGACTTTTTCTTCATTGCATGTTGATTCACTAGTTAGCCTTGGTAGGGAGACTCAAAACTGGCAATCGCTACTGGGGTTCATCAAAATTTAGGAAAAGGTGCCAAGCCGTAGACGTATGATGCACATTTCAGTTGGCGAAAAGTTAAAACATTTTTTACTGAGTGTGTAGGCTACATATTTTTACAACTGGAGAATGTGAGAATCCCTTTAGGCCTACAACAATGATAAATGAAAATGTTAAAAAAACAACAACAACATTTTCATTACCATATCATTTTGTCACAGCCACAGGGAGCCACTGGAGACAAGCCAGAGCTGCATGTGGCTCCAGGGTGCCCACCCCTGCTATAGACTGAGTCCTATCTTTCGGGACCAGTACAGGATCTGGTGCCACTGTATCAGTTAATTATTACACCAAAAAAGATCAAAGCAACATCATTTATCAAAAAGCATAATTCATTTTATATGATTCAACATGGTGTCTGCAGCATACCTGTTCCATCTATACACTCACGTCATTAACAGCTAAATAGCAGAGGACAGTGTCAGTTCTTTCAGCCACAGACAGATATTTCCTCTGCTGGTGGAGTGTTGCTGTATAAGGGCAGACTGAGCTGGTGGGAGTTAATGGACCTTTAAAGGGGAGAGAGACACAGTCTGGCACCAGAGGAGGCAAAGCAACGGGCAAAGACAAGCTCCACTCCAAAAGAAACACTGGACCCAGACAGAAAGCCAGTGCGTGTGTGTGTGTGCGTGTGTGTGTGTGTGTGTGTGTGTGTGTGTGCGTGCGTGTGTGTGTGTGTGTGTGTCAGAGTTGAATTAAGTTGCAGATTAAGCTGGATGTTCTAACTTTGGCTAGTTGCTACTGTCCTCTGTGGCCCACAGCCATGGACATACACACAGATACAGTACACACACACACACACACACACACACTCCGGGCCCAACTAATTATGTTCAGAAGTCAAACTGACCCTCACCCGTTCAGAGAGTAACACACACACACACAGTGCTCTCGCAGGCCGGTTGGCTTGTTGGGAGATGCTTCTGTAATGACTGGAGTGTGAATCTCCCAGTGCGGAGGAAGTCTGAATAAATCAGGACCCCCAATCACTTCCAGACGCTGTGAACTGGGAGCTGTGATCAGCGTTTACCGTGATCAGCCTGTCTCACCCGACCGCTGCCAGTCTTCAGATGTCTGAGGATTTGGAACCTCATCAGACTTCAAACAGTCGGAGGGAAGCACAGGTCAGACTGATAAAACTCAGTTTTGACATATCATCACAGACGACGTTGCAGGGGGCCTTCATAAGAAAAACCGAGGACAGGAAATGAATGTAGATGTAATCTGGTGAGAGCTTTTCACCAAACGACCGAATCATGACAGGATCAGATGTTCAGAGTTGTTCAGGATTGTTAGGATGTTTGTTGTTACAATTGTTCGTTAGGATGTAGGTGTAAATCCTGGCAGAAATAGAATATAATAAGTATGTTTTCTTTAGTGTATAATTCAGCTCTTTAAAAAAAACTCCTAAATGTCTGGTTCTTAAATTATCAGAGAAAAAAGGTAAGCACACCTTGGCAGTAGCCGGGCTAGTGGGCCGTCTCCTGAATACCGAACAGCATCGGAGAGACACTGATTCATTGCATGAAACTGCTTTATTCAAGGTTTGCATTGGTTTAAATCACCTAGTCAGTTGTTTGAAGAGGAGAAGAGACCTCTGCGGATAATTTGGCTCCTAGTAAATACCTCCTGAAAGTTTGGATCAGAGATGTGGTTGACCGACAGGGGTCATGGCTGCAATAGTTTTTAATAACTGTAATTGAGTCATTTAATCTCTTATCCAAGATTAATACAGTTGTTTTCTTGTAATAACAAGAGCAATGTCTTAAATCCAAAAGAACATATTTTGTTGGGAGATAATTAAAGAAGCACTTAAAGTCTTTGAAAACAGTTGTATAATGTCTTTCAGTGTCTTCCTCCACTCTCTGGAGGGACGTTGTCAAAGTTAAAAACACAAGTAATAACCCTGGAGATGTCCTCAAGGGTATCCTATCTTAGGCTTTATATTTATTTATCAGAAAGCCTGAATAACAAACTGGAGGTGTGGCCATTCCGATGCTATCAAGGAAGATTTATGGGAAGTGTTTTTGTAGATTAACGAATATTAGACACTAAAAGTCAGGATTTCTCAGCCTCTGCTCATCACTTAAAAAAGTTGTTTTTCACCAACGTGATGCAAACATGTGGTGCAGGAACACAGAATACACATGGGAATTTTCTGCGTGACAACTATGCACACCAGGTCCGGTGCAAATTATCCATGTTGACGTGTTCCATGTTTGTCACGTTTCATGAATGAGGCCCAGTGAGTGTCTACTTCACACAGAAACCTGTCCAAACAGAATGTCTAAAGCCGTATTTGCAGAGGACCAGTACAACCTGCGGACCTCTGGGAATTTGTAATAATTGCAGAGGTTGTCTGTGACCTTGATCCCATGCAAATCTGCCGTGTCTGTAATTCGTCAAGTAAAAATTCCACTGCAAGTGTTCTGCCTGCTTCCTGGTTGAGAATTACAGAGGCTGTACTGGCTGATCTTGCTGCAAAGCATGGAGAACCATTTGCAGAAGAACAAGCTCAAGTCCATTAGAAGAGCAAAATCATGAAAGATGATGAGATGAATGATGTGACAATGTGCGGCAGATGAAGTTACAAATGACTGTGTGCATCTTATCTGAGGGATAATGTTGGCAAATCTGAGTAAAATACAGACTTCCCTTATCCTGTGCAAATGCGCCACACGAAACAAAGACAGGGGGCGGTGTCCCAATTACATGAGGTCTCCTTGTAATACCAGTCCTCTGCACATACGACATTAACACACAGTACATAAACTACTTGGACCTCAGGTGTGATGCTAACGCTAGCTCTCGTGACTAGCCCCATATTGTGACAAACACAAAGTGTTAGCAGCTGCTGGGCGATCTCGATCCATAAATTGTCCATTATTTGGTTGTTGAGGTCGTCCTCACAGTGTTTGTTGTACATTGTTGGGTGTTGAGAAACCAAATTGATAAGACAATCCCTGTTTTGGCAGAGAGCTACCCATGACCTGGAGGTCACTGGTCAAACATATGCTTCTGCAGCTGCAAATCCCCTGAAATCGCTAAATGTGAAACAGCTTTAAATCTTTCTCTTGTGAGTCCCCCTCCATTACTGAAGAGCTACAATAAATCACTGAAATATCCCTTCACCTCCTTTTTATCTTACAGATAAATACCTTACAATAGTCTCAGAGAGCGCTGAGTGAAACAAACCTGCTTATATTGCAGTCAGTATCAAAGATGGGAAATGGGGGATGAGCACGTGAAAGTTAAGGCCTTAGCTGACATGCTCTTCCAGGGCTCATGAATGTCTCTCTCAGCACCAGTAACTCTACACCCCACAGGAGGAAACCATCCTTTACTCTGCAGGAAACATTCAATGAGGCAACACTGGCCCAAATATGACAAAACACAACCATAAAACCACCTCCGGACAAACCCAACGGCCAGTTTGCAGGGTGTATTTATCCTCTTTTATCTCTCTTTCAGTACTATTCATTTCAACTCATAACCACAAGGTGCCAATTAACAAGCTTTAGCACTGCTGTGTGTATTTACCACATACACTGTTTGTTTGTGTGCAGGAGAAAAGTTCTTCCTTGGTGGGGGAGAAATTTCAGCAGTAGCAGGGTGAGAAAGCGAGGCTGAGTTGCAGTCAGATATAATGGAGACAAATGTGTTGCCAGGAGGCTATAGAATGATGCCATGGGGCACAGTCTGAAATAGATTGGCTGTGATGACTTCCTGAACACTGCACAACAAATAGCTGAGCGCAGACAGGCTGACAGTGAGAGCAGACAGCCTCTATGTGGCTTTTAAAAACAGCAGAGATCTGAAACCCACACACTTGATGCTTTTATCAGTGTGAGGAAGATACAGAACACATCCGACCCAGACACTGTCTCCTTGACTTCCTCGCATCACATCTACAGCGACCTGTGGAGACGCTCTGGACTCTGTCTGAGTTTCCAGCTCCTTCTTTCCCTCCCTCCCTCTCAGTTCAGTTCAACAAAGCTTCTTTTCAGTGATGTTTCTGTGTTTTTTAGATGACATCATGAACACACCTTTGGTCCTGGCATTCATGTGGATGCCACTTGACGCACTCCACCCACCCAAACACCACTGCAGACCAAGTACCCCCCATGGCAACAGCACTACCTGATGCTACCCTGCAAAAATCCATGACACATGCTGGTACTCCATCTCACAACCCACAGGACTCAAAGGATTTACTGCCAATGCCCTGGTGCCAGACACCACAGGAAACCCCAAGGATCATGTGTCAAAGCCTGACTGACTGCAGTCAGGGAGTAAACTTAAGCCCTTTTTAAACAGGAATTGTACAAATTTGCAGGAAAGCCCAATCAGTCTTTTTTCAGCATTGGCAGTATAAAAACAAAATCGGGGAGTGCAGCAAAATGCCGCCTACCTACTTTTGTTTATACAGAATGCGCCTTTTTCGGGGCAATGGGGGGCGTGAGCAAGTAACAAAACGTGTAGCTCAACGTGTGATGTAAACAGTGACGTGGGAGGGAAGCCGTGGCTAGTCAGTCCTTCGGTGATTCTCTCATAAGTCGGCCCATTCTTCACCGTCTCCGTCATCTGACGGTTAATGGCCTCTTCGTTTGTGAGGACAAGGAGGGCGCGCAATCCCTTGTCTCCCCAGTTGCTCATCTTTACTGTGCATTCACACCGGGCGTGAGTGAAGTGATTTACTCGCACGTAACGCGAGTAACGCGCCACGCGTAACGTGTGAGTTTGGACACCATACCATTTTGTTACTTTGCGTTATCACGGCAGTTGCACGAGTAGTGAGCCTGCCCATTTTCACTAGGTAACAACATCTGGCCCGCCAGTCTCTCCTCAACCATGGCTGAGATAACCACCATCGCTGCTTTGTACCGGCTCTGGAAGTCTCAAATGCGTCGGGGGGCCAAACGCCGTCGTTTTTGGGTTCACTCTATCCTGCAGAAGCGCATCCAGCTCGGCGAGTTTCATCACCTCCTCCAGGAACTCCGTCTGGATGATAGCCATGTTCAGCGGTACTTCATGCTGACTGGGGCCCAGTTTGAGGACCTGTTGGCGAGGGTTGGCGCCAGGATCTCCCGGCAGGACACCAACTACAGGCGCTGCATTTCAGCTGTGGAGCGCCTGTCCATCTGTCTCCAGTGAGTAGCAGTTTATTGTTGTGTCAACAACTGGACGTCAGGGAGTCAGGGCGTCAAGACGTCACTGATGTCCTGACGCCAGTGACGTCGGGAGAATCTCAACGCTGATTGGCTTTTGCGGCACAGCATTATGCGAATTCGCCTCAAAAGTTCAATATTTTCAACTCGAGTGATGAGGCGATGGACGCGAATTTGCGGCTATTGCGTCTTTGCATTGACTTTGTATGTAATCTCGACATGCGAATTTGCGCTCGGTGTGAACGCACAGTTACAGTGTCTGTCAAGTTTGCGTTTCCTTCTTGCTACTAGCTGCTCGCTAATTCCTGCTATCAGCTGTTTCCTGTTTATCCACCGCCAGTGGGTCGAACGTGCGGCGTCATCAACAGCCCTCCCACAAGTCATCAACAGCCCTCCCATTGTGGAAGGCCGCCTCAGTCTTTTTAAACTAAAAGGTTCCGCCAATATGACTACCCTACGAGGCGGAAAATTGGGCACCTCGGATCAACTCGCCAATCTGCCTCTGTGTGTCTAAATGCTCGCAGCTGGCTGGCAAAACTGCCCAACATCCCAAAATCTGGCAGTGTAAAAGGGGCTTTAGCCTGCAACAGTGCCTGAGTGAGTAGTACGTGTCAAGTGGCATCCACATGAATGCCAGGACCCAAGGTTTCCCAGCAAAACATTGCACTGTAACACGATGATCAACGTTTTTCACCTTACCTGTCAGTGGTTTTAAATGTAGTGGCTGATCAGCAAATGTTCTTGTTGTGTTTAGTCATTTAGTAATTTGTGTGTACACTTTTTTGCCTAATTAGTTCCATGGCTTTATGGATGGCAATATCACTCTGTTGATCAGTGCACGACTTTGGTCCAGACAGATATAGCTCAATAACTACTGGAAGGATTGTGATGAATTTAAAGACATTCACGGTCCTCAAAAGATCAATCTCCCTACCCATTGTCTATTGATCAGACAATGATAAACCTTTTCGACTTGTTTTTCGGCTCTTCTCTATATGCACATATCTACATATAAATGCAGATACATTTTCCAAAAACCTAATATAAACCTAACTCATCATCAGACGATAGCCGATGGTAAATACTACTCGGACTATAAACTGACTTCAAATGAAAACCAGCGCACTTCCAATACCAAAATCTTGTCCTGTCGCCTACAGATACCAAAATATATGTTCTGATGACTCTTCCCTGACTTTTCCTCCAGCACCACCAACACCTGGCCCCAGGTTTTTCATCTGTCAGTTTATTCATGCTGCTTTAAATAAAAACACACCAATACTATGAACGAACATTAAAAGGAGTGTGAACCAGACTTTTCAACACAAGGCCAACAAATTAGGTAATAATCAAATACCAAACACCAGGGGCTTTTGAAGGCCCAAGTAGGTCTGGGGGCCCTGAGGCAGTTTCTCACTTGACCAGCAAGTTGGGTTGGGCATTTGAGTTACTACAAATGTATTATTTTGATAAGGACATGTACATACATATTTTCATATATTTCTATTTACTATAATATACAAAACAAGAGCCTGCCCTTTAAAATACGACCTCATAGGTTGTTTGTACAAGCAGCTTATTAAAAAACCCTGTTGCATTCCTGGAGAGGGCTCTATCTAAAATGCTGGACATAACAGTACAATGGTTAATTGAACATGCTCACAGAATCAGCCCCTGGATCGTGGACAATAAGCACAATGGACGGACTTCGTGCACATCCCAAGCAAATGGAGATATTTGGTGAAATGGGAAACGAGTCATGATCTATCCAGTTTTCTCCAGAATGGTTAAATGAGATGCCTTCAGGGAGTGCAAGAAGCTGCTGCACCAGCACGGTGTCAAGTTCACTCCCCAGTACCCAGCCACACTGACGACTGACACAAAGGAGGGTCCGCACTGCTTGGACAGTCCAAGTAAAGCCATAGATTTCATTCAGAACGCATAAGACACAAGCTTTGATGAACTGGAATCATGATTTAAGCTCTCAATGACCTGTCTGTTTCCTGTTTGTGCAGGTGAACCACTCACAGCACATCTGAACCGATGTGAGACCAAAACACTCAGTGAACTTTCTGCTGTCACTGCACTGACAAGTTTGCTTTGGATCAGTATTTATGGTCACGAAGACCTGCGTCTGCATCCTTCACTGACTCAACACATAACTTGTCTTCAAAGGCTGAGTGTACCAGTGAAGTGATTGGACTGGAAACATCTGCTTAACTGGTATCAAAACAATTCAGAGGGATATTTTGTAGTATGAAAAATGCAATGTGTCAGCTGAGCAGATTTGCAGCTCTGACCAGCTGACAGTTTTAGTCATTAAACAGTCTCATCCTCCCCAGTGACGAGCAGCAGCTCTGCACGGGGATCACACGCTGGATGCTGGATTCTTTTCTTTCCCTTTTTAATGATCAGATTTCTGCCATGAGGTATTTCCATACTCCAAAGACGCTGTCGTATTGTGCCTTGTTAGATATTAAATGAGGCTTACCCTCCGTTGAGACAGCGCCGTAGAGAGTAGGAGGCTCCTCCTCCGCAGGTGCGAGAGCAGTCACTCCAGGGGCCCCAGGCGTCCCACCCGATGTCCCTGTCTTCGTCTGAGCGGGTCATCCTGGACGCCTACAGAAGGTCAAACACCAACACAGAGGTCAGTTATTTCAATCTGGTTAGATATTCATGTTTTCACAGTGAGCGTGTTCTGACCAGTTGATATAAACCACTGTACTGACGAATACAGCTCTCTGAAGAGTGAAAACATAAGGAACCCTGAAGAGGAAAGGTTAGCGGTTGTAAGAGGACAATCTTATCAGCCTTTTAAGGACCTGTATAAACACTTGCACAGCTGCCAAGGTGGAGTTAACTTTAGAAATCTGCCCCGTCTCCTAAAAATGACATTGTTATATAACAAATTGATCAAACCCATGCAAAGTCTTCATACTAAACATCTCAGTATTTCATTTGTTTTCTTACAAGATCTGTTCCTGACAACTTTGGGATTGCAAGGATGATATGTTATGTCCACTAACAGGTTGACATTTTCACTTTGTCCATTACTTTAGATAATGACAGTCGTGTTGGGCAGCAATGTATACTTAACGGTACACTATGCAGGATTGTCGGGTACTGTTTGCAATCACACTTGTGGTGGAAAAGTGAAAGTAAAAGCCAACCCCAGATTCACACTTATTTGGCATTTCCCCTCACCATACTTGGGTTTTTTTGGCACTGTGTCTCTTGAATGCTTGCTGCTTACAGTCTGGCATGTGGTCACTACCTTTTTATAAAGCCTCGACCTCACCTGAGCGCCGTGGAGGTACACGCCCATCCAGGCAGAAGGCAGAGTCTCGGCAGATAAATACACCACCACACACAGAAGTCATAAGTAGGGGTGCATGATATTTGATTTCTTGCCGATATCAGATATTCCGATATGTAACAACTCGTTTGACTGATAACCGATACCGATATTGAAATATCCACAGTTTTATCAGCACAAATAAGATAGTATTCATCCATCCATCTATTTTCATCCGCTTATCCGGGCCCGGGTCGTGGAGGCAGTAGGCCAAGCAAAGCACCCCAGACGTCCCTCTCCCCAGCAACACTTTCCAGTTTCTTCTGGGGGACCCCAAGGCGTTTCTAGGCCAGATGGGATATGTAGTCCCTCCAGTGTGTTCTGGGTCTGGTGTTTGAACCCTACACCTGTAGGGTGTTGACACCATTTGATGCAGAAGAGTAGTGAAGCTGCTTTAAAGAATAGCTCAGTGTATATATAGTGAATGTGTGACAGGGACAGGGAGAAAGAGAGTGTGATGCTGGAGCAGACAGATGTTGATGTTCACAGCACAGGAGAAATTAGCAAGTGGTAGTAAAGGAACAGTGTTTCAGTTTGTCCATAAATAAAGCTGCTAATTTCAGACCAAGTAAAGTTCCTGTGTCTTGTTTCCCAGCTGCTGGGTGAAGTGAAGGGGGTTAGCCCTGAAGTTAGCATCAACTTTGGCCCCAGAGGTAAAACAAACTCTCTCCTGTGCTTCTCTACCACGGTCTGGAAGCTGGAGCAGGAATGGTTAACACAGGGTGTATTTGTACTGCGACGTTACCTCTGAGTGTTTCACTGTGCAGTGGGCACTGGCTGTTGTGTTTAGAGTAGATGTTGGAAAAGTTATCTCTTGGGTTTTTTTTTTTTAAAGCTCAAGATTTGAGGCTGTGGGCATGTTCATACTAAACAAACCAAATATGATCAATTATTTAGGACAGTGTACAGTGAGGTCAGGGTGGATGTTAGCCGGCATATGCTGGCTTTTCCTTGATATTAAGTGTAGTTGACAGGCAGACTGAAATATCAGCAGCCAAAATGTCTGGTGGGAAATAGGCCAAATTAATTATTCAATCAATTAATTGCACATTAATTAGCCTAACATTGTGTGATCTATGAGATATGATGCCAAGACAGATTTGATATAAACGCATATTATGCAGAAGAGATTTTAGGATCTTAATAACAGAGGATTCTATTAATCCACCAAAGCTGTTCAGAGTGCATCCCTGTCTCTTCAGAGCAAACACCACATCCATGGCAGTTATACCCCTTCTTCCACACTCATTGGCTGGCTTGGCTTGGCTTGGCTTGGCTTGGTTTGGTTTGGCTTGGTTTGTCTTGGTTTGGTTTGGTTTGGTTTGGGCCATCAGCCCAGCGCAGCAGAGATTTTCATTTCCATTACAACAGGACCACCTCCCTGAAGGTGTCTTGTCTTGAGTGATGAAGTTTAAAAGCAGCGGGCTGATCCAAGGCTAAAGTCCCCTGCTATTTTTGCTGCATGTGTTTTTCCACAGCAGGGCAGGTAAAAGACCTGTTGAAGGTGAGCTGTTTGCAGAGGTGCAGTAAGAGCCTGTTGTCTGCAGCTCTTCATCATCATCTCACTGTGGCTGTGGCTGTTTCTCATTTTACTCTTCCTCACTGCCGTATTATTAGACTCTCCTTTATTGAAAAAAAGCTGCTAACAAAGTTCTGCTAATTCAGTTTTCGAGCAGCAACTTCACACAACTTCTAACACGGCTGATAGCGAACATGAAACAGTGAAATAAAGCAGATATCTAAAGTAAAAACAGGACGCAGGAGAGAAACTAAACTCCAAACCACAGAGATTCAGCTAGAAGCTACAGACGTACTGAGAGCTGAACACACAGAGACTTTTAAAAATTCTCCCAGGTCTCCTGCAGACATAGGTGAGGAGAGCCTTGCAACACACACGGCTTGTTTGAGGGGAAGAAGCGGGGTTGTTGGGTATTTGTTGCCGTCAGTGAGACGTCACTTCTTAACTGATAATGGACACTGGAAAAGGCCCATTAGTGTACTTGGTGTTGGTGCCGGCATCATAGATCAGGAAGTCCTTTAGCACACAGTGGGTTAACTTTAAGATCAGACCAGCAGTGGGCTTGGTGATTCTCTGGATGTTATCAAAGAGGACTTTATAGTGAGGCTTTGTGCCTCCTTTATCATGTCCCTTTCCTCTTTTGCCTCCTCCAGTCATTTCTCTGATAAGTCACCCCGTTCAGTCACTGCTCCTTCATTAAGGCTATCATTTTTTTTAAGTTATGTGTGACTATCTTGGAATACAGAGGGGATCACAGTGTTTGTGATTTTTTTTGTGTGTGTGTAAAAAAATTAGGCTAGTAGTTCTTCTATATAGCTGAAATTTTAGAAAGAGCCATAAAGAGCCATATCAGCCAATGGCCATAAAAAAAAACTCTGGCATGTAACAGTAAAGTTTTTATCTGTCTGTCTGTCTTTGGTATGTTTGACACTGCAACAGATTTAACAGAATCCTAATCAGAAAAAAAGTCAGAAATCCAAGGAAAAAAAATTACACATCCCATGATCTGCACTTCCTTTGATTTAAATGACATCACTGTCTCACTCCATGTATGTTACCCTGAGCTCGATCTGGGACTTCCTGTCAATGAGATCTTGGTCTGATTGCTGTCAGAAAACTACCAAACCCGCTGCAGTTTTTAAGAAACTCTCTGAACCAAGCAGGTGTGAAAAATACTCAACAATAAATTCTTGATAAAGCTTGAGCTAAAAAAGCTTAAAGGCCCAGTGGGATGCGGTGAAAGTGTGCCATGCTGGCAGAGATCATTTCTGCTCTCACAGTGACAGCAGATATATCCACACTGAGCTAACACAGCAGCACATCAGCATGTCGGCTCAGGCTAGTTTGGACTGGTGTGACAGAAAAGTAACAAAATCCCCGTGAACTATCGACTGACTCGACTCAGGAGCAACAGAAACACTTCATACAGACACTGTACAGCTGACCGACACGTGTGAACCCTGCGGGCAACAACACCTCAATCAATATCACTGTCAATCAGATTGCATGAAATCAGGATGAGGTAGAATTCTCTTAAGACTTAATAAGGTTCTCTGAGGTTTGCTGGTGGCCTCGCATGCAGGAGTATTTACAGCATGGTGGGGTCTAACACACAGCACATGACATTCACACACTTTGTCTTTTCTATAATTAGAAATAACAGCCCACACTTATAATTACAGCTGCAATAATCTGTTTCAGTTTTTATCCACAGAGAGCTGCTTGTCCTACTGCTTCTTTTCTTTTTTTTTATCAGCTCAGAGATTTGTCATCAGAAGAAGTCACGTCTGTTTTTGCTGACATGATGAAAGGAAACATGCTAACAACATATAGGCCTATTGTGGAACCAATATTATGTCTCATCAAATGGGCTGTTGTAATGTCACAAATACCTGTACCTCTTTTGAGATGCATTAGGCTTGTTTGTCTTGTATTTGTTTACATTTTAGCAAATTGGTACCACTGAAAGTATGTCAGATTAATTATTAGAAGTTCCTGTTTGCAGTGTGCCCAAGGATGTACACACATCTATCACTGCATTGCTTTGATACTAGTCCATACCCATTGGTAGCTTTGTCCCCTTCTACCTCTGCCAATCCTCAATGCCTATGTGCAGTTTCACATAGATTGACCACGTCAGTGAGTAGAAAAGCATGGGACAGACAGAATGACACACTGACAGTTTCCGTGATTATGTACAGCATACCATACCATGACTTAGTCATACCAAACATTAGAAAACAACACCAACATTGGTCCACAGGGGGAGCCACAGTGATCGGTCGCATTTTAGCCATTTTGAAGCATTTTTCTGTTGTTATAGCGCCACCCAGTTGCCAATTAGAGTTAAATTTCTCCAGTCACCTTGAGGTGTCCTGTTCTACATATCTACCAAGTTTAGTAAAAATCCATATGGCGGTTAGGCCTAGATAAGAAATGAGCTCTCTAGCGCCCCCATTTTGTTTGATGGGCTCAATAATGGAGGGGTCCCCTCAGATTATGTGTGGTCATATGCCTACAAAGTTGCGTGGTGATGGGTGAAACCCTTGAGATGTTCTACACCTTTATGTGATGAGCCACGCCCTCCGCAATATTCATTGCCTTATAGAAGCTCAGTTTTAGGAAGTTTTCCAACTTTTGCCAAGAGGGAACTTTAGATATTGCTCCCTAGATTATGTTCACCCAGTTTCATGCAGATCGCTCAAACTTCCTAGGAAGAGATCCATTTGAAGTGTTTTTCAAAAAATTCAAAATGGCGAAAAATCTATATAAGCGGAAGTTATGGGTTCTTGAGGCAAATGTGTTCCTCATGAGGAGAGGCATCTCTGTGCAAAGTTTCATGTCTCTACGACATACGGGGCATGAGATATGCCCATTCAAAGTTTGACATTTCAATGGGTTGCTATAGCGCCCCCCTTTGGCCAATTGATGTAATATTGCTTCATTGGCATCCTCCCATGACCCTCTACCACTGTGCCAAATTTCACATGGATTGACCAAGTCAGTGAGGAGAAAAACCTGGAACACACACACACACACACAGAGTTTTCATCATTATATAGTATATAAGACCAGTTCTGAAGTTCTGTTTATTCACAATGGACATCAGAGATGATTTTCTCAGAGTAAGTCACAGAACAATATCAATATATGACAATGTATATCTGTATGTTAAGATTTGACTGAGTTATGACTCCCCTCAAGCTAAAACCATCCTGTAATGTCACAATTGTTAAAATGATGAGTTAATTTACAGAGGAGCATCGTAAATGAGGTATGTGTGTAGAAATGTTGTAATCTGTGAACAAAATAAGTGCACACACAATATTACTGTCAGGTTCATGACACGTGCACACCTGCTAATTTTGTTCTGCCAACCATGCGTAAGTTCATGAATCACAATCATTCTAAATTGCCAGGTGTGTTTTTAGGGTAATGTTGCTCAGTGTGGACAACATAAATCCATCAGCACACCTTAAATTTCAATATGACATCTTTGACCATTGCATTGGTTTTTAATGTCTCTCTTGGATGGCACAGACTCTTGACCAGATTATGTAGCTGCATATATTCTAATCCTCACTTAGACGAAAATCTCGCTAAAATGACCTTAAAACAAGTCGCAAGGCAAGTGACATCTACTCAAATTAGTCACATAGTCTTGCATAATTGGATCTATACTCATAATAAGTCCTCTGATACTTTGAATTTAAACATCAAATGATCAAACTTGATAAGACGTAAAGTTTTTGCAGTGTGGAGTTATTCTGGCACTACGACAGTAAACTGTCTGTCACACAGTGTTTTTCATTAGGAGCGTCCTCCAGAGAGTAAAAAGAGTCCAGCAGTTAGTCGGCACAGGCCACAGGTCTCACTCTGCTGCAGAACGCGCTGCTGGAGAACCACTTCTTTACCCTCTGTGGCCACTGAACAGCAGCATTACCTCACAGTCCTGTGATACACTCATCTGTTTGAGGCACGCAGTCCTAACAGGCTGCATCTCACCCCCAACCTTCCTCCTATCTTATCTGCTGCGTTAAAAGCCCAGATAAAAGAGAGGGAGCGACGGAGGGAGAGACTTTGATACAGAGGGGGAGAGATGGAAAGAGAGTGGGTTTTCCTGGCTGCGTGTCACCAAAAATAGGAAAATTGGCTTCCCTTGGGTCAGTGATGTCACAGCAGACCCTACGGTGCCAAAGAAAAAGGAATCTCATACTGTGCTGCGAGTGTGTGTGTGTGTGTGTGTGTGTGTAAGAGGAAAACTGAAGCACAATGAAGTATTTATGGAAAATAAGTCAGAGAAGCAAAGAACTCAGCTTTCTAAAGTGCTTTTAAATTGTGCCCTTCAACCCGTGCGTCACCAGACCAATAGTCAAAACACGTATTTATACAATTCAGAAAACTGTTTTTCCTGGAGAAGTGGTAGCGCAGGGCCTCCACCAAAACCTTTCTTGCCGTGTCAGTGAAACCCAGAGCACAGGAACAAACTCTAATTCCTCTGACAATGTTATTTATGCCTGGTCAACCAGAATTAACATTTCTGACATGCCTCCGCAGGTTCCATTTCACCCTGCCTCCCAGGCCCCGATCACTGGCTGACCTTGGAGCTGGCAGAGCGAAACACTTTGCTGTCTTCAACCTTGTTACGTCGTACCCCCGTAGATGGGATCGATTCGCAAGTCTTGGAATTTTGCACTGCGGTGGAACTCAGTATTCTCTCACTTCCCTCCGCCTGCTGCATCCAAAGAGACAGACTGATCCGCTGGAGAGGAATTAGACACGTTAGCACTCTGCTAATAGGATAAAACCACCTTTTGTTGTTGGGCTCAGCCGGCTAACAGCCATCACAGACCTCCAACAGTAATAACATCGGCATGAGGAGAATCTGTCCAGCCAAGGCTTTTTCTGGCCTGCCTGGTCCATTGTGTGAGCTCTGCATAGTTCTGTATCAGCAATCTGTGTCCACTGACAACCCAGATGACCTGGATATGTACAGTAGATTTCTCTATTTACCCTAAGTAGGACCCAACATGGTACTTAGCTAGTCCCCAAATACAAGTTCTACTGTACTACTTTCTAGTAAGGCACCCTGTATGAAGGCTTCATGAGGGTTCATAACTACAAACTTGTTAGAAAGTGAGAAATGTTCCTAATGTGGCTCTGAATATAATCAGGGCAGCTATCAAGTAACAGTGAAAACAATTTAGTAGTTTAATGCAGACACGGTTACATACAGTACAGGCCAAAAGTTTGGACACACCTTCTCATTCAATGAGTTTTCTTTATTTTCATGACTATTTACATTGTAGATTCTCACTGAAGGCATCAAAACTATGAATGAACACATGTGGAGTTATGTACTTAACAAAAAAAGGTGAAATAACTGAAAACATGTTTTATATTCTAGTTTCTTCAAAATAGCCACCCTTTGCTCTGATTACTGCTTTGCACACTCTTGGCATTCTCTCCATGAGCTTCAAGAGGTAGTCACCTGAAATGGTTTCCACTTCACAGGTGTGCCTTATCAGGGTTAATTAGTGGAATTTCTTGCTTTATCACTGGGGTTGGGACCATCAGTTGTGTTGTGCAGAAGTCAGGTTAATACACAGCCGACAGCCCTATTGGACAACTGTTAAAATTCATATTATGGCAAGAACCAATCAGCTAACTAAAGAAAAACGAGTGGCCATCATTACTTTAAGAAATGAAGGTCAGTCAGTCCGGAAAATTGCAAAAACTTTAAATGTGTCCCCAAGTGGAGTCGCAAAAACCATCAAGCGCTACAACGAAACTGGCACACATGAGGACCGACCCAGGAAAGGAAGACCAAGAGTCACCTCTGCTTCTGAGGATAAGTTCATCCGAGTCACCAGCCTCAGAAATTGCAAGTTAACAGTAGCTCAGATCAGAGACCAGATGAATGCCACACAGAGTTCTAGCAGCAGACCCATCTCTAGAACAACTGTTAAGAGGAGACTGCGCGAATCAGGCCTTCATGGTCAAATAGCTGCTAGGAAACCACTGCTAAGGAGAGGCAACAAGCAGAAGAGATTTGTTTGGGCCAAGAAACACAAGGAATGGACATTAGACCAGTGGAAATCTGTGCTTTGGTCTGATGAGTCCAAATTTGAGATCTTTGGTTCCAACCGCCGTGTCTTTGTGAGACGCAGAAAAGGTGAACGGATGGATTCCACATGCCTGGTTCCCACTGTGAAGCATGGAGGAGGAGGTGTGATGGTGTGGGGGTGTTTTGCTGGTGACACTGTTGGGGATTTATTCAAAATTGAAGGCACACTGAACCAGCATGGCTACCACAGCATCCTGCAGCGACATGCCATCCCATCTGGTTTGCGTTTAGTTGGACGATCATTTATTTTTCAACAGGACAATGACCCCAAACACACCTCCAGGCTGTGTAAGGGCTATTTGAGCAAGAAGGAGAGTGATGGAGTGCTGCGGCAGATGACCTGGCCTCCACAGTCACCGGACCTGAACCCAATGGAGATGGTTTGGGGTGAGCTGGACCGCAGAGTGAAGGCAAAGGGGCCAACAAGTGCTAAACACCTCTGGGAACTCCTTCAAGACTGTTGGAAAACCATTTCAGGTGACTACCTCTTGAAGCTCATGGAGAGAATGCCAAGAGTGTGCAAAGCAGTAATCAGAGCAAAGGGTGGCTATTTTGAAGAAACTAGAATATAAAACATGTTTTCAGTTATTTCACCTTTTTTTGTTAAGTACATAACTCCACATGTGTTCATTCATAGTTTTGATGCCTTCAGTGAGAATCTACAATGTAAATAGTCATGAAAATAAAGAAAACGCATTGAATGAGAAGGTGTGTCCAAACTTTTGGCCTGTACTGTATGTGTATATATGATGAGATGCAAAGCCTTCAGACATAAATTTACAAATTATTTATAAATGATTTAAAGGTGCTTTTTGTTATTTAGAATACATAGTTGATTTAGAGTCTTATTCCCAAGTCATCAAATACCGGCACTTTGGGCTGGTGGTTCGGTCAACACATTCTCACTCTGACCTCGTCACATATCGATGTTTGGTCATGGACTCTCCACATCGAAATACAATGTGCAAGGTACCCTAGAAGTGTTGGTTGTTGATGTTCTGGGATGCCGTGTCAACTGGAAATGTACAGTTTGCGTACAGTCTATTACATTTACAATCTTACGGGAAGCAAACACTGGCCTCCCTGGTGAAAGTCAGTGGTTGTTGGACCCAACCAACACCTCTCCTGTCCACCCTAATCAGACTTTCGCTGGCTTCACTTTCGTTCTTGTTCTGCCACATTTCCCCCTGATGCTGCCAGGTGCCATTAAACTATTATGGTGACTGGCTGTGTATCTGGCTGAAGTGAAAGAAAAGGGGGTTTTTTGTCTTTGTCTGACAAGTCACTGACCAAACGTCGGATTTCAGTGACTTCAGAGTGAGACCAGGTTGGTTCAGTCCGACTACTAACCTCAAGTGTTGGTATTTGACGACCTGTGAATGAGCCTCAACAATCACCTATCTTTCTCTCGAGTTACATACAGCACCTTTGAGGTAGTGGTAAGAAACAGCTATCAACAAATTCAAATAAAGCACTAATGGTCAATGTTGCTGGGAAATGAGGCTGTGCCTACGTGTCTGTGCACGTTTCAGAGTTAGAGTTCAGTGAACTCCAAGCATCCACTGGGTTTTAGTGTTTGTTTTACACTGATAACTGAGCAGAGTAAATTGCTTTCTTTCAGCTTTTTGAGGAAATGATGTGTCTGGTCATTACAAACACTGGAGTGAACATGACCCCCCCACTTCCATGGTGATTACACACTTTAAGAAACCCAAGGCAGGCAATGTTTGTAGCTACATGCTTGATGGCTTATTAGCAAATGAGAAACCTACTATTGCCTCTTGCAACAGCTGACAGATGAGGGTATTTTGTTTTGATGTCTCTATCAGCAGGATGACATCACCAGTATGTTCCAAAATCCAAAAGACCAGTCATATGACTGCTTTCTGATCTTTACCACTATGATTTAGGTTTTGTTAGACTTTGACACAGAAGCAATATGGTAATGGTTGGGACAGATAGCAGCTTGGGTTTAAAATTCTACTTTGTTGAGGCCAAGGAACCCTTGTTGTTTTCTGTAACAGATGATTAAGGGAACAGAACAATCACCATTTAAATGTTTCGAAAATAGTAACAAAAGATCTCTGCTGTTTAAAGGTCACATGCCTTGTTAACCCATCCCTCCACCTGACCAGCTTCCAACAAAGTATAGACCCTACAGTATAGACCCTTTTAGGTCCAACGTCACAATGACGTCAGTTTATAAGCTGAAGGCAAAACCTGCCTCTCCCCCACAGGGCTGTAGGCTCCACAGGAGTGTTAAAATGTGTTTGTCTTGTTGTGTTATTGGGAGCCAGAATAGAAGGAGTCATGGCTCAAAACCAGCCGCCACTGCCGGTTAATAAAAACAAAGACAACTATGGTTAAATGTGATAAGACCAAAGGACTGGACGGAGGCCATCATCAAAAATGCTCACATGTGCAGCGCACACTTCATATCAGGTTAGGGAAAAAGTATTTCCTGTTGTAGGGATGAATAAGGTTATGTGTATTAAGGGTTATCATGTCCACCTCATCAGAAACTGGGGAGGGATTAAGAGGAAGATTGGATTTGGAAACAAACAAGTGTGGTCCTCCTTTGTAAGATTGGCTTCCTGTGACATCATCCATCCACTGAGTGAGAGCATACGGGTCGGCCAGTCTGGTCCCGTTGCTCAGTGTTTACTTATTCAAGTAACACTGGCGGTCCCGGAGAGTGAGTGACCTGACATGGTGCGTTGGTAAATTCAGTCTGACGCTCTACACTAAAATGAGAGCCCTGTTGGTGGAAGAAACGCAGCGTTATATTTCTAAGTTAATCACACATTTACTCCGCTCCATCTGCCCAGAGTGCGTTCTGCCACTCTGAGAGTGCGGTGGTCCAGATAACCAAGCATTCAGACAGTGCACCAAATTTACAAATGGTCCAGTTTGTGCCAGAGTGCAAACTATTACTACAGTTCTGTTGACACTGTGCAAAATAAAGACATTCCAGTCTGGTGGATGTACTTTTTAATCCTCCAGGTTTGGGACGTGTGTGATCTGTGAACTAGACGATTAAACGTTGTTAGTTTCAATCGTTGGCACCAAAGCTACTAACTGGTTAAACTTATTGTTAAAATTAAATTATTTATGTGCACATTTAAATAACATTGACATAGCTCGCACTGAAATGTCATGTTGTCCTAGTGACATGTTGCTTTATACAGGATAACCACAGTCTTAAAAAACCTGGAAAAGTCATATCCAAATCTGCTTTTCCAGGCCTTGAAAAGCCCTGGTATTCGTAAAATCCTTAAAGGTTTTTGTAAAAATCCTTGAATTTTGTTGTGTTTAATGGGATTAATTGTAATCTTTCAGTCATCTTTAATGTAAAGTAACATGACAGCAAATTTATTGTCTGTAGCTGTTCACGTGGCTGCAGGTTGTGAATTGTCATGGAAATTTTTTTATAGGTCCAAACTGTCAAAGTAACCTTCAGACATCTGGGGAAGTTAAACAATTTACTGACAAAAGGAGAATAACGCTCCATCAATATGTTTTTTTCTGATTTCATTATTGATTTGGACCACAGAAGCTAACACTGCTGTTGTTTTACGCAATAACTTAACATAAAATTCTACGCACTGATACAGTGAGAGCTGGTCATCCTGACGTGTGGTTGAGTTAAGATATATATTGTGGATTTTCAGTTGTCCGAGATTGATTGGTTGAGGATGTCAAAGCTCTAAATTATGCAGCTGAATTACCTTCCTTCGTTCTCCTTCCTCCCACCAGTACACCACTGTTGGATGAATCCATAATTTATTCATTTATTGATTCATTCACTCACTCATCCCTTCATGTATTGATTCCTTCATTCACTGATTTATTTATTGATTCCTTTATTTCCCTTTTTTCCCCCAGTAATCCCAAGTTGCATCATAGATTTTCCTCTTTGTCTGAGTATCATGAAACATGTACAAGTGCAAATCCTATTAGGTTGCTTCACACTTGATCTCCTGCAGTTTCAGAGCTGGTAAACAGACTTGCATCACTTTGTTTGGCTGTGGGAGCTCATGCGGAGTGAAAATAGCCAGCAGCATTAATCTCATCTTGTGTCCTGATATGGGAGTGTGTCTGATGGGATTAGAAAAAAAACTGCCTCCCTCCTTATATGTATGAGAGAGTTGAACGCAGGATAAAATCTACTACTTATAAAGTCTGTTTAATGTATTCTCAACTGGCTGACTTCACTGTAGATGTGTGTACTCTGTTCCTATGGATTTAATCTTGATCCATATTGTTAGTGTAAACTATCATAAAACACATGTAGGAAGGTTTATTTACCCAATGCCCGTGGCGGGGTCTGTGATTCAAGCACTTCTGCTAGAAAGTTTATACGAAAGTAATCCGCATTAGCAAGTGATGTTCACTGGCTACATTTAGTCCCAGTTAAGAAATCAGGAAGGGGTTCAGAGCAAAACGAGAAAGTGGAGGTAAGGGCACAGAAAAGATTTACCTACAAAACTTACAGAATCCCGTCCCCCATACTTAGGCCCAATTCCATTTGTTATGTTTACCCCTACCCTCATTTACAAGTGCCCCTTTGCCCATTAGATACAGAGGTGCAAGGGGTAGTGGCTGAAATCTTCCACTTTGAAATGGGTCAACCCTTCAAGATCCTGATACGTCATAGGTCGTTGTCGATGTTGGTGCAATGACATTGCGAATATGCCGTCTTCTGCTGTGGTAATTTCTCTTACCTAGGCTATCTGCAGCCTTATGTGATTGTCAGGACACCTCTGATTTGTTCACAACTTAAGTTTCATGCTATCAATCAACTGAACAAGTCCATCTATCCATTCATCCATTTTCATCTGCTTATCCAATCAATGCCCGGTTGCGGGGGCAGCAGGTCAAGCAAAGCACCCCAGACGTCCCTCTCCCCAGCAATGCTTTCCAGCTCCTCCTGGGAGAACCCAAGGAGTTCCCAGGCCAGGTCTGGGTCTGGGTCTGTTCTGGGTCTGCCCCGGGGCCTCCTACCAGTGGGACGTGCCCAGAACAGGAGGCCCCCAGGAGGATCCTGAACAGATGCCCAAACCACCTCAACTGACCCGTTTTTGACATGAAGAAGGCGCAGCTCTACTCCGAGCTCCCTCCAGATGTTTGAGCTCCTCACCCTATCTCTAAGGCCAAGTCCAGACACCCTTTGGAGGAAGCTCATTTCGGCCACTTGTATCTGCGATCACATTCTTGCGGGTCACTACCCAGAGCTCATGACCATAGGTGAGGGTTGGGATGTAGATGGACCAGTAAATCAAAAGCTTTGCCTTCTGGCTCAGCTCCCGGATCACTGCAGAAGCTGCACCAAACCGCTGATCCATGTCACGCTCCATTCCACCCTCACTCATGAACAACACCCCAAATTACTTGAACTCTCTCGCTTGAGGCAGTAACTCTCTCCCAACCCGGAGGGAGCAATCCACCGGTTTCCGTCAGAGAACCATGGCCTCAGATTTGGAGGTGCTGACTCTCATCCCAGCCGCTTCGAGTCATCAAATTAAAAATATCACTGCTTTATCTTCAGACAGCAACTTCTCTGCTGGACTTAAGTTAACTTTCGGCAAGTCGGGAAGGATGTAACAAGGAAATATGTCAAAATGATGTTACAAAGAAAAGGTCCATAATACACAGAAACGACATTACGACAATACAATGATTACAAAGAAAATCCATTTGTGGGTTTCTTTGTTTTTCTTGTTCAGCCAATGATTTCCTGATGATCTCATAACACTTGGTTTAAAGTGTGCCTCTCAAAAACCTCTGTTTAGGGGCCATGTAGCCCAAACACTTTGCCCTTCTCCTCTATCCAAACAAGAATGAGGACACCCTTCCTCCAGAAGAGGACGCGCAAAAAGGAAGGTTCAGAGCTGAGTGGTAGGGGCAAAGGGTGTATTGGGATTGGGAAGTCTGTGTTAAAGTTTTAAGGGACCATTAGATGCATTTTAGTTCCTTAAACACAAATCATGGGTATGTTGCATGTAAGACTGTTTTTGACTGTGCATGCATATTTTTCTTCAGTTCCAAGCAGCCATTAGTTTCCATTCATTTTTGTATGATATGAAAATCAATTACCAGCGTCTAAACTTAAGTTGTGTAATCTATCACAGCACACAGGCTTGCCAGAATATTCTTCATCATAAGTGCTTGTGCAATGGACCAATAGCTTCAGAAACTGCCTTTCCCCTCACCTGTTCAACGTCAGAATTCATCTGACAATCCAACATTCACACCCACTTCACCTCCGCCAGCTGTGCTGAGGTGAGAAAGGAGCCAGGGATTTCATGTATCTCTCTTGCTCTTTTTTTTAAAAAAAATTTTCACAAATTTATTTCTGTCACTTGTCACGTGAACAGTGACTGTTTTTCAGGTGAGGCTGTGTGAACATGCTTGCTGTTATCCCAACACTTACACGTTATCACATCTCCCCTCTCTCCATGACAACAGGCTTTTCACCCCACCTTTGAGTGTGGCCGAGACAAGTAATATGGTTAATACCTGTAAAAACTCACAATCCATAAATCTCCATTAGCTGTCAAAGTTAATGTGCATTATCCTGTTATAACACAGTACAAGTACTTTTTCAACACGATTTTCAACCCACACAACCACATAGGTCGTCTGTTCCTACACTCTAATACGACCCACAGGAGCATTTCCTAAATAAGTGCCCCTGGGTACGTAAACGTAATGTGATGTAAATACATAATGTGATCTATGTGACGCTACATCAAAAGTAACATTAACCTAAAATAACTAGGCACTGAGCGTTGCTTTCACATGAGACAGGAACAGTGGTCTCCTGGGTTAAAGTCCTGTGCTTGTTTGACACGTTTTTTTAACAATTGGAGAATGTAAGAATTTCTTTATGCCAATGAAACATAAGAATGAAAAAGTTAAAAGAAAAACATTATTAATTTTCATGTGATATTTTTGTCAAAGCCACAGAGGGCCACTGGACAGATGCTAAAGAGCCACTTATGGCCCTGGAGCCACAGGTTGCCTACCCCTGTTCTATATCAGTCTGCGCTTACATTACCATTATTATAATGTACTTATATTAAGGGAAAAAAGTGTGCAGACTTGATGTTCAGTTTAATGGATTAGTTTAGATAACATGACCTCCAAACTGTTTCTGGCTGCTTCACTGCACCTCTGCCTCGTCTAAACCCAGCATTCTTACCCAGATGTGCTCTCAGGTACCAAAATTTGGTAAGGAATGACTTAATATGAATTGTTACTCAGTAGTGCCGCTTTATTTTGGTTGGTACCTTTGAAAGTATGGAGTCTGGGACCCAACCCCTAAGCAGGCTGCTTTCAGACCTAGAGTTGTCTTGCTTTGGCCTGAATCAGGTACTAATTCTGTCACAGAGTTGTATAATTGCCTAGAGTTGGTTCGTGTTCTCACGGCAGCATTTACAAGCGGACCAGATCAAATGCCTTGTGTGAGAAAGCTGCTCTTGATTGGTCAGAATTTCCATGTGGGAAAAATCCAGGAAGTAAAGCAAACGTTGAAGAAGAGTACACTTGCAAGATAAATGTGACACTTTCTAATGTCACAATGGAGGGACAACTACGCAGGTTGATTTTAGCGCTGCTCATCGTGGACTATATTGCTGTCATTGTTCATTTTAGTCAAAGCATACAGTTTGAAAACGAGGCGCGGCTCCAACTAGAAAACAATGTTTTGATGCATTGGATGTGCTGAATGTGCATATTAAGGCAGTACAGGAGGAGGTGCACATTAATAATCCTCCAGGACTGTAACATGCTCATGTTTAACCCAAACAATGTGTCATGTGACTGCAGTTGGTTCGGATTGAGGTCGAAACCAACGAACCGCACCAGAGTTCGTTTTTAACCAGACAAAGACCACCTCATCAAGAGGGTCTCGGTCCGGTTGTTTTGGTGATTGCTGTGTTCACAACTGCCCAAATGAACCGCACTTAGGGGGTAAACGCACAGGGCAGGTGTGAAAGCAGCCATGGCTAGTTTGAAGCAAATTGAAGCCTTTAGTTGCCACATGCAGACACTGTAGAGACAACTGAGAAACCCTGAGAAATGCCGATATGTTCGATGTGAATCGTATGTATACTATGAGGATAGAAATATATTTGCTATTTAATTCACAGAAGAAAATGCCAGCTCTGATCCCACAGAACACGTCCCTCTTTTCGCTCCATTCCTGTCAATAGATATGCTGCATCTGAGGTAATCCTTACACAAATTTACAATTATTGATTTGACGCTTCCAGCAAGCCTTCAGTTTGAACACTGGCCTGGCTGTCTGTGGACATACTGCTGCTCCAGCCAAGTTTCTCCCTCCTTGGGTTTGGCGAGGGCATCACGTCTGTCAAGTAAACAGACTCAAGTACAAGTGGCGTCATGAGTCATTGGTGATTACGCTGAAATACAGGTGTGAGTCATTTCGATTTTGTCAAACTCCAGTCTGAACTTATCAAACTGTTGAGTGTGACCTGAGTCTACTCAGTAAACAAATCTGATTGCTGGATACCGATAAAAAAAAACAAGCATCTCAGGATTAAATGTCACTTTAAGTAAAACAGTTAAAATAAAATTACAAGATGGAGAATTTATTTTTTGCTTTCTGGCAGATACAAAACAAGGACCTGCTAGACTGCCTTGACCTGTTAAGTCCGTCTCATTCATAAGGCTGGCAGGTTGGACTCTGGACTCATTATAAACGATTAAGCTCATTCCCTGGCTGATTGCAGTGGAGCCCTCACACCAGGAGACCTGGCCTCAAAATGCCACTGACAACTGTAAAAACTTACTGTACCAGCCCTGATCAACATCACAGCGTGCCCTTCATACACAACCCTCAGCTGTTTATCATGCTTAGGAGAGCTGTGTTTACTGAGCTCAGCCAATATGGTGAGCTGTGCACACGGTCCCTTACCAGACTTCACATTAGACTCGTCAATGACATCATGTATAGCAACAGGACAAATAATAACAACCTATAAAAGATTTAATGGCTCTGGAGAGAAGCTGCATTGAATCACAGTGATGGAAGTGTCAAATGGTTACTTTAGGCGGCCAAGAAGTGAAAAATCACCTCGATCTTTCTCCTTAGCTCTTATCCTGTTTTTGTTTTAAGCATTTGGCCCGAAGACATTTTGTACCCACTGTTCTGTGGTGATCTGGGAATAGAAACTCACTGCCCTGTTATTGTTTAAAATGTTCTTTGTCAGCATATGTTGAACATTATTTCATATCAAAAGGTTGAACTGTGAATGTAAGACTGTCCTCATCAGAGACACAACAGCACTAGTCCTTTGGTCGAATGCTTAAAGCAATAAAAACAATGTACTGTATTACTAATGGGAAATAATGACTGTTGCGTCTAAAAGCAAAGGTAGATGCAGTGTTGCCACCACAAAACCTCTTATAGGCCCTTTCCACGACAGGAACTTAATGACTGAAGGTGAAGCCCTTGTCTGTGGTTCTGCTTTTGTTTCCACTGTACTCCCTGTGCTTTAGGGGCGAGTTCCTCAACCTAAATTTTGGCACTGCTCAGGAGGTGGTATCAAATCCAAGTCACAGATAACTCTCAAGGGGGAGACATGCTACAGCTGGTTTGCAACACAGTAATTACTGAAGCTGAAATGATGTACAATATTCTGCTTCAGAATATCCAATGTACTCTATGTTTTGCAGTCTTGTAAAGCATTTGTCTGCAGGATTACGACCCATACTTACATTTTTTTTTACTGGTCCAGCCTCGGGGTCCAGAGATGTCCTTAGTCATCATTTCAAGGTCCACACAGTTTAAAATATTCAGGGTCATACTTGTGTTTGGCCATGTCGTTGAGCTAGTTTGCTGTCTTTGTTAAGTTGTGATGACATCTTTATCGTCCAACAAAAGTGTTGATCATGACAAGCCTAAAAAAGAGCTATCGGGAAGGAGGCTATGGTGGATGGTTGGGTGTCATACTTTGACACCAGAGATCACTCTTCAAGGTCTGTCTTCTACCAAAAGTCAAAACTGGTTTTGCTTAACCATGACCCATACAACAACATCCTGCAGACCCTGCTCATATGGTTTGTTGCTGTCCCAAACTAAAGAACTTCTCGGCTTCAGTTTTTGGATTTGCAACCCTGCACCCTCATGGCAGTGTTTGCGGTTCAGAAGGTGTCACTACTCTGACTGGTGGACGGGCTGATATAGTCGTGTATACATCTTTATTAGCTCATTGCAGATCTGGCTGAAGGACCTGGTATTTTTCTTTAAACGTGAAAAAACAGAATTCACTCTCAGGGGCTCTGAAGATCGTTTCTAAATAAAATAGCAATGCATGATACCTTTTCTTTGTTCCCAGCCTTTGAGAACCCTAACCCTGAATAGGAGAGAAATATGATGTAATTGTACAATACTGCTCTTCACTCCCGAGCACTGTTATTTATAAGACCTTCTCCCCTTTTCTCCCCTCCTTTCATTCATTTACTTATCCCTTTTTTCTACTGCACTTTATTTTTTAAATGAAATCGATGTCACTGTGTGTTGAGCCTGAATCTTCTTGGACTTTCAAGGTTGGGATGGGAGGTGGAGAGGGATGTTTGTTACAGAAAAGAAAAATGGAAGGAAAAATATTGTTTCGATTATAATACTGGTTGATTTGCATTTATACTTCAATAAAAAAAATGTCACAAAAAAGACCCATATGCATCAGATCGGACTGTTAATGGTTGCATTTTTAAACATGTGGCATACGTTGTGAAATGGTCGCAGTTGCACCAAACCTATGTAGTTGAATTTAGGATAAGGATCATGGTTTGACTCAAAATAACTACTTTCTCAAATTAGGTAATGTATCGTGATGTATCTCACAAGACAAAGGTCACATACATATACTGACACAACACATTACATTGTTAAAATATCTCAAACTTGACTTTGGTTTTACACGGGACACAAACACTGGTCTCCTGGATGAAAGTCCTATGTTAGTTTGACACATCCACCTCCTGACAGACTTAATTGCTCTTTATAAAATGTCACCTGACTACCTCCTTTGCTCACATTATAATTACTACAGCCACTAGGGGTTGAAAAAAACATAAATGCAGGTTGTAACTTCTGCTTGTAAAAATTACCTATGCAGTCGTGTAGAGTGCCACGGGAAGGAGTCCTAAAACCTGGATATGAGTTAGCATTTTTCTGCTCCCAGTTGGCTCATGATGCGAGTCCTGCATGTACCACATGCACTACACCACTTGGACAAACCACGTCACGATCTGAGTTTCGTGTCAACATGATGTTTCAACAAGATATTAGACCACATTATGGAACCATTACCTCAACAAGCACAAGCTGACCTCATGAAACGTTTCACCTGTTTTCAGTCTTCTTATTGTATTATATGACACTTTTAACAGCACGAATTATTTAAGACAATGTTTGGTTTATCTTCAAGATGTAATTCTTTGGCCCTGAAAGTTATAAAAGCAGTGTTAAATCGATAAAAGTGTACAAACTTTCAGTATCTGCCTGATCATTCATTCTGAGAAAAAAAAACATTACCACAAATATACAGAACAGCCAATAACTCTCATATGCTCCCCACCCTCCCATACATTGATGTAAAAAATCTAAATAATAAAGCACACATATACCGTGTGATGTGACCTGTAGAAATGTAATGGAGTTAATTTATAGCCTGATATTAGCTTTTTACTTCCGACTGCATTTAGCTTCAAAAATCAGGAAAGTGATGTTTGTTTGTGAAGATTATCTTGCTGAACAAAAAGTATCATAAAGGTTTGTTCACCACAGAGCTGATTTTCTGCAACCACCCAAATCCAATGGAAAAATCCCCTGGGCTTTTTAATGAGGGAGCCAGTGTGACGCTAACTTCCTTGTCTGCCTACAGAAAAACGTTGTCCCTGGAATCACTCTTTTTCATCGGAGGACAGTCTCAGATACATACTCACTAACCTAACAGTATATCCAGTGAAATACTGTATGTTAAAGATGCATGTATTTACTTATTGGTTTTTCTTGTGGGGCTGATAATTTATGAACTGGCAGGCATGAACTGTTATTGGTTTTATACTGATATTGATTTTGCAGGGCAATATATTGGCTCTGGCGGGCTCAAGCAGTTATTCTGTCCTGTTGGAATACTCTGTTTTTTCTGTGTTTTTATGGTTAAGGTAATTTTTTTTCTTTGACCAGTTTTCTCTTTGGGGATTAACCATTAAAACCCTGTTTTCCTCTTAACCTAAGATTTTTTTCCCATCATGTCTGTCTATATATCTATGCATTAACATCCTGCACTGAGCTCCTCTTGCAGGTAACTGAGCAGGATGAAGACTTGCTGAGCTGCTTCCAGCTGTTTTGATGAAAGCAGCGGGCTCATTACCTGTATTACAGGTGCCAAAGCAGCTCAGTATTCAAATATGGACACACACATTTAGAGCTACACAAGTCCAAAAACACATACTCAGAGATCCGTCCTAGTTCCTCAGCTGCAGCGCTGCCAAAGCAAACAGGTAAGACAGAGACTGACAGCTCTGGTGAGCCTCATCATGCTCGTTGCAGCCAGATAGAAACGTGCACATATGCAGCACATGCACATTTATCACAAAAGTTGTTTGTCGATTCTTGCAAAACACCATTAAATATTCACGGGGCTGCTGCCAGTGATAAAAAATGAGAAAACAACAGGTGAAATCCTCTTACCGTTCTGCCATACACAACTCATAAATCAAACAGGCAATTAAGCACTTTATACAAACACTGCAATTAATTTTCTGCTTCGTAATCAACATTTAATCCCTGGTTTCTTGCAGGGAAGCTCCTATATCGAGTCAACGCATAACCCTGGGGTTCAAATTGCCAGTGTAATTCTTTTGGAAAGGCAGCCAACGTCTTCACAGCGGGGTGAGATTGACCACCGACTCCTTCGGCCCGGGCTCAGCGCTGAACTGAGAGCTGAATAACAACACGAGGATTTGAGGTTTTGTAAGATGAGGCATCTTCCTGAATCCTTTCTGACATCCTGATCCGATGGACCGACCAGTTCAGTTTATCATTCTTCCCTGGAGACATATCAAGTATTATCCACACTGAGTACAACTCTGACTCGTAGATGAACCACATGAGCTCGTATGAGCAATGTGAAGCGAATGTCAAGGTTTTTAGCTGGAAATCAACTCATTTTAAGACAGAATTAAATCCTCTGCAGCAGCAGTACGGAAAACGTTAAATACCTGCATTAAAACAAACCAAACACAGAACTAAGGTCTCCACAAGTGTTGGAGTGAGTCTAATGAATTATAGACATATTAGACACCAACTGCCTCCAGCCGCTGCTGAGCTCTTTATGCACTCAATGATTTTCTCACACTTATCTTACTGTGCTACGAGCTGGTCCCAGGCAGGTGTGCGTACGCTACAACCATTATACCCTCTTTACAATCAATCAACAATGTGAAAATACTTGATTAAGAAACAAAGGTGCTGCTATCACTCTACCATCATTCAAAAGTATTATTCATTGACCTTCATCAGTTTTCTTCGTTTTGCAGATATGTGCCTGGGGCTGTATTTACAGAGCTTCCACCTTCCTCGACTCCAGACTGTACAGAATTCAGCTGCCAGGATTTTTACCAGATCCAAGAGACATGATCACATCACTCCCATATCACCCTCGTGACACTGGCTCCCAGTATGTTTTAGAATAGATTTTAAGATTTTACTGATTACTTTCAAGGCTCGTCTTAGTACTGTACATGCCACGATGCACTTGAGGTCCTTAGGCAGAGGTTTGTCATCTGTTTCAGAGTCCCGGCTGAAAACCAAAGAGGACAGAGTGTTTGCTGTAAGGGATTTCCGGATTTTACTTGGGTTTTAAGTTCATTTAGACTCTTATCAGTCTCTTATTTTCTCAGTTTTTAAATACTAAGGCGTTTTTATCGGTTCTTTTAAAAGTTGTAGTTTTCATGTCGTCTGTTTTAATTATTGACATGTAAAGCACTTTGTAACTGTTTTGAAAAGCACTCTTTAAAGATTCTTTTTCTTCTTCGTCTTCTTCTTATTATTTTTATTATTATAGTACAAAGAGTTGCTCCTGGTGACAAAATTCCAGAAAATTGTAAGAATTATGACATTTTCTATGAATTTCCCCTTCAACTTAAGACTAGGTTATGCTAAAGATAAAACGTATTCACTTAATTTTCTTAAGGTGAAAAACTGTCAGGAGTAGAGAGGAGAACTTTTAAGAGGCTTAAGAGTTTCTTAAACAGAGGACAAAACTGCAGAAAGAAAAAGAGGTGAGAGAAATATTCTCCAAACGCTGGATGACAGTGAGTAAATGAAACACTTCAGATAAGATGGTAAGTAAAAGTTTCTGTCCCTTTCTCAGAGTTGCTCTGAAAACTTTCACAAATCACCTACCTAAAGTCAAACCAAACCTAAGCTAGGATTCCTCGCTTGCTCGAAGGGGTTATGTTTGTGGTCGATCTCTTTCGAGGTGTACTCACATCTCCCACCCAACCCAATAATGACATAACATCAGAAATGAAACTGATGATATCACTAAGATATTTAGTGACTGGAAAAATGCAACAGTGCAGCAGCGATGACTTGGGTCTGTCTCAATCTTCCATCAGCAGAGTGATCTCACTAACAGTTACAGCATTTTCACAGTCTCATATTGTGATGCTGTTGAATTCATGTCCACTGGGTGTCCACAGCTTGCACACTCACAAAAGGACAACCTATCACATCTGTTGAAAGACTGTCTCTGGCGAGCTTGGCAAACTGTGATTTCTTTAATCTCCGAGGTGACAGATATGAGCAAGAGAGTCAAACTTTAGAGCGGGATGTTATGATGAACTAGTATGTCCCGATTGTGTGCGTACTGCATTCAACAGTACGTACATCTGGGCAGCTGCAGTATCTACTAAAAGTGAAAAGAAAAACTACACGATTCGGAAAGCACCTCAAGCATGTCCCAGCCATGTGCGTCACTTTTTAATGTCCCCTGGAGAGAGTTTCTGTTTTGCTGTGAGCTTCGTCCACGGCTTTCTAAATCTTGCATGTTGTTATGTTAATGTTTTTGTGTGCTGTCAAATTGCTAAATGTTTTCGAAGTGCTTCACGTGTTGTCAAGTCAGTGAAGATGTTTCTTCATGTGCTTGTGTTGTGATTATTATTCCGCCCAGGGTCACTGTAATTTTCAGCCTCATGAGTGACTGAAAACCGATGACAGTAGACAATTAAAATGTGTTTACTGCTGAAAGAAAACTCTCCCTCTCTACTTTACTGTTATTAGTTATGATACTCATTAAAAGGAAAGATAACCGATCATGAAGAGAACAATCTCTCTGATTAACCAAGTCGTTTATTTGATGGTGAATCAGAAAACAAAACGTGAGGGATACACCTTTATCAGCTCTGTTATTCGTGTGTCCACTTTGGTATAAAGCTGCAGCAATGTTGTTGTTGATGTTGTCGATAATGGAGCGTGTCTCTCTGGTAAGAAAAACTTCAGTGAAAGCTGGCCTCGTGTATCCTCACTCATGTCCTCAAAGATCCCTCCTCGCTCAGAGCAGAGATAAAAGCATTAGAGCGTTCTTCGTGATGGTGGACCAGGGCAATTTTCAGGTCAAGCGAGGAGCGAGGATCGGTCTAATAAGGAAATTGGCATGTTCTCATAAAGAGTCCTGGAACTAAGCAGCACATTTAAAAAGGAATAAGTTGGAGCTACTAATCCACTGCTGACAGCCAGGAGGAAGTAGCACAGTGAGCTGAAGCAGCTTCTCAAGCTACAAATGAACGTCAGATGAACTGAGGAAAGGAGAGGAGATTTTGCTGGAGAAGACCGGGGAATATGGAGGCATCCACGATTAGATTCATTATTAGAGGAACATAGGATCTGCCCTGATCAAAACCACAAATTACCATGGGAAAAATCCAACACATCCTCTTCCTGTCAAGCTGCAGAGTCAGTCTTGCCTGTGCACGATATACTTTGAGACACAGCTGAATGTTGAAGCCTTTGAAGCGGCAATCAAGATAAAAAAGATATAGACTAATTTTTACCGTAAGGAGAGAGCTGCAAGCATCAAATACACTTTAAATATGAAGGGAAATTAGCTGGATAAAAATATAAGTGATTAGGCACAAGCAAGGTTGGGTAGGACAAAACAGAGATTAGGCTCACAGCTAAGAGTCTCACCAGAGATACGAAGCCCAGCTGAAGACTTGATTTGTTATTTAGTCCAACATCCAGGATTTGCTGTTTAGCTTGAAGCATTGACTGTACTGTGTAAAGATGTGCTGCATGATGCATATTAAATGAGAACGATTAGATACACAGAGCTAAAGGTTAAGGTTGAATAATAAAGCTGGAGAGCAAGGGTCTGCACTGCGGAGGGAAGGGTGCAGTGGACTTTTAGCCATATCGACTATAAGTTCTGATTTAGGAGTTTCAGATTTTGGGTCAGATTTATGGCAGATTACAAAGACAACATTGAAAACAAGACAGAGTTCTGAGTTATACAAGCCCAACTGTTCCTTAGTACAACAAAATGGTTAGGAAAATGATACCGTACTTCTCAAATAAGTGCTGGAAGTGTTTTAGTTGGCTAATCTGATACTTAACCCCTGAAGATTCTGGTTACATCATGGATGGAGAACTCTGATTGGGCCCAAAAAATCAGGCCCGACCCCACATAAACCTGCACAGTTTCTGTCCAAGCCTGACCCAAACCCGACTATCAGCAGCAGTTTTAGGCCCAAGCCCGATTAAAAACCCGAAATAATACTGTAGAAAAAAATCATATTATTATATGTTTTAATATCGTCTCATGCACAACAGGTTCAGCAGAGTGGTTGAGCATCATGTATGCATGGCGATCCATGGCAATTGAAGTGATGATCACTGCTGGGGAGGTAGAAGGAAACACTGCCAACCAAGTCACCTGAGCACTTGAGCACCACAAGCCAATTGCCTTCTAGTTTCATTATATTGAAGAGAAGACAGATATCTCTACAGTCTGTATCTCCAACACTCAACAACTCACACCGAAACAATCTAGACTGATAAACAGCACCACAGGTGAGAGGAAAAATATTTATTTTTGATTTTGGGGTGAACTGTCCCTTTGGGCCACCATTCATGAAACTGAACACTTCCTGCTAAAGTTTCACAATAAGAAAAGGACAGGAAAATAAGGTAAAGCACTTATGTGAAACAACCATGCAGGAGCTTCGTGATGATTACCAAACTATCAATCCATCCATTTTCATCCACTTATCCGGGCCCGGGTTGCAGGCCAAGCAAAGCACCCCAGACCTCTCCCCAGCAACACTTTCCAGCTCCTCCTGGGGGACCCCAAGGTGTGCCCAGGCCAGATGAGATTTGTAGTCCCTCCAGTGTGTTCTGGGTCTGCCCCGGGGCCTCCTACCAGTGGGACGTGCCTGGAACACCTCTAACAGGAGGCACCCAGAAGGATCCTGATCAGACGCCTGAACCACCTCAACTGACCCCTTTCAACGCAAAGGAGCAGCGGCTCTACTCCGAGCCCCCTCCTGATGTCTGAGCTCCTCACCCTACCTCTAAGGCTGAGCCCAAACACCCTTCTGAGGAAACTCATTTCGGCCCGTTCTTTCGGCGGCTACCCAGAGCTCATGACCATAGGTGAGGGTTGGGACATAAATGGACCAGTACATCGAAAGCTTTGCCTTCCGACTCAGCTCCTTCTTCCCCATGACAGTTTGGCACAGCACCCGCACCATTGCAGACGCTGCACCAAACAGCTGATCCATCTCACACTCCATTCTACCCTCACTCTTGAACAAGACTCCTAGATACTTGAACTCCCTCGCTTAGACTCTCTCCCAACCCCGAGGCGGCAATTCACAATTTTCCAGCAGAGAACCATGGCTTCAGATTTGAAGGTGCTGACTCTCATCCTGACGACTTCACACTCGTCTGCAAACCGCCCCAGTGCATGCTGGAGGTCACTGTGTGTTGATTACCAAACCCTGAATGAAAAAAAATGGAAAGATAGAACCAACTGTGGTTTGTAAGAATTTGTGACAGTATTTCTGTAAAAAAAAACTCAACTGGAAGCAGCTGGAATCAACAGCGAACACTATCAACAGCAAATTAAAACAGGAGCACATCAGAAAACACAGACGATTCTTACTAAAAAATGATTGAAGGAAAAATGTACAAAATAGGGAAAGCTATCAGAAAATTCTCACCTGCCTCTTTCCCCTTCAACATCCAGCCTAAATTCACACATAATCTGTATGTGTAAATGCTCTGCTGGTTCTGCTGCAGTGTTGTGAAGCAGCAGCAGACTCCTTCAAATCCCCTCCATCCACCTTCCCCTGCCACTATTTCACTAATTCTTCATTTTTATTCCTTATTCCAGCCTACCTCCTCTTTTTCCCCCTCACATATAAAACACAATACAGCCCTTAAAAAGCCCCTACAGCCATTGTCTGTATCACAAAGCTGCAACCAGCTTCCAAAATCCGCACCTACTATAAGAGTGTATGCACACCACCCACACTGCTGCTGACACATCTCCTATCTCCAAGTGCGTTTTTCAAATTCTCAAACACAGTCGTTGGAGAGCTTTTCATTAAACTACAATTTTTGGCACTAAAATTAATGTCACACCAGGGGTCTTTCTTCTCACCAGGCCATTCCTTTATTTCCTTTTTGCAAAGCCCTATTCATCAACAACCTGCGAAATAGCAATTTTGCTCTTCATTGACTTTTAATTATATTTCAGCTCCTAAGCAGCAAACAATCTGTTTGTACCTGCCTGAGGAAATTAACATGGGGCACCAGACGTCATGTGTGTGTGTGTGTGTGTGTGTGTGTGTGTGAGGGGGAGAGGGAGTAAATATATCCAACTGAAGCTGGTTAAAGGAGCCTCTCAAATGGATGTATCATTATTTATCATTAAACTGAGATGTGAGAGGGCTGTGAATGAAGAGTGAGTCATCACAGATGCACCATTCATGTTTGGTGTGGCCTCTTAAACCTGATAAACAAATGGATGGTACAAAACAGTCACGTTACCATTAGGCAACAAGTCACCACACCAGAGCCCATTGTTGTTTTTCTAGGTAAAGCAACCAGGGAATCGTTACTGATGTGTAGATGGTAAAATAATCAGTTGAACCTATCAGCTGAATTCATCTCGGTCATTATGAGATGATCATATCAAGAGCTGAGTGTGAAGAACAAAAGCTTCACCTGACAAGTACAAAGTGGTAAAAAAAAATAATTATAGACATTCAGTATGCCACTTTGCCATGAGTTTGTAGGCACTGTTAATTCTGAAGTTAACAAATACTGCTGCTTGGTCAGTGATTTCGTGTTAAGGCATCCATCCATCCATCCATCCATTTTCAACCCCTTATCTGAAGCCGGGTCACAGGGGCAGCAGGCTGAGCAGAGCATTCCAGATTTCCCTCTCCCTGGCGACACTTTCCAGCTCCTCCTGGGGGACCCCAAGGCGTTCCCAGGCCAGATGAGATATGCAATCCCTACAGTGTGTTCTGGGTCTGCCCCAGGGGCCTCCTACCAGTGGGACATGCCCAGAACACCGCCAATGGGAGGCCCCCAGAAGGATCCTGATCAGATGCCCGAACCACCTCAACTGACCCGTCGACGTGAAGGAGCAGTGGCTCTACTCTGAGCTCCTCACCCTATCTCTAAGGCTGAGCCCAGACACCCTTGTGAGGAAACTCATTTTGGCCGCTTGTATCTGCGACCTCGTTCTTTCAGTCATTACCCAGACCTCATGACCATAGGTGAGGGTTGGGACGTAGATGGACCAGTATATCGAAAGCTTTGACTTCCAACTCAGCTCCTTCTTCTCCACAACGCACAGAGCCCACATTACTGCAGACACTGTGCAAAACCGCAGATCCATCTCACGCTCTATTCTACCCTCACTTGTGAACAAGACCCTGAGATACTATAACTCCCTTGCTTGGGGCAGTAACTCACTCCAAACCCTGCTTCAGACACTCAACCCAAAAGCTGCTAAGCGGGATCAGTTTCTATCGCGACCAGATGGAACCTTTCACAGTTGTATGACACACCGCTGGACAGCGTCAGAGCTGCAAAGTCCCTAGAGGGCGGGCAGGAGGGGCAGTGAATGGGTCCAACAAATCCTGGACTTTCACCCAGGAGGCCGGTGTTTGCTTCCTGTATGAACGTAGAGCCAAAACATGATGTTCTTTTCTGAGCCTATTCACATGCTTGTGTTGCATGGCACGCCATCCTGGAACATCAACAACAAATGCAGGAGGATAGCTAGAACAGCATTATGTGGCACAGCTTGAACCTTTACTGAAATAAATGGTTTTGTTTAAATCCATATCTTGCTTGAAAATATATTGATATATCGTACATCGTTGTTATATCGCCCAGCCCTAATCTGAAATATTGTTTACTTACATTCTAACTGTACAGTGTCCCTGTGAATGATGCCCATATTGGACAATTTAACACCCTGCAATTTATTTCCAGTGCCAATGCCCAGTGTCGAAGCAGAAAGTAGTGTGGCCTATGTAGCAAGGTCGAAAGAGAACATGTGGAGGTCAGGTGGTGGACGTGTGTGCAGCACCTCTGACATTCAGGTTACTGTCTGTCACAGACCTGCAACTGATGTTTGTCATTTTATTGACAACCTTTCCCTAACCTTCAAGGAATAGTGCACCCAAAAATGAAAATTCAGCCATTATCTACTCACCCATATGCCGAGGGAGGCTCAGGTGAAGTTTTAGAGTCCTCACAACACTCCCACCAAGGGGAGAGGGGGTAGCAACACAACTCCACCTAATGGAGGCTGACGACGTCCAAAAACACATAATTGAAACCACAAAATATCTCCATACTGCTCATCCGTAGTGATCCAAGTGTCCTGAAGCCCCGACATAAAATGTTGTTTGGAAAAATGTCATTTGAACTCTGTTTTTAGCCTCATTGTAGCCTGTAGCTCTAACTGCCTGTGTACACCACGCTCATGAGTGCGCTTGCGCGAGACCGTGAGACATGGGCACCACATTCATGTGTGTTCACATGCTTTCACTGGTCTCACGCGTAAGTGAGTAGATAATGGCTGAATTTTCATTTTTGGGTGCACTGTCCCTTTAGCCACTTATTTAAGTTGCCTAACCCTCACCATAGCCCAGCTGCAACCATGTTATTGTACACATGGAGACATTACACATAAAAAGGTGTTGAACATAATCCACAGTATTTTTGCAGAACAGGCCGATGCAGTCATTCCTGTCTGGTGATGAAGGTAGATCAATGAGCGGTAAAAAACAGAAGATAAATTCCTTTGTATGTATGCAGTGGCAAATTAAAAGTAGCAGCCCATTATGTGGTGCTCGAATTGAAAAAAGAATCAAAGAGAAATTGAAATATGAAAAAATGATTCTCCTCATTTGTTTGTCTCCACTTCACTCACACACACACACACACACACACACACACACACACAGTTGTACACAGAACATGCACATACTAAAACAATACACGTACACACATAAAGATGTGAGTGTAATAACAAACGGTTCCTGCTGGAAAACATCTTTCACTGTCAGTATTTACATTGGCCTGACAGTTTTCCTTTCATCCAGCCACTAATCAAGCTGCTGCACTATTTGTACAGACCATCGAGGCTTACAGGCAGCGCTCCCTCAGAGCTGCACGAGGTGTCAGGGCCTCATAGAATTGCTGACAGAAGAAATACCTCTGAGCTGTCAGAAAAGATGTTATACAAGGCTGGAATACAAAAGGGAAACTGGAAGCTGCTTCAGACAAGGTTCAGCCTTTATGGCTACATTTCTGTTTGTGGCGTCTCTGACTCCTGACTAAAAAGACTTCTATACAGTATCAAACAGAGAAAATCCAGATTCTGGCCACTCCTGCTGTGATGATCATGTCTCACTTCCTCTGTGGGACAAGGGTTTATTTTTCCAACAAAGACCTATCTGACACCAGGGATGTGCGAATGCTGCCTATGCAGAAAAAATCATGCTAATGCCTTTGTATCAGGGGTGTAAATAACTAATTACATCTACTATCAATACTGACAGAGGTGACACTTTACACTCAGCTGGCACTCTGTAACAGATATCCTCAAACAATGGTTCAAATGATATCTGATGAATTAGCGCCCCTCGACTGGTGTCACAACCATCACCTCAAGTTACTTAGGTTAGGTTAAGGAAAAAGAAATTTGGTGACGACATACCGTTCGTCACCTACTCAAAGTTCACTTGGTTTCCCATGGGATACACTGATCTCCTGGGGAAAAGTCATGTGTTTGTTTAACCCATCCCCAACCTGCCTCCTTAGGCGGACTTTTGCCTTTCATACTACTTCCTTTACTCCTATCAGTGCAATGGTCATGTGACTATTGCACTGATAGGAGCAGCCTTCTTGATTCTGTGAGTTATATACCAACTCAACTAAGCATGTGATTATGAAGGTTACATATGAACTCTGGTGCATTACCTCTTGTGTACATACAAACAATGCATGAGAACAGCCTGAACGGAAGGGATAGGATACCAAAAACAGATACGATCTTCCTAAAAGGAATACCCTGGAAATCCAGAGTTCTCGTGAGAGCACAATTTGCTCAGTGAGTCACTCTGGCAATCAGTAATGATGCTCATTACCCATGCCCTTGTAGCCGAGCTGCACCAATCACATCGGTGTATCTGATATAGGCGGGCCAGACACGAGCTAATCAGATGACGACAGCACTGCGATGATTGCAAGATGGCTACGGATGAACACCAGTTGTTTGAAACAGCTTTGGCCGCTACAATGAACGAGTTAGACTTGGCTTTTTCTCTAAAAGAGGAACAGAAGACGGCACTCGAATCTTTCCTTTGCAAGAAGGACGTTTTTGCTGTTTTGCCCACTGGATACGGCAAGAGTCTAATCTACCAGTTAGCTCCGCTGGTAGCGCTCTGGATATGTCACCCCGTGTATTGTTCTGATTAGTCGTAGTGTTATCCAATTGCGTGCAGTGATATTTACAAAGTTGGGCCATTTGCGTTACTCACAGCCAGACCCTAAATCTTTCTAGATTTGGGTCTGGATTTCCAGGCTATAAAATGAATGCCATAATACAAGAAACAAGCACAGAATGTTGGGGGACCAAAACGTGGGACTATGTAAAATGCTCATGGTCGATCTTCCAGCAGTGACTTCTATTGTACGTTCACTGAGGAAATTCTACTTCAGTGAGGTGTGTGATGCCTTTCTGATGTTTTTGATAATCCATGTTGTGACTGCAGAGCACTCATTCATATTCAACTTAGAGTGTGGGACTTTTACAAGTATGTTACAATCAAGCCCCTTGCCAAATGAGTTCACACAATAGTGATTAAGATTATCGCTACCAGGGAGAGCTCTCTGTATTTCTCAGTGTGACAGTTTTGGTGTCTGTGGCGGCCTTACTGTGCAGACTCACAGGAAGTGGTGCCTTTTGTGTCAACCAGCCAGAGTGAAAAGGGGAGAGATTAATTCATTGGTCTTGTTTTTGTCCCTATGACCATGTAAAATGTAAAGTAGTTTCACTGCACATTACTGTTCAAGGAAAGTCAGTTCACATGATATTATAACTCAGTGAAAATAATATCATAAATTAAAAGAATAAATGTTTCCCATCAGAGGTTTGCTGGAATTTTAAATGTAATCCTGTTCAGAATGACCCTCATTATGAGTTACTACTACAATTTACAGTACTTTTGTTTTATTTAAAGGGACAGTCAGCTCAAATGACACAAAAAATGCTGCAGCGGTCATTGTTGGATTTCTTCTTGCTGCAGCTTTGATGGACATGACGAGAAAGGACAAATACACCAAATGGTTAAATACAAATTTAAGCACATCATTTTAACTACTGTGTACTATTTGCCTCCAAGAACAGTGCGATCATCTGCTGCTTGTTTACTGGAGGTTCCCAGAAACAGCCAGAAGAAGATCAGGAATATAGCCTTTGTCAGTGATGCCCCAAAGCTATGGAACACACTACCTGTAGATATCAGAGAAGCTGCTCCCTAAATATTTTTAACAGACAGCTAGAAACATATCTGTTCACTTTAGCCTTTAACTTGCTCTGACTTTCCACATACAAGTCTGAAACTATTTTTTCTTAAGCGTCACGCTGCTGCAACTGTTTTAAAATCTGATTTTATGATTTATAGTTTTACAACTCTATAATTATATGAATCAGTTAATACATGTTTAAAAAGTTTTTAAATGTCCTTTTATACTGAATTGCCTTGTTTGTGTATTTTATGTTCATCTTACTATATAATGACGAAAACTCTGTGTGTGTGTGTCTGTTCCACGTTTTTCTCCTCACTGACTTGGTCAATCCATGTGAAATTTGGCGCAGTGGTAGAGGGTCATGGGAGGATGCCAATGAAGCAATATTACATCAATTGACCAAAGGGGGTTGCTATAGCAACCGACTGAAATGTCAAACTTTGAATGGGCATATCTCATGCCCCGTATGTTGTAGAGACATGAAACTTTGCACAGAGATGCCTCTCCTCATGAGGAACACATTTGCCTCAAGAACCCATAACTTCCGGTTATATAGATTGTCTGCCATTTTGAATTTTTTGAAAAGTCGATCTCTTCCTAGGAAGTTTGAGTGATCTGCATGAAACTGGGTGAACATAATCTAGGGACCAATATCTAAAGTTCCCTCTTGGCAAAAGTTGGAAAACTTCCTAAAACTGAGCTTCTATAAGGCAATGAATATTGCGGAGGGCGTGGCTCATCACATAAAGGTGTAGAACATCTCAAGGGTTTCACCCATCACCACGCAACTTTGTAGGCATATGACCACACATAATCTGAGGGGACCCCTCCATTATTGACCCCATCAAACAAAATGGGGGCGCTAGAGAGCTCATTTCTTATCTAGGCCTAACCGCCATATGGATTTTTACTAAACTTGGTAGATATGTAGAACAGGACGCCTCAAGGTGACTGGAGAAATTTAACTCTAATTGGCAACTGGGTGGCGCTATAACAACAGAAAAATGCTTAGAAATGGCTAAAATGCGACCGATCACTGTGGCTCCCCCTGTGGACCAATGTTGGGGGGTTTTTTTCTAATGTTTGGTATGACTAAGTCATGGTATGGTATGCTGTACATAATCACGGAAACTGTCAGTGTGTCATTCTGTCAGTCAGTCATTCTGTCTGTCCCACGTTTTTCTACTCACTGACGTGGTCAATCTATGTGAAACTGCACATAGGCATTGAGGACTGGCATAGGTAGAAGGGGACAAAGCTACCAATGGCTATGGACTAGTTATGTGTATTTTCATGTGAAGCACTCAGTGCTTATGCTGTCCTTATTGTTAAGCACTTTGTGCTGCATTTCTTGTATGAAAGGTGCTGTATTAATAACGTTTATTGTTATGTATATTATTAAAAGTCATATCCACAGCTGCAGTTACACAGAAAGAAATCTTTTGAGCCCTGGTAGATGTGATATTATTCTTGTTGTGAGGGTTGGGGTTACAGTCAACTTGAACTCTCCAGGCTCCATCACCACTGGCAGACAACAGCTCCTGTTATCTTTGGATTATTTGAAATCTCTCTCAGATCCCACAGCCGAATAAGATCACTGAAATGATATGCTCTACCTGGCAGCTGAGGTCACAAATGGCAAGAGCCAACGGTTGTTGTTTTTTGACTTAAAAACTCAGAAATTCTGCAAGATGATGTCAGTAAACTGCACAGGGTGACTCATGTTTACCAGCTTGGCCAGCCAGTCTGTGCTGCCATATAGCAGAGGATACCAAAAAGATGAGACACTCAGAAGTCCTAATGTGGGCGGATGTGAATGTATGACTAAAAGGTGACACTCTGCTCTGTTGAGGCTGATAAGAAGCTCTTCATTTTTACATTAAAATCTTTTTAGCCCTGCAGAATGTATACCACACATCAACAGTGACTCAGAGAAGCACAGATGCTTGTGAACACTAACAAGGCTCGACAGTTTGAGAGGCCCTGTAGGCCACCCACCACATCCAGGCATCAGTCAGGACCAAACATTCACTGAGAGTTCTGTTCCTCGGAGCGCTGCTCTGGGTGTGCGGGGCTCAGCCAATCGAATCCCCGGCCGCTAATTTGTTCCGCAATAATTCTCAAGGCCGGGGAGGAAATGTAAACTGTGTTTGTGAGAAATAGGAGGCTCTCACTGTAAATCACTTGTCCGTGCATCACAGAGGAGCTGCTCTCAAGTTGCCTCGGGGTGAGCATGTGACTCAGCCACATTCGGAGCAACTGGTGCATGGCTATTGTTTTTTGTTTTTAAATCAAATGCAGCACAGTCATAAATCAGACTATTATCATTTGAAAAAAACTCTACAGAAGCACTGGATGTTTTTATCACAACTCTTGGAAGAAAGAAGTGCTCTCAGTTTGTCTCTTCTTATTGACAGTGGAGGCAGACATTTATCATGTTATCTTAATCAGAGTGTTATGAGTTATTCCGTCCTCTCACCTCTGTCTGCCGTGTTTGTCAGGAGCGGACTGTCTCTGAAATACCTGAGATACAGGATTCAAATTTTCTCACTGTGCCAGAGAAATGTATAGCATCTCATGATTCTGTGAAAGAATAACTGCGACAAAAGGCTGTGCTGCAGAGTAATTGTGCACATCTGTAAAATCTGCTTTATATTAATCATTTAATGAATTGTCACGGCCTTGATGAGAGTTTATAATCATCTATTTGTGATAACCTCTCATTTAAACTCGTTGGCAGATGGAATTTGTCGATGCTATTTGTATTTGTGGGCGCAGATAAATCAAAAGTGATGTTGACATGTCCATCAGTGTGAGAGGTTTTGCATCAAAGCCTGACAGTTTGTCATTCACAGGGAAACATCAATCACTATGAACCGTACATAGAGTACAAAATGATCATATTTCAGGACAAATATGTTTGCAGTATACAGTCACAGTACATCACTGTGCATTTTAATGTTTTGCAATGTTAACGTTTTGTTTTTTATTTTAGTTTCTGTTGGCTTTGCTGACAGACAGCTAGCTATCCACGTTCATCAAGTCTAATCAAATTTTTTAATGAAGCATGTTTGAAAACAGCCAGAGTTGACCAAAGAAATGTACAATAAAATAAAACAAGTAAAATAACATAACATGGTAACAGCATAACGTAAGGGAATAACATAACAAACCCAAAAACACGCACAAATAAACGAGAAAAAAAAAGATCTGACAAAAGAATATGAGAGATATAACAAACTTTAATGGATCGACCACTTGGCAAAATATGGTTGGTTACTCTTGGCTCAAATTAGGGATGGGGCCGATCCGATCTAGTATCGGTATTGGGTTCTGATACCAACGTAATTCACGGATCGGAAATTTCCGATCTACCTGCGGAAATTTCCGATCCACGAGACGCGTCTGTGCTTTCATGCTGTCTGCTGGAATGATATTATGATTGCTACATAGTAGTGTTGCACTGACCGCGGTACTAAAACATGACGGTACATATGATACCATAATGTTGGAGTACTGTAGTACTATGTTACCTCAGGTACCACTACTGTGGGATAAGATCAAAGTCCAATCGCAAGAGCGTGAGTGTCCATGTGGCGTCCAATAACAGTGCGCGCTGTCCACCTGGCACTCGATATGCCGCTGCAGTGGTTTGTATCCAGTGACATTTCAGGTATGAGCTGAGCTATTGAGTATCTTTAAGCAGTGAAAGTTATTATTAATTTATTTTTACTTGTAGGTTAGATTATGCTACAGTGATTTGTTTTCCACTACAGAGCTCTACAGTGCGAGCATTTTACTGGCATTTGTGATTAAAAATAGTTTTGTGCGCGCAAAATAAATCATTCAGCACGGAGTACAGATTTCAACCAGCAGCAGAAACTAAAGGCAAATCCTGTCGGTTGTGGGTTGAACGGGGGTCACAGACACAGACGGGAATGTATTCCTGTCAAATACGGTGGAGGCTCATAGTGCTGTACGGCGCAAGAACGGCTTACCTGGCGACAGAGGAGTCCGACTCCAGGTCCAATAATGTCCTCTTCTTGGCGTCATGACTGCTCAAAAGTACCTGAACAGCCGAACTGTGGCAGCACACAGGTATGTGATGTGTCAGAGGAGAAACGAGCTGTTCACATTTCGCTCTGTGGCAGGTAACGGTCCACAAACCTCACCGCACTTTAGGGACTGTTCTTTACTTATGAAGGGACTGTTCTTTACTTGTCAGGGGAGGAGGGTGGCTGGTTGATTCTTATTTCATTTATTCATTTTATTTTGATCCCCCCTATGTTAATCACTGATAGATGCTGTTTTTGAAGTATGAATAAGTCAATAAGTAATTTATTCCATTGAAATATCATTGATGTATTATAGAAAAGTGATTTATTTTTTTATAAATGACAAAAGGCACATCTGCCTCATTTTCGTTGTCATGATACTACTCAGAACCATGATACTTTCACTGGTATCGTACCGTGGGTCCCAATTTTGGTACCGTGACAACACTACTACATAGTGTCTACTTGATTTGTATCTGTGCTGTTCAGATTAATATGACAGGTACTTTTTGTTTTTTGATAGTGTATATTGCACTAGTAGTTTAACACTGTCTTGGAATTTAATAAATATTGACAATCAATTTGAAACCCTTACAGTTGCATAGGCTATTTGTTTTCAGGATGGGATTTTTTCTGTGAACAGGATTTCCTGCTTTTCTGACCTTATACTTAAGTTGCCTTTTGGGACATACATGCATACATACGTACATATCATACTTGCCTGTAGAGAGGAGTTTATTACAGCCTCATATAAAATCAACAATAATGATAATAATAATATTAAAGCAAACAGAGCTCAGGTATTGGAATAGTATTGGTATCGGCAGATATCTAAATTCAGGTATCGGGATCAGATTGTAAGTGAAAAAATGTGGATCGGTGCATCCATAGCTCAAACAGGGGCAATGAGTGGATTCATGCGCTGATGTGGTCACAGCTATTACCAATAAGAACTTGATGCCAAAAAAACACCATAGGTTAAAAGCAATTATTTTTACCAGGGGTGGTTTATAACACTGACCCTGCTGCTGGTGAGCACCAAGGTGTTTCATTTCAAGTTTGTCTTCAAAGGGCAGGTTTTTGAATCTGTGCTATAAACAATAATCCACACAGACCAAGGACCAGAGTTCAAGACAGATAAACAAGAACGCAAGTTGTTTTTTGGCAATCCTTTGCAGCATTTTCACCCGTGTTTGTTTTATTTTCGGGGGGCATTTTCCCTGTTCTAGACGCCTCAGCCTATATGAGGGGCACACGCTACCTGATGAACTCGAGGTCGTCCCAAAAGCCATCACCCATGTCTGTGGCCGTGGGTGTTTTCGGCAGCACATCACAATATTTCTCAGCAGCATTTGAGCCACAAAACCTGGCTGTTGTCCACCTACAAATTGCGGCATTTCCTAGCGCCATTTAACCCATCGAAACTGGATGTTTTTCATCGACAGGTTACAGCATATCCTGGCTGTGTTTGGTCCACCATACCTGGGTGTTTTTCACCAACCCACCCCTGCTTTTCCAGCAGATTTCGTGCCACCAAACATGGGTGTTTTAAGCCAAGACTTGATCTTTTCCCAACTATAACCAAGTGGTTTTTGGGCCTAAACCTAACCACACCTTCACCACAGTATTGTTTCAACATATCAGCTACAACATAACGAACAAATATAACATATCTGCTGTTTGTAGAGAAGTACAATACCAACATTTTTTACTAGTGACTGTTGCTGACTGACATTTTCTGCATGAGTTGTGGACACAAATCTAAATCTTTTTAAATATTTCAGACACTGTGATCATTACAGTGGGTGCTGCTGTCAGGGCCTCTTCCTCAGTCACCTTACAGCCAGTGCTCCTCCAACTACTGTGTACACTGTCTGGTATTAGAGTCCATTTCCCATCTCTGGCAGCAGCCCGAGCCAATGAGCAAGCAGGGCTGTCAAAGCACCAGGAGAAAATATTTATACAATTCCACCACAATCAATCCATTGTTCCTGCCCCCAATTTAATCACTAATCACCCACTTCTAATTCCAGCCTTATTTGTTTCAGGCATTCAATACTCCTCTCAGACTGCTTCCATCAATAACAGCTACAGCTAATCTTATATACAGCCCGCAATAAAAACTCACCTCGACTTATCGTTTATTCAGTGCACTGAGATCCGTACTCTGCTTTCTCTAACTGATTAGCACTGATTTAAGACTTGTGTTGATTATTGCCTTCCTGAGCGATGCTTGGATACTGTAAAACACTAGAAATATGCAGAAAGTCTCCTGTCAGAAACTATTAAGATTGTGCCATACCACAGCATCCACCAAGGGCAACATGAAGTTCAAAACTAAAGAACTAGAGGACTCGTCGGCTTTTGATGTGAATAAATTCCCAGCGAGTCTCGTTCATCCTTTTCAAAACCCAATTTCTGTCTGCCGCATTTGGCCTTTACACCTTCCTCTTCAGTGAATGATTGGAGTCATGACCGCGTGAGCAATGAGAATAAATTGCACTCTTGATAGGGGAACTGAACTCGGCTTTGCCATAACTCTCTTTTTTTCTCGGCTTTAGAAATTGCTTTGTGTTTTGATGACAGCTTCACACGCGGATGCAGATTGGCAATAACAATGTACATTGTGAAATATTAAGAGTTTCAACAAGGACTACACCTCTCTGAGGAAAATGTCTCACCTTCAAACTCACATTTCATAATGGATAACAGCAGCATGCTATTATATTAACATTATATCAGCATATAAAGGAGATAATCTCTAAAAACAAAGCAAATTTGTATTAGTGTTCCTCAAAGTCAGCACTGCTTCCTGCTGCAACTCTTGGCACCACCTAACACTCTGACTGTGCACCATCACATGTCAGAAGGATCACCTGTCCTGACATGATCAAATTGTTTAACATCTTCTTTAAATAAGTCCATTCCTTCGCCAGGTCAGTTGCCAGATGAAAATGTTGGCATTACATTTTTCTTCAAATCATGAATACATCACATGTGTATGTTTTATACATATCATACCAATGATTTTAAAGTCACATAAAATATAAGCTGTCATCAGGAGGTGGAGGAGATGGTGGATGGTGTGTCACCCAGACAAGATGCAGATCCACTGAGACCAACAGACAACAAACCAGTTGTGTTTTAGCAGGTCATCGCTGTGTTTCCTCCAAGGGCTCCAAGTGTGGCTGTTCTGTACCAACCCGTCTGTGTTTTTCCAGCGAGGATAGTAGCACGAAAAGTGCTTTTTTTTTTTTTTTAAAGAGGCATCACTGCTTTTCCTGCTGGGACTGGGCCTGGTCAAAATCAGGTATCAGATCTTTTACAAACTATAACCATGTGTTTTTTGTGCTTAAACCGAAACATGTTAACCACACATGTTGAAACGTGACATTTCAATGTATCTGCTATATAGTAACATGCAAATGCAACATATCTGTGGTTTGTAGAAATGTGCAATGCTAGGATTTTTTCTAGTGACTATGTTGCCTTAGCAGAAACAATAACAGATAATAAATGTATTCCCCTAACACATACATGAAATCCTGAGTGTAGAGCTGATCTTCTTCCAGGAGCTGTTTGTGTGTCGGCCTAAAACATTGTCTGTGGGTCAGATGAAAAGCTCTGGCAGCTCTGCACTAAAATGATCAACTTCTTCTCTTCTTTATCTTTTCCTTCTCTATCACAGATTGATATTTACTGAAGGTGGGGAAGATTTCTGTCGGCTGTCACGTGACATGCGGTGCGCACGGCTGCATTCCAAAACTTAAACTCAGTTTATCTCAGGGTGCAGCCACTGTACCCAGAAAAACAGGAGCTTGGGAATGCATGTGCACCACAACGGCGTTGCTCTGGCGTTTGAGCGGTCCTGCTGTGCATCTACATTGAAAACAATGAGCACAAAAAAAGCAGCATGTGTACGGCCCCTTAAACAGCGTCTGCAACAGAAAGGGTGCCAAAATAGACAATATAAAAAACAACAAGGGAGGCGCGGAGACACTGCAGGTCAGAAAAATACGTTTAACCCCCCTTTAAGTAACTTGATACGTACCTGCATACTCTCGCCATGAGTCGGCAGGCAGAGGAGAGTTACTATGGTTACGTGAATCATCATCGCCAGGTCATTTCATCATGAGCCTGTCATAGGTTACAAGTTACAACAGGAAGAGTAGAGTGTAGTTCATTTAATAACGAATACGTAGCTTGAATTTTTTATTCCGTGACATTAAAAAAAGCACCTTCAGATATGAAATATATCACAACAAAACGAAAATAAAGACACATATGAGTCAAACCGCAGTGACTGTGACTGTTTGGTCTGCAGCTCTGGTCCGATCCAAATCTCATCATAGCTTCCACTCCCAATTTGTGCTTACGTATCTTAAATCCTCTGACCCATCCCGGAGACTGTATGCCCCGAATGTCCATATACCGCCCAAAATATTGCACTAAAAAATGTAAATTTAATCCAGTTGGTTAAGATTAAAATTTCAGCAGCAGAATTATGACTTCACATTTCATTGCTGCATATATGGAGCGCTTTAATACAGATGAAAGTGAATTTCAGCGTGTTAAAAATAGTCCTCTTCTCTCAAACTGAAGAACTTATTAAGCTTTCTGCTGTTTCCTGTAAAGAGCTGTCAGCCATTTTTAAGAGCAGCAGTGACACATACTCTCTTCACAAAACAAGAGAGAATAAGTCCTGCAGGGGGCCAGATATTCACTGTATTTGGGGGGAGTTTGTGATGAGTACCAGCTATAGAGTAAACATCAAACGACTGCAGACAGAGAGGGAAAGTGAGGAAGAGGGTAAAGGAGAGGCGCAGGGGGAAAAGAGAGGAGCAGGATAAAAGGTGAGAGCATGGAGGAGAGAAGAGAGTGATGGAGGGGCAACAATAGTATGAATGGAGGAAATGAATGCGGGGGCCTGCTGGGCTAATGATGAGAAAGCTGAGGAACCCTGCGTCGTCCTGCTCTCTCTGATAAAGCTCAAAATAGACACACACACACAAACACGTGTGTGTTACTACACTTGTGAGGACCCTCCCACACTAATCTAACGTCTAAGCATCAAAAGGTACTTTTGATGACTTACAAAATTGTAAACGGGCTCGCCCCTTCAAACCCCTCTGATCTCCTTAAACTTTACATCCCATCCCATCTTCTCCACTCTCAGAGTACAGGCCTGTCCTGCCCGTCTGTCCCCAGGTTAAAAAGAAGTCAGCAGACTGCAGGACCTTTTCCTATCATGTCGCCTTCCTCTGGAATAACCTCCCCGCTGATATCAGAAAGTCTGACGCTGCTGAAGCATTTAAATCCAAATTTTAAAACTCATCCTCTTGCCTTAACTTTTGGTGAGTTGCTTACTCTTTGATTACGTTTGGCTTGCACCTGTTACCATTAGCCGGTGGATCTGGATCAATCTCGATCTATTAAGCCTCATAATTATAGTCCATCTTGCTGATGAGAATACTGATACATGTCACTTCACTTTCTGAAAACCACTGCATCTCTCTGACCCATAAATACAGCTGTGAGGTTTTCTCTCTGTGGCCATGCACTCTGAATGATGTGTCCCTCTAATGACAGCTAGTCTCTAACTGTGTCTGTTTGCTGTTTGCTGCTGAGCAGAAGTGTTCAGTGGGTTTATCAGAGGGTTTTCTCTGAAAAGAGCTCCCTCCTGTTGCTAACAATGATGCTGTGAAAGCAGTGACAGTGAACCAAAAGTTTTGGGCCGCATGATAAACACTGAGCCGACAGTCACTATAGAGCTCTGTAAAGCCGAGGGGAGCTGCAGATTCAGGTTGTTAATCTCTGGAGCAGGGGTGACCAAACTTCTTCCCTTGGAGGGCCAAACTTAATGCTGAGCCAAAAGCAAACACTTGTTATATTGTACTTTTAAGGGGGAAAATGGTGCAAGGATCCCAAGACTCCTGAAGGTGGAGGTGGTGGTGGGCGGCATGTCACTTTGGCAAGGTAGCTGCCACTGTTCAAATCCAAATAACTAGATATTTTGCTGTTTCCCCTTGCTTTTAGCACTTTTAATTTCGTTCCCGAAAAGTATGACGAAAATTTTTGGTCAATGACCTTTTTGACAAAAACGAGACAATGATGAGCTAAAAATAGATCTTGATGATAAAAACTAAGACAAATCCATGTATATCCATGACACTGAAAAGCCAAGAACAGCTGTGCTTGCAGTTATCTTCAAGTGCTGCATGAGCAACAGGCTGGTAAACTCCAGTAAAAAGTCGGTGCCAGGACGTTTCGCTAGCCAGCTAAACCACTCACACCTGAGCAGCATCAGCCATTGGTGCGAGTTGTGAGCTGTAATTCAGCAGTAAATAATCAGTCGTGTATGCCTGACTGTGGATGGTGGAGCTGCTGAATGGATTTGTGGAGTTTGTTAGTTGCAGCGGTGGTTGTTAGCAGTTAGCTCCGCACATTAGCCACCGAATGGCAGTGGAGCAAGCAGCCACCAGCTGCCGGACTTCACCTATGTTGATCCCTACAGGACTCAAATCGTATCCGGACTGTCTTGTGAAGGTTTCTGGGTTGATGGTGTTTGACAGGCAGGTAGGAGGCTCAGTTATCTGTGAGTGTAGCTGTGCTGTAAGTAAACAGTCTGAACTCAGATCAGTTTTCTCTGACAGAGATGAAAGTTTAGTTTGAATCACCAACTCTGAGAGGACACGAGTTTAAACCTCCAGACTAACATGTTGCAGAAGTTATTTTCTGCTTCTTAACAGTGAGATCGATAAGTCAGACCTTACAGTGAACCTGGATTTTTGAGAGCATAAATAGAGAGATGTTAAACTTTCCAAATGATGATCAGTAAGTGTGTGCTCGTAAATCAGCTTTTACACCTGTCAAACACTGCTGGAGAAGTGAGAGTTTGTAAGTGTGCAGACATTATTTGTAGTTGTAAAATAAAATGTCTAAATGAAATTTTTATACATCCTATCACCTTGATTCTAGCTTCTGATGCATGAATCAGCCTCACTGGATTAATTTAAAGATTAAAAAACATATAGAAAACATAATGACTCAAAGCACTACTGACTATAATGTCATGAATTTCCGTCTACTATAACTATGAAGGATAAAAATGACTAAATAAACTGATAAACTGTTTTGTCTCAAAACTATGACTAAATCTAAAATAGCTGTCAAAATTATCACTGGCTTTTAGTCTTTATGCTAGGCTAAGCTAGCTCCGTACTTAACACACAGATTGATTGATTTTTATCTCCTCGTCTCACTCTTGGAAAGAAAGCAAATGAGGATACTTTCCAAAACTTTTCCTTAAAGTATGAAACCTGCTTCCTTCAGAGTAGTGAGCACTCTATGAAGCTATTACAGACCCACTAGGTATGCAAACACGCATGGATTCACCCAGCTCATCCTATTTCTATCCTTACACCCAGGCTCTAACCTTAAAACAGCACCTCGTGGATAAAAGTGAGGATGAATAAAACGCCCTTACTTTGGAGGATATACTTCTATTTTTGGAAGAATGCCACCCTCATAAGAATAAAAAGCACACAGAGACCTTTTGCAAGTGTGCTAGTTTGTGAAGAGACGTACAATAAGACAAACACACAACAAAACTGTGCTCGAGCTATGACCTTCAACATTTCCTCTGTCTATGAGGTCGATCAGTCTGGATTTCTTTTGGAATACAGAGGAAGTTCAAACCCATGCACGCTTGCCCTCAACAGCCTCTCATCCACTCACCCAAACAGCCCCAATGAGGAGTGAAATCCCTGTCGACTGGTACAACCTGCCACCTATCAAGGGCCAACACAGGTCAGGAGGCACTCTGATCACAGAAATACAATAGAAACAGATTCATATTCAAGTTTGATATTTAAAACTAGAATTACCGCTCCTTGGCTATATGCCTCCACAAACCAGTCAAGTTTTGTGAGGCCAAAGTGACCTTTGACCTTTTAAATTGTACTCAGTAGACATTTGTGCCAAATTTGACAAAATTCTCTTATGGCCTTTTTGAGATACTGAGTTCACGAGAATGAGACAGATACAAGGTCAGAGTAACTTTTGACCAACGAATTCTAATCAGTTCATTGTGGAGTCCGAGTGGACGTTTGTGCCTAATTTGAAAAAAATCCCTTCCAGGTGTTCTTGGGATATCACATTCACGAGAATGGGATGGACGGACTACCTGAGAACATAATGCCTCCGGCCAGAGCTGTTGCTGGCACAGAGGCGTAACAAAGCTTTAGACACTGCATGACTATGATGTGTGACATCTATACAGCTAGCTTAGAATCCAAGAATGATATTTCAATTATGGAAATTATGATTGTTGTATTACAATTGTAATACCAAACAATTTCGGTTACAATTCATTGCATTTTCCATATACGTTTAGCTAACCTTGGACTTTTGACAAACTCCAATGCGACACATTCTCAGTCTGACCTCGTCACAAATCAACATTTGGTCATGGACTTTCCTTGTCGATATACGACATCCAAGGTCCCCTGGGTGTGTTGGTTGTTGACTGTCTGGGACGCCATGTCACAGGAAATGTACACTTTGCATACAGTCTCTTTCAAAATAAACACACTACGTCAGCACACACCACTGCAACCTGATGCTTTTGTTCCTTCAACAACTCACATTTTGCAAACACAGCACGTGGCCGCATTTAGGCAATGAAATGATGTGCTTGGGGAAAAAAAGAACAGAGTTTGGCTTTACAATCGTAGGGAAAGTGAACAACGGTCTCCCAGGTGAAAGTTGGTGGTTTTTGGACCTATACACCACCCTCCTGCCCGCCCAACTCCGACTACAGCCACCTTAACTTTTGTAGTTGTCCCGCTGAATTTACCCCTGACACCACCAGGTGCTGTTAAACAATAATGGCAATCGGCCATGTATCATGCCAATGTGAAAGGATGGCTTATTGAGCCGGTGTCTGACGCTGGAAGTCACTGACCAAGCGCTGGAGATTGACAACATCTGCGTGAGACCAGGTTGCAACAGGAGAGAACATTTAGTATTTGAGACATGATGCAAATGCAATGATGGTGATGACGGAGGTGTGGAGGTCCAAAAGTGCTGAGCAGCAATTTGTTATTTTTTTAAAAGATTATTCTTATTATTATCATCATTGGTGTTTTGCCTTTATTGATAGTACAGCTGGAGATGGACAGAAAAGCTAGAACAGAGAGGAGGATGACACAAAGCAAAGTGCTGCGGGTCAGAATCACACCCAGGCTGCTGCAGAGGACTCGGCCTATATGGGGCAGATTCTAAAGCACAGCATAGGTTTGTACTATAGCTAATGGCAGCCTGCTTACATGTGAGCTACTCCTGTGTCAGTAGGTGTCTTTTATACAACACACTGAAAGAGGCTGTGTGAGCATTGCTGTATCTCTTATTTGGATTTTTGAAAGTACATAAAGAATGAAATATTAATATCTGAGTGTGTTCTTTCACTGGCACTGGCTGCAGGCCAGTCAGCTACAACCTGCAGAGGGACACAATCCAGTTCAACACGTCCCAACACCTACTGCTAAAACCTCTCCTTTCTCTTCAGCTCAACACCTCCAATATGCTTCAGTCAAACCAGGCGGTGTGTGGAAATTTCAAAGAAAGAATCAAAGCTCTGGGGACTGAACCAATTAGGTAATAATATCTGTATTTCATATGCACTGGTTGAGCAAATAATGAGGTGAGTTTTCACCGGTCACGAAGCTGTCATTTGATGTAACACCCTGCATTCGATGTAACCTAGAAAGCGGAGGTGGACAGCCTCCAACAAACTGAATCACCACAAGAATGTTCCAGCTATTAGCTATTATGGGATCTGAAGGCGGAGGAAAGGAGTGTGAGAGTGTGCCTACTTGTTCTTGCTACATAGTGAGGACCACACCAGGTTTTTACCAACAGAGTGATGACAGTTTTGCAAAGTGAGGACATTTTAAGGGCCTGTTTGAGGGTTAAGACTTGATTTTAAGGTTCAGATTTAGCATAGGTTAAGGACTGAGGTTAGGTATTTAGTTCAGACGTTTTCAGATTTTTTTAAATGCAACTCGGTAAGAAATTTAAGACCAGATTACAATAACCAGAACTGAAGAAAACTAAAATTACCGCCTTGGGGTTGTTACACTCACAGTTTACATCCATGTGTGTGAAAACATACCCTCAGCCACAAGAAAGATCTAAACAATCAGCACAGTTTCAAGGTGTAACCCATGATTAGTGTCACCGATTCAGTATCTGACGAAATGTCTCCCCTTCTGTTCCTGAGTTAAGACACTGAGAAATGACCAGGAAAGTGTTTTTGAACAATATTATGACGTCTGTCTCGAACGCAATGAGACAGACACAGGTTCATGGTGACCTTGCATCTAATCTAATTAGTTCACCCTTGACTCAAGCACTTCCCTCAAGGTATTCTTGAAATATCACGTACACAAGAATGAGATGGATGCAAGGTCATGGTAACCTTGACCTTTGGCCACCAAAATCTAATGAGTTCATCCTTGAGTTTGTGTCAAATTTGGAAACATTCACCCTCAAGGCGTTCTTGAGATAATGTGTTCACAAGAATGACATGGACGGATAACACGAAATACATTATGCCTCCGGCATTAAGTTTTGTTTTGCCCAAATGTTAACTGTAACATAAAATATGACTTTTTTGTGAAATACCTGGCGAGTTTACTTGGCGATTTTGTTTCTCACTCTGCATGTGTGATTCTACTGCCTTGCTTTCTATTGTGCCAAGTTTGAAAAAATGCACAGAGCCTCAAAGGCATCACTTTGTACTGGTTTCAGCCATCTCGCAAAACCTCAGTTTAATGGCCAATTTTCATTTGAATTTGCACTCAAACTATGAGTGTTGTTGTTTCCACTATCCTGATCTATGCTCATGTGAGAGGCATTCAGTTAATTACTTTATATATCTTACCAATTCTTTTGAGATTTTACAATGCAACATCAGAAAAAAAGATTCAAAAAATCCAACTTTCCATGTCTGAGCCAAGACTTTTGAATGGTTGATTAAAGACATTTTAATACCAACTGGGCCTTACTTTTCTTTTAAATGAATAAATTCAATGCCTTTTTGGACTTCTTAATGATCTCTTGGAACCCTGTGGTTGTGATGGTTAAGGTTAGTGGTAGGGTTAGGGTAAGGGGCTCAGGCAGTGGCTCTCAACCTTTTTGCTCAAGGGTACCCTTTTCTATCATTAGGTAAACTGACATTCCCTGACTAAGTGACAAAGTTTAAGAATATTTTATATTATATTCAACGCGTAACAATAACAGTACAGAGCAGCTGATTAACTGTACAATCAACCCAAAAAGTCAACACAGTAACTGCAGGAAGTTTGAGTAAAATGACTGATTTGGATATATTTTTAGTAGATTTCCTCAAATTTAGTTTTTTCTTCTCATTGACACTTGGCCATTTTTGTAATTGTTGTTGTTTTGACTGTGTAATTTTCTAATGCAAGGGGAGGCTGTTCAGCAAGGGGAGGTGCTGTGATTAAAACTTGTGTTCAGGTCTTCGACATACCCTTATCCTGTGATTATTTATCCATACTAAGTTTATACTAGTCCATACCCATTGAGTGCACAGTTGCCCACGTACAGTTTCACATGGTGTGTGTTTGGGATACAGGTCATAGGAAATTGCAGATTAAATAGTCGACTGAACCCATTAAGAAGAGCAATGTATTCAGACAGAGTTTTTGTGAATTCGATAGTATGATTGCAGCCACATCGATCTGTCGCATTTTAGCCATTTTTCTGTTGTTATAGCGCCACCCAGTTGCCAATTAGAGTTCAATTTCTCCAGTCACCTTGAGACGTCCTGTTCTACATATCTACCAAGTTTAGTAAAAATCCATATGGCGGTTAGGCCTAGATAAGAAATGAGCTCTCTAGCGCCCCCATTTTGTTTGATGGGGTCAATAATGGAGGGGTCCCCTCAGATTATGTGTGGTCATATGCCTACAAAGTTGCGTGGTGATGGGTGAAACCCTTGAGATGTTCTACACCTTTATGTGATGAGCCACGCCCTCCGCAATATTCATTGCCTTATAGAAGCTCAGTTTTAGGAAGTTTTCCAACTTTTGCCAAGAGGGAACTTTAGATATTGGTCCCTAGATTATGTTCACCCAGTTTCATGCAGATCGCTCAAACTTCCTAGGAAGAGATCCATTTGAAGTGTTTTTCAAAAAATTCAAAATGGTGGAAAATCTATATAAGTGGAAGTTATGGGTTCTTGAGGCAAATTTGTTCCTCATGAGGAGAGGCATCTCTGTGCAAAGTTTCATGTCTCTACGACATACGGGGCATGAGATATGCCCATTCAAAGTTTGACATTTCAATCAGTTGCTATAGCGCCCCCCTTTGGCCAATTGATGTAATATTGCTTCATTGGCATCCTCCCATGACCCTCTACCACTGTGCCAAATTTCACATGGATTGACCAAGTCAGTGAGGAGAAAAACCTGGAACAGACACACAGAGTTTTCGCCATTATATAGTACCGGTAAGTTATTTTCCTTATTTATTTTCTCTAAAATCCAGACGGCCTTGTGACCCTGTGAAGCTTTGGCGACCCCGAGAGGGGTTCCAGACCCGCAGGTTGGGAACCACTAGGCCAAGGAATGATTTATGTCAGTGGGGGTCCTCACAAAGACAGCAGTACAGGGGTGTGTGTGTGTGTGTGTGAGTGTGTGTGTGTGTGTGTGTGTGAGGCGGTGCGGCTGAGAAGGTTGAGAGATGAATGCAAATATTTGGTTGCTAACAGTGATCAGACGCACATGTCAGGCCATCATGAGCGGTGGGAACGAGGCCGGGGGAAGCAGAGCAGATAAAAGGAGAGGATGAAGAATCAAGTCGGCTCAAACAGGTCGGATGAGACTAACAGGCACAGAATTCATATAGCAGTCATCAGGGCAATAGTTTGTGTAATGGATGTCCAGCTTCAGTCTGATGCTTCACCGGAGCGTCTTGCATGGCCGTCAACTACTGTGCCGCACTGATCAGACCAGATAATAGGCTGCATATGTAGCTGTGCTGACTTGAAACAATCTTTTGAACTTTAAAGCATTACAGTGTGCTAACAATGCATGGAGAGTTGTGCCTGAATGCATCATGGCTGTCGTTATAAACAGGCAGCCAGTGGGAAAAATACATTGCCTGTGCAGTGCATTAGCATTAAGCAGTTAGTATGGAATATAAACAAACAGCTATTTCCCATGAACCGCTTCACTTGCAAGGACAGGAGGAATAACAAACTACTGAAATGCCCCCTTTGATCAGACTTGTTTGTTTTAGGAGCAATTGTATTTGCCTCTCTGAAAGACCCTAAATCCGTCCTAATGGAAGAGCTCCTTGGTCAGAGACTGATATTGACTTTCCTCTGTTGAGAAAAACTCATCAGTCAGTGCACTGCAATTTTCATGTCACAGCTCCACGGCAGGTACTGTATCTCCGTGTGATCACTCGCCACTTAATAATGAAAAGCAGAATAAGAGGGGAAAACATTCAATCTCCAACACAACTGGCGCAGAAGGCCCAACACAGAAGAGGCAATTTAGTTACACATCTCAATCTGTCACTGTGCACATTAGCAGCGCTGCCAAAGAGACAGAAGTCAGTAAGTGGACATGAACCATGTTTACTGCTTTCCAGTGCTGCTTTTTGTGAGAAGAAAAATCAAACCAACTACACTGCTAAAAAAAAATTAAGGGAACACTTAAATCTCATGTCAGATGAACGAATGTTTCAAGTTGAAAATCTTTACCGATGTACCTTGTATAATTTGTTGAGGATAAAATGACATAACAACGGTCAGTGGAAACCAACATCATCAACCCACTGAGCGCTGGATTCAAAATCACACCAAAAATCAAAGTAAAAAATTGAAATCACAAGCGGATCCAACTTGTGAGAGGGTCAGTCAGTGGCATCAACGCCTTCGTCATCCAGGAAATGCCCACTCTGGACACATGAGGCCAGGCATTGTCCTGCACCAAGAGGAACCCAGGGCCCTCTGCACCAGGAGGAACCCAGGGCCCGCTGCACCAGGAGGAACCCAGGGCCCACTGCACCAGGAGGAACCCAGGGCCGACTACACCAGGAGGAACCCAGGGCCCTCTGCACCAGGAGGAACCCAGGGCCCGCTGCACCAGGAGGAACCCAGGGCCCTCTGCACCAGGAGGAACCCAGGGCCGACTGCACCAGGAGGAACCCAGGGCCCACTGTCAATGCCAATGTCATTGGATGTAATTTGACTTTTGCAGAATCGTCCAATATTAACGTTTTTGTCTGGCCACAGGGTTGACTTTTTCCTCATAAAGGGCTTTTAAATTTCAATTCATGGCTTCATTAATGGTTAATAAATCATACTAATGCAATATACTATAAAACTTATATTAGTAGCCCAGGCTATTATGTGCTTAAATCACTAAACTCAACAGGCATCTATATGGGACAGGCTTTTAATTCCTTTCACACAAAACTGTTGCTCAGCAAAGATCAGGAAGTACAATCAAATTAATTGTTTATGTGAACCAGTATGAATATTACTTGAATAAAAATTAGGCTTTGAATGACATATCAATTATGTGTTATGTTATAACACTTGCTTCACGGCACCCAAGGATAACAGCACCTGGCATACTGACACAGCACCACTCTATCCTGTTAAAACAATACTCACAACTTACATTAATTTTTATGAAAAACACTTAAGATTCTTTTGATCCGTGGACCTTTATGGACTAAAAGAATATAAATAACTTACCGGGTAATCAAGGAATGGACACATATTTTGACTTTACAACAACTTTAAAGGAGAAGGGAGTAAATCTGAATTACTTACCGTCTTCTCTGGCGCTCATGGTTTCAGTAAAATGAAATCAGCCGAGCTGACAACGTGCAGCATCTCCACATTGTCAAAACTTAAAACATTTATATTTGTATACACAATCTAAGCGGCTAACTAATGTTAGCTCAAGTGTATATAGTCAACAATCCGGTTTTAGACATCCAAAGAATTCTATAAAAATATCTGCTTGGCAACCAGACCATGTGTCTAATCGAGACAGGCCTTTATTTGTCCAAATGCGTAGCTACACCAGGCTCATAAAGGACACTGAGCTTTTAATTGAAGTTTTATAGTAAATCAGTTACAAGCCGTTCATTAGAACATTTTGCTTGTCACATCAAGGATATTCCCCTTTTGCTGTTGTTTCTCTTCCTCATTAAGGAGCCTGTGAGCATGTCACTTTGAGTCCCCCACTACACACATGTAACACAATCTGCATCACAGAGTTTATCCTACGCACCCGCTTAATCACGGCACCGTACTGAGTAAGTCTCCATGATTAAAAGGGTGCGTGTTTGTTTGAAGTATATGGCCTTTAAAGTATGCGTGTTAGCACTATTGCTATACTTGCATAAGCACACACACACACACACACACACACACACACACACACACACACACACACACACACACACACACACCATTTAGCTCCATTATTCCTTCCCAGTGCGGCTGCTGTGAGTTATCTGGTCCGGCAGCTGGTACTGGGGGAGCACATAGAGGATAATGGAACGTCCGATGAGACGCTGCAGCCGGGGCTGAAAGTCGGCAGACCACACCAGCTCCGCAGCCACAGCTCCACAAAGCACTTTAGAGAGCGGGCAGGGACCCACATCGCAGAGAGGACGGCAGCAGCATAAGAATCAGGCCAGAAGATTGCCAGAGTGATTCCACAGGCCGGCGGAGAAAACGAGGAGGTTGGAAGTGAAGCAGCTTTTGTTAAGGTGCTACTGAGGAAGATATTAAACTCCTGATTGCTACAGTGGAACTGTTCAGCTCACACAGAAGTGAACTACAGACCAAAGACTGAATGGCATGAATAAGTGCATTAAAGCAAAGAAAGGTGGTGATTAAAATAAAAAGGGCATCGAGTATACTTCCACTGGCTAGTCTGAAGGTTACAGAGATAGAAAAGAACAAAACATAAAAGAAATCCCTTTTCTGAAAAAAGTGTAAGTGTGCACAGAGCAGGGTATGAAAATAACATCATTACTGACATCAGTGAAAGTAGAGTAAGAAAATTATCGATGTGCATTCCTGCTCAAAACCAAACTGCAACCAAACACTACATGTATCCCCGGAATGATCAGGTGTTTGTATCCCTGCCATGTGTTTTCTGGGGATGCACCAATATGGATTTCTTCAACCTATACCAATAATTACCTGCTTCTCATGGCCGATGTCCAATAATTTACATTTTTGTATTTTAAAAAGAAATTACATATTCTGCCCTCTAGACAGCGTGCTGCATTTGCTGTTGCTCTTCTTCTCTGTGTTAACTGGCAGCTCACAAACCACGTTTAAAGATACATGTATCATTACTCACTGCATCGGGTGTTTAGATGCAGCCCAAACAAGGCAGTTTGGCTTCGTATTATCGACGCTATTTATCGCATAATTATAAAAATGTCCCATTATCGGCCGATAATTTATCAGCCCAATATATATCATGAATCCCTAGTATTCACACATGTAAACATCATATCCTGGTTTTGTGAAACCCAGGTGTGCCGGCTTAACAAATCCTCATACAATGGTTTGTGTAATATCTTACAAATTAGCACCTCACAAATGGTGTTGTCATGTTACTTACTTAACATAAAGTTAGCACTTAATGTAAAGTTATGTAGGTTTGGTTTAGGAAAATAAACATGGTGATGACACTCCTTAAAATAACTCAAAGAGCATCTGGTTTCACACTAGACAAGAACACCAGTCTCCTGGGCGAAAGTCCTGTGATGTTTGACCCATCCACCACCCCAAACTGCCTCCTTATGCTGTGTTTCGCTCTTTATACTACTTCCTTCTTTACTACTGTCAGTACATTAGTCATGTGATGGCAACCTCCCTGATTACATGGGTCATAAACCAATTCTCGTGCATTACTTTTCATAGGTATACGTACAAACAGTGCATGAGAACAGCCTGTCCAGCTGCAGCACCCTCACAGAAGCCGGGATGTGACGTAACAACACTTTACAAGTTTCCAGTCACTGTCTGCCATGTTCACAGGGGCATTTTTACTTAATTTAGGATTATGACGACTGACAATCACATCAACTGTTGAAGAGATTGTTGTTGATGCTCTGTTGATTTTACATCAGTTTATTTACTTATTCATTTTTTTAGCTGTGAAGCCAAATGTATTAATGAACTGTATGAAATATATCATCAATCTGCTGTAGTATCCCAGCTTTACATTAAGACTAGAATATCATAAAGCAACCTAAACTCTGCTCTCTGCAGTGTATTTTCTGGGAGGTAGGTTATATTGCAAAACAAATGTACTTATTTCAAACCAAAACATGATCTTTTTTCTACACCTAACCGAGTAGTTTTGTTGCCCTGTGCATTGCTATGAGACGCAGAGGGATGTGACAAAGTTGCCGTATTTGAAGACCAGGGAATGAGACTCTTATTGGCATAGTTCCCAGGTACAGAGTGCAAAAGCTATCACAAAGAAGTCCATAATCCACCTTACATCCATCTCTACTGTGAAGAATATACACATAAGACCACCGCAAGAGTGACGCCATCTTGGAGGTAAGAATTATAAATGACTGTGAAGGCCCAGCCTGGACTACAAAGAAGTTAGTCAGCAAAACCCATTACCTGGATGATCAACAATATTATGCATACTGAAGTGAAAGTGAAAAGTCTGAAAGTCTCATGCCGACATGTTTTCGCCTCAGTTTGTGTCGCCCCGGGTGAATTTGCATCCAATTTCCACTGCCTGTTGCTCTATAATTTGCCTTGTGTTCTGTCTGAGCACACCTGGACACTGATTTTGTTGCTTTCACTTCCTGTCGATACCAAACCATCATGATGTATTGAGTAGAATCCAACAGGTCTGATGTAAAGTGGATCCATCCTCTCCTGCAGAAGGAGCTCAGTTAGTGCAGAAATAACAGATCTGCTGGACGTCACAACCTGGATACTGTCACAATCCTGCTGAATAACCAGGTTCCTTTATATTTCCACATAAACTCCACATCCTGGATATGATCAAAACGAGGGTCAGACTCAAAGAGGGATAGTCCTGCTTATGTAACTGTGCTAAAATGATTTCAATATGACCAAAGGCTATGAGCAGGCAACGGACAGAGTCACAGGACATCTTTAACTCCTCCTAATGAAGTTGCACACACACACACACACACACACACACACACACACACACACACACACACACAAAGATAGTGAGGACAAATCTATTTATTAAGCACTGTTGACTTAAGTCTGTATTTTCAGTAGCATAATAAGTAAGCTCGCTGTGGCCAAGACACACTGTAATGGAACACTGTGGTGTGCAATGATGAGGTTACTGCAGTGCAGTCCAGGTACGCAGCAGCACTAAATAAAATCATGTGAACGTCTGCAATTTTTAGATTGTACCATGAATTAACATATTATATACATTTTTACACCACCATATCTGGAAGTTAAACTCCTGAATCTATTTTTTAAATTCAAATATAAATTAAAGCTGTAGACTTGAAACTTCGACTCAAGTCAGATTCTGTTCGGAAAAATTAAGATTTTGACTTGAAACCTGCGTCGACTGCGTTCAACATGTCCTCATACAACAGTTCGTATGATTTTTTAAGAATCAGTGCCTCTACTGTAAGGTTAGGTTTAGTGAAAGAATAATGTTTGAGTGTTCAGCACTTACCGTAACTTGACGACATGACTTTCAGTAACTTGGAATAACTCAGCGCTGGTTTCACACGAGACAGACACACTGGTCTGCTGACTTAAAGTCCTGTGTTTGTTTGATCCGTGCACCACCCCAAACTAGACTCTGTTGCTCTTTATGTGACCTGACTTCTTCCTTTGCTCCTCTCATATGAGGTAAAAGTTCAAACAGTGAGTGAGAAGTTTGCTGCGTCAGAAGTTTGTGATCAAAATAATTTTGTTTGAATGCTACTATAGCTTATACCTGATCTTAACTGCTAAAAAGACTGTTTGAAGTTACTGTAGCACAGTGGTTCCTAACTGGTGGGTCAAGGGTTCATTCTGAATGGACCGCAATTGACTTGAAAACATGCCAAGTTTGTGAAAAACACACTTTATCTTGAAGTACAGTGAATTTCCGGCACAAAGATTTTACTTTGAAGTGCCGTTTCCTGCTGTAGAGTGAGGGACTAATGAACAGCTACTTGACAGAGACGGCAAACTAGCTTGACAACATGGCCAAACACAAGTATGATGCTGAATGTTTTGAAGTCTGTGGACCTGGAACTAATCACTAAAGACAAATCTGGATTCTGTGGCTGGACCAGTTGGGAACCACCTGTGTGTAACAGCCCATGTGTCTTGTAAACATCAACCAGGACACAGTGCTTCATAATCCTCAGACTGCAAATCTAACGATTAAATCTGAAGCCAAACCTTGTTTGTTAAGCTGAGTACAGCATGATATGTGTAATACCAATGCGAGAGTCTGGTCTTGGTCCAGCTGTTTTGGCGCACATCCGAGTGTGATTGCTGTGTACCCACCTGCCCAAAAGAACCACACTTAGGGGGCAAACTAATTTGCGTTCGATTGAACCAAACCAAACAGGGCAGGTGTGAAAGCACCCTGAGAGCTGTGTTTGGATCTAAACCACGAGCAGTGATGTGTAGAGAGACTACAGTGTTCCTCATCATGTTTTTTATTTGCACAGTCCCACATTTGTTTTAATGTCCTCACTGAACTATGTGACTCATGCAGATGCTCTGATTCACTGTTTGAAGCATTAAATGACCTGTTTCTATTAGGACGATGTATTGGTTTGATTGTGTCCATTGTTTTCTCGTATTCTCTTCTTCTCCTATCAGCATTGATAGACCGGAAACATTTACTTTTTGACTTACACATCACGATTCAAAGACTCGAGAATGGACTCAGACTTTGAAGACTTAAAAACAGCTCTGACATAAACACATAAAAAACAGATAATCTCTTTGAATCCAAAGATAATCCCTGCTGATGGAAACACGGCGTTTGAATCCCAGCAGATTCTGTGACCTTCTGAGAGCTGCATGTCTTTTTTGGCCATTGTTGGCTGATGGAGACCGAACAGTCAGAGCTAATTAAATTGTACAAGAGAAAATACACAAGAGGAAGCGAGGGAATGAGAAAAAAAAAACGAGGAAAAGAGGAGGGTAAAAATAACAGCACACAAAAATAGTCTTTGAGAGGAAGCAATCACTCCTTATTATGGAGCATACCACTGTGAGACGGGGGTGGCAGAGAGTTGGACAGCAAAACTGACAAAGGCACAGAGACAAAGAGAGGAGTGGAAAAGGGCACAAGACAGTGGTTTAAAAAGATTAAACTTTAAGTTTTAACTGTAACTTTAACTAAATTAAAAGCTCTTCTGTGGGGTTAGAAAGTTCTGCAAAAACCTGGCGCCACAACCCCACCACATACAGGCTGTTCTCATGCACTGTTCATATGTACGCCTATAAAAAGTTATGCATGAGAACTCGCAGTCCTCACGTAATCGTGAAGGCTGCGATCATGCGCTGACTTGAATAAAGAAGCAGTATGAAGAGAAATCTGCATAAGGAGACAGGTTCAGGTAATTGATGGGTCAATCAAACACACGACTTTCCCCCAAGAGACCGGTGTTTGTGTCCTGTGTGAAACTAAGTAAACTTCAGCACTATTCGGACGGGATTAGTTTTACATGGGCACGCGGGGTAATGTCACTTTGCCACAGGACGTCAGTAATATTAATGGCCGATTCGCACGGGATAAGAAATATCAGTAAAACTACTACAAGTGGGAGGGGTAAATCCATTCACGCACCGCCATGCCCTCCTGCCGTCATGTGCGTATGATAGGGTTGTCAAAAGCACCATGAAATTGAGCTTGAATATTTTCAAATTAATTTAGTAGAGTTTGAATAATATTAGAATTTATCATTATTATTATTATTATTTGGTTGTTGTTTTTTTTGTTGTTTTTTTTTACAAAAAATAAAAAGAAACACAAAAAATAAGATGCTTATTGCTGACACAATATGAACGTGACACTTGCATGAAAACACCCGTTCTGACCTCACTGAAGTTCCAGATATGATCAGCTTCTGCCTCGCTATCTGAGCAATGTTTGGATACTTCAGTGCGTAGTTTTCCACCACAAGAGTGGATCCTGGTCGGCTCGTAGTGGTGTCTCATTCTGGTAACGTTTCATCTCTTCTTCAAAAAGGGTAGGCAGGGAGGCAGCAGGTGCAGCACCCTCAATGTCTGTCTCCCCGAACAGGTCACACATCGCGGACAGCGCAGTGGGTGGTGTTGGTGCAGCGGGCTCCTCCATCGGCGCCTCTCCCTCCGTCGCTGCGTCCCTCTCTGGCCCGGCTTGTGCGCGAGCCATCGCCACCTGAACGGGATTCGCCGTGATATACAACATTATTGATAGTATTAATTAATTATTAATGATATTCGAATTATCAAATTTAGATTCGAACTTATAAAAAATACATATATTTGAATATATTTCTAACTTCGATTTTTTTTTTTGACAGCCCTAACACACATATTTACTGCTGGTCTATTCGCACGGGATTAGTATTAGCTGAGGTAATTGTCCGGGACCCTTTTACAGAAGGTAAATCTTTACTGACATTGTGCGGTAATGATTACTGACATGGCACATTCGGACGGGACTAAAATCTCTGGTAATTATTACTTTACCCCTCGTCCCTATGTAAAACTAATCCTGTCCGAATAGGGCTTTTGATTTATTTTACGCTACATCGTCACCATGTATCTTTTCCTTAACCTAACCAACCAAACTTTCCTTTCCCAGACCTCACCTATGTAACTTTGTGTTTGGAGCACAATGTGTTGACGTTCAGCCATGATTGTGTTCCTAAACCTAACTGGTAGGGGCGCTGATTTGTGCAGAGCTAATTAATTAGAAGTCATATGAACCATGGTGTGTGCATTTTCATAAGATATCATGCATGCTTGACCTCACCACACCCAAGTAGATTTAGCTGCTTGACCAAATTAACTAAACCTGAACTGCAGAGGTGACAAATCAGAAAACACTCATGTGAGTCATTTCTGCAGGCGCTATTTTGTCGTTTCGGTGTGCAGATGAGACAACAATATTCCACGTGCCCACGGTGAGGTATTTCTGAATTTGAGTTGACAAAACTTGCCGGTCTCTCAGTCTGAGATGTGTGCTGTGTGTGAGCAGCTATAGGCTGTCAGCTGTGAGCTGTGCAGCTGTGGCCTCTGGGCCATGCAGAGCTGTGGAGGAGGTCTCGCCCTGACAGAAGGATTTAGGAGGGTCAAGTGGAAGGCAGTTAATTGGTCTCGTCTGGCAGAGTGACCAGTATCCCCCATCACAGCACACACACACACACACAGGTACAGCCTGCCCCCAGCTCAGTCCCATCTCCACAACTGTGCTTCAATTAGTAGTGAAGTTGTACTTGCTGCCAACTCACATTAACGTGTGCACAGTGGTTCACACACACACACACACACACACACACACACACACACACACACACACACATATATGTCAACCCACACTCACACAGAATCTCTGGGGGAAGGGGCAGGAAGTTGCCCCAAAGCTGAAAGAAAGCAAATGTGTCCCACTAAACAGTCCAGTATTTCAGGGTTAAATGTGGCTGACACACTGTTAACCAACAGGAGTAATCTCACCAGCTGAGTGTCTGTTTCCTTTACTCACAAAGAATCCATATTTGAATCATATCACAACAGAAATGCACATCAAATGGAAAGCCTACGGGCCATCATTGACACACTCAACTTTAGACAATGGTACTCTTGAAATACAGCAGCCCAGCTGCCAGAGTAAAATGTTGGCATTGTACATTTCTGCAAACCATGGATATGTTACATGTGTCATATCTCATCAGCTTATCTGGCACCAGGTCACAGGGGCAGCAGACTGAGCAAAGTACTCCAGATGTCCCTTTCCCCAACAACACACTCCACCTCCTCCTGGGCTTCCTTTCAGTAGGATGTGCCCAGAACACCTCTTACAGGAGGCACCTAGGAGGATCCTGATCAGACGCCTGAACCCCCTCAACTGACCCCTTTCAACGTGAAGGAGCATCGGCTGTACTCCGAGCTCCCTCCTGATGTCTGAGCTCCTCACCTCATCTCTAAGGCTGAGCCCAGCCACCCCACGGAGGAGACTCCCTTCGGGCTCTTGTATCCTCGATCTCGTTCTTTCGGTCACTACCCAAAACGTAGATAGACCAGTAAATCAAAAGCTTCGCCTTCCAGCTCAGCTCCCTCTTTACTACAACAGTCAGTTGCAGCGCCTGAAACACTGCACCAAACTGCCTGTCAATCTCACGCTCCATTTTACCCTCACTTGTGCATCCAAGATACTTGAACTCCTTTGCTTTGGGCAGTAACTGTCTCCCAACACAGAGGAGGCAATCCACTGTTTACCAGCAGAGAACCATGGCCTCAGACTTGGAGGTGCTGACTCTCATCCCTACTGCTTCACATTCGGCTGCAAACCGCCCCACTTGTAGATAAAATATAGGCCTATATTAATGAAGGTTCATTAGTACGGTTTTGTATTTCTCTGTAATGTAGCACAGTGTTAACAATGTTACTGATACTATTCTTTCTCACACCTTCAACTCAAACCACCAAAATATATCATTTAATGATCAAATTAATATTGTAAACATGTGAGCGACTAGACAACTAATGACCCTAAATGACGACTACTGGCTGACTAGGAAATTTTTTAGTCAGGGGCAGCTCTAATTATATTATATTTGTACAGATAATTATGTATTTAATCACACACATGACCTCAGCATGCTATAATCCCTGCTAAGTACCCCAATGTGGTAGTTAATTCTCTTTAAATCCTACCACACTCTATATGCCTTGAAGCAACACATACACATGCAGTGCTGTATGTTATAAAGTTATTTCATCATACTTATTATTATCACTGGAGGCACAGTCAGAAAGCAGTGTCCAGCCTCAGTCTGAGTGATCTTGTGTGTTTTTTTTTTTTAAGAGAGCACAACTGCCGCTGGAAAAATTATATGAAATGAGGAAAAAAAAAAAAAAAAATGGAGGCTCTACTTTGCATTAACTCAGGTCTTTCTAGCGGATGAAGAACATTCAGTATGTATTTAAAATGTAATTACTGTAACTCCCACAGGGGGAGGAGAACTGCCAGGAGGACATTCACGGAAGGAAATTAATATCAGTTTTTCCCATAGGTACATCATGTATTTGTCAGAGTAATTACACTCCCCAAGCAAAGATATGAATTAATTAAAGCCATTTGAAGGAAATTCATGTTTTGGCCATCTGGGAACGGTCGGGAACTGTACTCCCAGCCCCGTCTTTTAACCTCACACAGCCACTGAAAGATATTTTACAGAGGACTCTATATTTAGCGAGTTTTCCATTAAACACTGCATAATGATTCTTCTTAAATGGAACTCGATACCTCAGTTCATCACTAGTGTGCCGAATGTGTCAGCGCCAAAGGTCTACTTCTGAGCAACTGACATTAAGGAAAATAAACTTTGGATGAATTAGAAGTAGAGTGAACAGACAGATGGAGCAGCTTTTGAATGATTATGTGTTGTTAGGAGGCTGTGGAAGGTTGATGTAAGCCACTGTAATGTAGGATTATGTAGAGTCAAAAGCTACAATCCCTCTGGCCAACTTTCTCCTGAATTACCCTGCTATAACTTCATACCATAAATCCAACATTTTTTACCATTCAGCAAGGCAGTGTACTGACTGAGGCCCCTGACTGTGGTGCCCCTAATAGATATGGGTATTAAACATTATGATGTTAAAAGTTTGTTAGTTACTTTTAATTTCCAGGCAATGGCGAACATTTGACCAATCCATCAAGGAATTTCAAAACATATGATTATATCAAACATCAGAAATAAAACAAGGGATCAGTAACACACGCAAAACCACAAGAACACTATCAATCATGTCATTATATTGCACTGTCCAACCCAGTCTCACTACGAAGTCATCGAAATCCGGCACTTGGGCAGTGACTTCCGGCACCAGACACCAACGAAAAAGTCAGCCTTTCACATTCGCATGATAGGCGGCCGGTTGCGTTTGTTCTTGAGGTATTGCCTTCACGAGAATGAGACAGACAAGGTCACAGTGACCTTTGTCCACCAAAATCTAATCAGTTCATTGAGTCCATGGGAACGTTGATGTCAAATTTGAACAAATTCCCTCAGGCCTTCTTGACACATTGTGTTCATGAGAATAGACGTACTGACAGGGAACCCAGGAACATAATGCCTCCCAACCCGGTCTCACTCTGAAGTCATCGAAAACCGGCACTTGGTCAGACACCAACGAAAAAGTTGTCCTTTCACATCAGCATGATTTGTGGCCGGTTGCTGTTTCTGTGAATCAGCGCCCGGCAGCATCAGGGTGAAACACGGCAGGACAGTAACAAAAGTTGAGGCAGCGGAAGTCCAAGTAGGGTGGATGGGAGAGGTGGCAGATGGATCCAACAACCACCGACTTTCACCTAAAGCTAAATTTAAGACAGCTGTCAAAACTAACATTGTCTTCCAGAACCATCCTGGGAAGGTTGCAATGTTACGTCTTAACATACTGTATAATGTCTATTTCAGAAAAAAATTTATTCTCCATTTCCATACTGTAAATATACAGTATAAACCCGACCTCAACTGAGCACAGAAGAGAACTATGTTTGTTAGATAAACTATATACAAAATCTGGCACAGCTGTAACCACAGCATGACCTTATAAAGTTGATGTGGTGAACATGGTAACACAAAGTTGCCCATTTAGTCAGCCAGCAGAAACAAAACAACATTATCACAAAGCCTCTAAGTCGCATAATTTCTTTCTTATTAACTCTGTTTTGGTCTCCACCAACTACTGAGAAAATCTGTCTCTTTAGCTGCTTACTGCTCCACTGGGATTATCAGCTTGCCTCTAACTGTGACTGTTATTTGGTCCTGAGCAAATTGTCCTCAGCTACCTGCATGGTGTCTAAGAGCCACGAGACAGAACCAGACAGTAAAGTACAATACCTCCTAATGAAATGCAAGTGAGTAAACCTATCAATTAGAGTGTTATTACCTCAAAATTGCACATAAATGCAGTAAATGTACTTAATTGCCTCCACGACTGGAAAAGTCAGCAGGTCATGTCAGGGGAGCCGAGGAAAAACCAAACTAAATGGTTGCAGTCCATGGAGATCAGTAACCTTAATATCATAAGGAATACCTAAGGCCCCTAAATCACTAAGTCTGGCCCTGATTTTAGGGATACTGGCACAATTACACTGTGTTTTAAAACAATTACAACACAACATAACCATTAGGAAATAAATCTTTTAAGAGGAGTGCAGCACTGAGTATTTTGAGAAAGGTCAGCACAATGAAACTGTTAAAACCTCTGGGCTGGACATTCAGTAATCCTGCTCCCTGTCCCCAACTGTATATTGCATTATTTTCTAGAGACGTGCCAACATTTTATCATCACCATATGAACCGCAGTGAAAGCAGACAACAAATAAACTGTCTTAACAGATGGGTGAGAGGGGGAGGGGGAGCTCTGCTGGCTGAGCCTGCCAAACTACGTCTGCAAAAACACTCAATGGGTCGTTGTGTCGCAGAGCCGGTCGCTAAGCGAGGTTCTCCTGTCCTCAGAGCGTCCAGTGGTAAACACAACAGCGCGTAACCATGGTTTCTGGAAAAGGTAGTGGAGCGGCCAGATCAGGTGGATATGTTACAGAGGAAGTAATAGAGAGATGGAAACAGATCCAGGTGGAGCTCCCTGGTGTGAAGACTACTGTAGCCCAGTTCTGTGTCACTAATCAAGTGTCCTAGATCCGCTCCACTCCTGCTCTGTTACACAGTGCTCTTTGTATATCCAAAAACTACGACATACAAAATGTATTTCAGTTTGTAATAATGCCTTGAAATATTCAAAACACCTCTCAACACAACAAGCCATGACCTTCAGAATGACCATAAAACTGAATCATAAAGCATCGGCTGCATATTTGTATAAACCATAGTTGGTCTTTTGAGTCAGAATTGTACTGATATACATAAAATAAAACAGGACAGTGGATAATACACAGATAGTTAATGATCCTCCTTTCAAGGAAGAAAACTTAATTTACAACTCCTACGATTTTAACTCACTCATCAGTACAGGAATTATGATAATAGCATGAATTATCTAGAACTAATGCCCAGGGGTTGTACGCCTCCGCAAACCAGTCAAGTTAGTTTTCATCCATGTTTATTCAGACTCAAATGTAGCTATTAATGCTGGCAATGTTTCAAATATAGATGTTGCTGCAAAGAAGAAACATATTCTAAGACACTGATGCAGCACACACATCTTCAGTCTGGCAGCAGTGAAGATCTCAACTATCAGCACAGTATCAAGGTGGACACCCAAGATTAGTGTCACCGATTCAGTATCCGACCATATTGTTCTTTGGTATCAGTATGGTATTTTATTTTTTCGCTTTGGTATTTGCCGCCTGCCTACTTTTGTTCATACAGAATGTGCCTTTTTCAGGGCAATGGGAGGCGTGAGCAAGTAACAAAACGTGTAGCTCAGCGTGTGACGTAAACAGTGACGTGGGAGGGAAGCTGCAGCTGGTCAGTCCTTCTGCGATTCTCTCATAAATCGGCCCGTCCTTCACCGTCCCCCTCATGTGACAGTTAATGGCCTCTTTGTTTGTGAGGACAAGGAGGGCGCGCAATTCCTTGTCTCCCCAGTTGCTCATCTTCACAGTGTCTTTCAGGTTTGCGTTTCCCTCTTGCTACTAGCTGCTCGCTAATTCCTGCTATCAGCTGTTTCCTGTTTATCCACCGCCAGTGGCTCGCATGTGCGGCGTCAACAGCTCCTCCCACAAGTCATCAACAGCCCCTCCCGTGGCAGAAGGACGCCTCGTTCTTTTTAAACAAAAAAGGTTCCGCCAATACGTCTACCCTACGAGGCGGAAAATTGGGCACCTCGGATCAACTCAAAAACAGCCCAACATTTGCGGAAAAACTGGCAGTGTAAAATGGGCTACAGTGAAGCTTTTGGATATATAATGTTATCACGTCATCTTTTAATCCTATTAGACATTTGTGTGAAATTGTGTGAAAACTAGAATATGAATTCTTAAATTATGGCCCAAAACATGTTTTATGAGGACCTTTGATCTTCCTAATCAGTTCAATATTAAGTCAAAGTGGACGTTTGTGCCACAATTTAGGAAATTCTCTTAAGATGTTCTTGAGATATCATGCTCATGAGAAGCAAAAGCATGTACACGCCACAACAGTCTGGCACTGCAGACGCCGTGCAAAACCACCGATCCAACTCACACTCCATTCTACCCTCACTTGTGAACCTCGGAGCCCGAATACTTGAACTCCTTCGCTTGGGGCAGTAACTCTCTCCCAAACCTGGATTTTCTAATTTACAATGAAAATGAATCAATGGGATTTTTTTGTACTATTTATACACACAAAAATCATTAAAACAGAGGTTGCACCAAGGGAAGATCCCCCAGATTCCCCGACAGAGGCCCAGGCTAAACCCCTGATGTCCTCAAATCCTACAAATGCACCTGTGTACATGTGCGAGGCTGCTGCGACTGGCTCCTGGCCTCCTGTCATTTTGCAAATGTCGCCTCCAGGCAAAGTAAGTTGAATATTGCTGTCCTAAATCCTACACACTGGACCTTTAACCACTTGGTCATTAGCGTACTCTTCCGGTCATAGATGTTGATTGGGAGTCACTGGCAAACAAACTATTTTGTCGTTTAGGTATGTGTTGGATTCTCTGTGATCATTTCCAGTAAAACACTGTTAAAACCAAGATGTAGTCTGGTTTTGTGAGGCTTTACAATCAGTGTGTTCTTTGTTCAGGAGACATTTTCACCTGTGTTTTATTTCCTGATTTGCCCCTCATAAGAATTACCTGTTCTTCATACTGTATCTGTTGATTAAACTTATTTCCAGACACGCTCTGTTCGAGCCTCAGTGTGTGATCCATGGTGACAACACAGGAGTACTTTCACATAACAAACTGTCCGATGCAGCTGTAAAATGACAGCTAAATCGATCTTGCGAAATCCTTAAAGCAGTTCCAGCGGTGTAACAGCAATAATCCAGAGAACAGAGCGTCCTGCGTGTTGTCACGGGACACATCTGCGCAGAGGACGGACAGGCTTCCTCACCACATGTCAGAGAATGCATCAAACATAGAGTCAACTGAGTTTGTTTTCTCCTCCTGCTGCTCACAAAACACACCTCATTCATCTCCATCACACAGCGTTTCAACACCCACTGGGTGACACTAAGCTCACCTCCCCTGCTGGACTGATGAAAGTGAGAGACACACTGGAGACTCCCTTTTTCTCTCAGAGTCTGTAAGTTTGTGAGTGGAATATTACTGACACACACAGATATGGTCACTGTGTTTGTGAGCATGTCGTACTGAGAATTAGTTTGCGTGTGTGCATGAGTTTGACTACCTGTGTGTAAAGATATCAGCAGGTGTGATTGTTGATTAGGTTACACTCCATCCTTCTTCGAATCAATGAAGCACCTCTCGGAACAAACACCCACATCCTCAGCTTCTGCACCAACATGGCATTCGTTTAAGTCAATGTGTAACCATGTCTCCTAGAAAATCTGTTTATGTGCAGCTAATGTGAAACAACAAATACATTTAGAGGAAAATGTAATGGTGTCTGGATTATGTTTCTTCTCTTGACATTGCTCTGTGCTCATCACGTGTATGAATGGGACTCAGGAGACAGTGAACTGATCCACACCACAAGCTGTTGTTGGTTGCTGTAGCTGGGCTTCCATCCAAACATAGCAAACATTTTAACCACATTTTCAGAAAATAGGCAAAAGAAAATTCAAATTCATGTATTTTTCCATCCTTCTGTTCTGTCCATTGAGATAAGCAGCGGGTGGCACTATTTGTCCAGTCACATGCCGCTACAGAAGATGGCGCTATTAAAGAGCGCCAGTCAAACCTCAAACAAAGGAAAAAGATGGTTTTATAACGGAGAGCACGGAGAGTATAACAGTTATACGCTCTTGGAAGAGTTCTGGTAACAGTCTGATAGTGTTGCACGGTATACCAGTACTAAAATAGTACCGCAGTACTAGAGTATTCCAAACGGTACTATACTGCATTTGGAAAATACCGGTACTTTGAAATTGATTCAATTCATTAATTTAGTTAATTTATTTTACTCATTTATGCACACAAACGCCTTTTTTGTTCCGATTAGAGCACAGATTGCACAAGTGGTGTGTAAGACAACACCTGTATCAACATTCGCAGCTGGCGCATGTGAAAAAAGACAAGAGAAAGTCTGCCTCGCAAAGGGAGACAACACGAGACAACACAAACTTGGTGGAACATTTGAGTTACCAAACCGTGACGTCTGTACCGAGGTACTTACCGAACCATGATTTTTTTGGTACTGTTACACCCCTACTATTTATTGTTCTAAAGGTTTGTACCCAAAAGGACTTTTCCTTAGAAAAAGTACCGGAGAGTATCGAAAAGTATCGAAATTCATATTGGTATTGGTACCGAAACAAAGATTTTGGTATCGTGACAACACTACAGTCCGGTGTAGGATACACGATAATATCGGCACGTCCTTGGTATCAGCTGATATTGGCTTTAAAATGAACCAGAATCCTGCTAGAGGAAAGCGTTCAAGTGTCGTCCTCCTTTGTAAGACTGGCATAGTAACCAACCACAAAGCCAGCCATCCCACCTTCAGCAATCCTGTCAAATCATCCATCCACCATGTGAGAGCATACGGGTCTGTCAGTCTGGTCGACTGGCCGACACAGTCTGGTCTGATGCATTCATAAATTCAGTCTGACGCTCTACACTAAAGGCCCTGACACACCAAGCCAACGGTCGGCTGTCGACCAAAGTCAGGCTGTCAGTGAGTGTCTGTCGGCCTAGTTTTTGCGGTGTGTCCCGCACGGTGAGAGAGATCACTCTGATTGGCTGTTCAGGTTTTATTTCCTCGCCCCTGTAGCGAGTGAATCTGCCGGTAGTGAAACCGAGGCTAACCGGTGCTTCCTCCTCAGCGGGTTTATCGGGCAGCTGAGTGAAGTGGAGCCTGAGGAGGAAACACCAGGACCGTCTGGATGTAATAGTCCGTGGAGGTGCTGCGGTGCTCGGCTGCACAGATAGGAAACCCCTCGGCTGACAGGATGTACCACTCTCTCACGCAGGTGCAGAACGTACGTGCTAATTGGCCATCGGATGTAGTCCGTGTAGTGTGTTCAAATTCAACTGACACAGGGCGACGTGAGGCAACGTAGACAACGGAACAGTTGGCTTTCGTCGCCGCTAGTTCTTTGATGTCGATTTGGTGTGTCCGCACCTTAAAACGGAGCATTATATTTTTATACATGAATTAATGAACGATTAAGTTAATCACACATTCACTCTGCTCGGCGCTCTGCTGCTCCGTCTCCACAGACAGAGTGTCCAGAGTGCGCTCTGCCACTCTGAGAGTGTGGTGCTCTGGATAGCGCAAGGCTACATTCAGACAGCGCTCCCAATTTATGAACGGTTCAGTTTGTGTCAGAGTGCGCTCCGACATCTGAAAGCACCACTCACATCATCTTCCTCCATCGTCTAAAATAAGTCAACATAACTTGCTAGCCAGCGCTAGCTACTGTCTGTGTCTGTTTTGCCTCCAGCTAAGCCCCGCCCACCAAAACCCAGCCCTTTGCTGTGCTCCATTGCCCATCTCCCTTCCACATTTCCTGTCAGGGAATACGTTTTACTGTGGGCATGAAAGCCGGTAAAGCTGACAGCACCAGTGTCCTTCCATAAACTTGTAACACTGGAGCTAAAATTTGCCACAGAAACACTGCAAATACATAAACAAGTGTCCCGAGAGGAGCCGGTTGTCTGATGTAAGGCAGATCAAACACAATGAGGAAACAGTAATTTACATATCTGGCATATATTAATATCTCTTGATACTGCATGAATCAGTAAGATGTCGTGGTAAATGGACTTCATTTGTACAGCGCCTTTTTGGTCTTCACACCACTTAAAGCACTTTTACGTTACATGTCACGCTCACCCGCACACATTCATATGCTGGTGGCCATACCACTGGCTCATCAGTTAAACATTCACACATCAGTAGCCATCAGGAGCAATTTGGGGTTCAGGATCTTGCCCAAGGATACTTCGACATGCAGACTGGAAGAGCTGGGGACTAAACCGTTGATCTTATGATCACTGTATGACTTGCTCTACCTCCTGAGCCACAGCCACCTCTAATGTCCACTGACAACACCTCAACCAAAACATTTGATCACAGTGATTACAGCATTGCTCAACTTTCTTAAGGTTTCTCTTCAGGCACTGGCAGCACATAAGGTTAGGACAAGATCATAGTTTAACCAGAAACAGTCGCGGTGCACAAGACAGGACGACACAGGATGTTACACAAATAAATAAACATTGCCTGCGAGCAGAATCACATCAGGTACAATGTTTGCGTAGGGTTATGATGTTTATGTACGGGGTTATGAATGTTTATTACCACAACATTTTCCTGGCAGACTTGTTTGTTATTTATTTATTTATTTGGCAATTTACTGTTTTTATTGCTGCTAGTTATTTATTTTTATAGAATTTTTCATCATTTTATTGCGGCTGTTTAATCATATATTATATATCGCTCTAGTCCTTATGAATTTGAATTCGTGGAACGACTGTGAAAGAGCTTAATGCTCTGTCAGTTTTCCCTGAATGTCACCGTTCATGATGAACATAAGGAAAACGATTGAGTATTACATAAATAGGAAATTCATTTTTCACTTTTTGAACATGGACGTTTTGTCGTTAGAGTTTTAAAAGTTTGCGCGTCATTGAAATTACCTGGATTTTTATCATTTTGATTTTGTCAATACTCTTTTTATAAGTGTGTGTGTGTGTGTGTGTGTGTGTGTCAGTGGTGTGGCTGAATGAAGAGTGTTTATTAAAAGCTGCCAGAGGCACCCAGAGTGCTCCTGAAGGACCACAGGGGAAGCAGCTGTGGACCCTGGCTCTTTCATCTACAGTAAAAGCATCCAGCAAATGAAGTTATTTAACACACACACACACACACACACACACACACCACTTAGAATGACATTTAGCCATGCTAGGGTTATTCTTATCCCCACGGACTCCCTATGGGGTTGAATAACCTCTTCACAAACAGCCTGCAGCCTCCGCTCTCCATGCATATGGATTAGATACATGTGTTTGTATGTATTTGTGTGTGTATGGGACACATGAGTGTGTGTGGGGCTGTTCTGGTGGCATTTCTAAACCCTCAAAGTCACTTTGTCACTTGGGTAAAAGGCCAAGCGGGGTTTCAGCGGGGACTCAATTAGTCCTCAATCATCCACATGAGACACTGTAAAAGAAGAAAGCGACAATCTGGGAGGGATGTTTCCAGTATGAAGAGAGCGCCAGTGTGTTAGCCTGTCCACAGAGGGCAGATGACACACAGCAGACAAAGAGGACAGCAGCTTTGAGCACATTTCTCTCTGCACTGCCAAAACAATCCACACCAACTCAGAGGAGACGGCAGACAGAAGAGCTGAGTAACTTCATTGCAGAGACGATACAGTCGCACTTTGGCAAAGTTTGCCGCAGTGCAGCTTAAAATTCAACTGAAGCTGTCCTACATTGTAAATATGTATGTGATTCCAGTATAATGCTATTCATATCAGTGATTTCTGGGCCAAACACAAAGTTGGGGCAATTAGATGGCAGGAGTAAGGAGAAACATCATTAATATGATCCAGCATGCATCAGCATGTGTCCTAGAAGAAAGATGGGAATAATCTCCCAGCAGTCTGAGCTGTTTCTGACCTGCATTCTGCATTTGGGACAAACAATTTCTTTCGCTCCCTCCACTGTTTTCTCATAACATCTTCACAAGAGAAAGGAGGACGCCACATTATTTATGTTCTCTGCTTTAAATATGTTGTGTGAGTTTACATGCTGCCCTCTGAGGAGAGAGCTGAGATAATAAAGGAGCTTTATTTGTGAATATCTCAGAGCACTGGCTCGGTGTTGAACTGAGATTTTATTCTGCTTATGAAACAATGCTGAGGCGTCCTGGAGGGAAATACTTTACATTTCAAATTTCACAATAAGAAAGCCACTGTGATGGAAAATAAGAAGTAATAAGAAGTACATGTACCACAGTACTGTACTTGTATGGCACTACATAAGCTGCAAATATTTTTTCTTGAGCCTCCCTGATTGACTGGTGGACAATGCATGACCCTCCCTCCACTATGAATTACATTTTAAAAACTTACCCTATGATTGAAAATTAAAAGTTAAAAGTTGACAATGAAATCCTGGAGTTAAAAAAAAGCCTGCGTTTTTCATTCTTGTCGTCCATGCTGGTAACCGTGCAAACGGTTCATATTTGGCCAGATTTTAATTTAGATGTAGAATTAAGTGACTGCAAGGTAATATCACTATTTTAAGCTCAGAGTTGGTCATGTTTTTTGTTTTGTTTTTCCCCCTGACAGAAGCATTTGTTGCACGTGACGTGTCACAGGACTGTTGGAAATGTGAAAATCCAATGATAACTTATGTTTTCACGGATTCTCACAATGATAAATGGTGTAATCTTAGTTTAAAAAAAATACAAAAAAAGCCTCCCTAAGCAAAAAAAAAAAAAAAAATCATAAATGCCTCCCCCTTTTTGCTACACTCCCTCATGAATATTGTAACGTTCATGATACCTGAAATGAAATAAGGTCTGTGGTTCACACAAGCTTATGAGACTTTCATGTTTTGTTCTACAACATAATATATGACAGTAAATACCACACTGCTGAATTTTGAACCCTTTACCTGTCTTAAAAAAGGTGGTCGCTAACAAGAGGCTAAATGAAACTACATAATGTCATCACACCAAACCAGCTTTACAGCCTCATTGTGGTGGCGACACTGAAGAATCATAAAAATGGTGTTTCAATTTGTAAAGATTATCTTTCTTAACAAAAGTTAAAGCTGCAGTAGGTAGAAAGCCTAAAAACTGAGTTAGATTTCATTCGTCTCCGCCCTGAGCCCCTCCTACCAGACGAGCACGCGAGTATTTTATCCTACTTGGTTCTATTTCTCCCTCTCTGGGAACCTCGGCTCTCCCTCACCGCGCAGCAGCCCTCCCCATCCCTCCCTCACGGCCCAGCACATACTCCCAAGGCTCAGCTCTCACTCTCTGCGAAGAGCCCTCGGCTCCACTCCCACGGCCGAGCCTTGCGCCCTCCAGCCGGGCCCGGCCCCACCTCACCCTTCCCCTCCCTCCGGGGCTCCGGGGAACCGAGTTCTGTCTTTCTTTTTTTTGGGTTGTTTAGCCGTGTAGGCAGTTGTAGCCAGTGCTGGAATAGCTATTTTACCTGGTGCACTATTTTACCTGGTCTGAGCTGACCTTTGATTGGTTGATGCACATCGGCACAATACTGATTCTTTAATGGCAGAACACAGAGCCATGGTGAGGTGCAGAAACCTACTGTTTGTCTCAGACCACTTGATTTACATTATGCTGAGAGGACATTATAACATTTTTACTTAATTATACCAAAACAATTTTGCCTACTGGAGCTTTAAGTTAAGTTTAGTTTAGTTTAGTTTATTTATTTGCACATCCATGTGTGTAGAAAAAGTTAAAACATTGTGCAGGAAAGGTTAGGAGGCAAAAATGGCTCATGGAGACACCTCACAAAGTAAAAAACAAATACGTCTGCACATCAAGTAGCTCCTGTTTTGAAGGATTTCAATGCAGAGTGACACTTGGAGCCACACGGCTCTTCCTCAGACTTCTGATACATGACAGGTTTGAAACGTCACTCTGCATTAAAATCACTCTGCACGGGTCTGCGGACTTATTTGGCTTTTACTTTGCCAGACGTTTCTTTGGTCCAGCATCCGCTCCATTGGACGCTGGGATGTGCGTGTCTTTTGCACTGTTTTTCAAAGAGACATCTCCCCTATTAAATAACAATATTTACAAATAATAGGAAAAAGATAAGAAAGATTGCATCATTGATCAAAATCTCAAAAGTAAGTGATAACACATAATTGACAGTGATGTACAAATGACAAAAAAGTTTGTGTTAACAATGTGAAATGTTCTACAAATGAATCAAAGACGTGTTAAGAGTCTCAACACATGTAAGTATCATAAACGTATGTTAGCTACAGCACTTATTTTCTGCATTAATACAAAATCAAATGGAAAAATCCTACAGGCTTTTTGGGGAGTGAACCAGGGTCATGTTGACTTCCTGGTTGGCCTAAAGATAAAGGTAATTCCTGTAGCTCTCTATCTAGCTTGCTAAACGTACATTTGAATCTCAGATTTTAGGGAAGTGCACAGACGTTGCCTCCTTAAGTCAAGGAATGTGAAAACACCTCTCTTGTGACAAAGTTTGACAGATATGAGTCAGTATAGTCATGGTCACACATTTTAAGGCACATAAACAGAAGACAAACACATATGTGAGGGGAGGGGGACTTTAAATAAAAGCAGTAAATAAAAGAAAAAGTAACTTGTTTGTTGGTCAGCTGGAATTATTGTTTGATTTCTACTTTAAAAGCTGTTATCATCATTACCATCCATAATACTGTCATATCACAGTCCCTTGTTGCTACAACCTTATTCTCCCACAGAAATCAATACAGTTTCATCTTATCTTATAACTACAATAACAGTCGATTCATTTTGAGGCGGTAATCATTCTCTGTTTTTAGCTATTCGCTTTTTAAATCGGTGAATATTTCATTTAGGACTGGCTCTCCCTGTGCCCTCAGCTGCTCTGCCCTGCTAAAATCTTATTTACTGCTTTAATCAATCTAATGCAGTGGACAGCAGACTCTCGGGAGAAAATGAAATACAGCCACATGAACAAATCAGCAGAACTGCTGTGCCAAATCCAAAACCGGAGGACGAGAAGATAAACTGGAGGCCTCAGACTTCTGACTTCACCCAAACACGAGCAGAATCAAAAGAGCAGCAGCTTCTGTTCTCTTCTTCCTTTCTTCTTATTCAAACAACAAATTATTCTGATTCTCATCACATGTGTTTGTGTGACTTGTTGAATGAGGCCGTTTGAACAGCGGTTTGGGGACAGCGTGTCGTTACTGAGACAAAGCAGGTGTAGGATGAGCTCTGTGGAGCACAAAGGGCCCAAGTGGCTTTTCCCAGAGGGGGTAATGTAGCGTAAAATCTATGCATGGCTTCTTTTTGTTACACACACCATGCTAATCCATTTACCCCCCTCTCCTTCAACCCCCTGTAATCAAAGTACAGTGATTACTTGGTGTGTGTGTGTGTGTGTGTGTGTGTGTGTGTGTGTGTGTGTGTGTGTGTGTGTGTGTGTGTGTGCATGCAAAGCTTCAAATCACATCACAACTTGACTGTGGACAGCCAGGTCTCCTCTGGGACCAGGGGGTTGGAGGGTGGTGTTACTGTGGTTACGACAGAGGTGCCCTCGTCCATGCCTGGACAGAAGGAGGCGGAGGGGAGACAGAGGAGCATTTTGCATTCATTGGCCTGTTTAATTCGATCTGTGTAAAACTGACTGGGAGGCGAACTGAAGGGTGCCTTGACCCGGGGTGAAGAGGGAACAGAGGAGTGAAAAGGAGGAGAAAAGAGGAGAAGTGACGCCGAGGAGGGTTTAACCTTGATATATGATGCTGGTATTACAACCCTGGTTCCAAAGGAGTTGGAACGCTGAGTAAAACGGAAATACAAACAGAACGCAATGATTTGCAAATCCTTTTTTCACTTCACTGAATACAGTGCAAAGAGAATATGTTTAATGTTCAAACTTATAAACTTTATTCTTCTTTGTAGATATACACTCATTCTGAATTCGATGTCTGCAACAGGTTGCAAAACACTAGGGATGGGAGCATGTTCACCACTGTGTTTCATCGTCTTGTTTTTTTACAACTGAGTGAGTGTTTGAAAAAAAAGGACACTACCTGTTGAAGTTTTTAAAGGAACATTTCTTTCTCAAGATTCACCAGTGGGACACAAAAATTTTCATACGATGCAAGACTAAATATCTTCATACCAGACGTTATATATCAATATCTTGAAATAAGTACACACATATATATATATATACAAATACAAAAATGATGACATAGGTGCAAACATTTCAAGTCGCTTCACTGTCAGCTCTGCTAAATTTGTGATAAATTCACGCTCTTAAGTCTATTTTGAAAGTGTTGGTGGTGCTTTTTGTCGGCTTTGGACGGAAGAAGTGTGTGACTGAAAATCACTGAAAAACACCAGCACCAGCTGAACTACGATCCTGCTAGCATTGTACAGGTTTTGGAAAATAAACTGGACAAACTTTGTGCTGCACCAGTTTCTAACAGGATATCAGTAAATGTGAATCCTTCACTGAAACTTGGCTAAATCCTGGACAGCACCATTCAACCAGGAGGCTCTTTGTCTATATGCCGATCTCACAGAGCAGAGGACTCTGGTGAGACTTAGACTTACTTAATTTGTCCCAGAGGGAAATTCGTTTCCACTAGTTGTACATTTACAGAGATCGATCACAAATATCACAGGTACAGACATATCACAGACATCACAAAACATCACATGTTCATTCACAGAGGTGGACACTTTGGCCTCTAGTTTCACAGACCAGGTGAGGCGGAGGCGCTTCAGGCGGATTTTGCAAGTTTGGCACACGGTGCGCGCTGGCGCAGCTACTCCTCTTTCCCACCTCTGTCCCTCCTACCTGCACAAGTCAGAAAGAGGGAGGAGAGAAGGCGAGTGGGTTTTACACAGCCGATTCACATCACACCAATCAAATGAGCCCCTCTCCTCGCCCTTAAATGCGCCGCGCGAAGGCGTGATGAGAGTTTACTCAATTCGCCATGGCAGAAGAGAGCAGCAGCGTCAGACGGCCAAACTCCTCCCAGGAGGAAACTGATGTTTTGGTCCAGGAGGTCCAAGCTCGCAGTGTCCGAGTATACGGAACTGTGAGCAGACCTCCACGGGCTGATGATGCAAAGGTAGCCTGGGAGGAGGTCACCACAACTGTAAATCAATGTTGCGTGTCTCTCGTGCGCGCGCTCTCTCTTTCTCTCTCGCAGTCTCACTCTGTTTCTTTTCTTTTGGCTTTTCTAAGATGACAGATGCTGAATATATACTCCCTATCTGATGCTGTGGCTGTTTGTGGTTGGCTGAGAGGGATAATTGGGGTTAATCAAATCAGGTTGGGTTTCCATTACGCGTGCCAAACGTGCCAAACGTGCCAAACGGTGCCAATCCCCTTTGATCTGACATCAGATGTGACGGGACAGTCGATATAGAGATACATTTATGTGCTGATTGCAGATAGTTGCATTGAATAGTGGTTTTGTGGGTATTTATTGCATCGTTAATGTGCCTGATATTCTGGAAACCTGCCTGTGAGGTTTTGGTGACGTGTGCGCACTGTCCGCCGGTCAGCCAAACTTCCCCTACACTGGCTGCACTCCACCTGCGCTGACAGTAGACCTGGTTTCAGCTGGCGAGCTTTTAGCGCACCTTCAGCGAAGCCTTTTGGCATGAAACTGTCACTGCGCCAAGCTGGATCTGTCGGCACCTCCCCCTGCTGCGCCGCCACACCCATCTCAGTGCACCCCGGTCTGCCAAACTACCAAACCAAGCGCGCCTCAGGGTTCGCCACCCTGCACCGCGCCGGGAAACTAGAGCCCTAAGAGTTAACGGGATCTTTTGTTCAGCGCAGCTATGGCTGCTGGGATCAGACTCTTCCCGAGTCCAGCTTTCCTGAGTTTAAGTGTTCAGTACCTGCGCCCTGAGGGTAATGGGATGAGGTGTTGGTTGAGTGGGTGTGTGATGCGTGTCAGTTTGGCCCGATTGGTGACAGAAAGCATGGTGAAGAAACATGTGGAACAGTACAGAAGGACTGGTTGAATGATGCTTTGGTACAGAAGTAGCGGTAGACGGGGGGCGACATAGAGTCCTTTGAGTTTTCAGATAGCTGACAGTCTTTGTTGGCTGCTTTTTCGTATGTCTCTGGTGTGCTGATCAAAATTGAGTTTATTGTCCAGTGAGAGACAGAGAGAAGTGTGCTTTCTGTCTCTCTGTGTCATATGGATTACTGGTAATTTATCATGTTGATCTGTTCCGTACGACATCTATTGCACGTCTGTCCGTCCTGGAAGAGGGATCCCTCCTCAGTTGCTCTTCCTGAGGTTTCTACCATTTTTCCCCGTTAAAGGGTTTTTTGGGGAGTTTTTCCTGATCAGCTGTGAGGGTCCTAAGGACAGAGGGCTGTCGTATGCTGTAAAGCCCTGTGAGGCAAATTGTGATTTGTGATATTGGGCTTTATAAATAAAATTGAATTGAATTTAAAATTGAATAAGCTCTGGTGTGTCTGTGGGAATGTGAGGTGCTGTCCTGTTCCTGCTGTGGATCACTGCAGTACACTGTGCAGACCCAGCGGCACAGCAGAGATGTTGCCCGTGTTGCAAGAGGAGGAACCATGTGGCCGTCTTGTGAAAGTGGGGATATGTGGACAGTTAAATTATTCCACAACCAGAAACCATCTGGAAAAATGGACAATAATAAAACAACAGCCGATGACGTAAGACTAAATTACAGTGCACAAGTTAAAGGAGCTGATGGGATCACATTTCACTGGAGTTGTATCTTGTATAATATCATGTGACAAATAAATGATTGACTGATTGAAAACATGGTTGTTACAGAGAGCAGAAGCGGAACCAAAACTTCCAGATTTTGTTCCAGAAGTACGAAAAACTTTCAAAATCACATTCATATTTGTAATAACATGAATAACTGAATATCCAACGATGGAACAAAGCCTTTACTCCTAAACCTTAACCTTAAGTCAACAGTATGCAGTAAGGTTCACTCTGTGTATCTATAAAGGGATGGCACCAATGCTTATTCAATATTTCTGTTTTTAATGGCCTTTGACAAACAGCAGTTCCCATAAACCCAACAAAAGAGGCGAGTCCATGGTTAGCTCAGACATGTCTGTAACAACAGCAGGACACAGAGGAATGATCGCTGGTTTTATTTTTGAACAGAAGATGAGATATTCTTAATATGGACGAAACTGAGTTGCGATGACGTAAGTTGTAACGCTGCCAGCAGCTCGGGTACTTTCACAAGTCTACAAGTACAACCCCAGTTCCAAAAAATGCTTTGTTAAAATCAAATTCAAACTGAATATAATGATTTGCAAATCCTTTTTGACACACAGTGAAAACAAGTATTCAACACGTCATTTTTTTCCATAAAACATATTTTCAGTGCAGCTATTCACATGAAATTTAGACAAGACATTTGTATGAACTCAATCAAACTACGCAGAGAAGGAAACTTTAAATCCTTAAAAATGATATAGAATAAACTGGGATGACACAGGAACAAAGGACTGAACACGCTAAGTGAAATTTATTAGTGCCTGGAGAAGCCACTGTTTGTGGTGACAGCTTCAAGACACTTCCTGTATGAAGCAATTAATCTCTCACAGCAGGGGTGTCCGAACATTTTTTGACTGGGAGTTAGATAATGTGAAAATACCTGGAGGCCAGCTGCTGCCTGTATCACTCTAATGTCCTTTTGCCTCATTTACTTCTTTATTAACCCTCCGGATTATAGGAAATACTGTAATAAGTGAAATTCCCTTATACGATATCGTCTTAATGCCTATTCTTCTTAATCATTTACATATCTTGAAATGAATAAATAATCCTTATTGCCTTTTTAATCTTAAATATTGTCACTTGAGTTAAAAAACATCAGCTCTGCCACTGGGAATTTCACTTGTTGCCTTGTTGCTTAAAATTCTCTGTGAATTCAATAAATTTGGTTAAAATCTGCCTCAGCTGTGAGAGAATATGACTTATTTCCTTAATGTTTTTTGTCGTATTTTTAACAGGGCACTGCTGACTTCTTTCCAGATAATGACCTAAAGCTGCGAATGAACTTAACTAAATTATTGCCTGAGATCATTACTTCTCTGTGTTTTATTGACTCATTTATTTCTTCATATCATTATTGTGCAAAAACAAAAACTGCTGCTGAATTTTACTATGCCTCGACAGCACCAGTGTTAGTGGGAGTCACACTGCTGCATGAGAAGCAAACACAGGTGCAATTTTAAAGCAAATAGGGAATGGATCATTCAGATCATTCTCCCTGCAGAGAGAAAATAACAGAACAGCCTTTAAACAAGCAGCCTTTGATAGAAAGCAGGAGGAGTGATCTCACCACTTTGGCAGAATTGTTGACGCCATTTTCACAGAAGTGCCAGAAAGAGACAAAAAAAGACCCAATAGCTGTTTGAGATGGACACTTTTTTATATATTCGAAGGGCATGATTTAAACGATGAGAGGCGTTTCAGTGCTGTATTTCTGCTCATGTCAGATCTCTTTGTGAGCTCTCTGGCAGGCAATTTATGCCCCCTTTGTCCCTGGAATGAAGCGGCGAAGCAGACATAACTGGATCTATGCAATATGTCACAAGTTTTAAAAACACTCCTATTTTTAGGGATCTCGGCAGAGCCATAAAGTTTCACAAGAAAGCTTCTATTCTCTTTTGGCGAACGTCAATCCCAAAAAAGAGACACTTGTGAGCGTGCGCTTGTATTTTGACAAGAATAGATCCAGTTAAATTCCTGGAGGAGCAACAACTTCACACACACACACACACACACACACACACACACACACAGTCTCAATCAGTGCCCTGGGGCCTGCTGCGTGTGCCGCTGGTGTGGAGGAAGATAAACGCAGCACGAAGAACCGGCCTGGACCTTTTCTTCTTTTACCATCCTGTGTGCTGCACTTGTTTAGCCTCGTCAACTTACATGCTCACACACACACACACACACACACACACAAACAGAGGTGAAGTGAGGTCAGGATGTTTGCGAGCACATTACTCAGCTGTTGGCAGCTCACAGCCCTGCATGAGATTCACACTCTTTAATTTCTGACATTATTAAAGAGTCGGCGGCAGTGACAAGATTACCTCATCAAATGAATCATGAAGGTAATCATTATGTGCGAGAGATACAGTATAAGAGACGTGGTTTAATAAAAAGTCAAGCAAAGACTCAGGAACTAATAAAACAAACAGGTCCGTGACTGTGAGTCATGTCAGGAAATTAGCTGACATTTATACGACTCAACCTGTGGTGAATACTGACAGATGTAATATAGCTGACTACACGCGTTAAATGATACAAGGCTATCCCTTATTTATTTTTTTATTAGTGCATTAACTGTTCTCATTATTCATTTCATGTTGAGTCTTTTATTTCTCTATGTGATTAGATGGATATCATATTTAGACTTGCCAGACTTTGCATCTTCTTTTTACTCAGTAACATTTCAGAAAGGTGCATCTCATCTCCAGAGCCTGACACAGCTGCACCTGGAGCCTACTCTATCAAATTCCATGGTTTAACGTTGTTGTGTGCTTTTGCATCATCACTATATGAAAAATATCGTGTGCTGTTGCAACAGGAGGGAGAGGAAGGGGAGAGAAGGCGGCCTCTCCTTCCTCAGAGTTTTATTGCTGCTGTGCAACAGTCATCAGAAAGAAAGAAAAAACACAAGCTGTTAAACCGTCCAGGTTACGTGCACAAAATAAACCTTGTTTACTGTTACTGACAGCGTGTCACTGTGATTGTGTGTGTGACTGTGTGCTGTCTGTACTCTGATAGCAACTGTGCTGTTGCATCTCTCTGAGTTTGGTGTGTAGTCGCTCCATACTGCAACAGACAGCTTATTTGGGGGTAGTTTAAATGTTTTATATCTGTATAGGGCGCAGAAGATCAGGGTTCAATTCCTGGTCAGGGCAAGGCAACACATATCCAGTCTGGACCCTTAGGCCAGGTTCTTAATGCTGCTAGCCTACCTCAGGATGAGTGAAAGCGCAAACTCAGGAGGCATGCCAGCTTGGACGTTGCCCAGGTCAACAAGGTCTGCGTCAGGTGTTGATGAACCAGAGCAACCTGATAGGAAATGGGCTACTGGAACAAGACATAGGTGGACTAGAGCAGAGAATGTGGACCTGTTGGAATGCCACTATACGTGTAACCCCAGCGAGAGGAACTACTCGAGAGGTTACGGGATATTTGGATGCTTCAGAGCCCAACATCTAGGCTGACAAAGAAACAACTCCTAGCCCAGTGTTCCAACATTCACACAGGGCAACTGCTGTCACAACTAGAGGCTGATGAGGTACAACAAACATGCTACAGCAAGGAGGAGCCAGGACGACAGGTCAAACTGGGGACGTCATCATCATCCCCACGCTTGGCGACTGGGAATCAAGCCCCAACAAGCCCTTACGACACAGATTCCCTTACAATAAGGGCAAATGACCTGAGATTGAAAAATCATGTATAAGCTGGAAACCCGAAACCCCGTTGTGATTCAGTCTTGCTTGGAAATGACAAGATGAAGTCTGAACATGACTTTAGTGAACACAAACAACGGTACATTTCAGCTCGTGAACGTAGGAACAACGTGGCTGTTAGACATGAGCTAAACTGCCCTGCTAATAAAAACATGACCTTTATTCTCCCTTTTTTGTCCAGCTTTATGGGTAGCAAAGGATTATAGGCAATGAAGTTTAATGAAATAGTAACTTACTTATAACCCTTAGATTAAAACAAGCACTAACTAAAACAAGTCACAACACCCCTGAAGCTGATTACTAAGGCTAAGTGACAAAGTACCCTCTGAAAGTCTGCTAGACGACGTGAATGCAGTACTACATACTGTCCCCCCAAAAAGGACCATTACTGAGACCAATCAGCTGATATACACCATGGCAACAGATGCTTGGCTACAAGATGAACACCATGAGCCACAAAGAGCGTTCCCACCCATGGAGAGGGAGGCTGGAGGCCAAGATCAAGGCAACACGGAAGGAGGTTAGTCAACTCTCAGAGCTGGCAGCACAAAAGATGTTTACAACAGCCCAGATTCAAGATGGACAGCAATTCAGTAACTGAACAAATGTCTCCCTTTTTGTTCCTGAGATATGACACCGAATAATGGCGAGGAAAGTGTTTTATGCAGAACATTATGATATCACAGTGAAGTCGACCTTTGATCTTTTGGATCTAACATGTCATCACTTCATCATTACATCTTACTCGACATTTCTGTTAAGGTTTGTCATATTTTGCACATAGGTTCTTGAGATATGGCCAAAAGCATGCTGTTTTGTGAGGTCACAGTGACCTTTGACCACTAAAATGTAATCAGTTCACTGTTTAGTCCTCATGGATGATGGCAAATTTGAACAAACTCCCTCAGGGCGTTCTTGAGATATCGTGTTCACAAGAATGGGACAGATGAACGACCTAAAAAAAAAAGCATAACGCCTCCGGCCATGACTATAGCCGGCACAGAGGCATAAAAAATCAGGTCACTACATCCTGGTTCATATAGAGGCAAACAGCACCGTCAAAGCATCTACATCCTGGTGCACCTTCCTTTAACTCCTTTAATTTATTTTTGAAAACACTTAAAGAGATGAGCTCCCAAAGACCCAAATCAGTCTGCAGCAGATTCCAAGCTGCAGGAGCAGCATACCTAAACGCCTTTTTTCTCATTTCAAGACGGACGTTGGAGACAGCCAACAAGAGGAGTACGTCACAGAGCAGAGACGGTAGCTTCCAGCATTTTTGAGACGAATAAATTTACATAGAATTGACAGAGGCAAGTCGCCTTATAAATAAGGACATGCCAGTGATTAAGTCTACGAATGAGCAAGGAAGGCCACTCAACCCCAGCGTACAGGGAGCAGTGGTGAGTGAGAGCTTTTAGATTTGTAATGAACCTCAATGCTCTGTGGCACACAGAATCTAAGGAGTGAAGGAAATGAGAAGATGCATAAATATCATCATCATGTGCATAAAAGCAGCGGCAACAAGTCGTCTTTCTGCATCAAAAGAAAAGCAAGACTTATTTGTGAAATAAAAACCCAGCCCCGGTTTCAATTTCTTTACAAGTTCCTTAATGTGAGACTTCAGAGAGAGCAAATCATTATCAAGACTCCGAGGTACTTATTTGATGATACAGACTCAATCCCACTGCCCTGAAACATAAAAACAGACAAAAGGTTCAGTTGAGTATTATTTTTTTTTTTTATACATTTACGGTTGATGCAGATGAAGAGGCAGCAGCATTAGCCAACACATCAAACTGTTGTGCTGCTCCACTAATGGCCCCTCAGAGCGATCCTTACAGGACGTCCAGCCCCCACAAAACAGGCACCCACACTTACACCTCCAACCCACCAGAAAACACTACAGCAAAATCATTTTATAATCCTGACTTAATTTAACAGAGTCAACATAAATACAGGTCAACAGACGTGTTCGGCCATGTTTGAATGAACAATCACAGAAAGACAGAGATGACAGAATCGCCCCACAGACTGCTAAAATAATTTTTTTTCTGATGCTGCTCTCCACAGGTCAGAGGTCAGCTGAAGAACAGCACAGATTCTGTTAGGCTCTTTCACCATATAATCCATTAAACAGCGTGTTTGCCTTTTTTTTCTGTTTTGTGAATGTCTTATAGACTCACATCATCCCACAACACAAAGTGATGTAAACTAACTAACCAGGAGCCAAGTGCCATCATGTCTTGTGCAGACAGACAAAAGCTCCATTTATAAAACTGTTGAGTGGAAGTTATGACCTGAGTAGTTTGAGAATGTGCTGTATTTGTTGCCATCTGAAACACAGTGAAAGAAAAAAAAAACAAACACCTGCTTCATTTATCAAACGGACGCAGCACGTTGGACTCAAGAGTTTGTGTGTCATCTGTGTGAGCGTTTGCAAGGTGCCGCTCTCTCCTCACTGCGTAAGGATTTAGGGGAGGATCATGCAAATAACAGGAGGAGACATGTTAACAGAGGCTGATTATGTCAGGTTTGCAGGGAGAAGTCATCGCACAGATGGGATTTAGAGGAGTAATTTTTCAGCCTGAGCTGACGTGAAACACGGTCGTCACACTCCTGATAAAATCCTCAAACTTCAGCAGGCAATACAAACACGACACTGCAGATGTGCTTTTTATAGAGTTGCTTAAATGAACAGTCTGAACTGCAAAGACAAAAATATGTTTCCAAGTAACTGCACGATCTTATAATAAGATTTAAAATCTAGTTGCACTGAAGGATAGTGCAAAGAAACCAACAAGTCCTCGAAATTAGACAACCAAATTTAAAATTGCGCTGATGATAAAGCTGCTTGTTGTGTGAGAGAGACAGAAACAGAGAGAAGGGAAGAAAAGGTGGAAGTTGGATAAGGCTACTGCACAATGTTTCTGTAAGTTATTATTGTTTATCACTTTATGACCCGTCCGCCCAAAACCTGCAATATTTTCTAACAAGCTTACCTAAACCGCCTGACCTGCAGGTCAACGCATAAGCTGGAGGTCGACCTGCAGGTCACCAGTTCCCAGAGCTTCCATAAGCTTGTCCACTGGTTGCAGGAGCATCAAGTTAGTTTTGTTTTTCTTGCCCAATTATGTCTCAAAATATTTATTTTGGGCTTTTCTTATAACGGTACTATACTTTTATACTACTATCTTATATATATTAACAGATGTTTCTTTCTTTATTTAAAAATATGTGAAATATTTTTTCACTGTCTAATTTCAATGTCTGAACATTCTTGATCATTAATGTTCATTGCTCCTTGAAAAGGTTACTTGGACTGTCAAAAAAGCGCGCTAATTTCAATTAATTAATCACAGAAAAAAAAAAACTACTAACTAACGCCCTTTGACCCCGTGCATTGTTGAAGGCCACAGTGGCTTTGTCACATGATGGAGGCAGACTAGATGACGCTGCTCGGCCTGTGAACAAAACATTTATATTCATAAAATGCCCAGATGGAACTGTTGATAGGAGCATCATACTCTGCGGTTTCTGCAGTAAGGAATTTTCGTACCATCAAAGAACTTCAGGCCTGAAATATCACCTCAACACAAAGCATTTAGCAGCGACCCTGGAGGTCAGAGCTAGCACAGCCTCTGATGCTAACGCTAGCAGCCAGCCAGAGTGAGTCTACCTGTGACCGACTCACTAACTCCCTCGCAAAATGGACAACTGTGTCCAAAATCCAGCAGCTTTACTACGACACATCCGAATTAAAAGTTTTTGAACACTTTCACAGCAAAAGTTGATGTATGCGATTAATTTAGATTAATTAATCACAGAATATGTGATATATTAGATCAATTTCTTAATTGCTTGACAGCCCTAATTATTATGCTATTATATCATCATTGTATCAGTGGCATGAAATGGTCTTAAAATGTCAATAATATTGTTTATTGCAATAATTTCTGAGACAATATATCGTCCAACAAAAGGAGGTATCATGACAGGCCTATATGGAAGCTTTTTGGGATCTGATGCCCCCGTTAGCAGGATGACATAATTTGCCACTGACTTTCAAAACCACTACAATTTTTATAATGATGCTTATGTCAAGTCTGTTTATTGTTCTAAGGTCAGCTAACATTTAATTGTCATTTTTGGGAACCCCAAATATTTCTCGTTTGCTAAAAGTGATCTTCTTTCACTGTGCAGTCAGTGTTTTTCTCAGGGGCACTTCAGAACAGAACAGATACTTGCTGACACGAATGCTTGAACCAAGGTCACCTGCATGAGGTCTGGTCTCGGCTTATTGCAGGGTGGCCGACTGCGAGTGCTTTAACTGATACGTGCACACAGATCTCTCAGGTGATGTGGTTCACAGCGGTTTACAGCACTCCTTGTATCCAGTCCGCTGCTTTCTCTCTCCTTCATTCCTCACCGGCGGCCCTGTGCCTTCTGGCTACAGCCTCCATCACCTTCAAGCACTTAGGCCCCCGCTATAACATCCAGTCATTATCCGCCAGCTTAATGCTACAACAACACTCGGTGTGATTAATGGTCACGGAGAAAAGATCTGACATAATGTGCACTCGTTTCTCCTTCAGACGCAGAGCCTTGTGGTTGACTGAGAAAACTTAAACAATTAAGGTCCTTCAACTCATCGTGCCTAACATGAAATGTAAGGTAATGTGCAGCAGGTATGTGTGTGCGTGTGTGTGTGTGTGCGTGTGTGTGTGTGTGTGTGTGTGTGTGTGACATGAGTATTCTTAGATGTGTGTGTGTCAGGATCATGAAAGTAACTTGGCTGCATGTTTCCCTTTGCCGTACCTCACTGTGTATTCCAGATGTTCCATACAGTGGCTGGTATAGAAGCCCCAGGCGGCAGACATTAGACTCTGTGTGTATGTGTGTGTGTGTGTGTGTGTGTGTGTGTGTGGGTGTGGGTGTGTGTGTGTGTGTGTCCCATAACTGGCAGGTAAAGCAGCAGCTCTGGGCGATGCCGTGTTTCTCTTTCAGCAGCTTTATAAGCCGATGCGGGCTCGATTCCAAGACAACCACAGGGGAAAGTGTTAAAACCAGATGTCACAGCTGATCACTCTGCTGCTCGTTGGGCCACTTTTAACGTCTGCTTTTTGTCAGGAAAGCGTGCGTGGCGATTAAACAATGGAGCCAGACACATAAATACAAACTGGAATATGGAAACTGTCACTTCACATTTGTTCACAGCCATGTATAACAGGGCAGGGTTTTCACCCAAACTTTGAGAGATGCACAAACTCTGCACAGTCTTAAAGAAGCGCTCCACCCAAAACCTTCTGAGTATCAAACACCCACCTTCCTCAAGACTTGAAAGGTGGCTCTAGTAAGTCTGTAGGTTGCCTAGAGTCAGCTTGGATTCATAGCATTTACAGTGACCTGCTATCAACTGCAAAGAAAAGAAAGAAACCATGGCAACCTCTCAAACCACTCCCGAGGACTTAATCACGTCTTCAGTATTTTCCAAACTGATGCTTTGCCAATAAATTGCTGGAAGCACTACTCTGGTGGTGCTGTTTGGAGCTATCTGGAGGCAAATTAAGCAAAGCTACTGAAAAACTATGATGGAAACATACAAAACATTAGAGCTGGGTCAGCTTCTGGTTTTGCTGGTCCAGTCTTGTGTACGAGGTTAAATCAGATTGATTTTATGCAAACTGGCCGAACAGGCATTTGTCATTATGACATGTTGCGGCTAATTAAAAAGAAGCCTACATCAGCTAAATCTAACTTGTGTTGCATTAGAAATAAGAAATATGGCATCGTGATTAACGTTATGTGTTGGATTATATGGGACTAATGTAGCCACCAGTGTCTGAGAGGCTGTGTGAAATTTACTACTGAGCTGTTTTGTCACTTCATGATGCCAAGCACCGGCAACATGAAGGAGGATCAAATTTCCAGAGAGGTAGGCGGGAAAAGAGCGGTGCATGTTGTATTTGTTTACGAGAAAGTTTTTGGGTGGGGAGATGAGAAATGGCGGAGTTAAGTCTGGTATACACTGTGCGATTTTTGGCTGTCCCAGACGAAAGATAACCAGAAAACGTGGCGATACCTTTGGCCATGGCTCTGCAAACAGTGTTGCAGACTTAGAGAGGTTCAAGGATAACTGTTGTCATGGTCTGTGATCAAAGACAGCCTGGGATAAACTTCTGACAGTGTCAGAAATTTGGGATGACCATCTCACTGTGTGACTGCTGTTACGACCTACGTCTGCTAACCAATAAATAAATACACTATGCTATCGTAGCAAAATTAGCACACCAATTTCGCTGCTTATCCCCAGTCACGATTGTGTCCACATTCTCCTCCTCCTCTTCTTCAGACATTTTCAACACACAAAGTTGCCACTATAACAAGGGCTCCATTAATGTTTGTTTTTATTTTTTTCTTACCATTACAGCGGCGTACATGGATGGCGCACACTGATGTTATGTTCTTGTGTTTTGATGCTGACGGACATACGTCGCAGCCTGCGATTCACTAGGCACTGTCATCATACAGTACGTACAGCTGACATCAAACTTTTTTTTTTGTGATCAATTTTTTATTTATTCATCGCTTATATAATAGGGGAGGAGCATCCCCACAGCCAAAGAAAAAACAAACAATTATTTGCATACTGGGGAAAACAAAAAAAAGAAGAAAAATCTTCACATCCATGAAACCAGCAGAGCAAAACACCACCTGCTCCGATGCCTGCTCCCCACCTCCTTCCCACACCCTCCCACTCCACCCCCACTCCCTGCACCCCAACATGATGGAACCAAGGTAGAAAACCATGGAAAAAATAACTAAGTAAATATACATGTATAAAAATTAAAGAAAGGAAAAGACCCCAAACACACACACGCACACCACCGCTGACATCAAACTTGATGTCGTACACAAGTTTATTAAAATCACGCTGCACAGTGTAGCTTTCAATACACTTATAAGACTGCTAAAATCTAACAATCTGTAAGAGGCTTTAGTCTCTCAAGAAAGTGAAACTGCGCCAGTATGACATTTTGTATTTGAAGCCGACGACAGAGGTGTCCTTACCTCCAATTTCCACATACTCCATCTGCACTGCACCGCGCACTGCGTAGCAGATACGCTCCCACCGCATCTGGCAAATTTCAAAATACAACACAATGCACGCACTACTTACTGTAAACTCTCTTTTTTAAAAAAAATCACGTCACATCGACAACGCCCTGTTTCTATTTATTCCTGTCTCTTGCTCTAAAAGCTTCGCCATGGATGAAGAACAATGGATTCATGAAGTTGGCTCTATTGTATGTCACTTCCAGTCAAGCTCACAATATAAAATGTGTGTTTTTTGTTTAAACAGTACAAACATAGGTAGATAGCAAGTACTCGTCCATCTTTTAAGTGGTCACGTCTGAAGTCTGATCGTCAGCACACAGCTGATAGCTACTTGATTCGTTGACATGATGCAACGAAAGTACATATCATTGGATTCAGTGTGGGCAGGAAGTTCAGATGTAACGTGTTGCTATGCAGTAGTCGGATGCTCCTTGGAACATGGTGTCCTTATGTTTCACTCGGGAGCTGCTGAGCCAAGTGGGACACCTGGTGAAATTCGATAAACAGGTATAACAGATAAACCTGCTTAAAACTTTGTTACACCGGCCCAACCCTTCTGAACACACAGATCAATGGTGATAAGGCTGCAGTATCTATCAGTGTTTTGACAGGTCGCCTAATTGGAACAAAAAATACATTTTGAAAGAAACACAATACCTCTCAGATTTTGTTTTTGACCAGCATAATTTCATAGAGGATAACACAGATGTATGATATATAGATTAGGAACTACATTAAAGCAAGGACATTATAGTTAGATATGAGCATCTGCAGCATAAAGAAAAAATACAAATACAGGTACTTTAAAATAATGTTACCCAGAAGTGTGCATTTGGTGATTTATCTGAACAGTTGGGGCTTCTGCTGTCTGCAGCAGGTTTAGTTTTCCCTCTGGAAGTCATCGGCTCCTGTTGTTTTCAAAAATCCATGAAAACCAGCTCAGAGAGAAACTGCTCTACTGACTAATGCAATCCATCTTTTCAATCGCATGTGTGTGTGTATTTCTTCCTCTGACACAACGTCATGATGCCAGAATCACTGCAGTCATATAAAAACCAGCCTGGACTGAATTTGAAGAGATCAAGACAAGCATTTGCTTCTTATTCTGCCCTCAGATTTATGTTGCCTTATCATTGCCACCAGAAGCCGGAAAGTGCACAGCAATACAATATGAAATGTAGAAATGAAAGTAGCCTATAATAAATGTGATAATTAGCTGAGTGATAAAAGCATGGTGGGGAAAAGTGCAATAATGTGCTATTTAATGTGATGGATTATTCATCAAGGCAGCTGCTTAAATACATTTCTGAATACAACAGAAACCATTGACGAACCATTGACACAGTCTGACTGTGGTAAATACATGAGTGGGCTCAGACTTCATGATGGGAAAAAATAAATACCCATTATAAACCAAAAAATTACTTCCAAATTCTATCCACTTTCAGCTGAATGTGGATGAGTCAGGATCAGGTTATTTCCAAAGATGAAATGCCTTCGCTTTGAAGAGATCCTCAATTATGAATTTCATGTATTTATTGAGGAGATTTTGAAGGTTTTGAAGCTTCAAGAATAAAACTAACTAAGCACCGGCACAGCACCCTGTCAGTTAATAGAAGTAAGTTTTGAGGAGAATGGATCGTCTGCAGCATTTATTAATTATGAATCACACTTTACAGTGCATGTAAATGGTTAAGTGTGAAGATGACAGCAGCCACATGGGAAAAATTATATTGCTAAACTCATCAAACTGCAGCTGAGCAAAGATTCTGACCTGCCAGTAATCCATTCCACCTTCCAACACTTAGATCATTGATATTTTGGGCTATCTATGAGGTGACTCAACTAAACCTAACGTCACTGGCCTTGTGCCCGGTGGATCAGACTCGGCCTTGTTGGGAACACATTATTATGCTGATGAAGATTTATGTATCATATGTTTATATAAACATTTCCTTTCATTACTATCGCAATCATTACAACTATTAACTATTAATATTTTAATCTTATTTTCTTCAACTTTTTGCTGTTACTTGTTTTCACCCACCTCTGTACATACTCCTTTTTAATGCACATTTGTGTGTATGTGTATGCTTGTGAGTATGTGTGGGTCGGCATGTGTTGGCGTGTTTTATGTTTTATAGAATTTGTGGAGATGAGTGTGGATGTGTGGATGTATTGTATATGTGTATCGTGCTGTGTGTTGCTATATGTTGTTACTGGGGAGTGACCAAAACAGAGAATAACGGGGCTTTCTACTCTAAGAAAATCACCAATTAAAGCTTTAATACGTGACTGAACATGTTTCGGCAGGAAAAGGATTTGTAATTGAGGAGAACTTAATAAAAAGAGCAGCCAAGATTACATGTTTCCCTGACATTAGCATGTGGCTTCATGTAGCAGTGAATTGGCAGACAGTAAATGACTGGGTATAGCGGCAATTTTTCCCATTGAAAATCACCAATAACAGCTTCAAAGCATTACAGACATGTTCTAGCAGGGATATGTTATGAAATGAGGTAGGAATTAACAATTTCAGCAACCAAGATTACACGTTTACATGATGTTCGCATGTAGCTTCATGTGCTAGTGTAGGCTACCTGCAGCTGGAAAATGACTGCGTGTTGGAACAATGTCTTGTTCAAAATCACCAACAAAAGACTCAAAACAAAACCACATGTTACAGTGGGGATATGATCCAAAATCTGGGACATGACAACAGTAGCCAAGCTTAGGCAAAATGTTTCCTGGTCATTAGCATGTACCTTCATGTAGCAGTGCAGCCAGGAAATGACTGTGCATAGCAGCAATATATCCTGTCATATTGACTATATTGACTATGTATAGTGACACTTTCTCCTGTGAAAAATCCCCCGTAAAAGCTATGTTCCAGCAGGAATATGATCCGAAATCTGGGAGAAATTAACAACATCCGCAACCATGATATCATGTTTCTCATTAGCTTGTAGCTGCATGTAGCAGTGTACATGCAGCCGGGAAATGACTGTGTATAGGAGCAATATTTTTCATCAAAAGTCACCAATAACAGTTTCAAAACACAAAAGTCATGTTCCAGCAGGGATTTTTATCCAAAATCTGGGAGGAATTAAGGACAACAGCAACCAAGGTTATAGGTTTTCCTGACATTAGCATGTAGCTTCATGTAGCAGTGTACTTGCAGCCTGGAAATGATTGTGCATAGCGGCAATATTTTCCATTAAAAGTTGCCCATAAATGCTTTAAAACACAACCAGATACGTTTCCACAGAAATATGATCCAAAATAAGGGAGAAATTAACAATATCGGCAACCAAGATTACATGTTTCCTGACGTTAGCATGTAGCTACATGTAGCAGTGTACTTACAGCGGGTAATGACTGTGTGTAGTGGCGCTCACCAATAAAAACTTCAAAACACTAAAGACATGTTCCAGCAGGGATTTTATCCAAAATCTGGGAGCAATTAACGACAACAGTAACCACGGTTACAGTTTTTACTGACATTAGCATGTAGCTTCATGTAGCAGTGTGCTTCCAGTCAGGAAATGCCTGTGTATAGCAGCAATATTTCCCATTAAAAGTCAGAAGTAACAGCTTCAATTACAACCAGATATGTTTCCCCAGAAATATAACCTGAAATCGGGGAGAAAATTACAACACCAGCAAGCAGGACTTTGTGTTTCCCTGACATTAGCATGTAGCTACATGTTTCAGTGTATTTGCAGCCAGTATTGACTGTAAATAGCAGCATATCCAGCAGGAGCAGATGACAATATAGAGAAATCTGTCGCAAGCTGACGTCATCTTGTAGCCAAAGCAGGAAAAAACTGTAGGAAACAGAGTATTCAGAACGGTCTGAAGCCTGAGGACTTTGCACAAAGGGATTACTTTTTCATAAGTTCTCATTATACCAGGAGACTATGGAAGTTTTTACAGAGCATGTATTTTCTTGTCACATCACTATTGCCTCTTTACTACAGCCACATTACTATTATTGTGCACCCAATTCAAGTTTAATATAAGTCATACAGGGTGATTTGTATTATTATTCACTGACCAACCAACAGTCAGTCCTTCCCCAGAGCTATGCTGCTATAGTGTGGTTATAAAGCTGGTAATTTTTACTTTTTTCTACTCTATTATTCGAGGCTGGATGTGACCACTAAAACTATACTGCCACTTCAGTCATTTCTGCAGCTGCTCATCACCAATATAATTATCCAAAACTAAAGTACAATGGGCCGTAACCAATGTTTGATGTGCCACAGCGTTTTTGAATGAGATGCAGAATTTGGCCTGAAACAATTTCCTGTAGTTGGTAGCTTGAGCACAATGTGAATCCATCCCCGGCTACAGTAGCAGAGCAACTATTCCCCACAGACTGATACAGGCCCGCTGCTCACCGGCAGGCCTCTCAGTCCACACACTAGCTGCTTTGTGACTACTGTACTCTGACAGGACTCACACACTAGGAAATGACACACAGGGCTTCATATGTGTGTGTGTGTGTGAGTTCCTGTACGTGTCACGTTACTAATTTCAGCCATTAGAGCAACTCTTTTCCAGGATTAGGAAAAAGTGCTCTGTGCATAGCTAATGGCTCTGAAATGCCAACATAATGAGCACTGTGAAGGGTGAGGATTTGGGAACAGGTACACAGAGCTCGTGTTGAATACTATCAGTGGTGTTACGGAGCAGATTGAGATGCTGCAGAGAAATGAAACACCTGGGCTGAAAGGAGAGGAAGGCTGTGATGACAGCAGCAGCAGCACACACAAGTTGGAGGACTGTGTTACACCCCACATCTGTATGAGAATGCACAGTGCAGACACTGAGATTCAGTCATATTGGGGCTACGCAGCTTCTCCCATTGTTTGTTCTTTGAAGAAGTGCAGCCATGAATGTTGCATGAGGGATACCGAGTACGCCAGGCTGCCAGGAACAGTATGAGGCTGCTGATGCCGGAAAACAAACACTGAACTTTAGCCAAACACAAGCCACCACAAAGTTAACGAGGTGGAGAGATGTTTTTTTCCATCCCTCGAGTCACGTCACAGGCAAGGCTCAAAGTGGCATGTATCAACACCTCTAACGCTCACTAATTAACTGCTCTTTGTTTGTTTAATCTGCGCATAAATAGAAATGTGAAAAAAACAATTTATTGTTTCCAGGGAAGTTATATGCTGGAACTGTTTCCTGACAACACCTGGGTGAGCTGACAACAGGCGGCTTCCCGTGTGCTTGTCTTTAAAATGACGCTGTCAGATTTGGCAACATCCATACACAGAATTCCCTCGTGCCTATAGATTCTTTGATGGCAAGAATTCTTTTTTCCTTTTTGGAAAAAGTGAGACAAAATGCGCTTTCTCCAGGCTGGTGTCTGCACTTCAAAGATAGTTTGTTGTAGAAAAAAATCTCTGTAACATCACTCAATGATTTGAAGTGATCTTGTTCATCAAGAGCAGCAGGTGGTTAGTCTGCTCTACTGCTACGATGTAGCTGATTGCTCCATAACAAGAGATTCTCACAGTTAAACTAACAACTAATCTTCAGTGTTGTGCATGAACACGCTCATATTCTTGTTGAACTTATGAACGTGAGCGTGAACCTCATTCACGCTCCATGCTGACAGCGGGAGGATCTCATCCAATCTGCTCCCCCCATGACTGCCCTCATAGTCCTCACCTTCAAGCTCCAACATGGCGGAAGATTCGGACAACAGAGGGTCTTCATTAGCAGCTGAGCCTCCCAGCACCTTCGTCAGAGCGCCACACGTCACTCCAGGGTCAGTGACAGTGGGTGCACAGGTCTCGGGGTTAGCTTGCATGCAACATGCCGAGGCAGACCGGGCAAGAATCGTGTGTGTCCATCTTGGAGAGGGGGAAACCGCGTGCACTTGGGCATGGGCGGTGTTTGGCTTTCCTTTGCTAGCCGGAAGAGCCTCTCCTCTTCTTTCTCTCTGGTGCCATTCGACCTCACAAGTTGGCACGCTAAACGAGCAAGCTGTCAGTTAAACAATCTTAATTTATTAAGTTTACCTGAAAACGGCAATGTCTCCGGCGGTGAATCATCTCCTCAAGTATTAAATTAAAAATATATACATACTGTATATATATATATATTTAACAACAATCTTGGCCCAATGCCCAATGATCTTGGGCTAACTAACTTACCAGCTTACTTCTTCTTTCGTCAAGCACAGCTGGTTGCTGGGTAACAGGAATGCCAGGTCGGGGTGAGAACAGCTGGTGATGCAACCAGGAAATCCTCCGCAGACCAGACTGTTCCATTTCAGACTTTGGGTTTGGCTGATGCCGTCTTCAAAAGAAGGGGGTGACATGAGCCGTGAAGACCGCGTCCTTCAAAGGCTGCAGCCCCTGAATTGAGACACAGCTCAAGTCTCATTTATCCAGTCGTATGCTCAGTTCTTCTCAAACACATGGCTTTTTGTTAAAGTGTTTTTAAATTCTAATATTTTATTTATGGAATGCATGTGTTAGGGACATACTGAGCATACAATTGGGAAAATGAGACTTGGATTATACTGTGTGAGATGTGTGAGAGTTTGTAAACAGATGTTTTGATATAGTTTTGCTGTTGTTAAACGCGGCCCCCTATGACTTCAATTTATCAAGAATTTTCTCTGTTTTTTTGGATTTCTTGTTCAACTAAAATTCATGCAAGAAAAACTAAATTTTGTTCCAGAATTCAACGTAACATTGGGTGAGTAACTGATACACCGATGATCATTTTGCGCGTGAAGTATTCCTTTAAGTTGACTTCTGCTAATGATCTAAGAAAATCACATTTACATTAGATTACTTGAGTGTAGTTAACATTGCAGCCTCTAGAGGCCGATAGCAAGACTTTAAACTTTAAGACTTGTTAATTAAATCCCACCATGAACTCAACACGTTGGTCTGAATCCATCCCACACAGCCCGTCTGTGACTGTGATCTAACAACACAGACACTTTGAAGACAATGCCATTATGGTCGAAGGAGGATGAGAACACTGAGCGAGGCCCGTGCTGATGATCAATAACCCTCCTGCTAATATGAGAACGAACAGCCTTAATCAAGTGGCGAAAATGTGGAGCAGAGGAGGTGCCGAGGCCTAACGGGACGCAATCAGACGGAGCGTTAAAAGAGCAGCTGTTAATGGGCCTTCGCTGAATGTCACCTGCCGTCGATAAGGGTGTCATAGAGATGTCCTCACCCAGCACACACCGCATTAGATCGGACACTTCAGTGAGATTACACGTCACCGCTCACTCTGCTCATGGCCGGTTGCTATGACAGCACAACAAAAAAATCTCCAGCACTTACACTGAGACCTGAAAATACCTTTTGTGTGTGGGGGGGGGTGTGAGTGTGTGAGTGTGCATCTGAATACTTATTTGAATTATTTATTTGAACAGTACTTAACCCAGCCTGATGGAAAACCTTTTAAGAATATGTTAGTGAAAAGCATGAATGGATAAAAAACAGAGGCTCCAGTCTACAACTTCAAATGCACACTCAGTCAGGCTGACACTGAGATGTAGTTTCACTGAGAAATCAATATTTACAGTATCTTATTGGTGTTTGCCTTGTGTCTTTATGTGGTTATAACAGTCAGATGACTGACTGTCGTGTAGTTAGAAAAATATCTGTGCTGGTGGACACTAAAAATAGTTTGATGTATCCACTCATTTCTTACAGCCTAACAAGGTCTTACTACTATCAGGAAATATAGTTTGGAGTTGACATTGCTACCTGCTATTTTGGGTTTTGACCAACTGGTCATTTACCATCAGCACAACTGGAAAAAAATAGAAGAGCAGCTCAGGTTTGGCAGACCCCCTGTTCTATAATGCAGGATGAACACAGGACTGAGTGCACAGGAGCTTCTATGGCACTCTGCAGGAGGTGAAATAACACGCACACAGAGCTGGATTTATACTTGATTCGAGAGATTAATGGAAGTCATGCTGTGAATATCTTCACTGCAGGTTCTGTTTTATAGTTCAGCCTTGGATTCCACCCTTTGATAGCAGCCGCACAACGTTAGACAAAAGTATTGTACATCATCAGGCTGTATATATCCCACTGTAATAATGTTCACATTCTGTTAATGACACTGAGATGTAAAGCAACATAAGGAAGGTTCACCATGTCTCACTACTGAACTGGAGCTGTCTGCAGTGCTTTTACTTGTTTACAATATTTCATTCATGGTCATTTCATTTGGTCATCTTGTGAGAAAAATGACCAAAATGCATCCCTCTTGTCAACCTGCCGTCCCCCTCCATCCCCACAGTCCGCACCCAGACGCTGTCCAACCTGGACCCAGCCTATAACCGATAAAATAGCGAAACTTTGGACAGAGCATTTCTATCTTAACTTGTGGAGCATTTGTAGCAGGTTCAGCAACCAGGGGTCTCATTTATAAACAGTGCACAAAACAAGGCCTGACAGAGGCGTACGCCACTTCCCACGCAAAAGTTGTGATGCATAAAAACAGACTTAATGGCATAAACTTTGACCCAAGCTTACAAACATTTTGGAGATGGGAAATTGGCAGTGCAGATGGTGAGATGGAGCCTGTTTGCAGAAATTGTTGAATATTTTTTGGCACACACCATTTTTGGCTTTTGTTTGTATCTACATTTTTAGTATGGGTCCTAGGCATTGTTTTATAAATGAGACCCAAGGACACTCTCAGACCAATTACATGCATTTAATCATCCCATGTGATGCAAGTCTGTGCATTTCAATAAGCATTGCGACCCAAGCGAGTGAGATACACACAGGGGGTGAGATGAGATGCAAACACAAGCAGGGACGTACCACTATGACCAAGAGACTGCCAAAAGTGTCATTAGGTTACTAAATAATAGCATTGAAAGTGGGGCGGGAGTTGTGGTTTGTTAGCATGCAGTTTTCAAGTGATTTTCCAAGCTTGCTGTAGATTGGTGACACACTAATTTCCTTTGACATATCTGAAATTTTGGGGGTCATCTTTGCAAATCTTGAAACTATTCCATATATTGGTGTTTTTGACATCTTGCTAGCCTCTGTAAGCCTGTCATGTGTGTTCAAATTGTCCGAGTTTCAGTAGTGCTCAACTCAACTAAACTCAAATTTATTTATAAAGCACATTTAAAAACAACTCACGCTGACCAAAGTGCTGTACAAAGGTAATAAAATCCTAAAAACTGGACTGCTGGTCACTGACATTAGATGAGTGCGAGTCGGAGTCACAAAACTATCACTAAAAAAACTGTCTCTGTCTGAGAAGCGCTAAAAATAATAATGTTGATTCAGGATGCACAATATTGGATTTTTTGCAGATATCCTATATGCTGATATGTATCAACTCATCTGACCGATAACTGATACCAGTCGATATATCCACTTTTTCCTCACCTAATTTTAGTGATGATCAAGTCTCTTCTGTAGTGGACTTAACATCATATTATGCATGTATACTCCTATCATGATGGCCCACCAGTAGGTGGAGACATGAAATACAATACTTTCCAGTGTATGTGATATTCATTCATTGTGCAAATTAAGAAAAAGCATGTTGGCTAATTCCGATATTTCATTTTAAAGCCATTATCGTCCGACACCAATGACATGCCGATATTATCGTGCGTCCCTAATGCTGATGCATCATATAAAATGTTGGATAACTATAAAAACAGAGCATTCAATTACTGATTTTGACGTCGACTACCATGGCAGCGATCAAAGCAGTGAAGCATTCAGGTCAGCCATATTCATTAGCCTTGTGAGCTTGTCTATGTTCTACCAATGAAGACAGCCACCCTCAAGAGTCTCCATGGTACCTCTTGTGTAGGCTCCATAGCAAGGCTGTAACCCTGAGCATTAATTGTGAATCAGTGTGACTGTTACCAAGCTTTACTGGCCAGCTTCCACTTCTGGAGGGGAGCAGCACTTTGGGACCTCCCAAATGTTGAACATTGTAAAGGGACAGACAGCTTAAAGGTATAACGTGCAAGATTTTCCCAAAGAACAACGTATAGACGGATGCAAATCTCTCTCAATCATCACTTATAACCCACTTTTATTTATTTTTATTTATTTATCTATTTCCTTTTAACCCCTCCCCGGGGTATAAGGGACAAAGAAAAATAGCAATAACCAATCAAAGCAGGCAGCAACCAATGTACAACAAAATAAATAAAACAAAATTAGTGTACATACATACAAGTCTTTGAAGAGAAGAAAAACAAATCAAGAGAAACTACTCAGGATTTTCTTTAAAAGTTTCAACAAATTTGACAAAACCTTTACTTTTCAAGATGACGTTAACTTTTGAAACTTGTAAATATTTGGATTTACTCTATAGAACTGTTAAAAAAGGAACACACATTATGATATTCGTCTCCTCGATTGCCAGTCAAACAAAGAGTACATTGCCAAGTGCCATTTTCACGGTCATACCTGCGCTCAGAGATAGGTAACTTACGATTTCCACACCGAAACTTAGACAAACAAATCCTTTCGGCAGGTCTTAACATAATCAGATAAGGTTCAAAAGTGAAATCAGTTTTAAACAATTGATAACTATCACATAAAGGGGTTGCTTTGTAATTTCTCATGCCATCTCTGTAGTTCCATATCAGATAATCTACATTCAATCATTAACTTTAAATACTTAGGTTTCATCCGTCCAGCGTTATGCCATAAGTACGATAAACCACAATCATCAAGAATATTTTAAACTTTGGAAATCCATTTACACTGAAAAATATTGTCATCATACAGAATCTTGAAAACAATAAACACAATCAAAGAGATTTTTGTTTTATTATGACTAATTAAATGTACCCAAAAGTTAATCATTCTCATGTTTACCTTTAAATCTAGACTATTTCAACCAAACTCTCATTAAATAACACAATTTGCTGTGCATTTATTAACATTAAGTAAACGTTTCAAAAAAGATCTGTGAAGATTTCAACTTGGTCAAATTTATGAAATCCCCAAACTTCGCTTCTATATAAAAGAACAGGCACTATAAGCTGGTCAAATAACTCACATTGTATATCAACAGGTAACTGTAATCCAGTAACTCTATTTTCCAAGGAGAATAAAGCTCTTTTAGCTAGTTTAACTCGCTTGGCTATTGCTTTATCAAATCGTCCATTAAAATTAAATAATGTTCCAAGATAGTCATACTCAAAAATAACTTCTAATTTATCTGAACCAAACTTAAATTCTGGGAGTATCCGTAATTTCCCCCTAGAGAAAATACCAACCTTTAGAAGTATGTGGTGCTGTATTTATCTGTAAAGACTCTGCCCTCTGCCTGTATGTTCTTAATATGTTCTGATTTTGCCATGTTTATGATGTTCATGGCCACAGTGTGCAGGTGAGGTCTGGACATAAACAGCAGGTATCCAAAATGAAGCTCCAAACACTTCGGACACAGTGCAGAACAACACAAATACAGCAAGGCGAAAACAAGTGAACAAGGTAGCAGTGCAAAGTAGAATTTGATAGCTCATCTCCCAGAACTGCTGCCTCTCAGTTGTCTGTGCTGCCATTGGAAATGTCCACTTAGAGGCTGTATGCACAATAACTGCAGTATCATCAAAATATATAAAGTATTTCCTTGTACCAAGACAGAAAAGACACAGTTTCTGAAAAACACTCCTCACAACGTTTCTTTCCTCACAGAGACCGATCCCAGGGAGCTCACAGGAATGAACAGAGCACGCACAGAAACATATACGCGCAGACACACAGTCCAAACACTCCAGAATCCAACAGGCTGGACTGGCACTCAAGTGTGCGCAGAGTTATAATCTCATCATCATAAATCAATATGCCAACCACGGAGCAGCATTTATGAGCAACCCACAGCAAGCGGCCGAATTACACACACATACACGCACGCACACATTCACACCACAGACCACAGTGTGGCTGCAGGGTTTTTCGTCTCCAGCATGTGTCACCTCAAAAATAAGCATTAGAGCTAAGAGCCATTAGGCCACAACCACAGTTTCTCTTTTAACTGCCATTAGAAAGCCTGCTCCAGCACAAGCACTCAATAGCCTGTCTGTCTCGGTGCCTCAGCTGGCTGCGGACACGTCCACTCATGCCAGGCAAACCTCCCACCACACAGCCCTGTCATATTTTATTAGCAGTTATTGATAAGTAAAGCATATTCTAAGACTTCTAAGGGCACTTTGTCTAATGGGTTCGTCAGTGTGTTTATTATTGTCTGGATGGTACAGAGTTTCAGTCCACGTGAGACTTTTCCACTTCAGTGAGAAAGTCTTCAAGCAGGATTGTCTCCAGGTGCAATTTTCCGCCCTCCTTGTATTTACAGCAGGAAAAGACGTCCATTGGATATTTGTCACCAGCAAATGACATTCGGAAAAAAAGTGTATTAAAACTCTGTTCCCCACAGAGGACGATGATTGTCAAAAGAAGCAGGGAATAGAAGAAATACCTCACCTATACTTGACAAAGATGTCAACCAGAACCCAAAAATTTTAATTGCAGAGTCTGTCCTGTTGCTTTCTGCAGGGGCATCTCCTGTGCTTTCAGGTTATCATGCCAAACTTGCTGCTTATTTTTCAAACTCAGGAGATTAGAGCTCAATTACAAGACGAAGGCAATGAAAAGTCAAAGAGGCACAAGGGCATTAATAAAAAGAAAAACACCCAAGAGGCCAATTTTCCAGTAACGACGTGTGTGAACATAATTAAATAAGTACAAGGCACAGCTGACTGCTGGTGTCAGCATAGACAGTACAGTAATAAATCCACTTGGTGGTTAAAGGAACAAGTGCAATTAAACTGGAGGGTTTCTTTAAGTGGTGCACATCCACAACAGTAAAGGACAGGTCCGCTTTATTACAACAGTGGTCTTAAATACTTTAAGCCATTATTTCTATTAGTAAGAACAACATCAGCAAGTTAAGTCCTGAGGTTTGGGAACATGGGGACATAGCTGCCATTAAAGGATAACTTCAGTATTTTTCAACCTGGGCCCTATTTCCCCATGTGTATGTGTGCGTATGATTCATAGGTACAACTCGTTCTAAAATTGGTTCAGTATTGAGGGAGGCGGATGCAGCCGGCAGCTGCGAAACGAGCTAAAACGGTAACAGGGGCAAATGCGTCCCGTATAAGTTTGCACATTAAAAGTGCTTTTTTTCGCCACTGACCGGTTCAAATCGCCAGTGTTATCTCCTTAAATAGCATACTAAGCATTTCGAACATTGTTTATATAACATTACCTCCACTGTGTCTGTAGCTCTCTCTACTCGTGGGACAGCTTTTCTTGAGGAAGAGGTGTTTTGGGATTGGATGTCTTCTCTTCTTCGGCTGGCAGTAGTCATGTTGGGAGAAGTGAGCACTGCAGACCCGATGGTCTGCAAGGCGCAGTGTCTGGACAGGAGTGTTAGCATCCATTTGTAGCACAACTAGCCACAACTTCAGCATCTCGCCGTCCGACAAAGGCAGCCTGTGAAAGCTGTACGGGGTGTTGCGCGACATCCTGTTCTTGCAATTTGGATAAGCACAAACACGAACCATTGTTTTCAATTGATGCAGTAAAACTCTCAGCTCTGAGAGCACTGGCGATCTGAACTGGTCAGTGGCGAAAAAAAGCACTTTTAATGCACAAACTTATACGGGACGCATTTGCCCCCGTTACCGTTTTAGCTCGTTTCGCGGCTGCCGGCTGCATCCGCCTCCCTCAATACTGAACCAATTTTAGAACGAGTTGTACCTGTGAATCATACGCACACATACACATGGGGAAATAGAGCCCAGGTTGAAAAATACCAAAGTTATCCTTTAAGTCTGGTGGAGAAACTTAAGCAGTGAGGCATGTTGAAAACACATCCTCAGGTTAGATAAACTCATCTGAAAGAGAAAATGAAGATGAATGAGGAAATGATGACACAAACTGTTCTATCACAGTTTACATACTGACTTGTTTTCAGGTTTAAATCTAAAAAAATATTGGCATTAATTGCGTCTGCAAACTACATATAGAACATAGTGACGGCTGTGTCCAAACAGAAATGTATTGATTGACTATGGCGTAGCATCACGTAACATCAGAGCTCTCTGTCCACACTTAATCCATTAAATCGGCTGCGCACCCAAGATCAGACTGGAGACGTAACCATTTAACGGATGATTAAGTAGCCTATTTGCTTTTGTCCTACTTTTGTATCATTACTCTTTAAATCAAAAACATGTTTTATATTGTGATATTTACTGGAAATTACATATAATATAGCTAAAAGCAAATACCGTTAGCCTAGCCTAGCTTGATTTTAGTGATGGTCATTTTCCTTTGCAGAAACATTCAGCACCTGGTGATCTCCCTCCAGACAGCTGCCACTGTGTTAAGGTAGTTGTAGTGAAATAAGGAGGTATAGTCTAGATACTTCCTCATTTCACTTTCATGAATCAGCCGTCCTTGTCCACTAAAGGGCTTCTAAAGCAAGTCAAAGATATAATAGAACTTCGTCGTGGCCTTAGTGGGTAAAGCAGGTGCCCCATGTACAAGGCTGTTGCCGCAGCGGCCCGGGTTCGAATCCAGCCTGTGGCCCTTTGCTGCATGTCATCCCCCCTCTTTCTCTCCCCCTTTCACGCTTAACTATCCTATCAATAAAGGCAAAAAGCCCAAAAAAATCTTAAAAAAAAAAAAAAAAAAAAAAAGATATAACAGAACTTTCCACTGAAAGTTGCAGCCAGTTCAGACACCTCTTTTATCGGCTTCAAAACCAAAATGTTGCCACATTGGTGCAGTTTTAGTTTCTTGAGAGACTACATCTGCATCCTCTCCTCTTGTCACCCCAAAAAACACATGAACGTTCAAGTAAACAAGCATCACGCACGCCGCTCTCCCTCCTCTCACCTCTTTCTTATATTGTTCATGTTGTTATATTGCTCATTCCTTATGCAATCTGAGTTGAATTCAGTGCTGTGATGCTTAAGCTTTTTTTACATTTGCATCATTGCGCTTATGTCATAAAGAAAAATGCCAATTTTAGAGTTTGTACAACTAAAACTAACGTAGAATGCCGGCTCAAAATAATAATGCAGCTCAGTCTCAGTGTAGAATCCTCCCTCAGTGAAGAGTTTGATGACTGGGTTCCAATCAGACAAAATATGGCCCACATTACACCCTGTTTCACTCTCCTCTCCGGGCTCAACACCAGTTGCCATCGATCTCCAGCATCGCTCTCATCCATCTTCTCAAATCACCTTTTTAAATCAGTTACACATAGACAGGATGGATGTGACTGCCTCCGTTGAAATGCAGCTGAGCCAGCGGCGTGCATAGCTACAGATTTAACTCTGTCTGAGGCAGCAGGCGTGTATTGTACGAAGACCTCAGGGACATGATAGAATTATTAGTCACTGACTGTCTCCTTCCCCTCCAATGCAGGTAAAACATTATGACTGGACAGCAAACTCATAATCCTAGACATTTTTTTATTCCCATGTATCCCTATTAATGTATCAAGGCTGTGCAATAAAACATGAGTTGAGGCACTTTTGCTCTTTTGTGCTTCTGCCCTTCCAGACAGGAGACAGAGTTAAAAGAGTAGTGCAGAGAATATGAAACATGCACAGGGAGAAGGAACGAGAAAACAGCCTTTGGTAAGTCACAAACAGAGAGAGAAAGAGACAGAAATACAGCCTGAGATGAAGCTGTTGCTGCTGGCTGCCCTGCTGTGATGTCTTCCTACCTGCGTCATGTTCCCTATTTGTGGCTCAGGCCTCTGTCAGACAATAGGCAAGAACTGGCGCCTGAGCTGTAAAAGCTTGACATCTCAACAACTCATTTTCGAGCATTTCAACACAGCTGGTCACACACCATGCCTTGACGTTGCATTTATATGACTTGGGTCCAATAATACCTCAGGAGATGATGGCGAGCCCAGAGCTGTGAGTCGACTCTCTCTCCTCGCTGTGACAGCAGACGCGCAGAATGCAATTTGACTTGTTTTCGTGTGCTAACTGGTTCTGTTTTTAATATAAGTGAGTATCTGAGGCTGCTTTGCCAGAGGCAGACGATAAGGAGGAACATTCACATTACAGTCACAGTGTGTGCAAACAGCCTCGCCGAGAAAAGACACACACACACACACACACACACACACACAGAGTGTTGTGAGATGATCTCGACACTGTGAAACCTTGGTTTATTCTGAATGAGACTCTGATTGCATCTATATTGCTGTCTGCAGCCACAAGGTCTTGAACAAAAAAAGGAGGTCTCTTTCACTACTTTGATTTTGCCTTTCGCAATGTTGCATCATTTCGAGGGGCTAGCGCAGTATTTAGCAGACACTAATTAGGCTGTATTAATCCCAAATGAACTTCAATTAAAAACACGACAACTTTTCTTAGCCTTTGCTGTTCTGTCCTACAAATATGGTGTTTTAAGACATTTAGACACCATATGATTTCTGGATAATGACATCTGATCACGTACCTTTATTATTATGACCAAACATGGCGCATTTCCTTTTAAATGGAAGCAATGCAGGATTCACCTGAGGGACCACTACGACATGCAAAGCGAGGATCACGTGACACACCAAAGGTCATGTAAAAGCTACTTCTTGCATCCTTGTATTTTA